>NC_090440.1:1861706065-1862331065 GCF_031143425.1 Pleurodeles waltl
CGTGTTGTCCAGAGTGTTGTCTGCCCTGCAGAAATACATGTGCAGTTACATCGTTTTCCCTCAGGTGGAGGATTTGCCAACAGTAAAAGGTGACTTCTATGCCCTGGGACATATCCCCAACATCATTGGTGCAATTGATGGTACACATGTGGCATTTGTCCCACCCCGTAGGAATGAACAGGAATACAGAAACCGCAAAAGCCACCATTCCATGAATGTGCAAATGGTGTGTTTGGCAGACCAGTACATCTCCGATGTGAATGCCAAGTATCCTAGCTGAGTCCTATGCATGACTCTTACATTTTGAGGAATAGCAGCATCCCTTATGTGATGGGCCAACTCCAGAGGCACCGTGTGTGGCTAATAGGTGAGGCCAAGGTCGCACACAGTTTGAATAGGTATTTGGGTATGGGAGGGTCCCTAAGGGTTGGTGTGTGTCTAACAGTTGTCCCTCGATATTTGCAGGGGACTCTGGTTACCCCAACCTGTCATGGCTAATGTCCCAGTGAGGAATCCCAGGACAAGGGCAGTGGAATGCTACAATGAGGCACATGGGCGAACTAGGAGGATAATTGAGCGGACTTTCGGCCTCCTGAAGGCCAGGTTCCGGTGCCTCCACCTGACAGGTGGCTCCCTATACTACTCACCGAAGAAGGTGTGCCAGATCATCGTGGAATGCTGTATGTTGCACAACCTGGCTTTGTGACGCCAGGTGCCTTTTCTGCAGGAGGATGGGCCTGATGTTGGTCTTGTGGCAGCTGTGGAGCCTGTGGACAGTGAGGAAGAGGAGGCAGAAGAAGAAGATATAGACAACCGAAACATCATCATGCAATACTTCCAGTGAGACACAGGTAAGAGACTGGCACTGCTCCTCTCATATCAGACTACAGTAGGACATTGCATGAGTCTGCCTTTTTACCTCTGTGTATGGACCCTGACAGTTCACTTTGGCTTTCCATTTCACAGATCTGGGTACCACTTTCTGTCTTCTGCTATGTTTACTGCTGCCCAACAACTATCGAACAATGGTATGTGAAAATGAACATTGACATTGCTATTTTTCAGAGAGGTTATAATAACACAATTGTGAAAGTACAGACTGGCTCCAGGTCGTTTTGTGATGCAGGGTGTTTATTTAAGTGCTATTCAGTGGAGGGGCATGTGCAATGGGCTGGGGTGATGGTGGAGGAATGTCCATGGTGGAGTCCAGTCTATTGGTATCACAGGTGCATTATTCAAGGGGGCATAAGAGGTGGAGTAATGGCAGTTCTAGGTTGTCAGGGTGACATAGTGGGACAGAAGGGTGACAATCAGGAGAGTCTTATTTCCTGGTGGGTGTCTTGGCAATGTTCTCTGTCTTGTTCCTGGATCTCAGGGACTGTTTGCGGGGTGGTTCTCCTTCTGCAGGGGGTGGGGTGCTGGTGGCCTGTTGGTCCTGTGGCAGGACCTCCTGTCCACTAGCGCCGGCGGACGTGGATGGCTGTTCATCGTTCAAGCTAGTGTCAGGGGCCCGTTGGTGTGCCACTTTGTCTCTCATGGTGTTGGCCATGTCTGCCAGCACCCCTGCAATGGTGACCAGGTTGGTGTTAATGGACTTCAAGTCTTCCCTGATCCCCAGGTACTGTTCCTCCTGCAGCCGATGGGTCTCCTGAAACTTGGCCAGTACCATGCCCATGGTCTCCTGGGAATGATGGTATGCTACCATGATGTTGGAGAGTGCCTCGTGGAGAGTGGGTTCCCTAGGCCTGTCCTCCCCCTGTCGCACAGCAGTCCTCCCAGCTTCCCTGTTATCCTGTGCCTCTGTCCCCTGAACCATGTGCCCACTGCCACTGACCCCAGGTCCCTGATTGTCTTGGGTTAGTGGGGTTTCCTGGGGTCCCTGTAGTGGTGGACACATTGCTGATTGAGGTGTCCTGGGGACAGAGGGATGGGCCCGCTGGGTGGGTGCTGTGCTGGTTATTTCCTGAGGGGGGAGGTTCTGTGGTGGTTTGTGACTATGGCAGAGAATTTTGCATTAACATGGGAGATGTACTGGTCTGCCAAACACACCATATGCACATTCATGGAATGGTAACTCTTGGGGTTTCTGTACACCTGTTCACTCCTGCGGGGGGGCCAAGGCCACATGTGTCCCATCAATGGCACCTATGAAGTTGGGGATAGAAATCACCTTTCACTGTAGGCAAATCCTCCACCTGAGGGAAAACGATGTAGCTCTGCATGTGTTTCAGCAGGGCAGACAACACTCTGGACAACACGTTGGAAAACATAGGCTGGGACATCCCTGATGCTATGGCCACTGTAGTTTGAAAAGACCCAATTCCTAGGAAATGCAGTACTGACAGCACCTGCACTTGAGGGGGGATTCCTGTGGGATGGCGGATAGCTGACATCAGGTCTGGCTCCAACTGGGCACACAGTTCCTGGATTGTGGCACGATCAAGCATGTAGGTGATTATCACATGTCGCTCCTCCATTGTCGACAGGTCCACCAGCAGTCTGTACACCGGAGGATGCCGCCATCTCCTCACATGCCCCAGCGGATGGTGCCTCTGGAGGAGAACAGCGAGCAGAGAGTCAACCAACTCTGAGGTACGTAAACACAGCTTACTCTGAAAATATTAGCAATTCGAAACTTGCCTGCATGAGTGTTTAGGCAAGGCCTAGATATGTGTGACACAGTCCAAAATAATGCCATGTGGGCCCATGAAATGGCGGATCCCTGATCTGTAAAGTGGGACAAGGGGATATGAGGTAACTATGCCGGCATTGTACACCGTCACGGTAGGCGGTCGAATACCGCGGCGCAATCCTGCATTGGTTAACATTGGACCCTATGGGTCCCAGTAGCCAATCACGATGTACGCCGGTGGTGACGGTACGCACCGCCGCGGACGTGACCACCATCTTCTCTCTGTTCAATCACTTGGTACCTGATCTTCGACAGGAGAGGACCTACACTGCAAGTGCTGCTGTGACTTCAGTCTGGAAGAGACAATGGCTCATGTGTCTGGGGAAAGGGCCCCTGCCTTCAGCACGGAAGAGTTGGTGAAACTCGTGGATGGGGTCCTCCCCCAGTACACTCTACTCTACGGTCCTCCAGACAAACAGGTAAGTACACTGTGAGCATGTTGTATAGGCAATGACTGTGTGGAGTGGGGTGGATGACAGATGGGGGGGTGAGAATGAGGCGTGCATGAAACGACGGTGAGTGCATGTGCGTCATGGCAAGGGTAGGTATGCGGGCCAATGACTGTGACGGTGCAGATGGTAATTACTTCTCTTTTTCCCCTGTACAATTCCTGTAGGTCAGCGCCCACCAGAAGAAGGACATTTGGCGTGCCATCACCAAGGAAGTCCGGACCCTTGGGGTCTACCAAAGACGGAGCACCCACTGCCGGAAAAGATGGGAGGACATTCGCCGCTGGAGCAAGAAGACAGCAGAGGCCCAGCTGGGGATGTCCTCCCAATGTGGGAGGGGTGCCCGTCGCAGCATGACCCCCCTGATGTTCAGGATCCTGGTGGTGGCGTACCCATAGTTGGATGGGCGCTTGAGGGCATCACAGCAGCAACAAGGGGGTGAGTACTGCTGATTCAACGAGCATTGTAGGTGTCTGAGTGGGGGAGGTGGGCTGTGGGTTCCCCTAGGCCAGGGTGAGTTCAGTAGGCAAGGACCCTTCTTAAGGCAGGCCCTGTGTCACCCCACCCACCTGTGTACAGTGCCAATTACACCTAGTCAGGCTCCTGTGACATCCATGTGTGCAGAAATTGGCCATAACCTTGTAAACCATGTCCCTGGGATTGAATAGTGGACTCCAAGTGCGTGGCGTAGTGCAGGGGACTTCTGTGTCTGTCGTGTCCGCCGATGGTAGCGGTATCGCATGCACTCGACATGTCTTTCTTCTGTCTCCCCCCCTTTTTGTGGTCTCCTTGTTCTTGTGTACATTAGCATCATCAGGCGGAGGAGCAGTGGCAACGGACCAGGAGGGAGCTGCATCCCACATGGCCCTGGAGGGCGACACTACGGAGTCTGAATTCACCAGTGGGACGGAGGGCGAGGGGAGCTCCACGGCGGGGACAGGAGCTGACACCAGCGATGCTGACTCCTCCTCTGATGGGAGCTCCCTTGCGATGGCGGGCCCATCTGTGCCCCCCGCATCTACAGGTACACCCGCCACCCCCCCTACCAGCACCGCCCTCCCAGCAGCCCCTCAGCGTTTGCCCCGTGCCCGCTCACCCAGGTGGGTGGGCATCACCTTCACCCCAGGCACCTCAGGCCCTGCCCCAGTCACCCCTGCTGCCCTCAGTTAGGAGGCCATTGACCTCCTCAGGTCCCTCACTGTTGGGCAGTCTACCATTTTGAATGCCATCCAGGGTGTAGAGAGGCAGTTGCAACAAACCAATGCATACCTGAAGGGCATTCACTCTGGTCAGGCAGCCCTTCAGCGAGCTTTTCAGACTCTGGCCTCAGCACTGATGGCAGCCATTGTCCCTGTCTCTAGCCTCCCCCCTCCAACTTCCTCCACCCAGACCCACACCCCTGTACCTCAGCCTATCCCAAGCACACCATCAGACCAGCATGCACACACCTCACCACACAAGGGAAGCTCTGGCAAACATAAGCACCACACATCCCACAGGCACTCACGCAAGCATCAGACACATGCAGACACACCAACATCCACTGCCTCCACTGTGTCCCCCTCCTCCTCGTCTACCTCCTCCCTCCCTGTCTCATCTCCACTCACACTTGCATGCACTACATCCTCAGCCACTACGTCCACCACCAGCACACCCACCACCACACCCCTCTCACGTGCAGTCACCACCCCCACTACCATTCACACGACCCCTGTGTCCTCTCCCAGTGTGTCTGTGAGGCCACCTCCCAAGGTACACAAACGCAGCTACACACCCATGCACCTTCACCCAAAGTCACCCAACGGACACCTCCTACAACCACTACCTCTTCCTCCACTCCCAAACCCCCTCCAGCTACCCGTCCCAGTGTTCCTAAGAAACTATTCCTGGCCAACCTTGACCTCTTTCCCTCACCTCTCCCACCCCTTCAGTCTCCTAGGGCCCGACTCTCCAGGTCCCAACTTAGCACCTCGGCTACAGCATCAGCGGGACCAGTGGTGCCAGTAGTCACCTGTATTCTGGAGTGCACCAGGCAGCAGGGCAGCCAGTGTGGCAAGGAGCCAGAGCACGGACATTCCCCCACCTGTCAAGCATAAAAAGTTGGCCAGTGCCCGGCGGGATAGGGGAAAGAAATCAGCCACCAAAGCCGCTCCCAGGGGTACAGTTGGGAGTGTGAAGACAGCTGTGACACAATCCAAGGTGGGGAAGGGGCAGAGTAAAACCGGCAAGTCTGGGAAGATCAGCACGGCGGACAAGACCGCCAGCAGCCCCGCTGCCCAGGACAAGACCGCCACCAGCTCCGCTGCCCAGGACAAGACTGCCACCAGCAGCCCCGCTGCCCAGGACAAAACTGTCACCAGCCCCGCTGGCCAGGACAAGACCGCCACCAGCAGCCCCGCTGCCCAGGACAAGACCACCAGCAGTCCCACTGCCTAGGACAAGACTGCCACCAGCAGCCCCGCTGCCCAGGACAAGACCGCCAGCAGCCCCACTGCCCAGGACAAGACCGCCACCAGCAGCCCTGCTGCCCAGGACAAGACCGCCACCAGCCCCGCTGCCCAGGACAAGACCGCCACCAGCAGCCCCGCAGCCCAGGACAAGACTGCCACCAGCAGCCCCGCTGCCCAGGACAAGACTGCCAGCAGCCCGCTGCCCAGGACAAGACCACCACCAGCAGCCCCACTGCCCAGGACAAGACCGCCAGCACCACCGCAGGACAGTGAATGCCAATGATTACAACGCTACTGAGGCTGCCACGGGCAGGATGAAGCACTCTGGGCACAAAGCCCCCTCCAGAACCAGTGGAGAGTTACATCCACTACCTCTGTCCTTGGTAGGATGAAGCACTCTGGGCACAAAGCCCCCTCCAGAACCAGTGGAGAAAGGCATCCACTACCTCTGTCCTTGGCAGGATGAAGCACTCTGGGCACAAGGCCCCCTCCAGAACCAGTGGAGACTGTTATCCACTTGAGAGACTGTGGCTTTGCACTCCCCAGGATTGAACAGTGGGCAACCCACCCACTGTAGAGACTTGAGAGACTGTGGCTTTGCACTCCCCAGGATTGAACAGTGGGCAACTCACCCACTGTAGAGACTTGGGAGACTGTGGCTTTGCACTCCCCAGGATTGAACAGAGGGCATGGAGCCCCCTTGTGGATCTGGCGTCGTGCACTCATCCCCCTGAGGTGCCTATTTCTGTCTGATGCCCCAGCAGTGTTCTCTTCGTCTTGTTCGGGTACTGAGTGTGGGCCTCGCTCATGCCTTTTGGGCCCAGTGGTCCACGGATTATGATGGTGGAATCCCTTGGACTTGTGTTCTTGGTGTATTTAATTGTTTATAGTATAAATGTATATATATGTAAATATTTTTGATTTATGTAATTGAATATATCACAATTATTCGTCTCATTTCCTTTTGTCCTTGCATTCTTCCGGGGGGGGGTGGGGTGGAGGGTGTAACTGTAATGTATCATGCTGTATTTGTGTATGTGTTGTAGTGGGTGAGGGTGGGGATGTTGTGTATTGCGTGTGTGTGTCACTGTTTTTTCCCTTCCCCCTCCCCTGTGTCGTAGGTGAATACTCACCGTGGTCTTCGCCACCGGCGTTCGTGATTCTGGTAGAGGAGCAGGAAGATGAAGGCTGTGAGTATCTGAAGTTCCGGTTCCATGGCGTCCTGGTTCCTCGTGGGGTGTGTAGAGGTGAGCGTTTTCCCTTCCAAGTCCTGTTTTTGTTCGCGGTGAATCCACCCCGGAAAAGGTGGCGGATTGGACTGTTGTAATTCTGTGGGCAGTAAATTGTCCTCCGCCTGTCTGTTAGCGGTTACCGCCGCGGTGTTTGTTTGTAACGCCTTGGCGGTCGGAGTGTTAAAGTGGCTGTCCATGTTGGCGGTTTCCGCCACGGTCGTAATTCCATTTTTTTTACCGCTGGCCTGTTGGCAGTTTTACCGCCGCTTTAACACCGACGGCCAGGGTTGTAATGACCACCAATGTGTTTTCCACTTGTCAAATTTTGAAATACCTCCTGTTAATAGTTCTCAACTATTGCCCAAAGTTATTGATATTTCTATCCCTTTTTCTGATACAGACCTGAAATGAGGTATTCTTTCTATACTTGAATACATGGTCAATATCTGTTGCCCTCCCCCGTGCAGCTCCACCTGTTGCTGCTGCCTCTGCCTTGGGCGGACTGAGAGCCTGCTTGACTCTCAGCTCGAAGCCCACCTCAACCCACACACTCCTGCCTGTACCTCATCTATGGTGGCCTAGTGGCCATCTGCAAGTAAGTATCTTCTGTCTCTCTCCCTACTCCTGCCTTTTACTTCTGCCTTTACTTCTGTTTTTATTCCTGGCATTTATTCCTGTTTTCTCCCCTTGTCTCTTTTATCTGCATTCTAACCCGTGCCGCTGCTGACTCCCCGCTGAACGGACCCCCCACCTCCCTCCCCTTCTTAATGGCACTGGCTGCGCAGTGAGAGGGCAACTCCTCTGACCTCCTGGTCAGTGTCTGTTGCCCTCCCCTGTGCAGCTCCACCTGTTGCTGCTGTCTCTGCCTTGGACGAACTGAAAGCCTGCTTGACTCTCAGTTCAAGGCCCACCTCCACCTGCAGGCTCCCATCTGCACCTCATTCCTGGTTTCCTAGTGGCCATCTACAAGTGCAGGAGGCTGGCCCGGTATGTGGTGGGTTCCTGTGGTACATACACCTTATACCAGGTCCAGGTATCCCTTAATAGTGTAGTGTAGTCAGTGTCTAGAAGCCAGGCTCTCTAAAGGTAGCTGTGGATGAGCAGCCAAGGCTTATTTAGGGGACATGCAAAGCTCATGCAATACCACTGTAATCACACAGTACTCACACACATGAAAGAAAACACTAATTGAAAGATACTTTATTTTGGTGACACAAAAACCAAAAATGCCATAGAGATTATGCTCCCTTAGGAGGTAAGTAACACACAAATTATATACACTGGTATTCAGAAATAGGCATAAAAACAGTTAGAAAACAGTGCAATTAGTGAAAATGACAAAAGTTAGAAATGGGCCTAGGGGGAGCACAAACCATATACTAAGAAAGTGGAATGCAAAAGTCGGTCCCCCACCTAGACAGTGTAGTGTGTAGAGGGGAGCTGGGAGTACTAGAAAAGTCCAAAGGTAAGTACCACAACCCACTCCAGCGACCAGGAAAACATGAATAAATCACAGTAAGTTTCCCAGAGCACACACATAGAAGTAAATGTGAATATTGCAAAACCCAGAAGAGACTGCAAGACACCAACAACGGATTCCCGCACAATAAGACCTGTAGAAAAAATGGGCCAAATCAAAGAAGCACGTAAGAGTCTAGGAAGGACAGGAACCCCTTTCAACCCAGATGAAGTTGCAAAGGTGAAACACCGGTGAAGAAGAAGACTCAGCACTGCACCCAAGAAGAAGTCGGATTCCTGGAGGGTGCAGGTAATGTCCCACGCCGGATGGAGCATTGCAGTCGGAGTTGCCTCATCGGAGTCCGTCAGCAAGCCTTGGCACAAGCAAAGCTCGCAGTTAGTGGAAAATGGCGCTGCCGGGGACCAGGAAGGACCAGGTGGGCTCTACCCAGAAGGGAGAGTCAGAGTGAGCTCTCAGCAGCACAGAAATCCCACAGAAGGCCAGGAAGCACCCACAGGAGTCCCACAGGAAGGGGACAGGAAAGTGGCAGTAGAGACCCATGCAGCACTACGAAAAAGGCTCTCACGCCGCTGGAGAACCACTCAGGGAGCTATGGATCGCAGGAGTGCTAAGGGCTGGAGCTTCAACATGCATGAAGATCTTGGAGGAAGGATGCTAAAAGGCCATGGAAGCTGCAAATGAAGTGATGTATGTGGGTACTGTCCTTTGTGGGCAGGCAAGGGCTTACCTTCACCCAAGTTGAACAGTTGGAAGAGAGGACCATCGGGACCACTTCAGTCCACCACCAAGCATCCAGCTCAGGAGGAGAGGGGATCCATGCGGCTGGTCAATGTCACAGTTGGTGCCTGCAGAAGCAGGGGAGTGACTCCTTCACTCCAAGGCAGATTCCTTCTTTCCTCTGATGCAGGCTGAAGACGGACTGCCCTTAGAGGATGCACAACCGGAGAAATTGTGCAGTTGCTGGAAGGAGCCAGACATGCAATGTTACAGAAGGTGTCTTGCTTATTTTTTGCAGCTTGAAGGGTTATGAAGAGTCCAGATGCAGTTTCTTCTGTCAGAAGTCGAAGTAGAGGATGCAGAGGATTCCTGCTGAATTCTTGCAATCTGAATCTGAGGAACCGACCAAAGGAGAGTCCCTAATTAGCCCTGAAAGGGGGATTGGTCACCTAGCTGGGTGACCACCTATTAGGAGGTGGCTCTGACATCACATGCTGGCACTGGCCACTCAGATGCTCCCAGAGTTCCCTGCCAACCTTGAATCCAAGATGACAAAACCCAGGGACCCACTGGAGGAGCTCTGAGCACCACCCATGGGGTGGTGATGGACAGGAGGATGATCACTCCCCTTTCCTTTATCCAGTTTCGCGCCAGAGCAGGGACTGAGGATCCCTGAACCGGTGTAGACTGGTTTATGCAAGGAGGGCACCAAATGTGCCCTTCAAAGCATTGACAGTGGCTTGGGTAGGCTACCCCTCCCAAGTCTGTAACACCTATTTCCAAAGGGAGAGGGTGTAACAAAGGACACGAAGAAATCTCCTGTGGGGTGACAAAGTCACTCCCCTGCTCACGCAGGCACCTTCTAAGTCAACAACCGGTACTTTTGGACTCCTCTCACAGCGATGAGCGTGCTCCTTGGAACACCGAGGGTGGACCCCATTGACACATTGTCCTAAGGTCCTGCTTACGGAATTTGGAGGAGGCTAAGACCTTGACTTCCCTGAGAGCGTCAGTACCCCTGTGCACCGCGTCTTCTTCACCTCCTGAGGCCTCTGTGCACTATTTGCAAAATTCCTTCATGCACAGCCTGGCCCAGGTCCCCAGCACTCTATCCTGGGACGCTCAACTCGCTGAGTTGGCCTCTGGAGGCGTAGGACCCTTCTTTGTAGTGCTGCACCAACTGCATTTTGCACCTCTTTTGTCCCCCTGTCCTTCGACTCCCGTGGGTGCTATCTGGCATCCTGAGGGCTCTCTAAAGTACTGAGAGCCCCCTCTTCCTGGTCACATAGAGTTGAGGCCCCCAGGTACCTCCTGGGTCCAGCCAGCGCCATTTTGACGCAAAAAACAACTTTGTTGTAACCAAGGCTTGTTGGCGACTTCCCACACGACATCGCATCCATCTTCATGTCGTGGGACATCCTTTGCATCATGCAGCAACCCGCTGGCATCTTCCTAGGGTGCATTTCCGCAGACTTCGTCCAAACAGGGACTCTTCTTTTGCAACCTCTTCTGGGTTGGCAGGGGCTCCTGCCCTTCCTGGAACTTCTTTCAACTTCTGGACTTGGGCCTCTTCTTTTGCAGGTCTTCAGGTCCAGGAATCCAGAAGTTGTTCTTTGCAGACTTGGTTGGTTATTGCAATAATCCGATCACGATGGTTAGTGTGTCCTAAGGAAACTTGCAGTACTGTACTCCTGCTTTTCTGGGCTCTGGGATGGGGTAATTTACTTACCTTTACTGTATTCTTACTCTCTCAGTGATTCTGCACACACTACACTTGTCTAGGGGGGGATTCGTGATTCGCATTCCACTTTCTTAGTATATGGTTTGTGTTGCCCCAAGACCTATTTTCTTCTATTGCATTCTATAGCATTTCCTATTGTTTGCACTATCCTATGTCTAATTACTTACCTTATTTTGGTGCCTGGTATATATATTGTGTATAATACTTACCTCCAGACGGAGTATTGCTTCTAAGATATTTTTGGTACTGTGTCACCCAAATAAACTACCTTTATTTTTTGATAACACTGAGTATTGTCTTTACTTGTGTATAAGTACTGTGTAACTATAAGTGGTATTGCATGAGCTTTACATGTCTCCTAGTTCAGCCTAAGCTGCTCTGCTATAGCTACCTCTATCGGCCTAAGCTGCTAGAACACTACTACTTCACTAATAAGGGATAACTGGACCTGGTATAAGGTGTAAGTACCCAAGGTACCCCCTACAAACCAGGCCAGACTCCTACACCTTGGTGCTAGACGTGTCTAGTGACAAAGTATAAATATGGAGTTCGGTTTGCGCTGAATTGCAGCCTCCTACAGGCACATTCTTGACCTCATTTTCTCAGCAGGGGATAATATAACCACCTCTTATACCTCCGAACACCATTGGACCAACCACAAGTGCGTTCACTTTACCTACACAAAGAACACTGCATGCCACTACGCCCCCCACCCCCTGGCAGACCCTGGGGCAATGTCACTGAAGCACAATTCACCAGCATTTCCAACTACTCTCTCCCACTGGATGCAGTAGATGCCAATGAAGCTGCATGCAATCTACACCGCTGACTACCAAACTGCGCCAACAACATAGCCCCCATAAGGAAAACAGCAGGATATTGAGAGAGCAAAACACAGAAATGGTTTACAGCAGACTTACAGGAATCCAAGCGCTCCTGCAGACGACTGGAATGGAAATGGAGCATCAGCAAATCAACCGAAGACAACAAAGCCTATATGAATGTAGTCACCAGGCACCACTAGAACACCACGGCTGCCAAAAAAGATGCCTTTCAAGCACGCCTCAACACCAGCACTCACAACAGCATTGCCAAAGAGTTCACAAACCCTGGGACAGACACCGCTTCCATCCCTCCCTCCCAAGGACTCTGCAACGACCTCGCCACCTTCTTTCACCTAAAAATCCAGTACATCTACGAAGGCTTCAGCAACCAAAACCTACCAGCATCGCTCACCACCATGGACCTAGTAGCTCACCAGATACTGAACTCCTGGACCCCAATCACCAAAGAGGACACCCAAAGACTGATTAACTCCATCTGCTCGGGAGCACCCTCAGATCCGTGCCCTCATCATATCTTCAACCTGGCCAGTGCCACCACAGTATTATACAAGTGGGTGGTTAACGAGAGAAACTGGCGCTCACTGTCATGCAAGTTTTGTATTATATTGCACTATGTAACCAATTGCTGGATGTAACACCCAAAACCCCTGACTTCACCAATGAGGCACATATTAAGGCACACATCCTCGAATGTCCAGCAATGTGTTGCAGTCTTCACAGTTTTATTTCCATGTTCATCTTCTGATCAAACTCCAGCATTCACAATTTAATTTCCATGTACATTTTCAGATCAAACTCCAGACAACACATGCTTTGGTGGGGAAATAACCCAATGACTTAATCAGGGCTGTAAATGATATACATATATAACATTGTACATCTCTTTTCACATCCATGGCATACCCCTCTCCCACAACTGTTACCTATATGAAGCAAGTGGGAACCCATAATATATCATAGTTCGATGATATTCGAATCTCCATATGTTAGTTAGATACATGAAGAATACCCTAATTTCAAAATTCACTCTGTGTGAATAATGTGTGTAGTGTCCAAAGCACTACGCTCAGTTCATGCACCTACGTGTGGAACCCATCTTCAATTAAGCACCTCAGTGTGTTTACTCTTCGTGAATAACGATGCCCATTTCTATGTAATGTACCAATTCGATACACGTTGGAGTTTGAGAACTCCCCATCCCTCTTTCCCGACTTCTCCGATATCGTATCTCTGCCAATATAATGAATCACCAGTAAACAAAAACCTCATGTTTAAAGCTTGAGGTCCTATCCAGCCTCAGTATCAAAGCAAGTGCCCGACAGAAAATATGAAATTCCCTTCCCAATGAACTTACCCCTTGAGATTTTCCTAGTCTGTACTTTCAATTTTTTCAATCTATCATTCTCCCTTTATGATCAGGCACTCAACCTGCAAAAGTAATCATTTAATACCACAATCACCTGTTTGCATATCGCTGGCATACATTCAGCTATTCAATTGCCTCCACTACCTCTAAACAACACAACCCCCACTCATATACCAATAGCCCCATACACTCACTAATAATCATCCTGCTTCCTTCCATCAATGCCAAAGTCCATATTGTCTAAGGCGCTCATTTTTTTATCATCTGTGACCCCCTAAATCCACTAACAAAACTAGTTCCAATATAACCACCAAAATATCATACTAAATACGATCTCCTTATTCAACATGTAATCATACCAGACCCCCACCATTTACTCCTCAAACTCCCCGGTACACTTCTGCTTGTGCAACTTTGCGAGTACCCTTCCTGTAATAAGTTTAGTCCATTTTCTATTTCCTTCTTAAATCCTTTACTATATTGACCTCAAAAGAGGACTATACTTACACACTCCTGATGACCTCAATGGTCCCAAGAAGCTAGAAACCAGACAATTTCCACACATCAGTAATTAATATGCTACCACAGCACTGGAGCTCTGCCAAACTATTTACAGATCCTTCGAGTCCACCACCTTCCCCTCAGACTGGAAGCACACCGAAATCAACACGCTACTCAAGAAATCCACCACCGACCCTATGGAGCTGAAGAACTACAGACCCATCTCTCTACTCCCTTTCCCAGCCATGGTAATGGAGAAGGCCGTCAACCATCAACTCACCAAATTTCTCGAGGCACACTTGGACCCATCCCAATCCGGATTCAGAAAAAACCACAGCACTGAAACCGTACTCTTAGTAGCTACTGACGATATACGCATCATACTATACAACAAAGGAATGGACGCACTCATCTTCCTCGACCTCTCCGCTGCATTTCACAATGTCTCACACTCCACCCTCCTCGACAGACCACATGATGCCGGCATCTGAGATAAAGCACTGGATTGGATCAGGTCCTTCCTCACTGGAAGAACACATCAGTACCGCAAGACACTGGTGCGGAGTGGCCCAAGGATTTTCACTCAGCCCAACGCTTTTCAACATCTACATGGTCCGCTTGCTAAGATCATCAAACAACACGGGCTAAACATAGTCTCCTATGCCGATGACACCCAACTGATTCTCTCCCTGTCTGATGACTCTGCAAAGGCCAAGTGAAATTTCCACAACGGGCTGAGAGCAGTTGCCGCCTGGATGGAGGCCAGCTACCTCAAACTCAACATGGACTAGATAGAGATCCTCGTAATCGGCACCACCCCTTTTGCCTGGAACAATTCCTGGTGGAGCACTGCTCTGGGAAATATCCCCACGGACCACGCACACAACCTGGGCATCATTCTCCTCTCTCTCCATGACCCACCAAGTCAATGCCGCCTCTTCCTCATGCTTTCACACCCTCTGACTCCTGCGGAAGATTTTCAAGTGGATTCCCTCAGACACGAGAAATACAGTCACCCACTCACTCGTACACCAGCAAACTGGACTACGGCAATGCACTTTATGCCGGCATCACCAGGAAACATCAATCAAGACTACAAATAGCCAGGAATGCAGCAGCTAGACTCATCCTGGACATCCCCCAACACAGCCACATCTGCTCCCACCTCAGAGACCTACACTGGCTCCCAGTCAACAATTGCGTCACATACAAACTCCTTATCCACGCCTACAAGGCACTGAACAACTGCACAACATAGGTCCGGCATACCTCAACCACTGCTTTGCCTTCTACGTACCCAACAGACATATTTGCTCCTCCCATCTTTCCTTTGTAGCCATCCCCAAGATCCGGAAAGCACAGCAGGAGGAAGAGCCTTCTCCTACCTGGCAGCCTGGACATGGAACACGCTGCCTCTCAAGCTCAGGCAGATTGCATCAGTGAAGCAGCTCAGGAAGGACCTCAAAACCTGGCTTTTCGACTGAGCAGCACACCCACAAACAGCACCTTGAGACCCTATGGATGATTACCCACGCTCTACAAATCTATGATTGATTGATTGAATTTCAATAAAATATTGAAACAAGAGAAATTGGCATTCCTCCATCTGGCAATTTCAGTGAGAGCTTGGAATATACAAAAAACGTTCACAAAATATTAAAGTAGCTACCTGCACTACAATGCCTATGAGCTACATATGGTTTGCATGGAGTACCTCTTTCTGAAGTAAGTTACTGTTGGTGTGAAGGTAGTTATTTGTATGTTTTAATTTAAAGGAGGGAATTCAATGTTGAGCATTGTATTTTTGGTGACCACTTATATGAGAGACAGGAAGGAGTGTCACTTAAAGTTTCATTTTTTTCTGGGGCTAGATAGATAAGCCTCTATTCAAGGAGATGTGCAGAAATGGATTATAAAGTGGTGAATGAGAGGAGTTTTTGATGAAAATATTTAGTTTTTAAATTTATGTGAAATAATTCAAGAAATGAGTTGTGTATTTATGAAAACAATACAGAATGGATTAACCACTTAAGAAGAAGGCGTCATCATTTGTTGTGTGCCAATCGTAATGAGGTGCGTATGTCATGATTTGTGGGTTAGAGAAAGGCCTTAGATCCCCTGTGTAATGGAGTAGGATTTCCTAAAACTAGTTTTCTATGTTTAATAAAATACTATCACATTTGGCATAGTAGATTTGAATGCAAAGCAACAAGAAATTAGGTATTTAGTAAATTACAAATATGTAAATATAAAAATAATGCATTCTATTAGAAGTCTATGTAGCTTTCAAGATGACAGAAAATCATGGACCTCATTTCTTAAGGTAAAACTATAAAGGATACTCTTAGATCAGAGGAGGCTTCTTTCTTTTATTTTGCCATAGCAGGTTCCATCAACATTAAGGTTATTCCAGAAGAAAATATACAAAGGTGCATTGCTATTTGGAGCATAGAAGGTTATATGGAGGTTGGCACGGTTGAATACCATAAATAGGTGGTAGTCTCACCCTGCTAATCTTGGGGTTCTGCTATTCTTTTTAAAAAGCATACCTGGAGAGCATTTGTTGGCACCACAGGCCAAAGTGATGGCCACCATGCTGTGCTACAGAACAACTATCACTTATTTACCCTACCTGGGAGATGGGATGCTTGTGATGCACGGTGGTCCTGTGTTAGGGAAACACCTAATGGTCAATATGGACATTAGAAAAATTGTATGAACGTTAGGGCCATTTTTGCTTTTCTAACAACAAAAACATTTTTTGTGGAGCAGGTGCATCAGTGCACCCATTTGGCAAAGCGTCTGTGCCTTCAATGGAGTTGATACAGCTGTGACTCCATTGAAAGCATAGGAATCCATGCCATTTGGCTATCCACATACTCTAAGTGAGACCAAAACTCAATGAAGAAGAAAATACTGTTGTTTGTCAATTTGTAAGACACAAGAGTTGGACATTTTCAGTCAGGTGTTACTGTTATGTTATATTTGAATGTTAAATTGCAGTGTTTTGCCTAGGATGCATTTTGGCGCTATATTGTCAGAAAGAACATACATTTTTAATTGAGTCTTTAGTTGTTGCACAAGCCACATTTTCGAGATTTTCATGATTTTCATATGTTCCCCCTCTCATGCCAAAGCATGCTGTAACTCCTATTTCTTGACCTGGTATATTTGCTCTGAATTCAGCTATTTTGTAAGGTAAATATGAATACTCAGTACTTTCAAGTTTGGAATTTGTATTATGGACAACCAACTAAAAATCTCTTAAGGGAATATCATTGTGATACTGTGGTCAGGTTCCCCTTGGTGTAGACTAAACAAATGAAATTCCTGCCAAAAGAAAGCATTCACTTTGGTCTTCTTTCACAGCAGCTCAAATGTACAGCGAAGAGAGGTTTTTGTCAGATAATTAAAAGTCAAACAATGGAAGTGAAATAGGCACAGAAGACTCTCCATAAACCTACACTCTAGGGCGAAAGAAGAAGAGAATGAGAGGCACTTAGAAAGAATTATATTTTTAAATTAATTCTTTGAACCCAGGAGACCAATTAAAAAAGAAATACTTCATAACTGAATTTAATTTTCTTACGTATTTAATGAACTTTTATAACTGCACACGTTGAATGGAATCAGGCAGGGATTTCTCTAGTTTAATCCAGAAGAGAGAGCACATCTGGTTAATGTAGCCATTAAATGATAGTACCTTATAAAGAGAAGTGTTTACAAAATTAGAAAAGTAATATTTTTAGACTCTTGATATATTGCTTGTACAAAACGTCAGTAGCTACCAACCCAACGATTGAGCGTATATCATGTGGGTAAAAGCACAAATTGTGAATGCATTTAGAGACAGATTTACTAACTATAGGAAATTGGGGTATTAGTTGTGTGGCCTGCACAAGTAACAGTTCCACAAGTTCCCCTTACTGGGAACCAAGAACCCCATCGTACCACTTGACTCTCTCATAGCAGCGAAGCAGAGCAGACCAAGACCTACTCAGGGGAGGTGGTGTGGGCTAGTAATCACCATTCACTGGCACATAACAATAACACTCAATAAATGATTCTCCAGTCAGTGCAATTTATTTAGAAAAAGAAAAAGTAAATTTATTACACACGCACACTACTAAATACAACACAGTAATACCATAGATGACACAATATAACCACCTTTGACCCCTAACCCGCAAGAGGGTCATACGAATATATATGGTAAGTCCTGGTCAAAGTTTTAAGATCAACAAACAACAGTTAAAAACAGCATTTTGTATGTAAACACAGTCATCAATATTAATACTTGTGTAAATGTGCTCATTAAGGGAAATAAAACACATGCACTATGATCAATAATCACTGTCAAATTATTTAGTAATAAATCATTTTAAAATGGTCAGAACAGGAGACTGTACTTTTTGTAGACTTTTAAACCATGAAAATGCAATCATAAAAACAGCCCTTAGAGCACATCATATTTTTAATTACATAACATGGTAGCATAATATAGCCCCTTAAAGGCATTGTAAAACACGTACCTCCTTTGACATACCCAGACCGCAATAAATGCAATATAGAATAAACCCCTAGAAGGCACTGTTCTCCCAGCAATAGAGCCAAAGCCCCAACCTTGGGAGTGTTTTAAACATTGATAGAATCCTAGGGAGGTCTAGGATTTCAGACCCCTGCAGTCATAGGGTAAGTCCTTGTTAAAAAAAACACTCTTAAAGGTGAAACTGCTGCACTTCCCCTGCATTTCCTTTACTTCATTGTCGGTGTCTCTGCCATCCTAGGGCCTCCATGGGTAGAGAAATATACAGATGAAAAAGCCCCACAGGGCATTATTGGAAGCTTCAGCCGGGAGCGGTGAATACTTTATGAGCGGCTCTCCTGCTATGTTGGGGAAAGCTGCTGTGTTTTCTTGGCTGCAGGGCCTTGTTCTGCGTGGATTCTCCTTTTTCTGTTTATTTTTTGGAGGTGCCAGGGCCCACCTGGGTACCCCTATGCCTCCAATCATTGGGGGGCAGTCAAGGGTGCTCACCCCTCACTGTCCAACCTGCTCTTGTGTGGCCCGCATCTGTGTGTGTGGTGTGGGAACTGGCAGCTTCTCTCTCCCTGCCCACTCCTGTGGGCAGGTATACATATGTTTGTGGTTGTCACCCACTCCTCCAAAGACACAGGCAGAGTGAGCGGGGAAGGCACGCCATCACTGGTGGGGATGCAATGGCACTCCCCTGTCTTTCTACCACTCTGGGTTTGGGGGCCCCCTCCTTCGGAAATAGGACATGGGAGATGGGGTCTATGTGCCAAGGGAGATTATAGGGAGGGGGCAACACACACGCCCTGAACTCTTGAGAATTTAATAAAATGATTGTGTGCCAACTCCCGGGCCATGGTTCACCCTTTAAATAATTGTTTGGAGGCAGCAGCAAGTCCCACAAGCTTTGTTCAGCAAGAAAGGTCAAAGGACGCCAATCTTTCAAGTGCCTTAACTCGGGCCCCATTGGGCCAATTTTGAAGATCCTGGGCTCCTTTTACTCCTGATGGTGAGCCCTAGACAGTTGAGTAGGGGCAGTTGCAGCAGACCTCCTCTCTTCCAAAGTGGTGTAATCCATAGAGAGCTAATTCTCAAGGCTTTCTGTGCCAGCCTTAATACTGGTGTTTGTCACTGGGCGCAGAATTCCAGGGCTTTCCCCCAACTGGTCCTCAGGGGATGCAAGGGAGCCACCCTCACTGGCCCTTGGGGAGACCCACTATCCCTGGGATCAACTGGGGCAGAGTCCTTAGTCCATTATGGGCATTAGGGGGCTTTTCGTTCCAGTTGTTCATGGCAGCACCAGGGTTCAGCAGTGAAGAGCAGAAAAACACCAAGAGAGTGTCCACCTTCTACAAGAGTATTTAAAGGGGAGTGGAAGGTTCCAGAAGCAAGCCCCCCGGCCAATCCTCGAGTGCCATGTCACCTTTCCACCCCTGTCCCAACCCCCATGCACTGCATGCTGGAATAGTTCAAGATGGTGTCATTTAGGAGTCACCAGCCACATCTCTTCTCGAGGGCTCAGCTCTGCCCCTCGTTGGCATCACTCAACGGCCTTCCTCACAACATTTTCCAAGGAGTGCTCCCTTCTGTGTTGGCTCTAGAGGGCTGGGCACTCTTCCTTGTTCAGTGGGATTGTGTAGGAACAGCCCTGGTACAGTGTGGCAGCTGACTGATTGATGCTGATCCATTAGCCCCCACTCCTTTTCTCCTCAGGACCAGAGTGAAACACTGTTAATTTCTCTCTTTGTGTGGGGAGAACTTATTTTCCTGCTATGGGAGAGAAATATAATTAAGTGTGCACAGCAGGGTGACAAAAGGCCTGGGCTCTGATCTTAGGCTGAGCCAGAGAAATATGCCAATTCTGGATAACTCATTAATTGTACAGATATCTGTTTGGAACTTGCAGATATGATTTTCTCAAACAGATTACACCCCAGTTGTATGTCACTGGTCTATGTAGGCCAAAGGGGAGGGAAACTGCACTCTAAGGCAGTTTTCCCCCATATGTATAATGAAGTGTCATTACAGGCAAAGCAGTAAATCACAGTTGCATTCCCTATTACTGTACACTAACATTCTAAGGCCTATCCCAGGTCAATATCTAATCCTACAGAGTCCCCTCTGCACCAGGCTACCTGTGCACAGTTACCAGGCTACACATGACACTAGTCTCCCACATGCAGCCTGCGCACATATGCACATGTGTGTATACACATATTCATGTGTAACCAGCCAAGTGCCCCTTACCCTTACTGTGTCGCAGTGACCTTATCTTTAAAAGCTGACACTGGCAGTAAACATGTGCAGTTCATTTACCATGAGATTACTGTGGGTGTGACACATGTAGTGAGACTCACCTACAGTAGGAAGTCCAAAATTGGGTGATCCAAAAAGCAAACAAAAATCTGGGTGTACTGAATGGACAGATCCCAACTGCAACACTAACACTTTGCATCCACTGTGCATTACGTTTGTAACTCAAACCCATTCCTCTGCAACCACCCATGGGCTTTGATGTAAATCCCTGTCTACAAACAGACAGGGATTTGTGCCAAAATCTTGCATTTCCTCAAAAGAAGGCATAACGAGTAGAAAATGTTTGCATTTCGCCTCATTTGTACAACTTTTCTTGCATACTACATTGCACAGCATATACATAAAACAGGTAAAGTGTTAAAGGATAGTTTGTACTGGAAAGGACCTTTCTAGTACACAAACTATTCCATGTAGAGCACACACATCTTGCAATGCAGCACAAAAGTGTATGCATTGGCACATAGCAGCCTAAAGTGCGCCAGCACAGTGAGAGAGGGAAAACAGCACCATTCCTTTGTAGATAAAATTTAGTTGCTGTGTCGCGTTGTATGATATTTTTGTAATTCTGGGCCTGAATATAGTGTTCATTGCATACTAGGTGTATTATTGGTTTGCTCATTTTCAGAGTTTAAGATTAGCCAGTGTAAGAAATGGATTGTTACGTGTGGTTTCTGAATCACTAAATGTATTTAAAATGGATACCTATTTAGTATATAGCATCTAAAACACGCCCCTACCAAATACCAAATATATATGCTATGTATTACTGTGTTGCAACTGAATTACAGGCACAAAACATAGATATTTTACAGACATTTCAAACAAGGTAGTAACCTATTTACCAGAGGTGGGACCCCAACCCCTTTCTGAATGTAAAATAAACAGATGTTTAAGAGTAGGCAAGGGGTTTAAAAAAATTAGTAAGTTATTTAAAAGCAATCACAGGCATAATGGTCTGCTGACCCATCAAGCCACCATCCCTGTGGTAGCAGTACACTGTGTGGGTTGCAATTTGTGACCTACCTCATTGATATTCAAGAGGTATGCCAAATTGTGACCCACTATAATTCGTGATTATGATTAGTACATAGGTCACTTAGCAAAATACCACACTGATCACAAATATCTAGTAGAAAATTTCGACCAGTATTTTGCACCAGTGTTTAGTACAAGGGGTCATTTGTGAGTGATATATTTTTCTGAAAGATTTAAAGGACTCCTTTAGAGAGGGATTATGCATAAAACAGACATCTGAAAAATTGAAAAACCAAGTGAACTCTGAATAGTGAAATTACATGATAGAACATTCATCATTGCATGCCTGAGGTGGTAAATAGTCACAAGGGGCCTGATTCACAAACTTCACTTCTGAGCAAGCTTACACTATTGTTTAGGTTTACTGCTTCTCGGTATTTACATATTGCACTTTTGTACTAACTTACACTTTTGCAGTAACTTACACTTTTGTAGTAAGTCCAACACTACAAATGGTCCACCATTGATACTGCAACACCCTCTCATGGAAAATAAAGGAGGTAGGAACTCAAAATAAAACACCACAAGAAATAATGTTAAATAAATTACATTAGTTAAGATACTCAAACATGTAAATAAACATAAATTAATGTTAAAAAATTAATGAAAAAATAAAATATTTGACAACTTTTTTCAATTTAAAACATAATAATGTAACAGCAAATGTTGTGAATTGTATTAAACATTTTCTGCTACTTTTTTTTTTTTTAAATCAATAAAGCATAATATTTTTTACTGATATTTAAACATTAGTTAGTTATATCAGTGGTGTTTTGTGTTTTGTATTGAAAACTGCATTGCAAATGATAGGGAACATGGAGGCCAGCTAGTGCTAATGCTGGGTTGAGAGTTGGTGCAGAAGTAGGATTCTTCTTATTTTTCGACTCACTGCATTTCTTCTATCTCAAATCTCACCAGCAGAGAGATGCCGGTCCCTTTCAGAAAAAAACTATAATCCACAGAAATGTTTTCCTATGCAAATACTTACCAGTTGCCAAGAACTCTGACCTTACTTGGGCAGAGTAGTATGCCGAGGAAGGAAAGCTATTGCTTGGATCCAATTAACAAATACATCCAGCAAAGTCAGCACAAGCTGGAGAACTCTTGTAGGAAAGTACCATCTTGCCTGGCATGTTACCCCCCTTTTTACTATTTGTATGTATGTTTTAGCCCTTGTGTCATTGAGATCCTGCCAGACACTGGTGGTAACTGCAAATTGCTTTGCGACCGCGTTCGCAGTCACAAAGCAATTTAGCATTGCGGTGCGAGTCTCAAGTAGGAAGGGGACACCTCTTCCTATTTGCGAGTCGCAGACTCGCAAAATGTGAATGAGCATCGCGATGAGCATTTTGCATGGGGCAAACGGCGATTTTCGCAGTTTGCACCATGCAAAATGCTTCCTACATCTGGCCCTAAGTGTGTGGGCACCCTGGCATTAGCCAAGGTGCTCCCACATCGTTCAGGGCAAATTCCCCAGACTTTGTGAGTGCGGGAACACCATTACACGTGTGCACTATACATAGGTGACTACCTATGTATAGCGTCACAATGGTAACTCCGAACATGGCCATGTAACATGTCTAAGATCATGGAATTGTCACCCCAATACCATTCTGGTATTGGGGGGACAATTCCATGATCCCCCGGGTCTCTAGCACAGAACCTGGGTACTGCCAAACTGCCTTTCCGGGGTTTCCACTGCAGATGCTGCCAACCCCTCAGACAGGTTTCTGCCCCCCTGGGGTCCAGGCAGCCCTGGCCCAGGAAGGCAGAACAAAGGATTTCCTCTGAGAGAGAGTCTTATCGTGGGTACCTGATGGAATTTACACCTTGTGCCAGGTCCAGTTATCCCTTATTAGTGGATTAGTAGTGTTCTAGCAGTTTAGGCTGATAGAGGTAGCTATAGCAGAGCAGCTTTGGTTGAACTAGGAGACATGCAAAGCTCCTACTATACCACTTATATCATATAGCACTATATCATAAGAAAACACAATACTCAGAGTTACAAAAAATAAAGGTACTTTATTTTAGAGACAATATGCCAAAAGTATCTCAGAGGACATACTCCCTTTGGAGGTAAGTAATATACACAAAATATACACACAAACCAAAATCAGGTAAGTAAAACACTTAGAAAAGTAGTGCAAACACTGTAGAACACAATAGAATGCAATAAGAGAAAATAGGCCTAGGGGCAACACAAACCATGTACTCCAAAAGTGGAATGTGAACCACGAATGGACCCCAGACCTAGTGTAGTGTGTAGAGGGTTGCTGGGAGTGTAAGAAAACACTAAGGGTGTCCAAGATACCCCACCCCAAGACTCTGAAAAGTAAGAGTAAAGTTACCCTACTACCCCAGAAAGATAGTAAAGTCGAGATAGGGGATTCTGCAAAGGCAACAACTGACTGCAAAGCACTGAAGACGGATTCCTGGACCTGCGGACCTGAAATGGAAGGTGACTAAGTCCAAGAGTCATGCAAGTGTCATGCAAGTGTCCGGGGGGGTAGGAGCCCACTAAACCCCGGATGAAGGTGCAAATGGGCTGCCTCCGGGTGGAAGAAGCCGAAGATTCTGCAACAACGAAAGGTGCCAGGAACTTCTTCTTTGGTCAGAACATGTCCCACGGCGCGCTGGAGGAGGCAGAGTTGTTTCCAGGCAGAAAGACCGCAAACAAGCCTTGCTAGCTGCAAGAGTCGTGGTAAAAGGTTTTGGGAGCGTTCAGCAACAGAGAGAGCCAATGCAGAAGCAGGCAGCACCCGCAGAAGCACCTGAACAGGCATTCAGAAAATCTGAGCACGTCGGTCGTCTCAGCACAACAAAAGAAGGTCCCACAAAGACGGAGTCCAATTCAGCGAGTTGGGCAATGCAGGATGGAGTGCTGGGGACCTGGGCTGTGCTGTGCACGAAGAAAGTCTTGCAAAAGTGCACAGAAGCCCTAGCAGCTGCAGTTAACGAAGTACACAGGATTACTGTCTGGCGTGGAGAGGCAAGGACTTACCTCCACCAAATTTGGGCAGAAGAGTTGCACGGCGGTACTCGACCGCCTCCCACTACGGCGCACAACGTGTGCCTGGCGGACCAGTACATCTCCCATGTCAATGCAAAGTATCCTGGGTCTGTACATAATGCCTATATCCTGAGGAATAGCAGCATCCCACATGTGATGGCTCAACTCCAGAGGCACCGGGTGTGGCTAAAAGGTGAGTCCTGGTTCCCACCCAGTGGAAGTTGGTGTATGGGTATGGTGTGGGCCCTAAGGGTTAATGTGTGGCTAACAGTTGTCCCTCAATATTTGTAGGAGACTCTGGTTATCCCAACCTCTCATGGTTACTGACCCCTGTGAGGAATCCCAGGACAAGGGCAGAGGAATGCTACAATGAGGCACATTGGTGACAAAGAGAAATAATACAGAGGGCATTTGGCCTCCTGAAGGCCAGGTTTCGTTGCCTCCATCTAACAGGTGGATCCCTGTACTACTCACTCATGAAGGTCTGCCTGATAATCATGGCATGCTGCATGTTGCATAACCTTGCCTTGAGATGCCTGGTGCCTTTTCTACAGGAGGATGAGGCTGGAGATGGGCGTGTGGCAGTAGTGGACCCTGTGGACAGTGAAGATGAGGAGGCAGAGGATGAGGATGAGGATGAGGACAACAGAACAGCTATTATACAACAGTACTTCCAGTGACACACAGATAAGACACTGTAACTTCACTTTGCATTGACAGTTTTGTATTTGACATTGTACACGGCAGGCAGGTTCTCCCAATTCTATAGCCACTTACTGTACCCTTTGGCATCTCCATTTTCAGATATCTGTGCCCCACTCTGGCCCCTGATGTGTTGACTGCAGCCAACTACAGGTCATTCCTATGTATACATTACTGTACAGGTGTATTGCAGTGTTTAAACCTTGTTAAACGAATACATACTTAAATCATTTGACATACTCCATACTTGTATTTTTTCAAAGGGTGTTTATTTAGGTGCTAATAAGTACAGGGGTATGTGCAATGGGCTGGGGTGATGGTGGAGGAAACTCCAGGATAGAGTCCAGTATATTTGTATCACAGGTGCATTGTCAAAGGGGGCATAGGAAGGGGAGCAATGGAAGTTCAAGGTGGACAGGGTGACAGAGTGGGACACAAGGGTGACAATCAGGAGAGTCTTATTTCCTGGTGGGTGTCTTGCCAATGTTCTCTGGCTTCTGCCTGGATCACAGGGACCATTTGCGGGGTGGATCTCCTTCTGCAGGGGGAGGAGTGCTGGTGGCCTGTTGTTCCTGTGGCTGGGCCTACTGTCCACTAGCGGCGGCGGAGGTGGGCAGCTGTTCATCGGTGTAGCTAGTGTCAGGGGCCCGGTGGTGTGCCACTGCCTCCCTCCTGGTGTTGGCCATGTCTGCCACAACCACTGCAGTGGTGACCAGGGTGGTTTGGATGTCTTTCAGGTCCTCCCTGATCCCCAGGTACTGTCCCTCCTGCAGCTGCTGGGTCTCTTGCAACTTGTCCAGTATCTGGGTCATCGTATCCTGGGAATGGTGGTATGCTCCCAGGATGTTGGTGAGTGCCTTGTGGAAAGTCAGTTCCCTGGGCCTGTCTTCCCCCTGTCACACAGCAGTCCTCCCAGCTTCCCAGTTGTCCTGTGCCTCGATCCCCTGAACCGTGTGCTCACTGCCACCAACCCCAGGTCCCTGATCGTCCTTTGTTTGAGGGGTTGCCTGGGGTCCCTGTAGTGGTAGACACACTGCTGATTGACGTGTCCTGGGGACAGAGGTATGGGCCCACTGGGTAGGTGCTGTGTTGGTGTTTCCTGAGGGGGGGGGGGCTCTGTGGTGGTATGGGACTGGGTAACTGACTGTTTGAGATCCCTGATGGGCCAGGTTGGTGATCCAGATTCAGGACACCAGAGGTGCTGTCATCACTGTGGGCCTCTTCTGTGGGGAGACTGGATGTTGCTGGCACCTCCTCTCCGGTGACATTGTGTGGGGGACCTGTGGGGATGTAAATGCAGTATTATTGTTTCTGCGTTTGACATCTTGTGCATGGGTGTGTTGCCCTGTATGGTTGTTATTGCCCTGTCAGCTTTGCCTTGTGTGGGTAGTGATTTTGTGGGCTAGGAGATTGTCTCTAATGTGCATCCTTTAGTGATGGGTGTCCATGCAGGGCTGTGAGTGGTGCCCATGCATTGGTGGTGCATGCAGGGCTTAGTATTGGGATGGGTGGGTTGTGATGGTGAGGTGTATGTGAGGTGGTGGGGTGACGGGGGTGAGGGTAGGGGTGGGGGTGTGTGATGGCATGCAGGTGGGGGGGGGTCGATAGTAATAGAGATTTGACTTACCAGAGTCCAGTCTTCCTGCTACTCCTGCCAGCCCCTCAGGATTCAGTATTGCCAAGACTTGCTCCTCCCATGTTGTTAGTTATGGGGAAGAAGTTAGGGATCCACCGCCAGTCCTCTGTACAGCTATCTGGTGTCTTGCAACCACGGAACGCACCTTCCCCATAGGTCGTTTCACCTCTTCCTGATGTCATCCCTTGTTCGGGGGTGCTGTCCCACAGTGTTGAGCCTGTCCACGATTCTCAGCCATAGCTCCATCTTCCTAGCAATGGATGTCTGCTGCACCTGTGCTCTGAATAGCTGTGGCTCTACTCAGATGATTTCCTCCACCATGACCCATAGCTCCTCCTCAGAGAACCTGGGGTGTCTTTGTGGTGCCATGGGTGTAGTGTGTGAGGGTGTGTGGGGTGATGTGTTGAGGTGTGTGTAGTAAGGTGCGTGGCTGGTGTATGGGTGATGGTGTTCTGTGGCTCTGGTTCTGTGGGTGCACTTGGTGTGTCTCTCTCTCAGTTGTCAATTTCTTTGAGTCGTAAAGGGTTGTGTGTAATGTGTGTGTGTGTGTTATAGTAGTGTGGGTGTGGTGTGTGTATGTGTATCAGGTGTGTGTAGTTTGAATTGTCCAATGTTGTTTTGTATGTGTGTGTGTATTTTGAGCGTGGCAGTATGTACCACCAATGGTTTACTGCGGTTGAATGTCCACTGCGGTGATTCGTGGGCCATAATGCTGTGGGCGTAATTCTGTTGGCGTAACGGTGTGGGTTTTGCTACTGCCAGTTTGTCACTGACCTTTGGGCTGGCGGACTTGTGTGTGTGGCTGTATAGTGACGGATTGCTATGTGTGGCTCATACTATGGGTAGCGGTAAACCGCTGCGGCGGCAGTATGTTGGCGGCAGTCGGCATGGCGGTAAGCAGGACTCAGCCAGTATCATAACGAGGCCTATATTTTTTTGTGTCTTTGGGAAATCTGAAGATTAAGGAAAGAAGATAAATGAAGGAGACTTCATCTTTATTTGCTGTTGCACACATCTCACACAAACACCCACTGACTGATTTCGAAGAACAAATCTGCCTTCTACGTAGGATAGTGTTTTTAGAAGGACAGTTTTAGCCAGTAGCAGAGATGCCATCCTGGTGGATATCTGCTATCGCAGCCCTAACTTGGATTATCGAGGACAGTCCTGAGGAAGGATCAGAGACTGAGATCGTAGATACTGAGACTGCACCTGAGGGAGAGGAAAATGGAGCAGAATATGAAAGTGATTTTTCAGTTGGTGATGTCCCATCTGAGGATTCATCTTCCTGTGATTCTGAGGGACACGATGATAGCAGTCATGCTGTCCCTTTGCAAGCACAGTCTGTGCAGTGGGGCGACCATAGCAGGTTAAACCAACCCAGACAGCAGACACGTGCTGCGGCAAGCACAGAAGGAGGGCTCTTTTAGCAGGCACTTAATTGAATTCAGTCTCAAATTACACCTTTTCACTGGCAACCTTGGATATAAAGTCGATACAGCCAATTTTCTATCAATTGACTACATCTATCTCTTTTTGGATGTTGACTTCCTTGAGCAAATTGTGCAGCAAACAAAATTGTGAAAAAATGATAGGGCCTTGTTCTAGAGCACACAAGAAGACTTCCACTTTGCTGGAGGAGATGAAGATATTTTTTAACCTTATGCTCAAAATGGAGTTAGTGCGCAAACCAACCATACAGTTCTACTTGTCTATACTCATGGTTTGGGTAACCCCCATCTTCGCATCGTACATGAGAAGAGATCGTTTTTTGCAATTGCAGTGCATGTTTCATTTCAAAGACAATTGTGCTGCATCGCCCTTGGACCATACAGACCATGACAGGTTGTTCAAAATTCATCCTGTCTTGAAACATTTGTCTGCCCAGTTTCCAGAGATTTAAACTCCTGGAAAGAATGGAGCCACTGATAAATCCTTAATCCTGTACAAAGGGCAGTTGCAAAGAGCTCACAATGGCATCAAGCGGTACATGGTATGTGAGAGCTCTACGGGCTGTGTGTACAGTTTGAGACTGTATACAGGGAAGAACTCCACTTTAAATGCTGTAGGTTGCCCTCCCGTGGTAGGAGGCCCAGGATAGATAGTATGGGAGCTTATCCAGCCACTCCTTCACAAAGGTTATAACCTTTATGGGGACAATTTCCATACATCAGTAGAGTTGTTAAGTGAGCTGTACAAAGCTGACACTGTGGTTTGCGGTATAGTTTGTTGTCACCACAGAGTATACCCGCAGGAGTTTGTTTGTAAGAAGCTCCAGAAATCCCAGAGTACTGCATTGCATTCCAACAAACTGCTCACAGTCAGGTTTTTGGATTGGCGTCATGTGTATGTGTTCACTACAATTCATGATGCGAGCACTTCCACGTCATAATTTGGGGTCAGATGGCCTAAGTGCACAAGCCCATCTGTATACTTGATTACAACAAATAGATGGGAAAAACTTGCACTTGCTACAAGAAACTGTTTACCTACCTAATCCAGATGGTATCGTACAATGCGTATGTTGTTTATCATAAAATAGTCGCAGGAAGACACAAGAATTTCAGTTGTCCATCATTCAAAGTCTTACTGGGACAGTAGCAGAAGCCTCTTCATATGTTCTAGACAACGCAACAAGGCTGCAGTAGCAACACTTTGCTGATCGTGTTCCTATAACACCTAAAAAAGCTCAACAATGTAATTGTTGTAAAGTCTGCTCTAAGCACGGAAAGATGCAGGAGTGTTGTGTTTACTGTCCCCATTGCCCATCTCAACCAGCCCCGTGTTTTTCTGCTTACTTTATGTTGTGTCATTCAAAAGTTAAGTAAAGGGAAATTGGCAGAGGTGGAGCTGCTGTTAAGCAAACTTTTCAATGGCTGTTCATGGATACCTACCTTCTATGGGCCTGCACTCTGCTAGGCAAGCAGCTGCAGAATTTTAGTCTCTCTACTTGAGAAAATCATGGACTTCCTTATGGCTTGCTTGACACCTTTATTCACTGTCAGAACGTCGTAGGTGTTCTGTTCCCCGATTGGCAAGCGCATTAAAGTCCCCGCACGGCACATAATCATGGACTGAACATATGCCACTTTGTCACGGAATACACTGTGTGTCAAAGTTTTAAAGGCTTGACTAGATCTTGAAGTGCTTTTTAGGGAACATTTGTATACAACACAAGGACCACCCCGATTGTCCACGTATAAGTCAGACAGACGTCCTGTGGGACTCATTCGCCAACATTTCTACTTGCTTTGAAAATGTGGAAACTCAATTAGTAGCTTGTATCATTACCAATGTCATTGAAAATGCGTACAGCACACAATATCTTGTATGGTGATTGTTTTCACATCTTTAGTACACGATGTGAAAACAATCAACATACAAAACATTGTGACCTGTACCCATTTTCAATAACATTGGGTATGATACAAGTTAGTAATTAAGTTTTCACACTTTCAAAGCAAATGTTGAAGTGTCAGAGAATCAGTCCCACAGGACATTTGTTTGGCTTATTACTTTAGGGATCTCAGGAAGTATTCCCCAGCGTGTTTGCCTTAGTTTCAGTGGTAGATATGCATGCTCAGTTCGAGGAATGATGCCTTGGAAGATATACTCAGACACCCCCAACTTGCATCCACCAACTGGAAGGTGTTGGATTTAGCACAGTAACTGTTCTGAAGGCATATGAAAGATGTTTACTTGAGCTTCAAGTCACTAGGGATGGAAGGCATCATTCGAGGTTCACTTGGCAAGTATACAGGACTCTGAGGAGGACAGAGACATGAACAAGTAAGATAATCTCAGGGTAGGTGTGCTTTCAGAGTGATATTGCATTAGGTAGAGGGCAGCTTTCAAAGGTAGAATAGATAGAAATGCAATTACTTCATCTTTTACGGATAAAACCCAATGGCGCCGCACTCGCCCCAATACAGAATTACTACGGTATCTATGGGTAAATGCTTGAACTGCTTGCCATGTTTATCCTCTCTCAAAACTTAGTAAATCTTCAGTGTGTTGTATGATAAGAGCATTAGAGTCATAGCACTGCACATAGCAGTGGATAGGGCATGTGCTACGTTCCTACAGACTACCGTGTGTGTTTCAAAAACTACAGGTCTTCATAGTTTATGACGTTCTCTTTGGGAAACTTTGGCAGAATTCCCCAGCATGTTTGCCTTAGTTTCAAAGGTAGATATGCTCACTCAGTTTGAGGAATGACACCTCAGAGGCATACTCGGACACCCCCAACTGGCATCCACAAACTGAGGTTTATCACAATGAGTGCGCTAAAGATGCATGTAAGATATGTCTTCCATAGCCTCATGTGGCTGTCATGGGAGCCATTAGTAAAAGTGCACAAGGTATGCATTTGGTAATGTTCAGCAAGGAGGCGGTTACTTTGCAGGTGGCAGAATGTTGTCAAACTGATTCCGTCCTGTGTTGTATGAATATGATGGGCCCTTGCATGGCAGTGGTATGTTGATGTGAGTGCAATGATCTGTTTGGCCGGGCTTGTGGCCGGTGATATGAAAGTCTTGTGTATGGTGCATGAATGGGAGTGAATGGACCATAAATCAGTTGGTGCCTTGAGGTGGCCTCATGGCTCATCATCAGAAATCTTGATTTGAATATTCAGGTACTTTGAGAAGTATCTGTGCTTTGAAGCCAGCATTTCTGGAGGTGCTAAAACTAACCAGTGTAAATGGTGGATTAACTTAAAAAATATAGTACCAGTTTTTTATCTCTGGCGGAAAGATGGCTCTCACTAAGAACCCCCTAGTTTTTTTTTCTCATTATGGATAGCTGTGGATTATGGGCCCTAGCTCAGCTGGCACCTCCGCAAGCCTGCACATTTTTTCAAACTAGACAACTAGGGGAATACAGAGGTGCATAACTTGTGTGGCTCTCACCGGGTAATATTATCCAAAAGCCAATGCAAATGTCAAACTTTGCTAGGAAACATACATTGTTATCATATTCTGTGACGGAAAGACATGGGATCTGTGTGGAGTCACAGGTTTCCTAACACCCTGAGTTTCCATAGGTCTCCCAATATTAACGGTACCCCATGTGTGTGGCTTGAACACGAGAAAACAACACAAAAGGCCCTAAATCTTTTTGAGAGAGAAGCAATGGGGTAGGTGTGGTATTTGGGGCAGTGCTGTGGCAGTGCTACAAACCACAGACATTTTTGAAAACTAGACAACCAATGGAGACCCTCAATGCTTTACAAACCGAAACGTCTGACAGAAATCACACATTTGCCTCCCATTTCTGGGATGGAAAGATCCAGAATACGCAGAAATCCACAAAATTCCTACCAGTCTCATTACCACAATTGTGCCAATAAAAATGCTGTCCACTTGTGTGGCTGGACCTAGTGCCCACTACAGGAACGGCTCAAACCAAGGTCAACAGAAGCCGTCGCAAGGGGACTCCCATTGACAGCTTCACTTGCTTGCTTTGCCCCCAGCCTTGTGGCTCTCGGTTTTCTTGGGCAGCAGCACGGCCTGGATGTTTGGCAGAACGCCTCCCTGGGCGATGGTAACTCTGCCCAGCAGCTTGTTGAGCTCCTCGTCGTTGCGGATGGCGAGCTGGAGGTGCCTGGGGATGATGCGGGTCTTCTTGTTGTCCCGGGCCGCGTTGCCAGCCAGCTCGAGGATCTCGGCCGTCAGGTACTCCAGAACTGCAGCCAGATAGACGGGGGCACCGGCGCCGACCCGCTCGGCGTAGCTTCCCTTTCGGAGCAGCCTGTGCACACGGCCCACAGGGAACTGGAGTCCAGCTCTGGAAGAGCGTGTCTTGGCCTTAGCGCGGGCCTTGCCTCCTTGCTTTCCGCGTCCAGACATGGCGAGCAGCTGCTGTAGGTTCTCACTGATCCTCGACATACCCCGCCGAAATCACATCTCCCCTCACCTAAAGGAACTCCACTGGCTCCCGGTAGACAAGAGGATCACCTTTAAACTCCTGACCCACGCTCACAAGGCACTTCACAACACCGGACCCTCCTACCTCAACACCAGACTGAACTTCTACACTCCAACACGTCAACTCCGATCCGCCAACCTCGCCCTCGCCATCGTACCCTGAATCCAGCGCAAGACATCCGGCGGCAGATCCTTCTCCTTCCTCGCCGCCAAGACCTGGAACTCTCTCCCCACATCTCTTCGCCAGACCCAGGACCTCCTCGCATTCAGAAGGCTCCTCAAGACCTGGCTCTTCGACCGCTAAATCAGCAGCGCTCCCCCACTCCCCCTCTCAGCGCCTCGAAACCCTGACGGGTACATAGCGCGCTTTATAAATACTATGATTGATTGATTGATTGATTGACAGTGGTTTGATTCATTTCTGTCACAGGCACTAGACCTACCGACACAAGTGAGGTACCAATTTTATCAGGAGACTTGGAGGAATGCTGGGTGGATGTAAGCATGAGGCTCCATGTGGATTCCAGAACTTTCCATAACAGAAATGTAAGAAGAATTGTGTCTTTTTAGTCAAAGTTTGAGGTTTGCAAGGGATTCTGGGTAAACAAACTTGGTGAGTCCCACACAAGTCCACCCACCCTACATACCCCTAGATGCCTAGTTTTAAAAAATGTACAGGTTGGCTAGGTGCCGGCTGAGCTAGGCTCCAAAATCTACAGCTACCCACATTGGTAAAAAAGGGTCATTTCTCAGTGAAAAAATTCAATTTATCCATGTTGTGATTTGGGCTCGTTCCTGTTGCAGTACTAGACGTTCCCATACAAATGAGGTACCATTTTTATCGGAAGACTTGGGGGATGCCAGGTGGATGGAAGTTTTTAATTCACTTCAGATTCCAGAACTTTGTGAGAACAGAAATGTGAGGAAGTTGTGTTTTTTTAATTTTAATCAGCGTTTGAGGTTTGCCAGGCATTCTGGGTAAAACAGGCTGGTGAGACCCAAGTCAGCCCACCCTGGATACCTTTAGGTCTCTAATTTTAAAAAATGTACAGGTTGCCTAGGTTTCCTTAGGTGCCAATTGTGCTAGGCTCAAAGTCTACAGCTACCCACATTGGTAAAAAAGGGTCAGTTTTCGGCGAACAAATTTAATGTTTGCATGTTGTGTTTTGGGCCAGTTTGTGTTGTGGGCACTAGGTCTACCCACACAAGTGAGGTACCATTTGTATTGGGAGGCTTGGAGGAATGCTGGGTGGATAGAAGTTTGTGGCTCCCTGCAGATTCAAGAACTTTCCATCACAGAAATGGACAGAAAATGTGTTTTTTAGTAGATTCTGGGTAAAAAAATAAACTGTTGAGACCCAAGCAAGTCAGCCCATCCTGGATACCGCTATGTGTCTACTTTCTAAAAATGCACAGGTTTGGTAGGTTTCCCTAGGCGCTGGCTGAGCTAGGGTTCAAAATCCAAAGCTACTCACAATGGAAAAAAGGGTCAGTATTCAGTGGAAAAATGTAATGTGTTCATTTTGTATTTTGGCCCATTCCCTGTCGCAGGCACCAAGCCTACCCACATAAGTGAGGTACTATTTTTATTGGAAGACTTGTGGGAGCATAGAATAGAAGAACATTTGTTATTACCAATTGGATTTTGCCTCATTTGCGCCTTTTTAAATGTAAGCCAGATTATAAGAAAGAAGACGTTTTAAAAAATGACATCTAAATCATACACTAGTACGGGTACCCACAAATTCAGAGAAGTACAAATAATCACTGCTTCTAAACTCCATATCTTGGGCCTATTTCAGAATTAAATAGGTTTCCTTGTTACCAATTTTTCACTCTGCCTATTTCCCTATAATTGATTTATTCTCAGTACTCAATGAAAAACCATTGTACAGTGCAGCTCAGTTGTTTTCTCTGGGTACCTTGTATTCTTGGAGAACCTACAAACCCTATATATTTCCTAAAACAGAAGGGTCTAGTGAATGTAATGGTATATTGTTTTTATAAATCGAATATATTGACAAAAAGTTACAGATAAAAATGTTGTCACAAATGGCTGTTTTTCTTACTCATTTCCAGTGTTCTTTTCTTTCAACAGTTCCTTGAAGGATCTACACACAAAACTCCTTGCTGAATTTGGTATGTTGCTTACTTTTCAGAAATGTATAGCTTTCCTGGATCATCCATGGGTTTCACACTGGTTTCCACCACGAACTAGAAGTAGTTTGAAAGCACGTAAAATAGAAAAAAAATGCTACTTCTTTGAACAATACCAAAACTGTGGTACAAAACACGCTCTGCATGTTCCTGAATGCTGGGATCATGGTGACTTTATTACTGCAAACCGGTCATTGATTCCATTTTCAGGGGACAAAACAGACATTTTGATCTGGAGAACTTTTTCCCTATTTTTCTCAAAAAACTCAAACCTGTGCTATATTTTGCCTATTTTCTTTGTCCTCTGCATGGGAATACACGAACCATGAGTACCTTTAGAATCCCCAGGATGTTGGAAAAGAAGGATGCAACTTTACTGTGGATACCTTATGTGGAAAAATGTTATGGAGCACTAAGCGTGAACTACCCCTAATGGACAAAAAAAGGGTCAGCATTGGGAGGGAAAGGCCCAGCAGCTAAAGAGTTAAGGAGTCATTATCTGGCATTTATTCCTGACATTAAGGTGTTGGTAGAAATGCACATAGGGCTCACTTCCTATCATTATGAGCTTGCTAGACTATTATGCACAAATACTGGTGAGGTGGTTAGGGATGAAACTCTGATTACAGCTGGTGTCCCCACACAAAAACCCAGTAATTATAAGATCTGTCCTAGGAATGGGGCTTAACTACTCAGATCTGGTAATAACTAGTCCTTTTCAGGTGCTTTTTGTCAAAATCCTGAGTTAAATACACAGACAAGTTCCCCCTGCTCAAAACAGGTAGAAAAGGCCTGCGAGAGGGACATTGGAGGTTGGATTGGTTGTTCAAAGCAAACAAGGATAGGGTGGAGTCAGTCTGGGGGACTCATTGACTGCACCTACTTTGTTGTGATTTAGGTGTGTGCAGAGCACTCAGCCTAAACCTCTTTCTAAGTCCAGGGTTGTTCGGGGGTTGGGGATGGGGAGGTCAGAGACAGTTTCATGGTGGGTGATGGAGCCATTGACCCACAGCTCTGCCATAGGCTCTACGCTGCACTGCATGTAGGGCACAAATTGTTGTGAAGGTATCACCCCAGGCTCTGCTAAAGGACTGGGGCTTCTTTAATATGCTGGGTGTAGAGGCCCAAAAGGCATTGCACCTGTGGGTCAGACGAGGAGACAGGTGGAGACCAGTGCACCCACCTACAGGGGAGGCACAGGTCTGCATGGGGCAGTATAGTCTGCTTCACCCCCCCCGCAGGTGGGGCTAGTGAGGTTCTCTCTGTTCAGGTCAAGAGCCGGGGGCTCTCGATGTGGTAGGTAGATACTCGCACACAGCCTTGCTAATCATGTGGTGGAGGGTCAAGGGGCTGGGTTTGTCCTGTGCCTGACACAGGGCCTTTGTATCTTCTTCCTGTTTGTTAGAAATGTGGTCTCTAGTTGGCAGATGTATACACCTTTGTCCAAATAGGGACCACAATCCAAGTCACAATCCAATTTATTCTGTGCCCACCCTCTGGTAGCTTGGCACTGAGCAGTCAATGTGTAAAGCAGTTTTGCTATAAATCACACAGTAACACTCCGAAAACACTACGAAAAATACAACACACAGGTTTAGAAAAATATAGAATATTTATCTGGTTAAATTAAGGTCAAAACAATAAGATTCTTTAAGCACAAGTTGAGATATCAATTTTCCAAGGTGATTAAAAAGAGTCTTAAATCTTAGAAATCAACAGTTGTCTCTTGTTTCCACAAAGTACCTAGTTTGCTTCAAAAATAACACGTACGGAGACTGCAGAGGAGGAGATGTGTGGAAAAATAGGGTGTACAACAGATTTTCCGACATGGCACAGACGATGCGTCACTTCTTTCCACGCTGCAAGGGGCTTTGTGTTGATTTCCAGCATGCAGTTTTGGGTCCTCACTGCCATGTGGGGATCTTTTTGATGCCCAGGGATGATATGGGGAAATCCTGGGCATTCAGGAAGAATTTACAGACGTTGCGTCGATCCGGTAGACGATGAGTCAAATTTTCTGTCTCACGGCACGCGCTGCGTCGATTCTTCACTCAGGAAGTTGGGCTGTGTAGTTCCGGTTCGACTGTGCTTCAATCAGGAAGGCTGTGCATCGAATTTCCGGCAGCAAGGCAGGCACTGCGTCGATTCTTCACTCTGGAAGTCAGGCAGTGTCGTTCCGGCTCAGCTGTGCGTCTATTTCTCAGTCTCAAAATGGATGTGCGTCATTTCCAGCAGTCTGTGCGTCGATTTTCAACGCAGAGATTAAGGTGGTCATTATGACAATGGCAGTGACAGTTAGGGTGGCGGTAATGCTTCCAACAGGCTGGCGGTAATTATCGCCAAATTATGACCTTGGCGGCGATAACTCCCTTAGACAGCCAATGTACCACACCAACCGCCAGGAAGTTAACACCACTGAACACGGCGGTAGCCATCAACAGCCAGATGGAAGACAAGGTACCGCCCACCATATTATGACATAGGGAATCGCCACGATTGAGGTACCAACGCCATCAAAACCCTGGCAGAAACAGAACACAGAAGACGAAAGACTCACCATCAGAGACACAGAGAAGACCAGCGCCGCCATGGAACCGGAACTTCAAGTCTTCACGATGCTCATCTACGCCATGCTCCATCTGGAAAACCAATGCCAACGAAGACGACGACGGTAAGTACAGCCGCCGAGCACACAAGGGAGGGAGGAAAAGCAGAGTGACACGCACAACACACACCATACACACACACAACATACACACAACCAGCTGCAGAGGAAAACCAGTCTCACAGGACACACGTCATAATAATGCAAGGACAACAATTAGTCAGAACTGATAGTGTAATTTGATGCCAGCAGCCACCATATTGTCAGTGTGACAAGAGAAATATGAGTCACTGTTCAGAGAGGGCCAATGGCCAGTCCAAAGTACAAAAGGCCCACATGGCCACAGGGCACAATCCAAGCCCCAACTTGTTCCCTGGTGAAATCTGCAGTACACTGTGCAGGGGCATTATGTTGGGAATGACCAGGCACCTCAGGGGGTAAGGGGTCAGGGGGCACCTCAGCTGGAGTTGGTGACTTGCCCACTGGTTCTGGAGGGGGATCCATGCACATTTCTCATTGCTGGGGAGTGCAAGCTCACAGTTTCTGATGTGGGGGACTTGCCCACTGATTCTGGAGGGGTCTCCATGCCCATTTCCTATTGCTGGGGAGTGCAAGCTCACAGTCTCTGAGGTGGGGGACTTGCCCACTGGTTCTGGAGGGGGCTTTGTGCCCATTTCACATTGCTGGGGAGTGCAAGGTCACAGTCTCTGAGGTGGGGGACTTGCCCACTGTTGAACAAGGGGTCTCCTTGTTCAACAGTCCCTGGAGGGTGGCCGAGATGCCCTCTGCTGGAGGTGAGGGCTGCTGTGTCCCAGCTGGAGGCGAGGGCTGCTGTGTCCCAGCTGGAGGTGAGGGCTGCTGTGTCCCAGTTGGAGGTGAGGGCTGCTGTGTCCCAGCTGGAGGTGAGGGCTGCTGTGTCCCAGTTGAAGGTGAGGGCTGCTGTGCCCCAGTTAGAGGTTAGTGGGCTCCTTACCCACTGCTGTGGGAGGGGGCCTCTCTTAGCTGGTGGTTTGGGAACCTTCCCTTTCTTAAGTGGTGGAGTGGGATCCTTCCCTTTCTTGAGTGGCAGAGTAAGATCCTTCCCTTTCTTGGGTGTTGGAGTGGGATCCTTCCTTCTCTTGGGTGGTGAAGTGGGATCCTTCCCTTTCTTGGGTGGTGGAGTGGGATCCTTCCCTCTCTTGGGTGGTAGGGTGAGATCCTTTCCTTTCTTGCCTCCACAACTAGGAGGTGCCTCCACTGTCCCAGTGGACTGTTTGGCTGAGGTGCTGGGCTGGGTCGTTGTGACCCTGCTCTTATGGGCAGGATGGGGGAGTGGAGGGTGAGGGAAGAGGTCAAGTTGGGCAAGGAGAAGCTTCTTAGGGATGGTTTGGCGGGAGGAGGTATGGGAGTGGAGGTTGAGGGAGTGGTTGTTGGAGGTGTATGTCTGCTGGACTTGGGTGCAGGTGCATGGACAGTGTGCTGATGTGAGGTAGATGGCTGTTGGTTGTCTGTTTGTGTCTCAGGAGTTGGGGGGCAGACAGGGTTGGAGAGGACACAGGGGAAGCGTGGATGGATGTTGTGGAGGTGTCTGCAAGTGAGGTGTGTGTGCTTCTTGGTGTGGTGATGGTGGTGGTGGCTGTTGATGCAGTGCATGCAGTTGTGAGTGCAGATGTGACAGTGAGGGATGAGGGGGAGACAGTGGAGGCAGTGGATGTTGTTGTGTGTGTAATAGTCTGTTGTTTGTGTGAGTGCTTATGACCTGAAGTGTGCTGCCTTCGTTTGTCTGTGCCACTCTTGTGTGATGTTTTGTGTGCATGTGTAGATGGGTCTTCGCGACCGCGTCTCCTACCTCCTTGAGCCGGCACCACTCGGCCGGCTCGCTCGATTCACTTCCGCGTTCCCATGGTAACATGGGAACGCTGACGGACATCAAGGAAGAAGACTTCCGGATGGGGGCACTAAAAGAGAAGACGGACTACGCGACAAGGGAGGACAACAACGCGGAACAGGAATAACAGGACGGAGCGAGAGACGCGGAGACTACAGCAGAGGAAAACTGCAGACCCTCAGGAGGAAGAGAGGAAAACTGAGCCATTTCCAGTGAAGGAAAGGAGCTGAAAACCCAAGAAACCCGCCACGACCCAGGAGGGTCGTGGCTTTTCAAGGTACGGTCCCTCCTGGGGACGCGGGAACACAAAAGAGTAACAGGGGCAGAGATGAAGGGAACCGGGGAGGCGGGAGAAGGGGTACGCCACTGAACAACTGGGGAGGGGGTAATAAACTTTCTGTTTGTTTTGGGCACTGGGCTGTATGTGAAAGAAGAGACAGAACATGGCTACATGAACTAAAACCATCACCCTCACAGTGGGATACCCTCAACACCCGTCCCCCTCTGAAAGGTCCCTCCCAGCATGTATCTCTAAGGAAGAAAACCCGCGCAGACACCCCAAATATACTCACCTTCGTTTCCTCTGTTTGTTTTTCCGGTAACGCTCGGGAGTCCCAAGAACCAGACGTTAGCCGAACCTAGAGGAGGAGAAAAATAAAAGGACAAGATGATTAACAGAGACCAGAAAAATCCGCAAGATCTATAAAGAAACAAAATTTGTACTAGATTACCTCTACCATATAAAGGAAATAAAACTTTGGTTTTTCCTATATACCAGACTCAGACCTTTTGTACCGCCGCAGCCTATCACAGTGGTGTCAGAAGTGGGATCATATCCCGAAGGCTACTGGGCGGTATACAACATGAGTGAAAAACCAACCCTAGAGGACATGATTAAACAGATAGCGGAGGGCCAGCACCACCTTCAACTAGTTTGGGAGGTACACCAACGGGAGGCCAAGGAAGACAGAGAGGCCCTACAATCAGCCCTAAAAAGCCAAGCTACGATCTTGGCAAACAACCAGCTTGTACACGAGACTGCGCTGCAGAAATTAACGGACACCATAGCACCCAGCAAAGTACACCCCAATGTCCCGAGCTCTGTCTTACAAAAATTCCAGGAAGGGGAAGACCCGGACTCCTTCTTCACAAACTTTGAACGTCTGGCCTCATCAGCCCAATGTCCGGAGGAACGGGGGGGACAGTATATCGCGCCATTACTCACAGGAATTCTACAGACGGCCTACCAAGCTGCTAATCCAGGTGGTACCACCCCATACAAGGATGTAAAAAGGAGTATCCTAGAAAGGTTGGTCATGATGTAGAATACTATCGATTGAAGTTCCGAAAAGTGAAATGGGGACAGAATGAAGATCCTCGCACTTTTTACTTCCGGGTTAAAGATTTAGCCTTAAAATGGTTGGGGCCTCTAGGAACAACCAGAGAAGATGTGATAAAAACAATTATTTTGGAACAGTATTTGGACTCCCTACCAAATAGCACCAGGAATTGGATAAGGCAACACCCGAAGGTAGATACTGAACTCGCTATAGATCTGGCCTGTGCCTACCACCGGTCTACGGATGTTAAACTCCTACAGCCCAGACAGGCCATAAAACCCATACCAACCCCACCAAAACCAAACCTGAGATATCCACCGGAAGAATCTGGGTCCCACAAACAGGGGGAGAGTCATCCAATGCAACAACCCCAATGCTTTAGTTGTGGGGAATGGGGTCATATAGCAAGGGTATGTCCCAGAAAATCAGATGGAGTCGAACCCATGGAAATAGGGGTTACCCGACGTAGGGTATTATGTACAGACAAGGGGAATTCTAAATTCAAACAGGTCATCAAGATAAACGGGCATCCTATCTCTGCCTTAATTGATTCAGGTTGTAGTCAATCCGTAATCCGAAAAGACTTAGTGGACCCCACAGACCTGGCCCCAAACCAGTGGGTCACTATTTGTTGTATACATGGCGATAAGGAACAATATTCCCTGGCATTGGTCAAGGTGGAATGGGGCGAATACCACGATTTCCTCCCAATGGGGGTTATGGACCGGTTGATTGAAGACTGTATTATAGGGACTGACTATATCCGGTTCTATAATCTCCTAGACCAAACCCGAGCACCGAAGGAGATCCCAGACTGGTGGACAGAAGCACTGTTTTCTAATAGCTTTATTGAGTGCCCTCCGAGTCGCAGAAAACTCACCCGAAGTGAGAAAAGACAGGAGAAAATAAGATTTCGGGAGGCCAGAGAGGAGACAAGACGCGACAAGGTAGTGGCAGAGATTCGTGACGCAACGGTTAACTTTAGAACCAGCCAGAGAGAAGACCCTACCCTCGCTCATGCCTGGAATACGGCCAAAACAGAATCCACGAACGAGGTGGGTCCTTATTTTCTAATACAGAAAAACCTTCTCTATAGACTTACAACGACTACCACAGGAGAAACAAAACAACAACTAGTTGTTCCTGAACCGTATCGAAACCAAGTACTGTTTTTAGCTCATAATCAACCAGGAGGGGGTCACTACGGTAGAGAAAAGACAGAGGAATATCTCCTACGGAGGTTCTATTGGCCGGGGGTCTATGCCCACATCAGGAGATACTGCTTACAATGTCCTAGGTGCCAACTTACAGAACCGAGAATACCCAGGAAAGCACCCTTACATCCTCTACCCATTATTGAAGTTCCTTTTAGCCGAGTGGGTATGGATTTAATCGGCCCTTTACTCCCATCATCCAGAGGACACACATATATTCTAGTTATAGTAGACTACGCTACGAGATATCCCGAAGCGATTCCCTTATCAAGTATGACTACAAAAACGGTGGCCCAAGCCATGTTAACGTTCTTTTCTCGGGCAGGATTTCCCCAAGAGATCCTTACTGACCAAGGCACCCCTTTCATGTCAAACCTTATGAAACAGATATGTCGATTATTAGAGATTACTCAAATAAAGACTTCTGTATACCACCCACAAACGGACGGTTTAGTGGAACGCTATAACTGTACCATAAAGACACTATTGAGGAAAATAGTAGATGACTCCGGAAGGGATTGGGATCAGAAGTTACCCCTGGTTCTTTATGCCATCCGGACTCACGAACCGTCCTCTACGGGTCATAGCCCGTTTGAATTAGTCTTTGGAAGGCAACCACGTAGTCTTCTAGACATGGCAGCAGAAACATGGGAAGAGGAAGGAGAGGAAGGAAAACCCTTGCTAGAATATGTTCACAATTTAAAAACCCATTTACAAAACTTATGGGAAGATGTACGTAGGCATCTCGAGAAAGCACAAACCAATCAAAAAGCCTATTACGACAAGGGAAGTAAATTACGATCATTTCTCCCGAACGATCAAGTTCTTATAATGCGACCAACATCTGAGCATAAATTATTAGCTAGATGGCAAGGACCCTATAGAGTTATTAAAGCAGTCTCTTCCATCACCTACCTCATAGAGTTAAGTACACATCCAAAAAGAACCCAAATCTACCATATAAACTTATTAAAAAAATGGAAACCAGCAGAAGAGATCGATAACCGATTAGCCAACGGATGTTTTATCTCACCATCCAGAGAGCTAGACTTAGAACTCTTTCCCCTGGGAAAACAGAAACCGGAGGGAAATCCCTGTATAAACAGTTCTCTTACAGAAACTGAGAAGGTACAACTATCCGCACTCTTAAAACAACACTCACACTTCTTTTCTGAAACGCCGGGAAGAACCACATTAATCCACCACAAAATAAAAACACCCGAAGGACAGACTATCCGCCTCCGACCCTATCGTATACCCGAAGCCCAGAAACATATCATTGAGGAAGAAATAGAGAAAATGCTAACCCTGGGGGTAATTGAACCCTCTGTTAGTCCTTGGAGTTCCCCGGTAGTTCTCGTTCCAAAACCCGACGGGTCTGTCTGGTTTTGCATCGACTTTTGGAAACTCAATGATATATCACTCTTTGATACGTATCCCATCCCTCGAGTCGATGACGTCTTAGAGAAGTTAGGAAAAGCAAAATATCTGTCCACACTAGATCTAACAAAGGGGTACTGGCAAATTCCCCTTGCACCTGAAGACAAGGAAAAAACAGCGTTTTCGACTCAATCAGGCCTATATCAGTTCACAGTTTTACCCTTCGGTCTCCACGGGGCCCCTGCTACCTTTCAACGCTTGATGGACCGACTTTTAAAACCCTTTCAAGATTTCACAGCAGCCTATTTAGATGACATTGTCATTTATAGCGACACTTGGCTTAATCACTTACTACATCTCAACGAGGTGTTTACTGCTCTGGCGGAAGCCGGGCTGACGGCCAATCCAAAAAAATGCGTATTGGGGAACACAGAAATATCCTATCTAGGCTATGTGATAGGCAACGGGACCCTTCAACCACAAAAAAATAAAATTGAGGCCATAATGCAAGTCCAAAAACCAAAAACCAAGAAGGACCTACGATCCTTTTTAGGGTTGGTAGGCTATTACCACAGGTTTATACCCAGATACTCTACTATTGCTGCCCCTCTTACTGATCTACTGGACAAATAGCGCCCCACCACATTGGCCCCATTTTCAGAGTCTCAGAGTATTAGCTTTGAACAGTTAAAGAAATCCCTTACCACTGATCCAGTGTTAAAATGTCCTGATTTTTCTAGGCCGTTCCACCTTTATACTGACGCTTCTAACATTGGCCTCGGTGCAGTCCTCACCCAACCCGACGAGGAGGGACTTGACCACCCAGTTGTCTTTATAAGTAGGAAACTCCTTCCCCGTGAATGCCACTAGCCCAATACTGAAAAGGAGTGTTTAGCCATAAAATGGGCTGTGGAAAACTTACAATACTACCTTTTGGGCAGGCCGTTTGTGCTTTACACTGACCATGCCCCTCTTACTTGGCTTGCCTCCCACAAAGACTCCAATTCCAGAGTGTTGCGGTGGTTCCTTGAGCTCCAACCTTTTACTTTCCAGGTCCGCCACGTCCCAGGTTCTCAACAGGGCCCCGCCGATTACCTGTCCCGGTTCCCCTCCTCCTCCTCGGTCCTCTACCAGTCCCGATCATGGGATGGGGAGTGTAGACAGGTCTCCGCAACCGCGTCTCCTACCTCCTTGAGCCGGCACCACTCGGCCGGCTCGCTCGATTCACTTCCGCGTTCCCATGGTAACATGGGAACGCTGACGGACGTCAAGGAAGAAGACTTCCGGATGGGGGCACTAAAAGAGAAGACGGACTACGCGACAAGGGAGGACAACAACGCGGAACACGAAGAACAGGACGGAGCGAGAGACGCGGAGACTACAGCAGAGGAAGATTGCAGACCCTCAGGAGGAAGAGAGGAAAACAGAGCCGTTTCCAGCGAAGGAAAGGAGCTGAAAACCCAAGAAACCCGCCACGACCCAGGAGGGTCGTGGCTTTTCAAGGTACGGTCCCTCCTGGGGACCCGGGAACACAAAAGAGTAACAGGGGCACAGGGGAAGGGAACCGGGGAGGCGGGAGAGGGGGTACACCACTGAACCACTGGGGAGGGGGTAATAAACTTTCTGTTTGTTTTGGGCACTGGGCTGTAAGTGAAAGAAGAGACAGAACGTGGCTCCATGAACTAAAACCATCACCCTCACAGTGGGATACCCTCACCACCCGTCCCCCTCTGAAAGGTCCCTCCCCGCATGTACCTCTAAGGAAGAAAACCTGCGCAGACAACCCCAATATACTCACCTTCGTTTCCTCTGTTTGTTTTTCCGGTAACGCTCAGGAGTCCCAAGAACCAGACGTTAGCCGAACCTAGAGGAGGAGAAAAAAAAAAGGACAAGACGATTAACAGAGACCAGAAAAATCCGCAAGATCTATAAAGAAACAAAATTTGTACTAGATTACCTCTACCATATAAAGGAAATAAAACTTTGTTTTTTCCTATATACCAGACTCAGACCTTTTGTACCGCCGCAGCCTATCACAGCATGCTTGTCTGTATGTGTGCATGGGATGGGTTGGGGTTGAGGAGATTGGGACTGGGACGTGGTAGTTGGAGGGGGGACGGTAGGAACAGGGACAATGGCTGCCATCAAAGAGGAGGCCAGAGCCTGGAACTATCTCTGTTGGGCTGCCAATCTACTGTGAATGCCCTCCAGGAATGCATTGCATTGCTGCATCTGGGATGTCAGCCCTTCAATGGCATTCACAATGGTTGACTGTCCTACAGAGATGGATCTCAGGAGATCAATAGCCTCCCCACTGAGGACAGCAGGGCTTACTGGGGCAGGGCCTGAGGTGCCTGGGTTGAAGGATATGCCCATCCTCCTGGGTGAGTGGAGACAGGCAACTCAGTGAGGGGCTATTTGGAGGGTGGTGGTACAGGGGGTGGCGGCTGTACCTGTAGCTGGGGTGGTCCCAGAGGTGTCCACCACCAGGGAGTTTCCATCGGAGGAGGAATCTGAGTCAGTGTTGTCACCTCCTGTCTCCGCCATGGTGCCCCCTTCACCCTCTGTCACACTGGTCGCCTCGGCATTGGTGGACTCTGCCTCCTGGGTCTTGTGGGTAGCTCACTCTGTCACTGGTGCCCCACTCCTCCATCAGATGCTATTGCACACATGGACAGGATGACAGAAGATGAAAGGGGGGGGAGAAAGTGAGCACTGGGTCAATTACAGCACCAACACCATAGATGGCATACACATTACCGTCACACTCAGGGATCAGGACTGAGCACCATGCATCGCACTGGCATTCCATTGGCTAGGTACCACAGCAAGATGTGAGCCAACCCCTGTAGGAAAGTACCATCTTGCCTGGCATGTTACCCCCATTTTTACTTGTGTGTCAGTTTGTTTTTACTTGTCTCACTGGGATCCTGCTAGCCAGGACCCAAGTGCTCATAGTTTGTGGCCTAAATGTGTTCCCTGTGTGGTGCCTAACTGTACTGTTGAGGCTTTGCTAACCAGAACCTCAGTGCTTATGCTCACTCTGTCTTTAAAATTGTCACTGCAGGCTAGTGACCATGTTTACCAATTCTGATTGGCACACTGGAACACCCTTATAATACCCTAGTATATGGTAACTGGGTACCCAGGGTATTGGGGATCCAGGAGATCCCTATGGGCTGCAGCATTTCTTTTGCCACCCATAAGGAGCTCAGAAAAATCTTATACAGGACTGCCAATGCAGCCTGGGCTGGGTGAAATAACGACCACATTATTTCACAGCCATTTTACACTGCACTTAAGTAACTTATAAGTCACCTATATGTCTAACCCTCACTTGGTGAAGGTTAGGTGCAAAGTTACTAAGTTACTAAGTGTGAGGGCACCCTGGCACTAGCCAAGGCGTCCCCACATTGTTCAGGGCAATTTCACCGGGCTTTGTGAGTGTGGGGACACCATCACACATGTGCACTACATATAGGTCAATACCTATATGTAGCTTCACGATGGTAACTCCGAATATGGCCATGTAACATGTCTAAGATCATGGAATTGTCCCCTCATGCCAAATCTAGTATTAGGGTGCCAATCCCATGCATCCCCGGGGCTCCAGAATGGACCCCGGGTACTGCCAAACTAGGCTCTCTGGGGATTTCACTGCAACTACCGCTGCTGCCAACCCTCAGACAGGTTTTCGCCCTCCTGGGGTCTGGGCAGGCCAGTCCCAGGAAGGCAGAACAAAGGATTTCCTCTGAGAGAAGGTGTTACACCCTCTCCCTTCGGAAATAGGTGTTAAGGGCCTGAGAGGAGTAGCCTCTCCTGGCCTCTGGGAATGCTTTGAAGGGCACAGATGGTGCCCTCCTTGCATTTACCAGTCTACACTGGTTAAGGGATCCCCCAGCCCCTGCTCTGGTGAGAAACTGGACAAAGGAAAGGGGAGTGACTGTAGGAGGCTGGCCTGGCTTATAGTGGGTACCTTGTGGTACTTACACCTTGTGCCAGGTCCAGTTATCTCTTATTAGTAGATTAGTAGTGTTCTAGCAGCTTAGGCTGATAGAGGTAGCTATGGCAGAGCTGCTTAGGCTGAACTAGGAGACATGCAAAGCTCCTACCATACCACATATATAGCACTACATCATAAGAAAACACAATATTCAGAGTTACTAAAAATAAAGGCACTTTATTTTAGTGACAATATGCCAAAAGTATCTCAGAGGATATACTCCCTTAGGAGGTAAGTAAAATACACAAAATATACACACAAACCAAAATCAGGTAAGTAAAACACTTAGAAAGGTAGTGCAAACACTATAGAACACAATAGAATGCAATAGAAGACAATAGGCCTAGGGGCAACACAAACCATATACTCCAGAAGTGGAATGTGAACCACGAATGGACACCAGGCCTAGTGTAGTGTGTAGAGGGTCGCTGGGAGTGTAAGAAAACACTAACGGTGTCAAAGATACCCCACCCCAAGACCCTGAAAAGTAGGAGTAAAGTTACACTGCTACCCCAGAAAGACAGTAAAGTCAAGATAAGGGATTCTGCAAAGACAACAACTGACTGCAAAGCACTGAAGACGAATTCCTGGACATGAGGACATGCAAAGGAAGGGGACCAAGTCCAAGAGTCACGCAAGTGTCCTGGGGGGGCAGGGGCCCAATAAACCCCGGATGAAGGTGCAAAAGAGCTGCCTCTGGGTGAAAGAAGCTGAAGATTCTGCAACAACAGAAGGTGCCAGGAACTTCTACTTTGGTCAGAAGATGTCCCACGGTATGCTGGAGAATGCAGAGTTGTTTCCACGCAGAAAGACCGCAAACAAGCCTTGCTAGTTGCGAGAGTCGTGGTTGAAGATTTTGGGTGCTGTCAGGGCCCAGGAAGGACCAGGATGTTGCCGCTTGGAAGAGGAGACAGAGGGGGCACTCTCCAACTAAGAGAGCCCACACAGAAGCAGGCAGCACCCGCAGAAGTACGTGAACAGGCACTAAAGTAATCTGAGCAACTCAGCGAGTTGGGCAATGCAGGACAGAGTGCTGGGGACCTGGGCTGTGCTGTGAAGGAAGTCTTGCAAAAGTGCACAGAAGCCCTAGCCGCTGCAGATCACGCAGTACACAGGATTACTGTCTGGTGTGGGGAGACAAGGACTTACCTCCACCAAATTTTAAAATCCAGATCTTTGTGACTGGGGGTGAATGTTTGATTTGCTCTGCATTCCGTCCATCATCTGTTCTTTTTGCGTTTGTTGCCCCAAGTGGGAAGGTTATGCCCAGACGTGGGTCCCGTGCTCACTGCGCCACTGGATTCAAGCTAGCCTAGCTGATGAAGGGTGATACCCTGAAACCGGTTCTAGGATGCTTGTTTCTGGTCCAAGGAGGACCTGGCTTGGCAGTTCGGGCTGACTGTTCCCATGAGGAACAGGTTCAAGACTGATTTGCATATGGCTGGGTCCAACCTGGGGTGGCGTGGTGAGCAAACAAACAATAGATTAAACCCAGATCTTTGTGACTTGGGGTGAATGATTGATTTGCTCTGCATCCCGTCCATCATCTGTTCTTTCTGCATTTGTTGCCCCAAGTGGGAAGGGTATGCCCAGACATGGGTCCCGTGCTCACTGTGCCACTGGATTCAAGCTACCCTAGCTGATGAAGGGTGATACCCTGAAAGCGATCCTAGGATGCTTGTTTCCGGTCCAGGGAGGACCTGGCTTGGCAGTTCGGGCTGGACTGTTCCCATGAGGAACAGGGTCAAGACTGATTTGCACATGGCTGGGTCCAACCTGAGGTGGCGTGGTGAGCAAAAATATTATGGATTAAACCCAGATCTTTGTGACTGGGGGTGAATGTTTAATTTGCTCTGCATTCCATCCATCATCTGTTCTTTTTGCATTTGTCACCCCAAGTAGGAAGGGTATGCCAAGACGTGGGTCCTCTGCTCACTGCACCACTGGATTCAAGCTAGCCTAGTTGATGAGGGGTGATACTCTGAAACCGGTCCTAGGATGCTTGTTTCCGGTCCAGGGAGGACCTGGCTTGGCAGTTCGGGCTGGACTGTTCCCATGAGGAACAGGGTCAAGACTGATTTGCATATGGCTGGGTCCAACCTGGGGTGGCATGGTGAGCAAAAAAACGATGGATTAAACCCAGATCTTTGTGACTGGGGGTGAATGTTTGATTTGCTCTGCATTACGTCCATCATCTGTTCTTTTTACCATATCATGGCACAGCAAACTGCTGGAGCACACACAGAAAGAGGAAAAAACGAGGAGAAATAAAGATGTTTCTCCTCAGTACACCTCTCCTGGGGAGGCTACCTTTTTGCCACATTACCAGCTTTACAAGTTCTTGTAAATCTGGGAATGCATCAAAATCCATGGATGTTGCAAGAAAACACCCTCACAACACCCATGCAAATGCATCCCTGGTGCACAGTAATGTAACACAGCGATTTACACTGTATTTAATACTCAAGATTTATGAAGCCACAAAGGGCCATGCAAGGTGGTCTTGTGTGGCTTCGTAAATCTCACCCAAGGTTTGTATCGCTCTTGCACCAAGTTGCATGATACAAGAGCAATGCAAACCAGGCCATAAATATGGCCCGTAGTGCAGAAAAATCAGGCACTGGAATCCACCATCCGCTCATGCAGGCATAGGAATCCATACACTCTACTTGAGTGCGTTTGTTTGCACTCTGTACTCTGCTTATACTGGTAACCTAACCACACTACCAGCAATCACAAAATAACAGCATGCAATGCATTTTCGGTTTAATTTTCTCTATACAAGGCTTTGGCGGGCTAAATATGTTTTGCTAATGAGAAAGCTGTACCATAGAATCAGTTCATGATTTATGCAGTGCATACTTGCCAAAATGTCTTGACTGAGGAACCATCGCATCCTTGCTACTCTTAGGCCCATATTTTAGGGCTTTGTAGCGCAGGGTAGCGCAGCAAGTCACCTTGCTGCACTGCCCTGCGTCACAGGGAAAGGGCAGGAATGTGCTACATTTATCCAATACAGTGCATTCCTAACCTTTTTCCCTTCACTTGCACCCTTCCACCATGCTGCATTGCATTCAGGATTGTTTTAGTGAGGGAAGGGACACCTTCCTGCACCTAAACAGTCCTGGTAGGCCTTTTCCTCATTCTCTGTAGTCTGCAGCACACATAGAAAGAGGCAAAAACGAGGAGAAATAAAACTATTTCTCCTCATTACGTCTCTCCTGGTCAGGCATATCCTTTTGGCGCATTCCCAGGTTTACAAGTTCTTGTAAATATGGGAATACATCAAAATCCATGGATGTTGCATAGGAAAACCTCATAACATTCATGGAAATGCCTCCCTGGCACAGAGTAATGTAGCTCAGCGATTTAGGCTGCATTACATTGCTCAGGATTTATGAAGCCACACAGGGATATGCAAGGTGGCCTTGCATAGCTTCATAAATTTCACTTAAGGTTTGCAATGCTCTTGCACTAAGTTGTGTGATGCAAGAGCAATGCAAACCAGCCCATAAACATGGCCCACAGTGCAGAAGTCAGGCACTGGAATCCATCCTCTGCTCCTGCAGGCACAGGAATCCATACACTCTGCTTGAGGGTGTTCGTTTGCGCTCCATACTCTGCTTGCACTGCTAACTTGCCCACACTACCTGCAATCACAAAAAAACAACGTGTGATGCATTTTCGGTTTAATTTCCACTACACAAGGCTTTGGAAGGCTAAATATGTGTTGGCAATGTAAACGTTGTACCATTGAACCAGTTCATAAATTATGCAGCGTCTACTTGCCAAAATGCCTTGACTGAGGAACCATCAAACCTTGCTACTCTAAGGCCCATATTTAAGGACTTTATGGCACAGGGTAGTGCAGCACCTCACCTTGCTGCACTGCCCTGTGTCACAGGGAAAAGGCAGGAATATGCCACATTTATCCAATACGGTGCATTCCTGTCCTTTACCCTTGTGCAGGTCCCCATGCACCATGCGCCACGGCATTTAGGAGAGGCCTGAGAGGCCTTTTCCTCCTTCTATGTATGCTGCAGCAGACATAGAAAGAGTAAACAAGCATTTGCCATACAATGGGTCTCGCGTTTGCTCGAGTTAGCGCTATTAGCATTGTAAACTCCTAACCAGACTTTTCATCCCACATAAATTGAAAATTTTAAGTAAAACAGTTTCACATAACTAACCAGACTTTTCTTGCCATATGAACTGAGAAGTAAAAGTTTCACAAAAGCGAGCCAACAGCCGCCATCAGCGCAAAGCAGACACACAAAGGGAAATAAAAGTTCCATCCCATTGAAACCTATCGGCAAAAGTGCAATTATCCATGTAACCGTTAAAAGTGCAATTATCTATGTAACAGGCAAAAGTGCAATTACCTATGTAACAGGATCGATGTCATCGATGTTCAACTACTGCCCAGAGAGATCACGCTGCGAAATAAAGAGAAAAAATAGTCCAGAAAGCAGATGGAAAACATTGAGCCTCGTATGTTTTCAGTTGCTGGTGGGTGCGCTCGAGGAGGGTTAAGCACCGGAAAAGGCATGATGTATGCTCTCCTTTCACTAATGAAAGCAAGCGGATTTTAAAAGGCGTTTAAGCCTATAAACCAATGAAAGTGATTGACGTGACATGGGCGTGGTTGGAAGCCCAAAGAGAGATTACACCAGGGGAGGGAGCGCTTTGCACTGGCCCCTTAAAATGAGGAGAAATAAAGATATGTCTCCTTGTTGCATCTCTCCGGGGGAGGCTTATCTTTTTGGCGCATTCCCAGGTTTACAAGTTCCCACGCAACACCCATGGAAACGCCTCCCTGGCACAGAGTAATGTAATGGAGGGGTTTGCGCTAAGTTACATTAGTCAAAATTTATGAAGCAACACAGGGCCTGTGTGGATTCATAAATCTCAATTAAGGTTTGCGCCGCTCTTGCACCATGTTGTGTGATGCAAGAGTGATGCAAATCAGGCCATAAATATGGTTCCGAGTTACTTGGTTGGAGCTCTCCATGGAGGTTAATTCTGTGGAAAATATTAGCACAACGTCCACCCTAGCTACAGCTCCTCATCAAGTACTAAGATTTACACCCCCAAACAATGTGTATAGCTTGGGGAAACAAGTTTTTTCTTCTTCACAGCTACACCATCAGGCACTGTCAGCTATTTCACCACCAAGCTCCAATAACTAATTGCAGAACTTTCACGTCTTAGAGCTCTACCACCCTCCAATTCCTCAGCCCACAGTCCATTACTTAAAGAGAACTTAACTCCCAACAAAAAGCAATGGAATAGTCGGGTGAAACTGGAAAATATGTGTAACGCCTTTTCATAGAAGAAAGTTTGGGGCAGCGTACAAGCGGAGGGACGGCAGGTGTGCCTCTTGGATAAGAGGGCTCAGGTAGTGGACAGTAGTGCTGATAAGAGAATCCTGAGTCCCTCTGTGCCTCTGCTTGGAAACTCCTGTGGGTGATTGCAGTGTGTTGTATGTTGACAATGCTTTAGCCTCTTGTCAGCAGACTATGTAAACTCTGAGTACCACTCCTCTTCGTTCATCAATCACAGACTCTGTACTTGTTGATCAGAGCAGTTCTGAAATGCCACGTATTCTTTTTCCCCCTCCTATTTCAATACAGTCTCCTGTGGTGGGCTTAGCAATATGGCTGCATTGACCAGCGTCCATGGATAGATAGGTCAGACGTCGGATGGCAGAAGACACAAGACCTCGGGGTGTTCCTTCTACTGCCTGCAATCTAATACAAGCTCTTAGGTACCTGCACTGTCCTTATGCATGAAAACAGCTCGACAATCTAAACCCATCTTCCACGGGTACCGTTAAGTTGCTTCAGGTGCAGATGGATCATTAAATTAGCAACCTCTAAGGAAACAATGAGGTAGAAATTGCATAGAACCGCACGCACCTGGTAAATCGTACTCTGTCACTCAGGAAGGGCCTTCTCACTACACCCCTGCTGCCCTTTTCTGCTCAGTGTCCGCCGCACGTTTCATGCTTACAGCGAGGCGCTCCTCTGTGGTGCCATCTATTGTGCACTGCTATTGACTTTAATTGTGGCCATCTGCTGCTGGCCATTATTTTCTGAACTCACGACGCGTCTGCACTTGAAGAAATAAAAGGAGCTTAAACTGTCTTTCCATTCGTACTGCGGCAAAATTACCTCTGTGTGAGTGGTTTGTGAAGTCTCTCCTGAAAGAATGGCCAGGCATTTACAAAGCATGAAAGAAATGAACATCTATTTGAAAATTTCCATTAAAGTCATTATCTTCCTCCGAGTCACTCATCATAGAGTCTGAGCACAAAACACATGCCAGAGCTAATGATCTTAAAGCGGGTGAGCCGCGTGTTTAGAACAACTGTTTTAAAGTACATGTGACAAAACTACGAGGGTGAAAAGCTGAGAGATACGCCATTGTAATCAGATTGTCTAGTTACTGGATTGCATAATCAATGCAAATTTATGAAGAAGACACATGGGTCATTATTTGGTTTCAATAGTCAAATGCAGGCAAAAAAGCTGTCTTTGTCCCAGAATAACGGAAAGGAGCTAAATCTCCTATGGGTTGTAGGACCATTGGCCAATCTTGCTTAAAAAAACAGACTAGAAGTTTTAAAAAGTTAGCATTACAGCTTCTGCAAAGGAATTAACATTTAACACATTTGCGCGGAACCCTCCCTGATACCCAACGGAATATTATTGTAATTGTAATTGTAATAGTATTTATATAGCGCTTACTACCCCTGACGAGGCGTCGAAGCGCTTTTCGGCGAGTAGCACGCTACTCCGGAACCCAACAAGAATTAGAATGATCTGTATATTAAATTTAAAAAAATAATATCTACAGGGGAGGAACGGCAGTTGTGTCTTCGGTAATAAAAAAAAGTGAGGGCTCAATTGGTGGACAGTGTGCTGATAATACTATAACACTTTGTAATACTGGGTCATGGCAGAAATTTGGAGTAATGGAAACAAGCTTTGAAAAAGTCAATACGTTTGGCCTTTGTGTAATCCAAGCCCACAGAGTCAGTACATAAGCACACATTCGCATGTGCACACAGGCCAATACATCAAAGCACACACATTTTTCAAGAAGTCCAACTTATATGTAAATGTCCTTGGACACAGATCTATAGCATGCAGGATAACATCGTTATGTATCCCCAAGCTAAAAGAGGCACAGTGTGCACCAGAAGTGCACAGCACATTGTACTGATGGGACACAAGTTCTTGTGCATCAGGAGGGTGCAGGATGATATGTAGCATGGGGCAAACGCCCCTCTGCATCAGGAGGGTACACGATGACATGCTTCAGAGAACACAGGTTACTGTGCATAGGGTGTGAGAAAGTAGCCTCTTTCTAGCCTTGTTACCCCCACTTTTGGCCTGTTTGTGAGTATATGTCAGGGTGTTTTCACTGTCTCACTGGGATCCTGCTAGCCAGGGCCCAGAGCTCATAGTGAAAGACCTATGCTGTCAGTATGTTTGTTATGTGTCACTGGGACACTGCTAGCCAGGACCCCAGTGCTCATAAGTTTGTGGCCTATATGTATGTGTTCCCTGTGTGATGCCTAACTGTCTCACTGAGGCTCTGCTAACCAGAACCTCAGTGGTTATGCTCTCTCTGCTTTACAAATTGTTACTAACAGGCTAGTGACCAATTTTACCAATTCACATTGGCATACTGGAACACCCTTATAATTCCCTAGTATATGGTACTGAGGTACCCAGGGTATTGGGGTTCCAGGAGATCCCTATGGGTTGCAGCATTTCTTTTGCCACCCATAGGGAGATCTGACAAATCTTACACATTCCTGCCAGTGCAGCCTGAGTGAAATAACGTCCACATTATTTCACAGCCATTTACCACTGCACTTAAGTAACTTATAAGTCACCTATATGTCTAACCCTCACCTGGTGAAGGTTGGGTGAAAAGTTACTTAGTGTGTGGGCACCCTGGCACTAGCCAAGGTGCCCCCACATTGTTCAGGGCAAATTCCCCGGACTTTGTGAGTGCAGGGACACCATTTCACACGTGCACTGTACATAGGTCACTACCTATGTATAGGGTCACAATGGTAATTCCGAACATGGCCATGTAACATGTCTAAGATCATGGAATTGTCTCCCCAATGCCAGGAATTCCATGATCCCCCGGGTCTCTAGCACAGAACCCGGGTACTGCCAAACTGCCTTTCCCTGGGTTTCACTGCAGCTGCTGCTGCTGCCAACCCCTCAGACAAGTTTCTGCCCTCCTGGGGTCCAGCCAGGCCTGGCCCAGGAAGGCAGAACAAAGGACTTCCTCAGAGAGAGGGTGTTACACCCTCTCCCTTTAGAAAAAGGTGTCAGGGCTGGGGAGGAGTAGCCTCCCCCAGCCTCTGGAAATGCTTTGATGGGCACAGATGGTGCCCATCTCTGCATAAGCCAGTCTACACCGGTTCAGGGATCCCCCAGCCCTGCTCTGGCGCGAAACTGGACAAAGGAAAGGGGAGTGACCACTCCCCTGACCTGCACCTCCCAGGGGAGGTGCCCAGAGCTCCTCCAGTGTGCTCCAGACCTCTGCCATCTTGGAAACAGAGGTGTTGCTGGCACACTGGACTGCTCTGAGTGGCCAGTGCCATCAGGTGATGTCAGAGACTCCTTCTGATCGGCTCTTACCTTTCTTACTAGCCTATCCTCCTTCCTAGGTAGCCAAACCTCCTTTTCTGGCTATTTAGGGTCTCTGCTTTGGGGGAATTCTTCAGATACCGAATGTAAGAGCTCACCAGAGTTCCTCTGCATCTCTCTCTTCACCTTCGGCCAAAGGATCGACCGCTGACTGCTCAGGACGCCTGCAAAACCGCAACAAAGTAGCAAACACGACTACTGCAACCTTGTATTGCTTCATCCTGCCGGCTTTCTCGCCTATTTCCTGGTGGTGCATGCTCTGGGGGTATCCTGCCTCCTTCTTGCACCAGGAGCTCTGAAGAAATCTCCCGTGGGTTGATGGAATCTTCCCCCTGCAACCGCAGGCAACAAAAGGCTGCATCACCGGTCCTCTGGGTCCCCTCTCAGCACGACGAGCGTGGTCCCTGGAACTCAGCAACTCTGTCCAAGTGACTCCCACAGTCCAGTGACTCTTCAGTCCAAGTTTGGTGGAGGAAAATCCTTGCTTCCCCACGCTAGACTGCATTGCTGGGTACCTCGTGATTTGCAGCTGCTCCAACTCCTGTGAACTCTTCCAGGATTTCCTTCATGAACAGCCAAGCCTGGGTCCCGACACTCTAACCTGCAGTGCACAACCTTCTGAGTTGTCCTCCGGCGTCGTGGGACTCCCTTTTGTGTCTTTGGGTGGACTCCGGTTCACTCCTCTTCCAAGTGCCTGTTCCGGTACTTCTGCGGGTGCTGCCTGCTTCTGTGAGGGCTCCCTGACTTGCTGGGCGCCCCCTCTGTCTCCTCATCCAAGTGGCGATATCCTGGTCCCTCCTGGGCCACAGCAGCATCCAAAAACCCTAACCGCGACCCTTGCAGCTACCAAGGCTTGTTTGCGGTCTTTCTGCGTGGGAACACCTCTGCAAGCTTCTTCACGACGTGGGACATCCATCCTTCAAAGGGGAAGTTTCTAGCCCTCTTCGTTCTTGCAGATCTCACAGCTTCTACCATCCTGTGGCAGCTTCTTTGCACCCTCAGCTGGCATTTCCTGGGCATCTGCCCACTCTCGACATTGTCGTGACTCTTGGACTTGGTCCCCTTGTTCCACAGGTACTCAGGTCCGGAAATCCACTGTTGTTGCTTTGCTGGTGTTGGTCTTCCTTGCAGAAACCCCATATCACGACTTCTGTGCTCCCTGGGGGTTATAGGTGCACTTTACACCTACTTTTCAGGGTCTTGGGGTGGGCTATTTTTCTAACCCTCACTGTTTTCTTACAGTCCCAGCGACCCTCTACAAGCTCACATAGGTTTGGGGTCCATTCGGGATTCGCATTCCACTTTTGGAGTATATAGTTTGTGTTGCCCCTATACCTATGTGCTCCTATTGCAATCTGCTGTAACTTTACATTGCTTGCATTACTTCCTTTTGCTATTACTGCATATTTTTGGTATTGTGTACATATATCTTGTGTATATTTGGCATCCTCATACTGAGGGTACTCACTGAGATACTTTTGGCATATTGTCATAAGAATAAAGTACCTTTATTTTTAGTATATCTGTGTATTGTGTTTTCTTATGATATTGTGCATATGACGCCAGTGGTATAGTAGGAGCTTTGCATGTCTCCTAGTTCAGCCTAACCTGCTCTGTTATAGCTACCTTCTATCAGCCTAAGCTGCTAGAAACACCACTTCTACACTAATAAGGGATAACTGGACCTGGTACAGAGTGTAAGTACCCCTTGGTACCCACTACAAGCCAGGCCAGCCTCCTACATTGGTTGTGCAGCGGTGGGATAAGTACTTGCAACTACTTACCACTTTGTCATTTTGTACTTTTCATAAGAGAAAAATATACAAAACAAGTTCAGTGTATGTACACCTAACCAAAAAGTTTTGCTTTTCTTCTCTTACACTATCTGCTAAGTGCTGAAAAGTACCTCTAAACTTTCTGAAAGTTTCAAAAAGTTTCAAAAAGTTTTTTTTTCCTGTTCTTTAAAAAGTCCTGAAACTTTTTCTATCCTTTATCTGTCTCTAAACCTTTTTCTATCATGTCTGATGTAGGAACCCCTCTTAACTTGGTCAGTACAATTTATGACCACCTTAACTTTAAGAGCCTAAGGAGTCTCTGCATTGATAGAGGTTTAGTGGTGGGTAAGAACCCTTCTAAAGAGTTACTGTCTAATATGCTTATTGAGAATGATAAAGCCAAGGGTGGCACCTCATCTGAAAAGTTGATAGATAGCTCACACTCTGACTCAGGGGAGCCCCTTGAGAGAGTGTTACAGGGTTCCCTTATTAATCTGTCCCTTAGCAGACCACCTAGCAATGCTGGTAGCACTAGAAGCTCCCATCACAGTAGGGATGTTTTTGTGCCTGGAGGCCAGGGTGTTAGGGTGCCAACTGTTAGGGACAGGTCTCCCTCTGCTCATTCAAATCTTTCTTCTGTGTCAAAACATTACCAACCCACCCACCCTGATGACAAGATGTTAGAAAGGGAACTCAATAAGTTGAGAGTGGAAGAGACCAGGCTGAAGCTTAAACAGCAACAGCTGGCTCTAGACAGGGAATCGCTAGACTTAGAAAAAGAGAGACATAGGTTGGGGTTTGGACCCCATGGTGGCAGCAGCAGTATTCCTGATAGCAATCCTGTGAAAGAGCATGATTCTAGGAATCTGCAGAAGATAGTTCCCCCTTACAAGGAGGGGGATGACATTAACAAGTGGTTTGCTGCACTTGAGAGGGCCTGTATGGTACAGGGGGTCCCTCAAAGGCAGTGGGCTGCTATCCTATGGCTATCTTTCAATGGAAAGGGTAGGGATAGGCTCCTTACTGTTAGAGAAAGTGATGCCAATAATTTTACAGTTTTGAAGGATGCACTCTTGGATGGATTTGGCTTAACCACTGAACAATACAGGATTAAGTTCAGAGAAACCAGAAAAGAGTCCTCACAAGACTGGGTAGACTTTGTTGACTATTCAGTGAAGGCCTTGGAGGGGTGGTTACATGGCAGTAAAGATTCTGACTATGAAAGCCTGTACAATCTAATCCTGAGAGAGCATATTCTGAATAACTGTGTGTCTGATTTGTTACACCAATATCTAGTGGACTCAGATCTGACCTCTCCCCAAGAATTGGGAAAGAAGGCAGACAAATGGGTCAGAACAAGAATGAACAGAAAAGTTCATACAGGGGGTGACAAGGATGGCAAGAAGAAAGATGGTGAGAAATCTCAGGATAAGCATGGGGATAAGGGTAAAACCAAAGATCCTTCTTCACATCCTAAACACTCTTCAGGGGGTGGGGATAAATCAAATTCTTCCTCTTCTTCACAACATATACACATTAAAAAGCCTTGGTGCTATGTGTGTAAAAATAAAGGCCATTGGCAAGGGGATAAGCCCTGTCCAGGTAAACCCCCTGAGCCAACCACCACTAATACATCAAACTCTAGTGCCTCTAGCAGTAGTGGTAATAGTGGTGGGACTGCTGGCAACAGTCAAACTAAGGGTGTAGTTGGGTTCACTTATAGGTCCATCATAGAAACTGGGGTAGGCAGTCCCAAGACAGTTTCTGTCACACCTAGTGGCATTGGCCTTGCTACACTGGCTGCTTGTCCCCTTACAATGGATAAGTACAGGCAGACAGTTTCAATAAATGGTGTTGAGGCCCAGGCCTACAGGGACACAGGTTCCAGTATCACTTTGGTGACTGAAAACCTAGTGGCTCCTGAACAACACATCATTGGACAACAGTATAAGATTATTGATGTCCATAACTCCACTAAGTTTCTTCCCTTAGCTATAGTTCAGCTTAGTTGAGGTGGAGTTACTGGCCCTAAGCAGGTGGTAGTGTCACCTAACTTACCTGTAGACTGTCTCTTAGGTAATGACCTAGAGACCTCAGGTTGGGCTGAGGTAGAGTTTTTTACCCATGCAGCCATGCTGGGTATCCCTGAGGAATTGTTCCCTCTCATTTCTACTGAAATGAAAAAGCAAAGCAGAGAAAAGGGCCTGAAAACTCAGGATCCCTCTCCAACAACAGGTAAAAAGGGTATCACAGTATCCCCTAACCACCCTGCCATTCAGGATACTATTCCTGTGGCGGGAGAAACCTCTCCTGGGGTGGCACCTGTACCAAGGGAATCATCAGCTGGCATAGCTGTACTCCCTGAGGTAGAAGTACCTCTCTGTGGGATAACTAATATTGGTGAGGAAAAGAGCACCATTTTAGTTAATAGGGAGCATCCCTCCAACCCTCCCAGAGAAACTTTAGTGCAGAAACCCTGCACTGCCTCACAACACTTAGGACAGCAGCCCTGCCCTAGTGTGGAGCTCATAGGACACCACCCCTGCCCTGCTCCAACTTAAGAGAAACAGCATCCCTGTTCTCTCTTACAGCCATATGGACAAAGTTTTTGCCCAGCTATGGCTTTACTGAGACAGGATCCCTGTCTGGCATTCCCATCACTAGAAATAGGTCCAGTGGACAATTTCCACTGTTCTAAACTAAAACTTACTGATAGAAACTCTGAAATTATATCTTCACATTGTTGGTTAGCTAAAAAACTTCCAACAGGGTGGTTTACATCCCCACAGGGAAGTAACCATATGGTGGATGATAAAGGGAGTAACCAGTCTATTGCAGAGCTACTCTCCACTTATCACCACTTAGACAATAAAGTCTCAACTGGCCAAGGTTAGCCTTATTGTCCTTCGTTTGGGGTGGGGGGGTTGTGTGAGAAAGTAGCCTCTTTCTAGCCTTGTTACCCCCACTTTTGGCCTGTTTGTGAGTATATGTCAGGGTGTTTTCACTGTCTCACTGGGATCCTGCTAGCCAGGGCCCAGTGCACATAGTGAAAGCCCTATGTTGTCAGTATGTTTGTTATGTGTCACTGGGACCCTGCTAGCCAGGACCCCTGTGCTCATAAGTTTGTGGCCTATATGTATGTGTTCCCTGTGTGATGCCTAACTGTCTCACTGAGGCTCTGCTAACCAGAACCTCAGTGGTTATGCTCTCTCTGCTTTACAAATTGCCACTAACAGGCTAGTGACCAATTTTACCAATTCACATTGGCATACTGGACCACCCTTATAATTCTCTAGTATATGGTACTGAGGTACCCAGGGTATTGGGGTTCCAGGAGATCCCTATGGGCTGCAGCACTTATTTTGCCACCCATAGGGAGATCTGACAAATCTTACACAGGCCTGCCAGTGCAGCCTGAGTGAAATAACGTCCACGTTATTTCACAGCCATTTACCACTGCACTTAAGTAACTTGTAAGTCACCTATATGTCTAACCCTCACCTGGTGAAGGTTGGGTGCAAAGTTACTTAGTGTGTGGGCACCCTGGCACTAGACAAGGTGCCCCCACATCGTTCAGGGCAAATTCCCCAGACTTTTTGAGTGCGGGGACACCATTTCACACGTGCACTATACATAGGTCACTACCTATGTATAGGGTCACAATGGTAACTCCGAACATGGCCATGTAGCATGTCTAAGATCATGGAATTGTCACCCCAATGCCATCCTGGCATTGGGGAGACAATTTCATGATCCCCCGGGTCTCTAGCACAAAACCCGGGTACTGCCAAACTGCCTTTCCCGGGGTTTCACTGCAGCTGCTGCTGCTGCCAACCCCTCAGACCGGTTTCTGCCCTCCTGGGGTCCAGCCAGGCCTGGCCCAGGAAGGCAGAACAAAGGACTTCCTCAGAGAGAGGGTGTTACACCTTCTCCCTTTAGAAAAAGGTGTCAGGGCTGGGGAGGAGTAGCCTCCCCCAGCCTCTGGAAATGCTTTGATGGGCACAGATGGTGCCCATCTCTGCATAAGCCAGTCTACACCGGTTCAGGGATCCCCCAGCCCTGCTCTGGCGCGAAACTGGACAAAGGAAAGGGGAGTGACCACTCCCCTGACCTGCACCTCCCATGGGAGGTGCCCAGAGCTCCTCCAGTGTGCTCCAGACCTCTGCCATCTTGGAAACAGAGGTGTTGCTGGCACACTGGACTGCTCTGAGTGGCCAGTGCCATCAGGTGACATCAGAGACTCCTTCTGATCGGCTCTTACCTTTCTTACTAGCCTATCCTCCTTCCTAGGTAGCCAAACCTCCTTTTCTGGCTATTTCGGGTTTCTGCTTTGGGGGAATTCTTCAGATACCGAATGCAAGAGCTCACCAGAGTTCCTCTGCATCTCTCTCTTCACCTTCTGCCAAAGGATCGACTGCTGACTGCTCAGGACACCTGCAAAACCGCAACAAAGTAGCAAAGACGACTACTGCAACCTTGTATCGCTTCATCCTGCCGGCTTTCTCGCCTGTTTCCTGGTGGTGCATGCTCTGGGGGTATCCTGCCTCCTTCTTGCACCAGGAGCTCTGAAGAAATCTCCCGTGGGTTGATGGAATCTTCCCCCTGCAACCGCAGGCAACAAAAGGCTGCATCACCGGTCCTCTGGGTCCCCTCTCAGCACGACGAGCGTGGTCCCTGGAACTCAGCAACTCTGTCCAAGTGACTCCCACAGTCCAGTGACTCTTCAGTCCAAGTTTGGTGGAGGAAAGTCCTTGCCTCCCCACGCTAGACTGCATTGCTGGGTACCTCGTGATTTGCAGCTGCTCCGACTCCTGTGAACTCTTCCAGGATTTCCTTCATGAACAGCCAAGCCTGGGTCCCTACACTCTAACCTGCAGTGCACGACCTTCTGAGTTGTCCTCCGGCGTCGTGGGACTCCCTTTTGTGTCTTTGGGTGGACTCTGGTTCACTCCTCTTCCAAGTGCCTGTTCCGGTACTTCTGCGGGTGCTGCCTGCTTCTGTGAGGGCTCCCTGACTTGCTGGGCGCCCCCTCTGTCTCCTCATCCAAGTGGCGATATCCTGGTCCCTCCTGGGCCACAGCAGCATCCAAAAACCCTAACCGCGACCCTTGCAGCTACCAAGGCTTGTTTGCGGTCTTTCTGCGTGGGAACACCTCTGCAAGCTTCTTCACGACGTGAGACATCCATCCTCCAAAGGGAAAGTTTCTAGCCCTCTTCGTTCTTGCAGAATCCACAACTTCTACCATCCGGTGGCAGCTTCTTTGCACCCTCAGCTGGCATTTCCTGGGCATCTGCCCACTCTCGACATTGTCGCGACTCTTGGACTTGGTCCCCTTGTTCCACAGGTACTCAGGTCCGGAAATCCACTGTTGTTGCTTTGCTGGTGTTGGTCTTCCTTGCAGAAACCCCCTATCACGACTTCTGTGCTCCCTGGGGGTTATAGGTGCACTTTACACCTACTTTTCAGGGTCTTGGGGTGGGCTATTTTTCTAACCCTCACTGTTTTCTTACAGTCCCAGCGACCCTCTACAAGCTCACATAGGTTTGGGGTCCATTCGTGATTCGCATTCCACTTTTGGAGTATATAGTTTGTGTTGCCCCTATACCTATGTGCTCCTATTGCAATCTACTGTAACTTTACATTGCTTGCATTACTTCCTTTTGCTATTACTGCATATTTTTAGTATTGTGTACATATATCTTGTGTATATTTGGCATCCTCATACTGAGGGTACTCACTGAGATACTTTTGGCATATTGTCATAAGAATAAAGTACCTTTATTTTTAGTATATCTGTGTATTGTGTTTTCTTATGATATTGTGCAAATGACACCAGTGGTATAGTAGGAGCTTTGCATGTCTCCTAGTTCAGCCTAAGCTGCTCTGCTATAGCTACCTTCTATCAGCCTAAGCTGCTAGAAACACCTCTTCGACACTAATAAGGGATAACTGGACCTGGTACAGAGTGTAAGTACCCCTTGGTATCCACTACAAGCCAGGCCAGCCTCCTACAGGGCGGTTGATGTGCAGCAGGGAACACATGTTGCTGTACATCAGGTGGGTTAGTTGAGAGTAGCAGAGGACACATGGTGATATTCTTCAGTGGGGTAAAGAATGATACGTAGCATGCGTACTGGGTAATGAGCTGCATGGGAGCAAAGCGTGAAGTACATGTTACCTGCCCTGACCATTTACCATTCCCTATTTGTTATATTATCTATTGTTAATTAAAAATGGAAATAAAGTGTTTTTAAAAATAGTAATGGACATCAGGAACGACTGGGTGATTTATCTGAGGGGTGCAGTGGGTGAAGTGTCTCAGGGACGCAATTGGTGATGTGCCACAGCAAACCACTGGTTGATGTGACTCTGAACATTGTGTAAAGCAATTCAGAGGAGCACTGGGAAGGCACCTCAAGAAGCACTGAGCAATGTGTCCTGTATACGCATTAGGTGTATGAAGGGAGCACTATGCATGTGTGTATGAGCATCAGGGGAGCACTAGGTGTTATAAATGAGATGGTCCCTGGGATTGCGGATCAGGGGTGCAGTGGGTAGTACACAGTACAGAGGCATTTATGGCTGTGGATTTACGCTTGAGTAAGGTAGGCAGAGCAGGTGTGTGGTGTGATGTGAAATATGTGTGTACAGACAAACGTCAGAGAAGTCTGAAGGTGTACATGTGTGCAAGTTAACAAGTCCTTTTTCTCATTGTAACATCGGACCTGCAATATATTTCTACTCATAGATACAAGACTACAAGTATCAAAGCACATATGCCACCTAAGGGGATTATCAGTGGTAGAATAATTGGTTCAATGAGCTACTTAACCTGGAAAAACCTTTTACTCATCAGCTCCAACAGAAGTGAAACAAATCATACTCTTCTAATGATGCCTGGAGTTACAAAGAACAGGTCTTTTTAAGACCAAATCTGACTACCTCTATTGATGCATTCATTTGGAGGATACTTTTTGAAGCCTCATCTCCAATGTTCAGCTGTATAATAAGCAACAACACGAGTCTTCTGTGAAGAGTTGGCACCTTTATTTTATTTCCAGGACTCAGAAGATGTATGCTTGTGTTAGGCTAATCAGCTACTCAGCTGTCGGCGGTACCTGCTTAGTTTTTTCTATTCGCTAATGGTTTGCTCTGTTTGTTGCCGAAATGTGTAGAAGTAGTATCTAGGTCTCTTCACGGTTGTATGATGGAACAACGTATGCCGGAACAACGCATGCCATAACAAAGCAGTCAGAACCACTACCACATCCTTTCCATGCATGTCGTTACCACGCATGCCTTTACAACGAATTTCGTTGTAAAAGCATGCCTAGTAAAGGCACAAGTGAAAACAGATGCAAATCAGCATGCATGGTTCTGTCATGCAACCCCCCCCACCCGCCCTGAGGCCCAAAATTTCCCCACCCCTAATATCTAAACGATCCCAACCTCTCACCCCGTCCTTATAAACGAAAGCACCCCAACACACCCTAAGCCCTATATCCACCCAACTGCTAAAAACTACCCACCAACCCTACTCCAACCCCACTTATCTCCCGATCCTTCCTCCTCTTCTCTACTCCCTCCTTCTGCCCTTCTTTAAACTTTCCCCACCCCTTTAAAAATAAAACACCCTCCCCCCACCGTAAGCCCTAAATAAAAAAAAAATACCCAAAACCCCTCACTCCCGCCCCTAAAAAAAAACCGACCCTCCCACCCTTAGCTCTAAAAAAAAAAAAAACTCCCCACCCCTTAAAACAAAATAGCCCGTACAGACCCCACACCCAGTCCCTTAATCCACCCACCACTCCTACCCCAGCCTCACTTACCTCACCGCATCCTCTGTGTCCTCTCCCGAACAAAGCATGGCTTTTTTTGTGACAATCTCGCATATGCGTAGTTCAGCAAATGCATTGTTAAGGCACAGAAAAAGCCATGCGTTGTTCAGGCAAGCATGGTTACGCTTGCATGCTAAACGTCTGCGTCCTTAAGGGAGCGTTGTTAAGGACGTTTCCTTTCTTCACAAAATTTAGAAAGTTTATCCCCACGACATCTGTCTGGTTTCAGTACTACATTCTTTGGCCCTGCAGTTACTCAGAGACGCTGAGGAGTAACCAACCCGTTACCTCGTTTGCCTTTAAATGAATGTTAGTTACCCTTTCTGTGAAGGCCTCAGGTGGTATCCTTTCCATCAGAAGTCAAAAAACTGAAATGTGGCATTTACAAGGATTGTTGTTTAGTTCTGCGTTGTTTATTGTTCATGTGACCAGCTCACAGCTCTGATAAGGTCTTTCAGCGTTGACATCTTTGCTTATAGTTCGCCTGCAAGGTCCGAACATCAACACGCTCGAGAACCCTTGTCACAACATTTGATGCTTCAGTACTTTTTCCACTTCGAGTCAAGAAAGTAGCTCCTACCTGTTTTACAATACTGGGAGTACTGGGAGTACTTAGGAAAATTCTTTCACTAGGAAGGTAAGCGTTTAAGTCATTCATGCTTCTATTTTTTTAGAGCTGGGATTATGGAAACACTCCTTATCTGGGACTTAGTAAATATTCTATAAACAGATGGTAAATACCACAGAAGGAGACACCCGGTGTCCTGTTTGGACTCAAGATATTTGGTTAGTCACTCCTCCTCTAGCCATACAGGACTTACTGCAAATATCTATAGGAATAGCCTTTAAGCCTTTTTGCAGTGTGCACAAAACCTTTCACAATAGTGACACTTTGGGCCATATTTATACTTTTTGACGCAAAGGTGCGCCGGCGCAGTTTTGAGTAAAAAGCATTACCGCCGGCTAACGCCATTTCGATGCGCTGTGCGGGCGTCAAATTTATACTTTGACGCACGGCGGCACAACCAACAGGTGGGAGTCATTATTTTGTGACGCACACAGCGGCGTCAAGTCGTAAAGGAAACCAACGTTAACGCGACGCAAATGACTGTGGGTCGATTTACGACAGCGCAACCCGGAAAGCGCTGTTTGTTTTGACGCAATAGCATCAAATTTACCCGCGAACACTGCCCTTTCAGCAGAGGAGAGCCAAAATGGATCCCAGATGCCACAACAGACCCCAGGAAGATGACAGCAGACCAGGAACCAGCCAGGATGATCCATACAGGAACCAAGACATATATAGAAAAAAAGAAAGTGTCGCTTCAGTGCAGAGGAGCAGGAAATCCTGGTTAAAGAGGTGATGGAACACCAGCACCAACTGTTCATCACCTCTAAGTTGCCAATCAGCAGGAGAGAGGCCATATGGCAACAAATTGTGGACAAGATCAACAGTGTGGCTGAAGAACACAGAACAGTCACCGAGTGTAAGAAACGCTGGCATGACTGCAAACGTAGGACAAAGGAAAAAATGGCCAGGAACAGGAAGGCAGCACTGCAGACTGGAGGTGGGAGTCCAGCACACCAGGAGGCCCTGGACCACATGGAGGAGATGGTCACAGCCGTCATCCCTGAGGAGATCGTCACAGGGATTCAAGGACAGGACAGCGCAGACTACCACGAGACAACGCACATGCAGGGTAAGTCGCATGGGGAATTATAATGCAATAATAACTTCAACCGGGGTGGGGAATACCTACTACACAATGCATGTAAGTCAGCATATATTTGAAGTGGCATGGGTAAAGGGGCACGGCAGGGGGGCATGCCCAGCATAGACAGAAGCTGGGCACGAAAAAACACAGCACCAACAACAGTCCCATGGGGCCATCCTGTCATGACAACAATGGAGCTAAGGGAAAGCCGCGACAAGTGGGAAGGCCACTACGTCAAACTTACATCCAGGCACTCGTCAGTCAAAATGTATCCTACATCAACTAGGTCCCTATCAGTAATCCAGTAGCCAAAACAACAACTGCAATGTAACTGCGACAACAGTTGACACTAACACCTCTGATCTCTGTGCAGCTATAGTAGCTAATGGCAGGAACCTCCCCATGGAACATACATACCTAAATTAGGGGGTGAGGATGACATCTGCAACTATTTCCAGAAATAAGACAAAGGCACCAGTACACTCAAATGCCAATGCCCATAGTTGACACATACATCAGCCAAAGTAAACAGCAATAGGAGCCACACAGCAGTAAGGACACACACATGCTGCATACGTCAGGGTCCCTCACGTGCCTGGCTAACAAGGCAACATCAGTAATGTCATACTGCTCAGACAACAACATTGAGGAGGGGACACATGCAACTGGTCACTGAAACACACCTGGTCCCTGTTTCTTTTTCAATTTGTATTTCACAGCACTGAAACACACCTGCACAGTCTGAGAACCAAATAGGACATTGATAGGATAAACAGGGCAATCCAATTAAACACACATGGCCCAACATCAGCTGGAAACATCAACAATGTCTACATCCATATCACATCGTAACATTGCCATGCATAGGATATGCCACATAACAATTACAATTAGGTCAATGTGAATAAAAAGATTTTGGGGCAGGTCCTGAGAGGCAAGTGTGCTGCCAGGGCAATCACAATCACAACACCCACAGCCAGTGAAAGTGTAGTGTGGTTACTTTTACGTATCCTTTGCGCATTAGCTTCAGGCTTTAGGCCTTTGTGCACTTTGCCCTGAATGTATTTTATTCATTTGCTGACAGCTTAGAGCCTCTGAACACTTTGCTCTAAATGCTTTTTATTAGGCTTCGTACTGTTATTTTTCAAATAGCCAGTTCTACGGTGTTGTTTTTTATTCATATCACACTGTTTTGCCTACTTCAGCACTGGAGTTCTCCATACCATATTCACTCTATGCTTCAGTCAACGGTACAGTCTGGTACATTGCCGATAGACGTGGTAGGAGTTTAGATTTGGCATTCCTGCGTAGGGACATTTTGTGATCACGATGACATGTTAGTTATAAAATCACTTCCTTGTCCCAATACACGCAAGAGGGAGATTCCGACCAGAGAACCACAACTAGACGCTGACTGCCTCGTTGCAGATGCTGAACCAGATCACAGGCCTTTGCTCAGGTATGAGGGCTGATGTCTCCCCAGTGATTCAGAAAGGCAAGCTAGAAGCTTAACATGCTGTGCTCTAAATAGAACAAGCAGAGGGAGAGTAGAAACTGTTAGGCACTATGATAGCTTTGTTCTTATGTTTCACTCTTCTGGTGACTATTCCAATCCTACTATGTTGTATTGTTCTGGTTATTGCGGCTCACGCCTTATTATCTAAAATACAGTTGTTTTATGAAAACATTATATAAAACTTATACTGTCTTTGTCATTTGTATATGAGATCATATTGTAAATGAGAGAGTTGGTTTGGATCTGAGTGACCACGACTTCCCTGAGAAGTTCCAAAGATGTCATGCGCTCGGCTGCCTAATCATTTCTTCCCCATGGGAGAAATGAGGCACTGCTAGTTAGCCGGAGCAAAAACCGGATTAAGGGTGACAGAGTTCTTTACAAGTGGGTCAGACTCAGTCCCCCACACCGTTATCGATCCTGCTGCCTAGAAATCCAGTAGTCTCATTTAGGATAATGAGAGCCCACGCGACAAAAGGTCTCACCATAAGAATAGATATACACGGAGGGACGAGTAGGACAAAAAGATGGCTATTCCCTAATTGGTACAAAGCAACACCTAGAGGCGATTAGGCAGACAAGTCTGATAACTCTATATCATACATGTGACACACAGGTGGGCCATAGGCCTATAACAATGCCCATATGAAGGACAGCAGATACCAATACCAAACCAGAGCACAAAGTAAAGTCATCAAAAGGCTTGCATGTTACGGCAAAATTGTCACAACACAGACACACTAATTGTACCCTGTTTCATTGCAGAGGAACATGGATCTCCTGCTGACATGCCTGTCCCTGATTTCCATGAAGACATGGATGACGAGCCCATAAACATTTTCCAGGAGACCATCCAAAAGGTCCTTGAAAGCCTCCAGACCCCACCTTCAGTCACAAGGAGGAGCACAGAACAAGCAGCCATCACAGAAGACCCACCCACCACCCCAATTGTAAGACCGGCCAGCTCCAACACAGCTGAGGACTCTGACGACACTGGCACCAGCTTTGAAAGAACTGTAGTTGGTATACAGCGGGAGCTGGCCAAGGAGGTGCAGGTGGGGATGCAAAATATGGCAGCCAGCCTTGAGGGGGTGCGTTTGTGCATGACGTCATTTGCAGATCAGGCAGCTGCTATGCAAGCCCTAACATCTCTCTTGCAGGAACTTGCGAAAACACAGAAGGAAATCAGCACAGCTGTAATACAGTTGACACAACACCTACAACTGCAAGCCAGTCAACGTGTGCACGAATGCAACATTGAACCCCTCAGGGCCGACCTGGCTGCCTACCATCGTGATGTGGCTGCTATTCTCAAAAACCAGCAGGCCCTCCTTGCAGCAGTACTGCCCTTAAGAACTTCACAGGGAGCAGCCCCCGGGATGTCTGACTCCACGTCTTCTAACACTGAGGTGTGTGTTGCCCCTTCACAACCAACAACAACAAGGACAAACCAGGCAACACACACATCAGAAGAAGAAGACATGGAACAGATCACATTCTCACGGAAGAGTACCCGGAAGCACTAGTCCCTGCACCATGGCCTACTTTGACCAAGGTCCTACGTTTTGTCAAATGCCAGTCTCACTACAACTACACTCAATGACTGTTCTGCTAACCACTGTATGACTTGTCACCATTGCCAGTGAATGTCTCTCTCCTACTATTCGCCAAATCCTGTCCCTCTACACTGTCTGTGACATCACCCCAGCATGTCAGGAGCATCATCCACACCCCTTCTGTAGGATCACCATGTAAGAATGCACCAGAACGGACTCAGCAACCATGGACAATGGACATTTTGCACTACAGCACCTATCAATAAATAGCACTTGCACACCTAATATGTCTCTGTGTTATTTGACACATCAACTGTGCAGTAGATAACTCTAAAGTGCCTGTGTGACAACCATGTAGCTTGTCAATACAACTGTCCTGACATCATGTAGTCTGATACATCTATGCAGTGGCCAGGATTGCATCATAGCCTTACCATCCTGAGGTGAATAACTGATGAAGGGACAAACCACACACAATCATGCTGTGTTGGACAGAATAATGCTCCATCTATAGCAATTCAAGTCACTAATGGTGGCTGATAAATGTAGGCACCATGCAATACTAAAACATGAAATTATGCAGCATAATCTAAGCAAACACAAATAAACACTGCATCAATCACCCTTTCTGAGTATACTTCCATGAAGGGAAGTCATGCTGAATTATTACACACATGATCTATGTCAGCAATGAAGGCAACAAGACAATAGTGTTAACAACACCTCATCTACAAAGATCTCCCTGAACATCACACTGCAGTCCGACCTAATGAATTACCCACAATACCAAGTCTGGAAGCACACTTTGTGATGTAGAATACCTAGTCATCAACACAAATCCTTGGTGATCGATGTAAACTACCAATGGTGGGTCTCCCAAATGGTGAATACTTACCAAGTTAGCACAGGGGTAGCTGCCATGTTAAACCTCCATTTTCTGTGGTGGGTAGCATAGGACACAAATGTCATAGAAAAACATTCACCTACACTGATGTCAAGACCATGATAAAGTAGCAGTTAACGCATAATGCAAAGGGTTAACTATATGTTTATTCCTATGTATTCACACCAGAGGCAACTAAGGGAAATGTCATACCTACACTAATCTAACCTGACTACTCCTAACCCACAACTGTCCCTAACTAACCTAAGCTAAACTTACTCTACACATATAACAAATCGATCTAAACATCAACCCCCCACCCACCATTATGAGACAGGACACATGCAGGACAACACATACTAACCTACACACATACTATACTATCCTAAACAATCATATATTTTTTTGGTTTATTTTTTTTATTCTTTTTTTATTTTGTTTTTTTTTAATAACAAACAGGAATCCCAACATTGACCCCCACCCACCCACCCAAAAAAGAAAAATAGAAAGAATAAGGACCCCCCACCCTCCTCCCTAACACTAACTAAGCTAACAACCTACACTAACCTAACACTAATCCCCAAAACCCAACTATAAGTACAAAAAGGAAAGAGGAGAGAGGGCAGGGGTAAATGTAAAACATGCAAACAGTCCTAGAGGTTGGCCCTCCGTAGGGTCCGCCTGATGGACCGAACCCTTTTCTTAATATATGCCACATCCTGGCTTAGCTTGTCCACCTTTGAAATAACTTTATCCATTTTACGACTTAATGCCAGGAATGCCGCTGGGTCTACAGAAGGGGCTGCTGCAGTCTGTGTGCTGGCCGAGGTGGACAGTGTGGCAGTAATTGTATGCCCACTGGACTGTCCTGCGTGTTGGAAATGGCTGGGTCCAGGTCGTGCTGACGAGGCAGGGTCAACTGTCCCCGCCGTTGCTGGGGCCACTTGGGGAGACCTGGTGGATGTGGTGGTGGTTGTGGGCAATGTAGGGCCACCCTGTGGTGAGGCCCACCATGCCCCGGAGGCCCGATCGGCTTGGTATTTGCGGGCCATCCTCCTGAACCCCGACTGCACCTGCAGGATGTGCCGGTATCGCATTGCATGCCGTTCAAACTGGTGTCTCTCTGCGGCACTCATGTTTGCAGCTGTGAAGAGATATGGCAACTATTTACCATAGGAAATGCATTGGGTGGAATAGCACAATGGGTCAATTGCACATTACTTGTACTGTATTTGTTACAGCGATTGTCACAACATAGTTCATTGAAAGTCTCAGAGGAAGTACATGTGAAGCCTGCATACAAAAGGCCATCTCACACCTAGCATATCCATGTCTCTACATGATGGGTGACATCTGCCTAAACTTCTCATCCAAATAATGGCTAATGCAGCTGACATTATGGCTGAACCTCTTCCGCATACTGACTTCACTACATATGTCACTCTATGTGATAACTATCACAACCCTCACTCAATGCCATTTGTAAATTGTTGTTTGCAAATATTGAACTCATGTGCCATAACCGAATGTGTACACTAGGTTCTAAACAAAGTTGCAAAAGGTCACAAGTATGTGTAACATACTGGTTGCTACAGTCCTAGGTACCCTATTCCCAATCACATGGCAGTCTTTGAGGGTGGGGTGGGAAGAACAACCAACAATCCCAGATTCAATACACACCCAGGAGTGTATAGAAAGGTCAACAAGTATTTGCCTCCACACACAACACCAATGAAGGGCTAGCAACAATTTGGAGTCAGCCAAACATTGTTCTACCCAAGGTCCACACATGTCAAAATGCACTGACTTAGGCCAACATCACATACTACCAGTGAGGCATATTTAAACACACACACAGAGGAGCAAGAACTCCCATGATCATGAGTAGAATGAACACCTAGGCCATTGCACTCTAGTCCCACACACTTCTAGTTCAACTTGTGGAAGTACATGCCCCCGGAAGATCCAACCTACAGTGTACTCAGTCCATCCTCAACTAGGAAGCTGCATATTTAAGACAAGCCTTTTGCAGAAGCTATCTGGGAGAATGTCAGTCTGAAATGCAGACTCAGTCCAAGCCAAGTCCCAGAGCAACTCTTACATTAACCAGTGTATTCCACATGACTCATCCCACTCCCCATAGCGGGGCCGACTGGAATGACCTACAGCCCCTAAATCTGAGAGATGGATAAGCATTGGTCTACAGAAACTGAAGTGATATTCGAAATCCCACTAATGCAACAATACCAATGAACGGGCAGCGCATCAAACCTTGAATTCTGTTGAACACACAGTAGTCCATCATGCATCACTAGCAAACAATAAAAATAGCACTCATGCCACACTCACTGTAGGTGTCGGGGTCCTCAAAATGAGCCACCTCTCCCACGGTGTACGGTGCAGGTCCACCTGTAAAGCATGGAAGGAAGAATATACTCAGACTCCGTGCACTGACAAACAATTGCAGTTACAATGACAATCTGAGAATATGACATGCGTAATGAAACACTTTGACACATGCTCATACTGCATGGAAGATTTCTTAATCAACATTTACATTGGAGGAGTCTCCTGCTACAGTTACACACCATACTACACACATGCAGTGGCCAGGACAGTCATGTGGTGTCAAAGATGCACCTCCATTAGTATGCTCCAACAATATCGGGGTGCATTCATCTCATCATGTGCATCCCAGAGAGACATCCAAAAGCTGGTTACTTGAGGACTGCATGACCCCTCAAACTCAAACAGGCTATGTGGTCATTTTCAACACACACCAACCAGACACACATGTGACATATGTGTGGACAACATAGCTAACTTCAATTACACTCATTTACAGCATCATAATGGTTTTACAAATTTCTGTCTAGCTATGGCGTCTACATATGTAGGTATGATGTTTCAACATCCCTTTTTCACTGGCAATTATGACCTGTAGAGTTCAAATAGAGGCATTAACGTGTCGCTTGTCTGACACAAAGGCAACACTACATTACATACAGCTAGAGGCATCCGGTATGTGTTGAAAACATGAGCTATCTGACTGCTAGCATTTGTCTTCCTACACATTGTGCAACAATTACCTAGTAGGTTTCCCAAGCATTACACACAGTCAGCTACTTATCTAGCAGATTGGGTAACAATCATCACATGTCCCCACACAGCTTTCAATTATTCACATGTAATTGATTTGTACTCACCAACATGGCCACCAATCCTGATTCCCAGGTGGTCTAGCAGATCCTGCTCCCTGGATATCAGATCAGCCCAGCGGTGCTTTAGTTGATGGTCATTCCTCATGCTACCGTAGTCCCGGACCAAGTGATGGCGCACCTTCCCCCACCGGACTTTACGTGCCTCCGTGTGATACCCCTGTATCACACGGCCCCCAGCCTCCAGCATGAGTGGGAGGAAATGGCAAACAAGCCAAATAAATCCCCCCAATTCCTCCTCACCCATCCTGGAAAGCCGTGGCCTACCTGACATCTTTACAATTACAAAGGTGAAAAATGTTGAACGAAAAGGGGGAAATGGGGAAAGATAGAGTAGTGAAGGAAAAAGAAAACTTAAGAAAAATAGCCCAACTAACCCCAAATTTAAACTACCCAGAACAGACTCCCACAGACAAAAAAAAGAAACACTGGATTTGACAAAAGTATACAAAACAGACTCAGACAATATTAGACAACAAGGCAATGATCACAAAAGCACAATAGAGAAGGTACACTGGACACAAAAGCACTAAAACACAGGACAACACTTTTCACACAGCCACACAGTCTAGAATAATCTGAGACTGCAAAGTGAAAGTGAAAGTACACTCACAGTACAGATTCTGTAAACAGGATATCCTATTACATCACATCCTGCATAAAATGGCCGCCGTTTTTATTTTCCCGTTATGCGTCATATTTTCACGCATACAGATTGTGCGTCATATTTTTTGACGCATAACAGTGCACATAATGCAGAGTCAAAGATAATTTCTACATTGTTCCCTTACATTTGTGTGAGGCTGAGTTTACAGTTCTAGAGTTGAAATGTAATTCGCTGGCAAATATGAGAACCAAATATGACAATTATTTTTGACTCTGCATTCGTTGCACTCCTGTACGTCAAAAAATTATGACGCCCATGCTGTATGCGTGAAAATATGACGCATCATAGAAAATATGGTGGCCATGTAATGCAGCTTATTAATCTATTGTTTTTAATATGATATTTTTTGACTCTGCATTCTGTGCACTCCTGTACGACAAAAAATTATGACCCCCATGCTGTATGCGTGGAAATATGACGCATCATAGAAAATATGGTGGCCATGTAATGCAGCTTATTAATCTATTGTTTTTAATATGATATTTTTTGACTCTGCATTCTGTGCACTCCTGTACGTCAAAAAATTATGACGCCCATGCTGTATGCGTGGAAATATGACGCATCATAGAAAATATGGTGGCCATGTAATGCAGCTTATTAATCTATTGTTTTTAATATGATATTTTGTGACTCTGCATTCTGTGCACTCCTGTACGTCAAAAAATTATGACGCCCATGCTGTATGCGTGGAAATATGACGCATCATAGAAAATATGGTGGCCATGTAATGCAGCTTATTAATCTATTATTTTTAATATGATATTTTTTGACTCTGCATTCTGTGCACTCCTGTATGTCAAAAAATTATGACGCCCATGCTGTATGCGTGGAAATATGACGCATTTTGACAAAAATGTCTTAATTTTGTCGAATTGTGAAAGGAATTTTGTCATGACCAAACGGTGCTAAGTGATACACATTTGTGGTTAGCTATGACACATGTCCCTTATTGGATGTATAGAAGGCATTCACAGTGTAATATTAATGATTGCTCAAAATGGTTATTACCCATATTTGTACACATATTTTGGGTAATTGCTGATGGCTAATTTCAAATGATGAATGGGATACCAGGATGGATTCCTTAGCAACAATGTGTCCACATTTATCACGGTAATCCATTTATCTATAGTCCAAACAGGTAGTGCAATTGTCACTTACACTTTTTATGGGGCTAACCATGTCCTAATAATGATTTTGTGTATCTTATATGTGTTTTACATTTGACATGTAGGCCACACATGCGCCATATGCATGTGTTTACTTCACATGTACATAATTCTTGTATATTTGGGGGGCGGTAGAGGTGGACTTAGGCCCACAGCACCCTAGGGTTTGCCCTTCCAGATTTGCTAATTTATCCATGGCTTTCATTTATTCTGTTATGCTAACCCTGCAGCAGCAGGCTCATGGAAGGCCATTGGGTATGATTCACTGTTAGCCATTCAATAATCCCATTTGCCCATTTGACGTTTGCCCTATTGATTATTTGGAGCAATCTGACATACCATTTTGCACTGAAATTTTTTGCTAAATATCGGCGTTCCTCATGTGCTGATGACAAATAGGTTGTTGATGTATGTGGCCCTTTATGCAGTACCTGGTTTAGTGGCATGTTTCATTCTTCCTGCTAGGTTCGAACTTGGACACTACTGTGATCGGCTGCTTGCAAATATTTGGTTGATTGGATGGCATATGTTTATATGTGTGGTCCAATGTACTGTAGATCCACTATCAACTGTCTGGGTGTATGTTGTCACTGTAACTTCAAGGTCTCCTCATGAGTTAGTGGCAGCTAATCTTGTTCCAATTGGGCATTGTTTGTAGCAAAAATTGAGAGAAGCCATGGAGGACATGGTCACGTACACATGGATGGTCCCACCCTGTCACTGAACACGTGTAATGAGACTTTCAAATGAGTTACATTTTTGTGCTGAGTGAGAGAATGTCTCAGGTGTCTGGATCAGGCATGTGTCATTGCCACATTTGTACTCCTGTTGGCCTCTGTGGATGGTAATGTATCATGAAACATCATAGCCTCTGTGCAGACATTTGTGGTGTATATTTTTGGTGTGATGAGTGTTATGTCATTATTGCTCAATGAGACGACATTCTTCTTCAGCAATTTCAAACTAAAGGTGGGCAGAAATTAATAGGCCAAACCATGATGTGGTGTTTGTTATCTGTGTTTATTTACAATTGTGCAATAAGTGGTGATATAAGAAATTATGAAAATAAATTATTTACAATCTGTTGGCGCCTACGCACTCCAGCAGCCGTGTTTGGTTGGTCCCCCTCCTGTTGCAGGCCAGCATCCTCCTCTTCGTCGTCTTCAGGCATGTCTGGGTCTGGTTCGAGGAGGGGAATGTTCCTTTTTACACAAATATTGTGCAATATGGCACAAGTGAGTATGATCCTACAGACCATCTCTGGGTAATATAGTAAGCTACCGCCAGTGTTGTCAAGTCAGCGGAACCTTGACTTGAGGATCCCAAAGGTCCGCTCAGCAATGCTGCATGTCCTCTTCTGGGCGTCGTTGTATGCCCACTCTGCAGCAGTAGTCGGGTTCCCAAATGGTGTCATTAGCCAAGGCTGGATGCCATACCCCTGATCAGCTGAAAGAAAAACACAGAATGGGATCATGTAGATGTAGGAGGCACTCTTGTACAGACCTTTGATGGCAGTAGTTGTCTTGTGTTGTCTGTGACTCTTTTGTGTACTAATGTGACAACCTATACTTGTAGGCTAAAACTTTTGCATTGAGTTTTTTCCTTGGCTGAGCAAGTGTTTGTTAGCTAACCGTTTGTCAGCAGTATGTTTTTGGATTTTCAGTACAGTGTGCCCTCCCTAGCATTGTGACTTGTGATACAGGTGTCCGTGTGTCTTCACTGGGGGTGAGATGATAGTTCCATGCAGAGTTAAAAATGAAAGTGTAGTTAACACGTTCATATGAAAGTACCCTGGACATCCCATACCTTAAGACTTCTGCAATGTATTAATGTACAGGTTATTGTGACACTTACAATTTGCAAGGTGACATTTAGGCAACCACACTCATTAATGTCTTCACATTAAGCTGTACAGCAAATTCCAATGTGTGACAGGTTCAATGGTGACTTCAGAAACATGGCTAGTGATGTGAGGACCTCAGTGTGTTCCTGGCTAGGTGTTGCTATTGTGGTGTATGTGTTGTGTGTCCTAGAGGGTTGCTGTGCAGTGTGTATATAAGTTGGATTTTTGTACTTACCAACAAGTAGTCCATTGCCATACCGTCCATCCTGGAAGTGTTGGTTGATGGTAGAGTGACGGAAGATGAATGCGTCATGTACACTCCCAGGATATTTAGCCACAATGTTGCTGATCAATTCTTGGTGATCGACTATGGCCTGCACGTTGATTGAATGTGTGTGCTTCCTGTTGCGGTAGAGGTGTTCTGTTGCAGCAGGTGGCACAAGGCGTACGTGTGTGCAGTCGATTGCACCAAGGACGTGTGGGAAGCCACTGATGGCGTAGAACCCCTGTTTTGTTTCCTGCTGCTTCTGCAGTGTGTTAGGGAAGCAGATGTGGAGGGGTGTCAGGCGAATGATGGCATCCAGTACTTTTGGCAGAAATGCAGAGAATGATGGTTGTGATATTCCACCAACCAGGGCACCAGTTGTTTGAAACGAGCCACTTGCCAGCAGGTGAAGTACGGCAAGCAGCTTTGTTTCTGTTGGGATGGTGTGGGGTGTCACCAAAGTGGGGGCCAACTGCTGTTCAATATTTCTCAGGAGCTGCTGAATGGCCTGCCAGTTCAACCGGTACCTCTGTATGATGTCGTGTTCCATGAGGCCATGCAGGGTTGTTCTTGGGCGGAATATCCTCTCCTGCCTTCTGCGCTGCCTTTGTGGTCCCTGCTGTTGTTGTTGTAGCTGCTGTTGTTGCTGCAGGGCTCTGCGTCTACGTGCACGCTGGATAAAAATCACCTCCATGTCTCCCTGTTGCTGCTCTGCTGCTCTGTTGTTTGTTCTGTGTGTTCTGATTAAATACAGGTGTGTTTGCCCCATTTTAACGCCTGCCCTGACCCAGGCGTTAAATTTTGACGCACATCGGGCTTTGCGTCATTTTTTTGCTCCGCCTCCCGGCCGAGAGTCATTTTTGCCCGGAAGCATAAATATGACGCACGGCTGTGTGCGTCGTTTTTGGGACGGGAACGCCTACCCTGCATATCATTAACGCAGGGCGGGTTGCCGCATCCAGAAAATGGAGCACATTGCGGATTTTTATCGTCCGCGGGCTCGGGCGTCAGGGTTTCATTATGGGGCAACGTTTGCGCTGATTGTGCGTCAAAAATTTTGATGCACATTCGGCGCAAACGGAGTATAAATATGCCCCAAAGTACTTTCGTAATACATTTCTGCTGTATATTCCTTACTACTATATCATGTGTACCATGAAAAGTTAGTGCGCTTAAATGCACTTGGGAGGTGGGCATTCATTTTCATACTGTGGTGGCACTCTTTGGAATGCTCTTCCTCACATTATGTACAACACATATTTTCTTAAGAACTGTTAGAAGAAACACCTTAAAACTCACCACTCACTGCCTGACGTAGAGCTTGATTTAGATGTCACCAGCAAGAATGTAAAATCTTGGCCACATGGCAGCTTGGATTTCATCGATGTAGTGATAATGAGACTGCTTTAGCAATAGCTATGGATGGAATTGAGGACCATCTTGGAAGATTGCATGTGACATGCGTGATCCAGTTGTCCTTGACTCCACATTTGTATTATATGTCATTCTATTTTGTTGGCCATGCTCATAGTAATATACATCTCCAACGCAGTGGAAGTCATCTTCTTTTTCACACCGATTTGCCAATCTCTCACCCTACTCTCTTTTTGAGTGAACAGCTTCCACATTGTCAGGTTACACAGGCTTCATCACTATCCTTCATTCTTTCAATAAATATTTAATACTTTTTGTCCATCTCCTTAGGTCATTTATCTGTCTGGCAGTGACCTCTAAAAATGAGACCTAATCACTACGTTTGGCCCAACTTACACTCTGCGGCCCATTTTTATACTTTTTTTGCGCCGCATTTTGATGCAAAAGCGGCGCAAACGAACAAAATACAATTGTATTTTGTACGTTTGCACTGCGTTTGCGCCAAAAAGCGATGTAAATGCGGTGCTAAAAAGGTATATGGGCCTGCTTTTCTTCAGAACTGAGCAAAGGTCTGAAAAGTATTCAATACTGAACAAGAACTAAAGCTAAACGTGAACCATTTAACTACAACTGGTTGTCAACCAGAAAACTCCTGCTAGTTGTCAACCAGAAACTAAGGAATCTCCTGAAACCAGAAACTGATGCTCTTTTACAAAAGGAGCCAGTGCTTAATTTCATTCGGTGATTACAAGTGGGGCCAACCAGCACTGATTTTTGGAGAATGGCACTTATTTTCTCTCACCAGACTTTGATCCAGAGCAAAAGAGAGAAAACACAAAAGAGGAATGAAGGGGGAAGAGAAAGATGTAAAACAGTGGCAAAGGGAAAACAAGGTTGGAAAAGAACCTACAAGAGTGAGAGAAAGACATATGGAGTGCCTGGTAGAGGATTAACGAGGCATGAGGTCAAATGAAGGCTTTGCAGCCTTAGCATTCAGAACCCTAAGATTTGGTAGCACCAGAGAAGCAAAACGTTGGTCCCCACCATTGATTCTTTTACAAATTAAAACACTGAAGGGAGCAACTAAAGCACATATTTATTCAGTGCCATCCTCTTGATTTTATGCGTTTTACCTTTTCAGAAGGATCCTTCCATCCCTCCAAACAGAACTTTATTACTGGCCGGTTGCCGACTGTGTGCCTATGGAAGATTGGGACAATCCTTGTTTAGATCTCCTAGATGTGGCACTCACAAAGCTCCACAGAATTCAAACTTTTGTGGTACGGAAAGTTTCCCAGCTGAAAAAATATGGTTGTGACTCAACACCACATAAAGCACTACATTGTCTCTACGTGCGACAAAGGATCAGCTTTGAGGCAAGGACCTTTTCTGAATGGACAAAGTCTGCCGCGGATTTGATTGCTACTGTCTGAAGCAAAGTATCTCTCTCTATAAACCCCTTTGATCCATGGTTCCATATTGCTGAACTGATTAAAGAGGACTCCTTCACCCTTAAAATTGTCCCTTTATTTAGATTCCGAAGATTAAATTCAGTGGACAAATTAGCCTAATTGTTGGAGGTTGGTTATCAGTAGAGGAGAGTACACACCGACCACTGGCAATGATGTCCCAAAGCCAATGTTAGGTCCAGTCAAGGTCTCAAAACATTAGCTCTTGGCAATGAGCAGGCAGGCTTAACTTAGGAGGCAGGTATGTAAAACATTTAAATACATCCATACAGTAAATAAGTATGACACAACACACAATAAAAATCCCACACCAGCTCCTCCGGCTGCTGCTGCCTCTGCTTGGGACAAACTGAGAGCCTGCCTGACTCTCAGTTCGAGGCCCTCCTCTACCCACAGGCTCCTGCCTGCACCTCATCCCTGGTGGCCTAGTGGCCATCTGAAAGTAAATATCTTCCTCTCTTTACTATTTGCCTCTTGTAGAAAAGTACCATCTTTCTTGGCATGTTACCCACATTTCTACGTGTATGTCAGTATGCTTTTGCCTGTCTCACTGGGATCCTGCTAGTCAGGACCCCAGTGCTCATAGTTTATGGCCTAATGTGTGTCTCTGTATAGTGTTTGACTGTGTTACTGAGGCTCTGCTAATCAGAACCTCAGTGATTATGCTCTCTCTGCTTTTAAATTTGTCACTATAGGCCAGTGACTTCATTTATCAATTTCAATTGGCACACTGGAACCCCCTTATAAGTCCCTAGTATATGGTACCTAGGTACCCAGGGCACTGGGGTTCCAGGAGATCCTTATGGGCTGCAGCATTCCTTTTGCCACCCATTAGGAGCTCAGACAAACCCTTCCACATGCCTGCATTGCAGCCTGCATGAAATAGTGCACACACTATTTCACAGCCATTTTCACTGCACTTATGTAACTTCTAAGTCACCTATATGTCTAACCTTCTCTTGCTGAAGGATAGGTGCAAAGTTACTAAGTGTGAGGGCACCCTTGCACTAACAAAGCTGCTCCCACATAGTTCAGGCCATTTCCTGGGACTTTGTGAGTGCGGGGACACCATTACACGCATGCACTACATATAGGTCAGTACCTATATGTAGCTTCACAATGGTAACTCCGAATATGGCCATGTAAGATGTCTAAGATCATTGAACTGTCCCCCCATTCCAAATCTGGTATTAGGGAGCCAATTCCATGCATCCTGGGGGCTCCACTATGGACCCCTAGTACTGCCAAACCAGCTCTCTGAGGCTTGCACTGCAGCTACAGCTGCTGCCACCTCACAGCCAGGGTTCTGCCCTCCTGGGGTCTGAGAATCTCAGTCCCAGGAAGGCAGAACAAAGCATTTCCTTTGGGAGCAGGGTGTTACACCCTCTCCCTTTGGAAATAGGTGTTAAAGGCTGGCGAGGGGTAGCCTACTCCAGCCTCTGGAAATGCTTTGAAGGGCACAGATGGTGCCCTCCTTGCATAAGCCAGTCTACACCTGTTCAGGGATCCCTTGTCCCCTGCTCTGGTGCAAAACTTTACAAAAGAAAGGGGAGTGACCACTCGCCTGTCCATCACCACACTAGGGGTGGTGCCCACAGCTCATCCAGTGTGTCCCAGACTTCAGCCATCTTGCTTTGCAAGGTGTGGGGGCACTCTGGAGGGCTCTGAGTGGCCAGTGCCAGCAGGTGAGGTCAGAGACCCCTCCTGATAGGTCCTTATCTGATAAGGTAGCCATTCCCCCCTCCCAGGGCTATTTAGGGTCTCTCCTGTGGGTTTTCTTCAGATTATACGTGCAAGTTTCCAGCAGGAATCCTCTGCAACTACTACTTCATCCTCTGACCTCAGATCAACCGCAGCCTGCTGCAGGAACCATTGTAACAGCAACGAAGTATCCACAAGGGATACTTTTCTTCTGCAACTTCAGCTCCAGCCAACAACTGCAACAGTTTCCACGGTGTACACTCTGAGGACTTCCTGTCTTCATCCTACACCAGAAGGACCAAAGAAATGTCCTGTGGGGTGATGGAGTCACTCCTCTGCTCACGCAGGCACCATCTAAGTTGACAACCGGTTCTCTTGGACTCCTCTCACAGTGACAAGGGTGCTCCTTGGAACACAGAGGGTCGACCCCATTGACACAGACTATCCTAAGGTCCTGCTGACGCAATTTGGAGGAGGTAAGACCTCCCTTCCCTGAGAGCAACAGAACCCCTGTGCACACATCTTCTTCATCTCCTGAGGCCTCTGTGCACTATTTGAAAATTTCCTTTGTGCACAACCTGGCCCAGGTCCCCAGCACTCTATCCTGTGACGCTCAACTCACTGAGTTGCCCTCCGGCGGCGTGGGACCCTTCTCTGCAGTGCTGCACCAACTGCATTTTGCACCTCCCTTGTCCCAGTGTCTTAAGACTCCTGTGGGTGCTGTCTGGCCTCCGGAGGGATCTCTAAAGTGCTGAGAGCCCCCTCTTCCTCCTCAAACAGAGTTTAGGCCCCCAGGTCCCTCCTAGGTCCAGCCAGCACCATTTTGACGCAAAAGCAACTTTGTCATAACCAACGCTTTTTGGAGACTTCCAACACAAAATCATGTTTGCACCCATCTTCACATCGTGGGACATAGACTGCATCACGCAGAAACCTGCTGGCATCTTCCTAGGGTGCATTTCTGCAGTCTTCGTCCAACCAGGGACTCTTCTTTTGCATCCTCTTCTGGGTTGGCAGGGGCTCCTGTCCTTCCTGGAACTTCTGGACTTGGTCCCCTTCTTTTGCAGGTCTTCAGGTCCAGAAATCCAGCAGTTGCTCTTTGCAGACTTGGTTGGTTATTGCAATAATAAAAATCACGAGGTGTAGTGTGTCCTAAGGAAACTTGCAAGACTTTACTCCTGATTTTCTGAGCTCTGGGGTGGGGTAATTTACTAACCTTTACTGTGATCTTACTCTACCAGCAATTCTGCACACACTACACTTGTCTAGGGGGGGAATTCGTGATTCGCATTCTACTTTCTTAGTATATGGTTTGTGTTGCCCCTAGACCTATTTTCTCCCATCACATTCTATAGCATTTCCTATTGTTTGCACTATCCTATGTCTAATTACTTACCTTATTTTGGTGTCTGGTGTATTTATTGTGTGTAATACTTACCTTCAGAAAAAGTATTGCCGCTAAGATATTTTTGGTACTGTGTCACCCAAATAAACTATCTTTATTTTGGTAACACAGAGTATTGTATTTACTTGTGTATAAGTACTGTGTAATTATAAGTAGTATTGCATGAGCTTTGCATGTCTCCTAGTTCAGCCTAAGCTGCTCTGCTATAGCTACCTCTATCAATCTAAGCTGCTAGAACACTACTACATTTTACTAATAAAGGATAACTGGACCTGGTATAAGGTGTAAGTACCCAAGGTACCCTCTACAAACCAGGCCAGCCTCCTACAATGGTGGCAGCGGTGGGATAAGTACTTGCAATTGCTTTACCACTTTGTTACTAGTGCTTTTCACAAGAAAAGCTTGCTCTAATACTTAGGGCATATGTAATATATACCTAGAAGTAATTGTCTAACTTTCTAAAAGTTCTTTAAACTTTGCAAAATATTTTTACAAAGTCTTGAAAAGTTTTCTTCTTTTCTCTAAAAAGTTAGCTCTGTTATTCTACTAACTCTTTACTCACTTTCACAAACTTTTTCTCTTTCAATATGTCTTCTGTAGATGCTACCCCTAGAGTTGTGAAAACAACATATGAAAGTCTTAACTTTAAAAGTTTGAGGGGTCTCTGTATTAAAAGAAGTTTTGGGTTTGGGAAGAACCCCAATAAGGAGTTCCTCTTAAATCTTCTCCTCCAAGATGACCAGGTACTCAGCACTGGTCAAGATCAGACAGGGGAAGAGCTAGAGGATGATTCCAACCAGGAAGGCTTAGAGGAGCACAATGACAATCCTGGGGAGGGTTCTTCCACAGATGTATCTGTTAACAAGCCCCTTAGTACAACGGGGTGGGAAGGGTTCACACACTAGTAGGGCTCCCTTCACCCCTAGAGGCCAGGTCACTAGGGTGGCCCCTGTTAGAGACAGATCTGCCTCTGCACATTCCAATGTTACCTCTGTTTCAGAGGCATCCCACACATCTAACCCTGAGAAACAGTCCCTAGATAGGGAACTCAGAAAGCTGAGGTTAGAGGAGGCCAGACAGAGGCTAATGCAGCAACAGTTGGCCTTAGACAGGGAATCCCTGGCTGTGGAAAAAGAAAGGCAGGGTTTTAGGTTAGTTACCCATGGTGGCAGCAGCAGTTTCAGAAATCCAAATATTAGGGAACCTTCATTTGACTCTAGTAATCAGCACAAAGTTGTCCCTCCTTACAAGGATGGCGATGACATCTACAAGTGGTTTGCTGCACTTGAGAGGGCCTGTAAAGTTCAGAGGGTCCCTCATGTACAGTGGGCTGCTATCCTTTGGCTATCCTTCTCTGGTAAGAGGAGAGAAAGACTCCTTATTGTCAGAGAGGATGATGCAGATAATTACCAAATTCTTAAAAGTGCACTTTTGGATGGTCTGGGCTTAACCACTGAGCAATATAGGATAACATTCAGAGAGACCAGAAAGGAGTCATCACAGGACTGGACAGACTTTGTAGACTGTTCTGTGAAGGCCCTAGAAGGTTGGTTAAATGTCAGTAAGGTGACTGACTATGAAAGCCTATATAACTTGATTCTGAGAGAGCATATTTTAAATTATTGTGTGTCTGACTTGTTACATCACTATCTTGTGGACTCAGATCTGACCTCTCCCCAAATATTGGGAAATAAGGCAGACAAATGGATCAAAACAAGGGTGAGCGGAAAAGCTCATACAGGGGTTGAAAAGGACAGCAAGAAGAAGGATGGTAAGTCAGATGACAAGGGTGGGGACAAAGATAAAAAATCATCAGAGTCTTCATCAGGCCCACAAAAGTCCTCTGGGGGTGGTGGGTCCAATCCTCTTCTCACAAAGATAAGAAACCTTGGTGTTATATGTGTAAAGCCAAAGGCCATTGGGCAACTGATCCTCATTGTCCAAAAAGAAACACCAAACACCCCACCACCACAACCCCAACTGCAACTACTAGTGCCCCTAGTAATAGCAGTGGTGGTGGGAAGAACACTACTAATAGCCAATCAAAGGGTGTAGCTGGGCTCATCATTGGTAATGCAGTTGGGGGTGTGTGAGAAGGTAGCCTCTTTCTAGCCTTGTTACCCCCACTTTTGGCCTGTTTGTGAGTGTATGTCAGGGTGTTTGTCACTGTTTTCACTGTCTCACTGGGATCCTGATAGCCAGGCCTCAGTGCTCATAGTGAAAACACCATGTTTTCAGTATGGTTGTTATGTGTCACTGGGATCCTGCTAGTCAGGACCCCAGTGCTCATAGGTTTGTGGCCTATATGTATGTGTCACTGGGACCCTGTCACACAGGGCCCCAGTGCTCATAGGTGTGCATGTATATGTTCCCTGTGTGGTGCCTAACTGTCTCACTGAGGCTCTGCTAACCAGAACCTCAGTGGTTATGCTCTCTCATTTCTTTCCAAATTGTCACTGACAGGCTAGTGACCATTTTTACCAATTTACATTGGCTTACTGGAACACCCTTATAATTCCCTAGTATATGGTACTGAGGTACCCAGGGTATTGGGGTTCCAGGAGATCCCTATGGGCTGCAGCATTTCTTTTGCCACCCATAGGGAGCTCTGACAATTCTTACACAGGCCTGCCACTGCAGCCTGAGTGAAATAACGTCCACATTATTTCACAGCCATTTTACACTGCACTTAAGTAACTTATAAGTCACCTATATGTCTAACCTTTACCTGGTAAAGGTTAGGTGCAAAGTTACTTAGTGTGAGGGCACCCTGGCACTAGCCAAGGTGCCCCCACATTGTTCAGAGCCAATTCACTGAACTTTGTGAGTGCGGGGACACCATTACACGCGTGCACTACATATAGGTCACTACCTATATGTAGCTTCACCATGGTAACTCCGAATATGGCCATGTAACATGTCTATGATCATGGAATTGCCCCCTCTATGCCATCCTGGCATTGTTGGTACAATTCCATGATCCCAGTGGTCTGTAGCACAGACCCTGGTACTGCCAGACTGCCCTTCCTGGGGTTTCACTGCAGCTGCTGCTGCTGCCAACCCCTCAGACAGGCAGCTGCCCTCCTGGGGTCCAGCCAGGCCTGGCCCAGGATGGCAGAACAAAGAACTTCCTCTGAGAGAGGGTGTGACACCCTCTCCCTTTGGAAAATGGTGTGAAGGCAGGGGAGGAGTAGCCTCCCCCAGCCTCTGGAAATGCTCTGTTGGGCACAGATGTGCCCAATTCTGCATAAGCCAGTCTACACCGGTTCAGGGACCCCTTAGCCCCTGCTCTGGCGCGAAACTGGACAAAGGAAAGGGGAGTGACCACTCCCCTGACCTGCACCTCCCCTGGGAGGTGTCCAGAGCTCCTCCAGTGTGCTCCAGACCTCTGCCATCTTGGAAACAGAGGTGCTGCTGGCACACTGGACTGCTCTGAGTGGCCAGTGCCACCAGGTGACGTCAGAGACTCCTTGTGATAGGCTCCTTCAGGTGTTAGTAGCCTTTCCTCTCTCCTAGGTAGCCAAACCCTCTTTTCTGGCTATTTAGGGTCTCTGTCTCTGGGGAAACTTTAGATAACGAATGCATGAGCTCAGCCGAGTTCCTCTGCATCTCCCTCTTCACCTTCTGATAAGGAATCGACCGCTGACCGCGCTGGAAGCCTGCAAACCTGCAACATAGTAGCAAAGACGACTACTGCAACTCTGTAACGCTGATCCTGCCGCCTTCTCGACTGTTTTCCTGCTTGTGCATGCTGTGGGGGTAGTCTGCCTCCTCTCTGCACCAGAAGCTCCGAAGAAATCTCCCGTGGGTCGACGGAATCTTCCCCCTGCAACCGCAGGCACCAAAAAGCTGCATCTCCGGTCCCTTGGGTCTCCTCTCAGCACGACGAGCGAGGTCCCTCGAATCCAGCGACACCGTCCAAGTGACCCCCACAGTCCAGTGACTCTTCAGCCCAAGTTTGGTGGAGGTAAGTCCTTGCCTCACCTCGCTGGGCTGCATTGCTGGGAACCGCGACTTTGCAAGCTACTCCGGCCCCTGTGCACTTCCGGCGGGAATCCTTCGTGCACAGCCAAGCCTGGGTCCACGGCACTCTAACCTGCATTGCACGACTTTCTAAGTTGGTCTCCGGCGACGTGGGACTCCTTTGTGCAACTTCGGCGAGCACCGTTTCACGCATCCTCGTAGTGCCTGCTTCTGGCACTTCTCCGGGTGCTACCTGCTTCAGTGAGGACTCTTTGTCTTGCTCGACGTCCCCTCTCTTTGCAGGTCCAATTTGCGACCTTCTGGTCCCTCCTGGGCCCCAGCAGCGTCCAAAAACGCCAAACGCACGATTTGCGTGTAGCAAGGCTTGTTGGCGTCCATCCGGCGGGAAAACACTTCTGCACGACTCTCCAAGGCGTGGGGGATCCATCCTCCAAAGGGGAAGTCTCTAGCCCTTGTCGTTCCTGCAGTATTCACAGTTCTTCAGCCTAGTAAGAGCTTCTTTGCACCAACCGCTGGCATTTCTTGGGCATCTGCCCATCTCCGAGCTGCTTGTGACTTTTGGACTTGGTCCCCTTGTTCCACAGGTACCCTCAGTCAGGAATCCATCGTTGTTGCATTGCTGATTTGTGTTTTCCTTGCATTTTCCCTCTAACACGACTATTTTGTCCTTAGGGGAACTTTGGTGCACTTTGCACTCACTTTTCAGGGTCTTGGGGAGGGTTATTTTGCTAACTCTCACTATTTTCTAATAGTCCCAGCGACCCTCTACAAGGTCACATAGGTTTGGGGTCCATTCGTGGTTCGCATTCCACTTTTGGAGTATATGGTTTGTGTTGCCCCTATCCCTATGTTTCCCCATTGCATCCTATTGTAACTATACATTGTTTGCACTGTTTTCTAAGACTATACTGCATATTTTTGCTATTGTGTATATATATCTTGTGTATATTTCCTATCCTCTCACTGAGGGTACACTCTAAGATACTTTGGCATATTGTCATAAAAATAAAGTACCTTTATTTTTAGTATAACTGTGTATTGTGTTTTCTTATGATATTGTGCATATGACACTAAGTGGTACTGTAGTAGCTTCACACGTCTCCTAGTTCAGCCTAAGCTGCTCTGCTAAGCTACCATTATCTATCAGCCTAAGCTGCTAGACACCCTATACACTAATAAGGGATAACTGGGCCTGGTGCAAGGTGCAAGTACCCCTTGGTACTCACTACAAGCCAGTCCAGCCTCCTACATTGGTTGTGCAGTGGTGGGATAAGTGCTTGAGACTACTTACCACTCTTGTCATTGTACTTTTCATAAGAGAAAAATATACAAAACAAGGTAAGTGTATATACACATAGCCAAAAAGTCTTGCATTTCCTCTTTTCACTCTTTTCTAAGTGCTGAAAAGTACTTCTAAAACTTTCAAAAAGTTCTTAAAAGTTTAAAAAGTTTTTTTCTGTCTTTCCAAAAAGTTCTGAAAACTTTTTTCTCTTTTTCTATCACTTTAACTCTCTCAAAAAAATGTCTGGCACAGGAAAAAATGTTGAACTGTCCAAACTTGCATATGATCACCTTAGCTGGAAAGGAGCAAGGAGTCTCTGCATAGAGAGAGGTTTGAGTGTAGGGAAGAATCCTTCCTTAGAACTGTTAATTAATATGCTTAGAGTACAGGATAAGGCCATAAGTGCCCAATCTGATGAAAAAGTAGCTAATGGTTCTCAATCTGATCCAGGGACTCCCCAAGGAAAAGGTTCAGGAAAGAAACTTCTCAGCCTGCCCATTACTAGACAGTCTAGCATAGTTGGTACAGAGGTTGAATCACACCATACTGATGGTGTGCTCTCACATTATGCTGGTAGCCAAGCTGTTAGGGTGCCCTCTGTAAGGGACAGGTCTCCTTCTGTTCATTCCCATCATACCTCTGTATCTAGAAATGTCCCTCCCACCCACCCTGATGACAGATTGTTAGAAAGGGAGCTCAATAGATTGAGAGTGGAACAAACCAGACTGAAGCTCAAGAAGCAACAGCTGGATTTGGATAGACAGTCTTTAGAATTAGAGAAGGAAAGATAGAAGTTGGGTTTAGATACCCATGGTGGCAGCAGCAGTATTCCCCATAGTCATCCTGCAAAAGAGCATGATTCCAGGAATCTGCACAAGATAGTTCCCCCTTATAAGGAGGGGGATGACATTAACAAGTGGTTTGCTGCACTTGAGAGGGCCTGTGCTGTACAGGATGTCCCTCAAAAGCAGTGGGCTGCTATCCTATGGCTATCATTTAGTGGAAAAGGTAGGGATAGGCTCCTTACTGTGAAAGAAAATGATGCCAATAATTTTACAGTTCTTAAGAATGCACTCCTGGATGGTTATGGCTTAACCACTGAACAGTACAGGATAAAGTTCAGAGAGACCAAAAAGGAGTCTTCACAAGACTGGGTTGATTTCATTGACCATTCAGTGAAGGCCTTGGAGGGGTGGTTACATGGCAGTAAAGTTACTGATTATGAAAGCCTGTATAACACAATCCTGAGAGAGCATATACTTAATAATTGTGTGTCTGATTTGTTGCACCAGTACCTGGTAGACTCTGATCTGACCTCTCCCCAAGAATTGGGAAAGAAGGCAGACAAATGGGTCAGAACAAGGGTGAACAGAAAAGTTCATACAGGGGGTGACAAAGATGGCAATAAGAAGAAAGATGGTGAAAAATCTCAAGATAAGCATGGGGATAAGGGTAAAACCAAAGATCCCACTTCAAATCTTAAACACTCTTCAGAGGGTGGGGATAAAACAAATTCTTCCTCTTCTTCCCAACCTGCACACATTAAAAAGCCTTGGTGCTTTGTGTGTAAAAATAGAGGCCATAGGCCAGGGGATAAGTCCTGTCCAGGTAAACCCCCTGAGCCTACCACCACTAATACATCAAGCTCTAGTGCCCCTAGCAGTAGTGGTACTAGTGGTGGGACTGCTGGCAACAGTCAAGCAAAGGGTGTAGTTGGGTTCACTTATGGGTCCATAGTGGAAACTGATGTAATCAGTCCCAAGACAGTTTCTGTCACACCTAGTGGCATTGGCCTTGCCACACTGGCTGCTTGTCCCCTTACAATGGATAAGTACAGGCAGACAGTTTCAATAAATGGTGTTGAGGCCTTGGCCTACAGGGACACAGGTGCCAGTTTCACTTTGGTGACTGAAAACCTAGTGCACCCTGATCAACACATCATTGGACAACAGTATAAGATTATTGATGTCCATAACTCCACTAAGTTTCTTCCCTTAGCTATAATTCAGTTTAGTTGGGGTGGAGTTACTGGCCCTAAGCAGGTGGTGGTATCACCTAGCTTACCTGTAGACTGTCTCTTAGGTAATGACCTAGAGGCCTCAGGTTGGGCTGATGTAGAGTTTTATGCCCATGCAGCCATGCTGGGCATCCCTGAGGAATTGTTCCCTCTCATTTCAAGTGAAATGAAAAAGCAAAGGAGAGAAGGCCTGAAAACTCAGGATCCCTCTCCATCAACAGGTAAAAAGGGTATCACAGTATCCCCTAACCACCCTACCATTCAGGATACTATTCCTGTGGTGGGAGAAACCTCTCCTGGGGTGGCACCTGTTCCAAGGGAATCATCAGCTGGCAAAGCTGGACTCCCTGAGGTGGAAGTACCTCTCTGTGGGATAACTAACATTGGTGAGAAAAACAGCACCATTTTAGTTAACATAGAGCATCCCTCCAACCCTCCCAGAGAAACTTTAGTGCAGAAACCCTGCACTACCTCACAACACTTAGGACAGCATCCCTGCCCTAGTGTGGAGCTCATAGGACAGCATCCCTGCCCTGCTCCAACTCAAGAGAAACAGCATCCCTGTTCTCTCTTCCAGCCAGATGGACAAAGTTTTTGCCCAGCTATGGCTTTTCTGAGACAGCATCCCTGTCTGGCATTTCCATCACTACAAATAGGTTCAGTGGACAATTCCCACTGCTCTAAACTAAAACTTACTGATAGAAACTCTGAAAATACATCTTCACATTGTTGCTTAGCTAAAAAACTTCAAACAGGGTGGTTTACATCCCCACAGGGAAGTAACCATATAGTGGATGATAAAGGGAGTAACCAGTCTATTGCAGAGCTACTCTCTACTTATCACCACTTAGACAATAAAGTCTCAACTGGCCAAGGTTAGCCTTATTGTCCTTCGTTTGGGGGGGGGTTGTGTGAGAAGGTAGCCTCTTTCTAGCCTTGTTACCCCCACTTTTGGCCTGTTTGTGAGTGTATGTCAGGGTGTTTGTCACTGTTTTCACTGTCTCACTGGGATCCTGATAGCCAGGCCTCAGTGCTCATAGTGAAAACACCATGTTTTCAGTATGGTTGTTATGTGTCACTGGGATCCTGCTAGTCAGGACCCCAGTGCTCATAGGTTTGTGGCCTATATGTATGTGTCACTGGGACCCTGTCACACAGGGCCCCAGTGCTCATAGGTGTGCATGTATATGTTCCCTGTGTGGTGCCTAACTGTCTCACTGAGGCTCTGCTAACCAGAACCTCAGTGGTTATGCTCTCTCATTTCTTTCCAAATTGTCACTGACAGGCTAGTGACCATTTTTACCAATTTACATTGGCTTACTGGAACACCCTTATAATTCCCTAGTATATGGTACTGAGGTACCCAGGGTATTGGGGTTCCAGGAGATCCCTATGGGCTGCAGCATTTCTTTTGCCACCCATAGGGAGCTCTGACAATTCTTACACAGGCCTGCCACTGCAGCCTGAGTGAAATAACGTCCACGTTATTTCACAGCCATTTTACACTGCACTTAAGTAACTTATAAGTCACCTATATGTCTAACCTTTACCTGGTAAAGGTTAGGTGCAAAGTTACTTAGTGTGAGGGCACCCTGGCACTAGCCAAGGTGCCCCCACATTGTTCAGAGCCAATTCACTGAACTTTGTGAGTGCGGGGACACCATTACACGCGTGCACTACATATAGGTCACTACCTATATGTAGCTTCACCATGGTAACTCCGAATATGGCCATGTAACATGTCTATGATCATGGAATTGCCCCCTCTATGCCATCCTGGCATTGTTGGTACAATTCCATGATCCCAGTGGTCTGTAGCACAGACCCTGGTACTGCCAGACTGCCCTTCCTGGGGTTTCACTGCAGCTGCTGCTGCTGCCAACCCCTCAGACAGGCAGCTGCCCTCCTGGGGTCCAGCCAGGCCTGGCCCAGGATGGCAGAATAAAGAACTTCCTCTGAGAGAGGGTGTGACACCCTCTCCCTTTGGAAAATGGTGTGAAGGCAGGGGAGGAGTAGCCTCCCCCAGCCTCTGGAAATGCTCTGTTGGGCACAGATGTGCCCAATTCTGCATAAGCCAGTCTACACCGGTTCAGGGACCCCTTAGCCCCTGCTCTGGCGCGAAACTGGACAAAGGAAAGGGGAGTGACCACTCCCCTGACCTGCACCTCCCCTGGGAGGTGTCCAGAGCTCCTCCAGTGTGCTCCAGACCTCTGCCATCTTGGAAACAGAGGTGCTGCTGGCACACTGGACTGCTCTGAGTGGCCAGTGCCACCAGGTGACGTCAGAGACTCCTTGTGATAGGCTCCTTCAGGTGTTAGTAGCCTTTCCTCTCTCCTAGGTAGCCAAACCCTCTTTTCTGGCTATTTAGGGTCTCTGTCTCTGGGGAAACTTTAGATAACGAATGCATGAGCTCAGCCGAGTTCCTCTGCATCTCCCTCTTCACCTTCTGATAAGGAATCGACCGCTGACCGCGCTGGAAGCCTGCAAACCTGCAACATAGTAGCAAAGACGACTACTGCAACTCTGTAACGCTGATCCTGCCGCCTTCTCGACTGTTTTCCTGCTTGTGCATGCTGTGGGGGTAGTCTGCCTCCTCTCTGCACCAGAAGCTCCGAAGAAATCTCCCGTGGGTCGACGGAATCTTCCCCCTGCAACCGCAGGCACCAAAAAGCTGCATTACCGGTCCCTTGGGTCTCCTCTCAGCACGACGAGCGAGGTCCCTCGAATCCAGCGACACCGTCCAAGTGACCCCCACAGTCCAGTGACTCTTCAGCCCAAGTTTGGTGGAGGTAAGTCCTTGCCTCACCTCGCGGGGCTGCATTGCTGGGAACCGCGACTTTGCAAGCTACTCCGGCCCCTGTGCACTTCCGGCGGAAATCCTTTGTGCACAGCCAAGCCTGGGTCCACGGCACTCTAACCTGCATTGCACGACTTTCTAAGTTGGTCTCCGGCGACGTGGGACTCCTTTGTGCAACTTCGGCGAGCACCGTTTCACGCATCCTCGTAGTGCCTGCTTCTGGCACTTCTCCGGGTGCTACCTGCTTCAGTGAGGACTCTTTGTCTTGCTCGACGTCCCCTCTCTCTGCAGGTCCAATTTGCGACCTTCTGGTCCCTCCTGGGCCCCAGCAGCGTCCAAAAACGCCAAACGCACGATTTGCGTGTAGCAAGGCTTGTTGGCGTCCATCCGGCGGGAAAACACTTCTGCACGACTCTCCAAGGCGTGGGGGATCCATCCTCCAAAGGGGAAGTCTCTAGCCCTTGTCGTTCCTGCAGTATTCACAGTTCTTCAGCCTAGTAAGAGCTTCTTTGCACCAACCGCTGGCATTTCTTGGGCATCTGCCCATCTCCGAGCTGCTTGTGACTTTTGGACTTGGTCCCCTTGTTCCACAGGTACCCTCAGTCAGGAATCCATCGTTGTTGCATTGCTGATTTGTGTTTTCCTTGCATTTTCCCTCTAACACGACTATTTTGTCCTTAGGGGAACTTTGGTGCACTTTGCACTCACTTTTCAGGGTCTTGGGGAGGGTTATTTTGCTAACTCTCACTATTTTCTAATAGTCCCAGCGACCCTCTACAAGGTCACATAGGTTTGGGGTCCATTTGTGGTTCGCATTCCACTTTTGGAGTATATGGTTTGTGTTGCCCCTATCCCTATGTTTCCCCATTGCATCCTATTGTAACTATACATTGTTTGCACTGTTTTCTAAGACTATACTGCATATTTTTGCTATTGTGTATATATATCTTGTGTATATTTCCTATCCTCTCACTGAGGGTACACTCTAAGATACTTTGGCATATTGTCATAAAAATAAAGTACCTTTATTTTTAGTATAACTGTGTATTGTGTTTTCTTATGATATTGTGCATATGACACTAAGTGGTACTGTAGTAGCTTCACACGTCTCCTAGTTCAGCCTAAGCTGCTCTGCTAAGCTACCATTATCTATCAGCCTAAGCTGCTAGACACCCTATACACTAATAAGGGATAACTGGGCCTGGTGCAAGGTGCAAGTACCCCTTGGTACTCACTACAAGCCAGTCCAGCCTCCTACAGGGTGGTCTAGTTAGGGAGATCCCTGAGGCTGTTTTAGTCTCTGATGGTGGCATTGACCTAGCCACTTTAGTTGCTTGTCCCCTTAATATGAATAAATACAAGCAGCTACCCCTGATTAATAGTGTTCAGGTTGAAGCCTACGGGGACACATGTGCCAGTGTCACAGTGGTGATAGAAAACTGGTTGCCCCTGAGCAGCACCTACTTGGTCACCAGTACCAAGTGACAGACGCCCATAACATCACTGTTAGCTACCCCATGGCTGTTGTGAATCTCAACTGGGGGGTTACTGGTCCAAAGAAAGTTGTGGTAGCCACTGATTTACCTGTAGAATGTCTGCTAGGCAATGATTTGGAGACTTCAGCTTGGGCTGAAGTGGAGTTGGAGGCCCATGCAGCAATACTGGGCATTCCTGGGCATATCTTCGCTCTTACCAGGGCTCACACCAAGAAGCAAAGACGACAGGGAAACTTTGATCCTGGAATAATGGACCAAGTGCTCCCAACAACTAGGGGTAAGAAGGGCAAACCCTTGTCCCCTATCCCTCCCTCTACAGATGATTCCCCTTTTGAGGAAGAGTAATTCTCTCCCTGTGCAGAACCTACACCAGAGGAGCTGGAAGCTGATACAGCTGAGCTTTTGGGTGCATGGGGGCCTGCTAGGGAAGAGCTGAGTGTGGCTCAGCAAACCTGTCCCACATTGGAGGGCCTCAGACAGCAAGCTGTCAAGCAGCAGAATGGGGTGGCAATGACAGCCACAGAGTTTACTGGGAGAATAATCTCCTCTATACTGAAGCAAGAGACCCTAAACCTGGTGCCACTAGGAGACTGGTCATCCCCCTTCAGTACAGGGAATTCCTCCACACTCTTGCTCATGAAATTCCATTGGCTGGGCATTTAGGCCAGAGTAAAACATGGGACAGACTTGTTCCACATTTTCATTGGCCCCATATGTCAGAAGACACAAAGGTGCTCCTCTGTCACCTGCCAAGCCAGTGGCAAGACTGGTGGCACCCCAAAGGCCCCCTTAATCCCACTGCCAGTGGTTGGGGTGCCCTTTCAAAGGGTAGGGGTTGATATTGTTGACCCCCTTGACCCTTCAACAGCGTCTGGCAATAGATTTATCCTTGTGGTGGTAGACCATGCCACAAGGTATCCAGAAGCTATCCCCTTAAGGACCACTACAGCACCTGCAGTGGCAAAAGCCCTCCTGGGAATCTTTTCCAGGGCGGGTTTCCGTAAGGATGTGGAGTCAGACAGAGGTAGTAACTTCATGTCTGCGTACCTCAAGGGAATGTGGAAGGAGTGTGGTGTTACCTACAAGTTCACCACCCCTTATCACCCACAAACTAATGGAGTGGTTGAGAGGTTTAAAAAAACTCTCAAAGGCATGATCATGGGACTCTCTGAAATACTCAGAAGGAGATGGGATGTCCTCCTGCCATGCCTCCTTTTTGCCTACAGGGAGGTACCCCAAAAAGGAGTGGGCTATAGCCCCATTGAACTCCTATTTGGTCACCCCGTTAGAGGGCCCTTTGATCTTGGTAAGGAGGGTTGGGAACAACCTTTAAAGCCTCCAAAGCAAGCCATTGTGGACAATGTACTTGGCCTGAGACTTAGAATGGCTGAGTACGTGAAAAAGGTCACTAAAAACCTTCAGGCCAGCTCAGAGCTCCAAAAGCAATGGCATGACCAGAAGGCTGTCCTGACAGAGTACCGCCCAGGACAGAAGGTGTGGGTTTTGGAGCCTGTGGCCCTAAGAGCACTCCAGGACAAATGGGCTGGACCCCATCTAATTGTAGAAAAGAAAGATGAGGTAACCTCTCTGGTGGACCTGGGCACTAACAGAGGCCCCCTTAGGGTGCTTCATGTCAACCGCCTAAAGCCTTACTATGACAGGGCTGACTTAACCCTGCTCATAGCTACAGATGAGGAACAGGAATAAGAGAATGACTCTCTCTCTGGTCTCTTCTGCAACACTGAAGCTGGTGGCTTAGTGGAAGGAGTGGTTCTTGCAGACTGCTTTACTGTTGAGGAGAAGGAAGACTAAAAATATCTCCTTGGACAGTTTTCTGAACTCTTCTCACTCACACCTGGTACAACTACTTGGTGTGAACATACAATTGACACTGGAGACAGTTTACCTGTCAAAAGTAAACTTTACAGGCAACCTGACCATGTCAGGGATTGCATAAAAACAGAAGTTTAGAAAATTCTAGACCTTGGAGTTATTGAGGCTTCTGACAGCCCCTTGGCTAGCCCAGTGGTGCTTGTCCCCAAACCGCATAGCAAAGATGGAAAGAGAGAAATGTGGTTCTGTGTGGACTATAGGGGTCCTAATACAGTAACCAAAAACAGATGCTCACCCAATACCCAGGGCAGATAAGCAAATAGATACACTGGCATCTGCCAAGTATCCAAGCACTTTTGATTTGACGCAGGGTATTGGCATATCAAATTGTCAGAGGATGCTAAAGCAAAAACTGCATTTTCCACCATAGGAGGGCATTATCAATTCACTGTTATGCCCTTTAGTTTGAAAAATGCACCTGCTACTTTTCAGAGGCTGGTGAATACAGTCCTCCAAGGTTTGGAAGCTTTTAGTGCAGCATATTTGGACGATATTGCTGTCTTTAGCTCCACCTGGGATGATCACCTGCTCCACCTCTAGAACGTTTTGGAGGCCCTGCAAAAGGAAGGCCTAACTATCAAGGCTTCAAAGTGCCAGATAGGTCAGAGGAAAGTAGTTTATCCGTGCCACCTGGTAGGTGGAGAATAGATTGCACCACTGTAGGGGAAGATTCAGACCATTATGGACTGAGCTCCCCCTACTACTCAGACCCAGGTCAGAGCCTTCTTAGGTCTCACTGGGTATTACAGGAGGTTCATTAAGAGCTATGGCTCCATTGCAGCACCTCCTAATGACCTCACCAGTAAGAACATGCCTAAAATGGTATTGTGGGCAGCTAGCTGTCAAAAAGCTTTTGAGAAGCTTAAGTACGCAATGTGCTCTGCACCTGTCTTGAAGAGACCAAACAACTCCAAAAAATTAATTGTTCAAATAGATGCTTCTGAATTCGGGGTAGGGGCTGTACTATCACAACTGAACTCAGAGGGCCAGGATCAACCAGTTGCTTTCATTAGCAGAAGGTTGACCCCTAGAGAAAAACATTGGTCTGACATAGAGAGGGAGGCCTTTGCTGTGGTCTGGGCACTGAAGAAGCTGAGACCCTACTTGTTTGGGTCTCACTTCATTGTTCAGACAGACCACAAACCTATATTATGGCTTAAACAAATGAAAGGTGAAAACCCTAAATTGTTGAGGTGGTCTATTTCCCTACAGGGTATGGACTTTACAGTGGAACATAGACCTGGGAGCACCCACTCCAATGCAAATGGACTTTCCAGATATTTCCACTTAGACAATGAAGACTCATCTGGGCAAGGTTAGCCTTATTGTCCCTTGTTTGGGGTGGGTGGTTGTGTAGGAAAGTACCATCTTTCTTGGCATGTTACCCCCCATTTTTACCTGTATGTCAGTATGTTTTTGCCTGTCTCACTGGGATCCTGCTGGTCAGGACCCCAGTGCTCATAGTTTATGGCCTAATGTGTGTGTCTGTATAGTGCTTGACTGTGTCACTGAGGCTCTGCTAATCAGAATCTCAGTGCTTATGCTATCTCTGCTTTTAAATTTGTCACTATGGGCTAGTGACTTCATTAACAATTTCAATTGGCACACTGCATCCCCCTTATAAGTCCCTAGTATATGGTACCTAGGTACTCAGGGCATTGGGGTTCCAGGAGATCCTTATGGGCTGCAGCATTTTTTTGCCACCCATAAGGATCTCAGACAAACCCTTTCACAGGACTGCCATTGCAGGCTTCGTGAAATAGTGCACACACTCTTTCACAGCCATTTTCACTGTGCTTAAGTAACTCAGAAGTCACCTATATATTTAACCCTCACTTGTTGAAGGTTAGGTGCAAGGTTGCTAAGTGTGAGGACACCCTTGCACTAGCAAAGGTGCCCCCACATAGTTCAGGGCCATTTCCAGGGACTTTGTGAGTGCGGGGACACCATTACACACATGCACTACATATAGGTCAACACCTATATGTAGCTTCACAATGGGAACTCCGAATATGGCCATGTAAGGTGTCTAAGATCATGGAATTGTCGCCCCATTCCAAATCTGGTATTGGGAAGCCACTTGCATGCATCCAGGAGGCTCCACTATGGACCCCGAGTACTGCCAAACCAGCTCTCTGAGGCTTGCACTGCAGCTACAGCTGGTGCCACCTCACAGACAGGGTTCTGCCCTCCTGGGGTCTGAGCAGCTCAGTCCCAGGAAGGAAGAACAAAGCATTTCCTTTGGGAGCAGGGTGTTACACCCTCTCCCTTTGGAAATAGGTGTTGGTCCTGCTGATGCAATTTGGAGGAGGTAAGACCTTGCCTTCTCTGAGAGCGACAGTGCCCCTTTGCACCACGTCTTCCTCACCTCCTGAGGCCTCTGTGCACTTTTTGCAAAATTTCTTCATGCACAGCCTGGCCCAGGTCCCCAGCACTCTACCCTTTGACGCTCAACTTGCTGAGTTGACCTCCGGCGCGTGGAACCCTTCTTTGCAGTGCTGCACCAACCGTGTTTTGCACCCCCTTTGTCCCTGTGTCCTGGGACTCCCGTGGGTGCTGTCTGGCATCCTGAGGGCTCTCTAAAGTGCTGAGAGCCCCCTCTTCCTCCTCACACAGAGTTGAGGCCCCCAGATCCCTCCTGGTTTCAGCCAGCACCATTGAGACACAAAATGCAACTTTGTCGTAACCAAGGCTTGTTGGAGTCTTCCAATACGACATCACATCTGCATCCATCTTCACGACGTGGGACATCCACTCCATCATGCAGGAACCTGCTGGCATCTTCCTAGGGTGCATTTCTGCAGTCTTTGCCAAACGGGGACTCTTCTTTTGCACCCTCTTCTGGGTTGGCAGGGACTCCTGCCCTTCCTGGAACTTCTTTCGAGTTCTGGACTTGGTTCCCTTCTTTTGCAGGTCTTCAGGTCCAGGAATCCAGCAGTTGTTGTTTGCAGACTTGGTTGGTTATTGCAATAATTCAAATCACGAGGTGTAGTGTGTCCTAAGGAAACTTGCAGGACTTTACTCCTGCTTTTCTGGCCTCTGGGGTGGGGTAATTTACTTACCTTTACTGTATTCTTACTCTCCCTGCGATTCTGCACACACTACACTTGTCTAGGGGGGAATTTGTGATTCACATTCCACTTTCTTAGTATATGGTTTGTGTTGCCCCTAGACCTATTGTAAAGAAATGGCTCCCTGTTGCAGTTACCCCCCACTTTTTGCCTGATACTGATGCTGACTTGACTGAGAAGAGTGCTGGGACCCTGCTAACCAGGCCCCAGCACCAGTGTTCCTTCACCTAAAATGTACCATTGTATCCACAATTGGCAGACCCTGGCATCCAGATAAGTCCCTTGTAACTGGTACTTCTAGTACCAAGGGCCCTGATGCCAAGGAAGGTCTCTAAGGGCTGCAGCATGTCTTATGCCACCCTGGAGACCTCTCACTCAGCACAGACACACTGCTTGCCAGCTTGTGTGTGCTAGTGAGAACAAAACGAGTAAGTCGACATGGCACTCCCCTCAGGGTGCCATGCCAGCCTCTCACTGCCTATGCAGTATAGGTAAGACACCCCTCTAGCAGGCCTTACAGCCCTAAGGCAGGGTGCACTATACCATAGGTGAGGGTACCAGTGCATGAGCATGGTACCCCTACAGTGTCTAAACAAAACCTTAGACATTGTAAGTGCAGGGTAGCCATAAGAGTATATGGTCTGGGAGTCTGTCAAACACGAACTCCACAGCACCATAATGGCTACACTGAAAACTGGGAAGTTTGGTATCAAACTTCTCAGCACAATAAATGCACACTGATGCCAGTGTACATTTTATTGTAAAATACACCACAGAGGGCACCTTAGAGGTGCCCCCTGAAACTTAACCGACTATCTGTGTAGGCTGACTAGTTTTAGCAGCCTGCCACAAACCGAGACATGTTGCTGGCCCCATGGGGAGAGTGCCTTTGTCACTCTGAGGCCAGTAACAAAGCCCGCACTGGGTGGAGATGCTAACACCTCTCCCAGGCAGGAATTGTCACACCTGGCGGTGAGCCTCAAAGGCTCACCTCCTTTGTGCCAACCCAGCAGGACACTCCAGCTAGTGGAGTTGCCCGCCCCCTCCGGCCAGGCCCCACTTTTGGCGGCAAGGCCGGAGAAAATAATGAGAAAAACAAGGAGGAGTCACTGGCCAGTCAGGACAGCCCCTAAGGTGTCCTGAGCTGAAGTGACTCTAACTTTTAGAAATCCTCCATCTTGCAGATGGAGGATTCCCCCAATAGGGTTAGGATTGTGACCCCCTCCCCTTGGGAGGAGGCACAAAGAGGGTGTACCCACCCTCAGGGCTAGTAGCCATTGGCTACTAACCCCCCAGACCTAAACACGCCCTTAAATTTAGTATTTAAGGGCTACCCTGAACCCTAGAAAATTAGATTCCTGCAACTACAAGAAGAAGGACTGCCTAGCTGAAAAACCCCTGCAGAGGAAGACCAGAAGACGACAACTGCCTTGGCTCCAGAAACTCACCGGCCTGTCTCCTGCCTTCCAAAGATCCTGCTCCAGCGACGCCTTCCAAAGGGACCAGCGACCTCGACATCCTCTGAGGACTGCCCCTGCTTCGAAAAGACAAGAAACTCCCGAGGACAGCGGACCTGCTCCAAGAAAAGCTGCAACTTTGTTTCCAGCAGCTTTAAAGAACCCTGCAAGCTCCCCGCAAGAAGCGTGAGACTTGCAACACTGCACCCGGCGACCCCGACTCGGCTGGTGGCGATCCAACACCTCAGGAGGGACCCCAGGACTACTCTGATACTGTGAGTACCAAAACCTGTCCCCCCTGAGCCCCCACAGCGCCGCCTGCAGAGGGAATCCCGAGGCTTCCCCTGACCGCGACTCTTTGAACCTAAAGTCCCGACGCCTGGGAGAGACCCTGCACCCGCAGCCCCCAGGACCTGAAGGACCGGACTTTCACTGGAGAAGTGACCCCCAGGAGTCCCTCTCCCTTGCCCAAGTGGAGGTTTCCCCGAGGAACCCCCCCCTTGCCTGCCTGCAGCGCTGAAGAGATCCCGAGATCTCTCATAGACTAACATTGCGAACCCGACGCTTGTTTCTACACTGCACCCGGCCGCCCCCGCGCCGCTGAGGGTGAAATTTCTGTGTGGGCTTGTGTCCCCCCCGGTGCCCTACAAAACCCCCCCTGGTCTGCCCTCCGAAGACGCGGGTACTTACCTGCAAGCAGACCGGAACCGGGGCACCCCCTTCTCTACATTCTAGCCTATGTGTTTTGGGCACCACTTTGAACTCTGCACCTGACCGGCCCTGAGCTGCTGGTGTGGTGACTTTGGGGTTGCTCTGAACCCCCAACGGTGGGCTACCTTGGACCAAGAACTAAGCCCTGTAAGTGTCTTACTTACCTGGTTAACCTAACAAATACTTACCTCCCCTAGGAACTGTGAAAATTGCACTGTGTCCACTTTTAAAACAGCTATTTGTGAATAACTTGAAAAGTATACATGCAATTTTGATGATTTGAAGTTCCTAAAGTACTTACCTGCAATACCTTTCGAATGAGATATTACATGTAGAATTTGAACCTGTGGTTCTTAAAATAAACTAAGAAAAGATATTTTTCTATATAAAAACCTTTTGGCTGGATTTGTCTCTGAGTGTGTGTACCTCATTTATTGTCTATGGGTATGTACAACAAATGCTTAACACTACTCCTTGGATAAGCCTACTGCTCGACCACACTACCACAAAATAGAGCATTAGTATTATCTATTTTTACCACTATTTTACCTCTAAGGGGAACCCCTGGACTCTGTGCATGCTATTCCTTACTTTGAAATAGCACATACAGAGTCAACTTCCTACATTGGTGGATCAGCGGTGGGGTACAAGACTTTGCATTTGCTGGACTACTCAGCCAATACCTGATCACACGACAAATTCCAAAATTGTCATTAGAAATTGATTTTTGCAATTTGAAAAGTTTTCTAAATTCTTAAAAGACCTGCTAGGGCCTTGTGTTAGATCCTGTTTAGCATTTCTTTTAGAGTTTAAAAGTTTGTAAAAGTTTGAATTAGATTCTAGAACCAGTTGTAGATTCTTAAAAAGTATTCCAACTTTTAGAAGCAAAATGTCTAGCACAGATGTGACTGTGGTGGAACTCGACACCACACCTTACCTCCATCTTAAGATGAGGGAGCTAAGGTCACTCTGTAAAATAAAGAAAATAACAATGGGCCCCAAACCTACCAAAATACAGCTCCAGGAGCTTTTGGCAGAGTTTGAAAAGGCCAACCCCTCTGAGGGTGGCAACTCAGAGGAAGAGGATAGTGACTTGGAGGAAAATTCCCCCCTACCAGTCCTATCTAGGGAGAACAGGGTCCCTCAAACCCTGACTCCTAAAATAATAGTCAGAGATGCTGGTTCCCTCACAGGAGAGACCAACACCTCTGAAATCACTGAGGATAGCCCCAGTGAAGAGGACATCCAGTTAGCCAGGATGGCCAAAAGATTGGCTTTGGAAAGACAGATCCTAGCCATAGAGAGGGAAAGACAAGAGATGGGCCTAGGACCCATCGATGGTGGCAGCAACTTAAATAGGGTCAGAGATTCTCCTGACATCCTAAAAATCCCCAAAGGGATTGTAACAAAATATGAAGATGGTGATGACATCACCAAATGGTTCACAGCTTTTGAGAGGGCTTGTGTAACCAGAAAAGTAAACAGATCTCACTGGGGTGCTCTCCTTTGGGAAATGTTCACTGGAAAGTGTAGGGATAGACTCCTCACACTCTCTGGAAAAGATGCAGAATCTTATGACCTCATGAAGGGTACCCTGATTGAGGGCTTTGGATTCTCCACTGAGGAGTATAGAATTAGATTCAGGGGGGCTCAAAAATCCTCGAGCCAGACCTGGGTTGATTTTGTAGACTACTCAGTAAAAACACTAGATGGTTGGTTAACTGGAAATGAAGTGTGTGACTATGTTGGGCTTTATAATTTGTTTATGAAAGAACACATTTTAAGTAACTGCTTCAATGAAAAGTTGCATCAGTATCTGGTAGACCTAGGTCCAATTTCTCCCCAAGAATTGGGAAAGAAGGCAGACCACTGGGTCAAGACTAGGGTAACCAAAACTTCCACTGGGGGTGACCAAAAGAAAGGGGTTACAAAAACTCCCCAGGAGAAAGTGGGTGACACTAGAAACAAAGAAAAAGAGTCCTCTGTAGGCCCCCAAAAACCAGAACAGGTGGGTGGGCCCCAAGACACAACCCAAAACAAAGGTGGGTACCAGGGTAAGAACTGGGATGCCACTAAGGCATGGGGCCACAACTGTAAACAGTCTGGGCACCACACCAAGGACACTTCTTGTCCCAAAAACAAACCCCAGAACAAAATTCCAGGGGTAACCAGTGTAGCCATGGGAGATGACTCCTCAGATGAAGAGGTCTTCATAGCCTTCAACTGGAAACAGGGCCCAACAGGTGAGTTGGAGATTCCAGAGGGAAGTAGACACTTCCACCACCTACTGGTGAATGGAATCCCAACCACTGCCCTGAGAGACACTTGTGCCAGTCACACTATTGTGCATGACAGGCTGGTGCTCTCAAACCAGTACATCCCAGGTGAGACTGCCAGGGTAAGAGTTAGCCTAGACAGGGTCACTAAGAGGCCTGTGGCTTTAGTACCCATAGAAGTGGGTGGCACTCTTAGCTGGAGAAGGGTAGTAGTCAGTACAGACCTCCCCCTTGATTGTCTCCTTGGAAATGACTACCCAGAGGTTAGTCAGAGCCCAAGAGAGGAACTGGTCCAGTGCCAGTCCTCTCCCAAGGATTCTGGAAGTCCTGCCTCTGCAGTAAATGCAAGCAGGCCCCAGAAGAAGAAGAAAAGAAAACAGAGTAGGAAGGGTGGACAACCTTTAGCCAAGGTTACAGCAAGCCAAGGAGATTCTGCTCCAGTAGGGGAGAACTCCAAAAATGGCCCTGATAAAGTCCAACCTGACCCACAAGAAGTCCTGGCTAGTCAGGCAACTGTTAAACCTGAGTGGGTGGCTCCTCAGCTAACAGAAGAAAGAGTGGAAGAAGGGTGTTTACTACAAGATGTGGTAACCCCCCACTCTAATACAGCAGACAGGCAACCTGAACCCAAAGAGGCCTGTAACTTAGCCCCTTCCCTTTTAGGTGAAGAGCTAAAGGTGTGGTTCTGGGCACTGACAGCTGTCAGTGGCCTCTGCTGGGTGTTAGCCTTTATGGCTGCACTATCCTTAGCATGGTGGTCTGACCCCATGCCAAATAGCAAGTTAGGCCCCCTGACCCTATTGGTCATGGTGGGGTTACTCCAGCTCTGGGTAACCTCTCTGGGTAAGCTAGGGGTAACCCTGGCCAAGATAAGGTTAGCAGAGGTGGATACCTCTAAGACCAAAATAGAAAGAATGGGTGGAGACATTGAAGGGGCAGACAAGAGGCAATTCAGACTAGGTCCTATCACTGTGGAAGTAGGTCAGTTCCCCAAAGGGAATGACCTGAACAGAAGGATGTAAGGCAGAGTAGGCCCTGCAACTAACCAGCCTATTTCTCCTACTCTTCCTCGCCTGACAGACTAGGAAGACTCTCCCAGCTTGGGCTGAGTCTCCTGGCCTGTGGGCTGGGGGGGGCTTGTGTAAAGAAATGGCTCCCTGTTGCAGTTACCCCCCACTTTTTGCCTGATACTGATGCTGACTTGACTGAGAAGAGTGCTGGGACCCTGCTAACCAGGCCCCAGCACCAGTGTTCCTTCACCTAAAATGTACCATTGTATCCACAATTGGCAGACCCTGGCATCCAGATAAGTCCCTTGTAACTGGTACTTCTAGTACCAAGGGCCCTGATGCCAAGGAAGGTCTCTAAGGGCTGCAGCATGTCTTATGCCACCCTGGAGACCTCTCACTCAGCACAGACACACTGCTTGCCAGCTTGTGTGTGCTAGTGAGAACAAAACGAGTAAGTCGACATGGCACTCCCCTCAGGGTGCCATGCCAGCCTCTCACTGCCTATGCAGTATAGGTAAGACACCCCTCTAGCAGGCCTTACAGCCCTAAGGCAGGGTGCACTATACCATAGGTGAGGGTACCAGTGCATGAGCATGGTACCCCTACAGTGTCTAAACAAAACCTTAGACATTGTAAGTGCAGGGTAGCCATAAGAGTATATGGTCTGGGAGTCTGTCAAACACGAACTCCACAGCACCATAATGGCTACACTGAAAACTGGGAAGTTTGGTATCAAACTTCTCAGCACAATAAATGCACACTGATGCCAGTGTACATTTTATTGTAAAATACACCACAGAGGGCACCTTAGAGGTGCCCCCTGAAACTTAACCGACTATCTGTGTAGGCTGACTAGTTTTAGCAGCCTGCCACAAACCGAGACATGTTGCTGGCCCCATGGGGAGAGTGCCTTTGTCACTCTGAGGCCAGTAACAAAGCCTGCACTGGGTGGAGATGCTAACACCTCTCCCAGGCAGGAATTGTCACACCTGGCGGTGAGCCTCAAAGGCTCACCTCCTTTGTGCCAACCCAGCAGGACACTCCAGCTAGTGGAGTTGCCCGCCCCCTCCGGCCAGGCCCCACTTTTGGCGGCAAGGCCGGAGAAAATAATGAGAAAAACAAGGAGGAGTCACTGGCCAGTCAGGACAGCCCCTAAGGTGTCCTGAGCTGAAGTGACTCTAACTTTTAGAAATCCTCCATCTTGCAGATGGAGGATTCCCCCAATAGGGTTAGGATTGTGACCCCCTCCCCTTGGGAGGAGGCACAAAGAGGGTGTACCCACCCTCAGGGCTAGTAGCCATTGGCTACTAACCCCCCAGACCTAAACACGCCCTTAAATTTAGTATTTAAGGGCTACCCTGAACCCTAGAAAATTAGATTCCTGCAACTACAAGAAGAAGGACTGCCTAGCTGAAAAACCCCTGCAGAGGAAGACCAGAAGACGACAACTGCCTTGGCTCCAGAAACTCACCGGCCTGTCTCCTGCCTTCCAAAGATCCTGCTCCAGCGACGCCTTCCAAAGGGACCAGCGACCTCGACATCCTCTGAGGACTGCCCCTGCTTCGAAAAGACAAGAAACTCCCGAGGACAGCGGACCTGCTCCAAGAAAAGCTGCAACTTTGTTTCCAGCAGCTTTAAAGAACCCTGCAAGCTCCCCGCAAGAAGCGTGAGACTTGCAACACTGCACCCGGCGACCCCGACTCGGCTGGTGGCGATCCAACACCTCAGGAGGGACCCCAGGACTACTCTGATACTGTGAGTACCAAAACCTGTCCCCCCTGAGCCCCCACAGCGCCGCCTGCAGAGGGAATCCCGAGGCTTCCCCTGACCGCGACTCTTTGAACCTAAAGTCCCGACGCCTGGGAGAGACCCTGCACCCGCAGCCCCCAGGACCTGAAGGACCGGACTTTCACTGGAGAAGTGACCCCCAGGAGTCCCTCTCCCTTGCCCAAGTGGAGGTTTCCCCGAGGAACCCCCCCCTTGCCTGCCTGCAGCGCTGAAGAGATCCCGAGATCTCTCATAGACTAACATTGCGAACCCGACGCTTGTTTCTACACTGCACCCGGCCGCCCCCGCGCCGCTGAGGGTGAAATTTCTGTGTGGGCTTGTGTCCCCCCCGGTGCCCTACAAAACCCCCCCTGGTCTGCCCTCCGAAGACGCGGGTACTTACCTGCAAGCAGACCGGAACCGGGGCACCCCCTTCTCTCCATTCTAGCCTATGTGTTTTGGGCACCACTTTGAACTCTGCACCTGACCGGCCCTGAGCTGCTGGTGTGGTGACTTTGGGGTTGCTCTGAACCCCCAACGGTGGGCTACCTTGGACCAAGAACTAAGCCCTGTAAGTGTCTTACTTACCTGGTTAACCTAACAAATACTTACCTCCCCTAGGAACTGTGAAAATTGCACTAAGTGTCCACTTTTAAAACAGCTATTTGTGAATAACTTGAAAAGTATACATGCAATTTTGATGATTTGAAGTTCCTAAAGTACTTACCTGCAATACCTTTCGAATGAGATATTACATGTAGAATTTGAACCTGTGGTTCTTAAAATAAACTAAGAAAAGATATTTTTCTATATAAAAACCTTTTGGCTGGATTTGTCTCTGAGTGTGTGTACCTCATTTATTGTCTATGGGTATGTACAACAAATGCTTAACACTACTCCTTGGATAAGCCTACTGCTCGACCACACTACCACAAAATAGAGCATTAGTATTATCTATTTTTACCACTATTTTACCTCTAAGGGGAACCCCTGGACTCTGTGCATGCTATTCCTTACTTTGAAATAGCACATACAGAGTCAACTTCCTACACCTATTTTCTCCTATTGCATTCTATAACATTTCCTATTGTTTGCACTATCCTATGTCTAATTACATACCTTATTTTGGTGTATTCATTGTGTGTAATACTTACCTCCAGAAGGAGTATTGCCTCTAAGATATTTTTCGTACTGTCACCCAAATAAACTACCTTTATTTTTGGTAACACTGAGTATTGTCTTTACTTGAGTATAAGTACTGTGTAACTATAAGTGGTATTGCATGAGCTTTGCATGTCTCCTAGTTCAGCCTAAGCTGCTCTGCTATAGCTACCTCTATCAGCCTAAGCTGCTGGAACATACTACATTTCACTAATATGGGATAACTGGACTTGTTATAAGGTGTAAGTACCCAATGTACCCATTACACACCAGGCCAACCTCCCTCACTTCTCTTTACTCCTGCCTTTTCACTTCTGCATTTACTTCTATTTTCACTTGTTACTTTTCTGTCTCTTTTTCTTATCCCCCTCTTGTGTTTTCCCCACACTGCTGCTGCACCTGTAGCCCCGCCCTCCCGCCTTCCAGCTGACTGGACCCCCTGCCCCCCTCCCCTTCTTAATGGTGGCTGTGTGCAGCGGGCATGCCACTGGTGTGCCAAAGGCAAGCCCGTCTGCACCTGCCTAAGCCTGGACCTCACCCAGCACCACAGACCAGGGTTTTTACCTCCTCTGCCAGTTTGATGCCAGCTCTCTACAGGCACTCAACTCAGAATATTATCAGTCTACCACCAAGCCGAATCCAGGCACACCCATTGAGATTTTTCTTGCAGCGCCTGCTCCAAGTACCACCCCAAGGTTCTGCACCAAGCTCGGACATCCACCACAAGTGCTTAGTCCTCAACACAAGCTTGCATGTCAGTCACGCAGTAGAAGTCTGGGACCTCCTTGACTCAACAGCCTCAGACTTTGACTTCCTCACAGAGACTTCGATCACCCCCACCGCTGCCCCAGACATCGCCACAGCCATCCCAGACAATTACAAAATCATCCACAAGGACAGAGCCAACCAGCCGGGAGGAAGCATTGCCATAATCTACAAGAACAACCTCCGCCTGACCACCACCATCAAGTCGCAGTCAACGCACGAGCACCTACATTTCCAGTTCCACACCAATCCAAACACCTTCCTTCATGGCATTCTCATCTACAGGCCACCGGACCTCGACCCCAGCTCTGCAAAGACATCGCTTACCTCGTTGCACCCAAACACTCACCTCCTCCGACTACATCCTACTCGGTGACCTTAATTTCCACCTTGATACCCTTGATGAACCCAACACCTCTAACCTCCTGGACAACAGCACAACTCTTGGCCTCAAACAACACATCAACGTCCTCACTCACATAGCCAGACACATTCTTGACCTTGTCTTCTCAGCAGGGGACAACATCACCATCTCCCACACCTCCAAACACCATTGGACTGACCACAAGTGCATCCACTTTACCTACACAAAGAACACCGCATGCCACCACACCCTGTACCCCCGGCAGACGCTGGGGCAAAGTATTGTATTGTATTGTATTGTAATATTTATAGAGCGCATTCAGGCTGTAGCATCGAATCGCTGTAAGTCGGGGGGACCAGATCAGGGTGGAAAATCACAGAGAGCATGAGGGGAGACCTACTGCCTAACGCGAAACCAACCAGCTTTTAAGTTGTTTCCTAAAACGGAGGTATGTCTCCTCCAGCCTAATAAAGGGTGGAAGAGTGTTCCATAGTCTTGCAGCCACTACGGATAAGGCTTTGTCCCCCCATCGGGCCCGGTGGCAGCGGGGTAACGAGATCAGCTGCAGATTAGCCAATCTAAGCTGACGGCACGGCACATAGGGCTGTAGAACAGAGCTCAAGTAAAAGCAGCTCTCTTGGTGATAGGCCTTATATGTAAGGCACAGTGTTTTAAACTTGATCCGTTTTTCAACAGGTAGCCAGTGGAGCCGTGTAAGGCTTCCACTGGTAGAAGCAGCGCCAGGTAGGTCTAAAACCAGGTGTGCCGCCACATTCTGAATGAGCTGTAGTCTATGTAGGGCGGCCTTGCTGATGTTCAGCATGAGAGCATTGCAATAATCCAGTTTAGAAATGATCAGGGCTAAAATAATAGTCGATTTAAGTTCCTCCTGAAGAAAAGGAAATATTTTCTTAAGCATTTTCATAGACCAATAATATGATTTAACCGTCTGGTGAACTTGTTGCTCAAACTATAATGTTCTGTCAAATGTAATACCCAGATTCCTGACCGACGAACTCGGAGCTGGGCAATCATTGCAAGACGTGGGCCACCAGCGTGAGCTCCATGGACTAGTCTCCATGGCAAAAAAAATAATTTCAGCCTTGACTCCATTCATTTTGAGCCAATTGTGGCTCATCCAGCTATTAATCCAACATGAAATGGCGGCTGCCTGACCTGTGAAGTGTGACAGTGGGATGTGAGGTCACTGCGCTGGCATGGCACACCGTCGCGGTAGGCGGTCGAAGACCGCGGCGCAAAGCAGCATTGGTTAACATTGAACCTTATGGGTCTCAGGAGCCAATGACGATGTGCCCCGGAGGTCGCAGTACGCACCGCCGCGGTACGCACCGCCGCGGGCGTGACCGCCATTTTCTATCTGATTAATCACTCGAGACCTGATCATCCACAGGAGAGGACCTATACTGCAAGTGCTGCTGTGACCTCGGTCTGGGAGATACAATGGCTGCTGCGACTGGGGAGAGGGCCCCTGCCTTCACTTCCGAAGAATTGGAGAAACTTGTTGATGGGGTCCTCCCCCAGTATGCGCTACTCTACGGTCCTCCAGACCAACAGGTTAGTACACAGGGTGCACGTTGAATGGGCTATGCCTGTGTTGAGTGGGGTGTATGTAAGATGGTGGGGAGGGGAGCGAATGAGGAGTGCAACGCACGAAAGATGAGAGCATGTGCCACATGGCAAGGTTGGGGAGGGGGGGCCACTCACATTGACCAGGCAGAAAACTGATGCGATTTCCTTTACCACCCTGTCCATGTCACGTAGGTCAGCGCCCATCAGAAGATCGACATTTGGCGTGCCATCGCCAAGGACGTCCGGGCCCTGGGGGTCCACAACAGACGGGGCACCCACTGCCGAAAGAGGTGGGAGGACATCCGCTGCGGGACCAGAAAGACCGCCGAGTCTCTGCTGGGGATGGCCTCCCAACGTAGGAGGGGTGCCAGCCTCCAATTGACCCCCCTGATGTCCCGGATCCTGGCGGTGGCCCACCCCGATTTGGATGGGCGCGTGAGGACATCACAGCAGACACAAGGGGGTGAGTATCAGCACATTCTGCTATCTTTGCGCGCAGTGAAGGTGTCTGGGTGGGGGAGGAGGGCTGTGGCTATCTCCAGGCCAGGGCGCATTCTGTAGGCTAGGCCCCTCCGTTAGACACGGCCCTGTGCCCCCGCCCCCCACCTCTGTAGGGTGCCAAGTACAGCTGTCCGGCCTCACCCATGTGTGCATTTGTCGTCCATAGACCTGTAGGCCTAGTCACAATAACTGAGTAGTGTACCCCTATTGCGCGGCCTAGTTCAGGGGGCTTCTGTGTCTGTCCTCTCCGACAACGGTGTTGCCAATGCATGCAGTCAACCTGTCTTCATTTCTCCCCCCCCCTTTTCTTTGTCTTCCTGTTCATGTGTGCATTAGCATCATCAGGCAGAGGAGAAGTGGCATCGGCGCACGAGGGAGCTGCATCTCACATGGCCCCGGAGGGCCATACAACAGACTCCGAGTACACCAGTGAGACGGAGGGCGAGTGGAGCTCCACAACGGGGACCCGTGGAGACGTCAGCGACACCGACACGTCCTCGGAAGGGAGCTCCCTAGCGGTGGCGGCAACATCCGTGCCCACCGCCACAACAGGTACCACCGCCACCCAGCGCACCAGCCCCGCCCTCCCAGCAGCCCCTCAGCCTTCGCTCCGTGCCCGCTCGCCCAGGAAGGCGGGCATCTCCTTCGCCCCAGGCACCTCAGGCCCTGCCCCAGTTACCCCTGCTGCCCTCAGTGAGGAGGTCATTGACCTCCTCAGGACACTCATTGTTGGGCAGTCTACCCTTTTGAATGCCATCCAGGGCGTAGAAAGGGAGGTGCATCGGAGCAATGCATACCTGGAGGGCATTCATTCGGGTCAGGCTGCCCATCAGCGATCGTTCAACGCTCTGGCCTCAGCACTGACGGCAGCCATTGTCCCTGTCTCCAGCCTCCCTCTTCTGACTCCCTCCACCCATTCCCAGTCTCCTGTTCCTCTGCCTATCCCATCCACACCATCAGACCAGCCTGCACACACCTCTACACCCAAGGGCAGCTCATCCAGACATAAGTACCACAGATCACACAAGCATTCACCCAAGCAACATCCAGATGCAGACATGCCAACAGTCACTATCACCTCTGTGTCCCCCACCTCCTCATCTCCCTCCTCCCTCCCTGTGACGTCTCCACTCACACCTGCATGCACACCACCATCAGCCCGTACTTCCATCACCAGCACACCCTCCATTACAGTCCGCACACGTGCAGTCACCACCCCCACTGCCAGTTACACGTCCCCTGTGTCCTCTCCCAGTGTGTCTGTCATCCCCTCTTCCAAACCACACAAACGCAGGCAGCCACCCACCCAACAGCCATCCACCTCACGACAGCCTCCGTCACAGGCACCTGCACCCAAAGACAGCACACTTGACTCTCCTACAACCACATCCTCTTCCTCCACTCCCAAACCCACTACACCTACCCGTCCCTGTCCTTCCAAAGTCCTTTTCCTTTCCAACCTTGAGCTCGTTCCAATCACTGACCCACCCCCTCCATCTGGTAAGAGTAAAAAAAGCACCTCAGCCACCACCAGCCCTGCATCTACTGTGACCAAAGTGCAGGGCTATTGGAGTCCACCAGATCCTAGGGCAGGAACATCGGCCAGCAGCAAGGGGACAGCCAGCCCACCCCCTGGGAAGAGGACAAAAAAGAAAAAGGCCCGGCGCAACAAGACTGAGACGGCTGCCACCAAGGACAGTAGCCTTGCCCCGTCACCTGCCACATCATCCAAGGGAGGCAAGGGCCACAGAGCTTCAGCGAAGGAGGGCAAGGGCAGCAGGGCGGAGAAGTCAGGCAGCAGGCGAGCTGCCCAGGAGGGCCCCACCAGCCCCATTCCGGGTGTGACGGACGACACCCACGGGCCCAGGACTCCATCACAGGAGGGCACACCGACCGCAAGTTCGGATGGTGAAAGAGTGGGAAGTCTTGCCCAGGTCTGGCTCCCTAGACACACAGGACAAGCACTGCTGAACAGGGCCCCGCCGGGAGGAGCACCGCTGAACAGGGCCCCACCGGGAGGAGCACCGCTGAACAGGGCCCCGCCGGGAGGATCACCGCTGAACAGGGCCCTGCCGGGACAAGAACCGCTGAACGGGCCCCGCCGGGAGGAGCACCGCTGAACAGGGCCCCGCCGGGACAAGAACCACTGATCAGGGCCCTGCCGGGACAAAAACCACTGAACGGGCCCCGCCGGGACAAGAACCGCTGAACAGGGCCCCGCCGGGATGAGCACCGCTGAACAGGGCCCCGCCGGGAGGAGCACCGCTGAACAGGGCCCCACCGGGACAAGAACCGCTGAACGGGCCCCGCCGGGAGGAGCACCGCTGAACAGGGCCCCGCCGGGAGGAGCACCGCTGAACAGGGCCCCGCTGGGACAAGAACCGCTGAACGGGCCCCGCCGGGACAAGAACCGCTGAACGGGCCCCGCCGGGAGGAGCACCGCTGAACAGGGCCCCGCCGGGACAAGAACCGCTGAACGGCCCCGCCGGGAGGAGCACCGCTGAACGGGCCCCGCCGGGACGAGCACCGCTGAACAGGGCCCCGCCAGGAGGAGCACCGCTGAACGGGCCCCGCCGGGACGAGCACCGCTGAACAGGGCCCGCCGGGAGGAGCACCGCTCCGCTGGGCCCTTCCTGTCAAGCACCGCTCTGCTGGGCCCTTCCTGTCAAGCACCGCTCCGCTGGGCCCTTCATCTCAAGCACCGCTCCGCTGGGCCCTTCCTGTCAAGCACCGCTCCGCTGGGCCCTTCATCTCAAGCACCGCTCCGCTGGGCCCTTCCTGTTCAGCACCGCTCCGCTGGGCCCTTCCTGTCAAGCACCGCTCCGCTGGGCCCTTCATCTCAAGCACCGCACCGCTGGGCCCTTCCTGTCCAGCACCGCTCCGCTGGGCCCTTCCTGTCAAGCACCGCTCCGCTGGGCCCTTCATCTCAAGCACCGCTCCGCTGGGCCCTTCCTGTCCAGCACCGCTCCTCTGGGCCCTTCCTGTCAAGCACCGCTCCGCTGGGCCCTTCATCTCAAGCACCGCTCCGCTGGGCCCTTCATCTCAAGCACCGCTCCGCTGGGCCCTTCCTGTCAAGCACCGCTCCGCTGGGCCCTTCATCTCAAGCACCGCTCCGCTGGGCCCTTAATCTCAAGCACCGCTCCGCTGGGCCCTTCCTGTCAAGCACCGCTCCGCTGGGCCCTTCCTGTCAAGCACCACTCCGCTGGGCCCTTCATCTCAAGCACCGCTCCGCTGGGCCCTTCCTGTCAAGCACCGCTCCGCTGGGCCCTTCATCTCAAGCACCGCTCCGCTGGCCACCGCCATCTCAAGCACCGCTCCGCTGGGCCCTTCCTGTCAAGCACCGCTCCGCTGGGCCCTTCATCTCAAGCACCGCTCCGCTGGGCAACGCCATCTCAAGCACCGCAGGCCCATTAACAGTGCCGGTTCTGTGTCGAGCAGGGCTTCACGAAGCAATCTGGGCACCTTCATTTCAAGCACCGCTCCGCTGGGCCCTTCATCTCAAGCACCGCTCCGCTGGGCCCTTCCTGTCAAGCACCGCTCCGCTGGGCCCTTCCTGTCAAGCACCACTCCGCTGGGCCCTTCATCTCAAGCACCGCTCCGCTGGGCCCTTCATCTCAAGCACCGCTCCGCTGGGCCCTTAATCTCAAGCACCCCTCCGCTGGGCCCTTCCTGTCAAGCACCGCTCCGCTGGGCCCTTCCTGTCAAGCACCACTCCGCTGGGCCCTTCATCTCAAGCACCGCTCCGCTGGGCCCTTCCTGTCAAGCACCGCTCCGCTGGGCCCTTCATCTCAAGCACCGCTCCGCTGGCCACCGCCATCTCAAGCACCGCTCCGCTGGGCCCTTCCTGTCAAGCACCGCTCCGCTGGGCCCTTCATCTCAAGCACCGCTCCGCTGGCCACCGCCGTCTCAAGCACCGCTCCGCTGGGCCCTTCCTGTCAAGCACCGCTCCGCTGGGCAACGCCGTCTCAAGCACCGCAGGCCCATTGACAGTGCCGGTTCTGTGTCGAGCAGGGCTTCACGAAGCAATCTGGGCACCATGCCTCCTCCATTAACAGTGGAGTCGGTAATCCATCTGATGGACTGTGGCTTGGCACTTCCCAGGATGGAACAGTGGGCAAGCCACCCAGTGTAGAGACTTGTGAGACTGTGGCTTTGCACTCCCCAGGATGGGACAGTGGGCATGGAGGCCCCTCGTGGATCTGGCGTCGTGGACTCATGTGGCTGAGGTGCCCCCCCTTCCTTTCCCCCTGAGGTGCCTGTAGTTTTATCATCTGATGCCCCAGCAGTGTTCTCTCCAATGGTATCTGGTCTCCTGTGTGGGCTTTGCCCATGTGTTTGTGCACATTGGCCCACAGACTATGGAACTTTTACGGAATGTGCAGGACTTTTTGCCTATGTATATATTGTTGAATATGTTCATTCCTTATTTTTGTATCTTTTATATGGCATATTTCCCATACCTTCAATGGAGCTATTTATACATATATTTTATAGATCATTTTTAATTGTGTCTTTGCATTATTCCGGGGGGTTTGTGTGGTGTCACTCTGAATTGTTGCTCGGCATTGGGGTGTAGGTATTTGTGGTGGGGGGGGTGGGTGTATGGCGCATGTGTGTGCCCGTAAGCTTTCCTCCTCCCCCCTCGCCTGTGTCGTAGGTGCAGTACTCACCGTTGTCGTCTGCACCGGCGTTCGTACTCCTGGTAGATGAGCAGGTAGACAATAGCTGGTAGGATGTGTAATTCGGGTTCCATGCTGTCCTCCTTCCTCGTGGAGTGTGTATAGGTGAGGGTTTTCCCGTTCATAGTCTGTTTCCGCCGTGTTTTTATCGGCGGGGCTCCCGCCCCGGAAAAGGTGGCGGATTGGTGAGTTGTGATAGGGTGGGCGGTACATTGTCTGCCGCCTGCCTGTTGGCTGTGACCGCCGCGCTGTTTGTCTGTCCCGCCGTGGCGGTCGGAGTGTTAAAGTGGCGGGCTGTGTCGGCGGTTCCCGCCAGGGTCAGAATTCCATTTTTTCGACCGCCTGCCTGTTGGCGGGTTGGCCGCCGCTTTATCACCGACCGCCAGGGTCAGAATGACCGCCATAATGTGCTACTGGTGAACATTGAGCAACTAATATGCGCAATGGTGAAACACAAAGTCATTGGTTAAACACAATTATTAGCATCACATTCCACCCTATCACTAATGAATTTTTGTTTACATACCGCTTTATTTCAAACAAAAACAAAAACAAAAACATCAACACAAAAAAAAACATTATAAGCAAATCAGATTTGAATAATAAAAGCAATCACTGTAAAGCAATGGAAGTGGATTAACATATTGATCTCATAACCTTTCACATCAGATACATCTACACAGAAAAGACTAAAACTTATATACTCTGATTGGGATAATAGTGTCTCTAAAATAGCAATTTGATGTAGCATGAGTTCCACTCATGTAAAGGTACATGGTCCACCTGAAAGGTTTGCTGGAATGTAAGCGAAAGCCAGAGTTCCACAAGAAAAAACACAGACAGTTAACTGTTAAGGTTGCTTAGTTCCAGTGGAAGAATGTAATCAAACAAGTTGAACTTGAACTGAAGGCGCCATTTGCGCAAAATGGATCCATGGTGCTTGTACTTTACTCAATCAGGTTCAGGTTGGGGGTTCGGTCCCCCGACCCCACACGCACACACCCGAAGGGAGACCATACAGCACACTCATGGTCAGTGGAGAAACGTGGTAGGATCTGCAAAAGAAAAAGTATGACTTTTCTTGCAAATAACGTTTGTCATCTGAAATGTGCCCTTCCTCTTCCTTTCCCTGTTTTATAATCAGCAGGACGTTTTTTGGGCCCTTTGTTATGATTACTGCAGGTTCTAGAGGGTCATCTGGGGCTTCAACCCACACCTCAGCACTGAGGTTTTTATCTGCTGCACCACAGCTTCCCTTTCCGTGCACTGTCAGAAGGGCTGGGGCAGACTCCTTCTTTACCAAACCTCCATTCACTGCACTTTTGACAAGTTGGGCCATTCTGTCACCAATTTGTATGAATAAATCATATTCTTTTCTAGTTATCAGCATAATTGTTATTTCTCCTTGGTAATCTGCAGCAATCACTCCCCCTAAAACCTGATCAATTTGCCATATCTGTCCTGGTAACTTTCATCTCCCCAACTGATCTTTGACTGTTTGTGGGATAGATTGCTCTTGTGCGTGCTGCACAGTTTTGATCAAATCTAGGGGAATGTGAATCCCATCTCATCTCTGCCCACCTGTAAGTGTCTTTTTCTCCCAGATGTCCATATTAGCCACTTAGCCATCCCCACTAAGTCAGAATTCTGGGTGGACACTTCAAACTCTGAATTTTTCTCTTTAACATCTGCAAGGGAATTGAACCAGTTAGGTACAAGCCATGTGGAAAACCATACAGCTAAACCATTGGCAGTGAACCAAGAATCAGTGTAAAAATGACACATCTCAAGCAGCTCTCGCTTTAAAGTCTGACACACATTGTACAACACTGTTACTTCTCCTGTGCTAGACAACAGCTCTTCAGTAACTGGATTGCAATCATTAGTCAAACACACATGCGTTTTATCCTCAGGGGGCACAAATTCAAATGGTGCACTCAATTTCACTGGTAACTCATTTACCTGTGGTACTCCCTGCACCCTCTCCACATCATGAAATGGGGCTTGTGACACCTGTTCATGTAGGGCTGCAGTGACTCTAGCCCTGTCTTGCATGTACCAGATCCAGTGTATGATACTAGCCTCCTGTGCCTGTCCTAAACTGTGAGATTTAGGTGAAGTCATAACCCACTGCATGCTTGATATTTCAGGTTTCATACTCCAAAGTTCCAGGGGCACTCTTGTCCTCCCCTGTTCCTGATTTACATGTAAATCAGTGTTTCCCTCTTGCACTGCGCAGAAACCTAAAGTCTGAATTATTTCATTTGCCAAATCAGAAGCACGCAGCTGCTTATATTTTTTCCTAGTTACTTTATACCAAAGTGTTAAGATTTCACTCAGATGAGGGCTATACTGTTTCCAAAAATCAAACAGGCTCATGAAACTTGGTGTCTCTGGCTTAGTGCAAATAGTAAGAAACTCTAAAATCTTTTGTTTTACTTGTGCCAGTAACTGCACATTTTGCGACGGTACTTCTGCCATGTCCGAATTATTTTTTCTTTGCAGAAGCGGTCTGTAAATAACATTCAGAGCTCTGTTCTCAGTGTTATCTGTTAAGGAATGCTCTTCAACTGCCAAAAACTGAGGGATGTTTTGCTCTATGCTCTGCTCACACGGAGGCTCAGACTGGCCCACAGCTATCTTAACCCCCTCATTACTGGAATGGGAAAAGCCAGATTCTTCTAAAACAGCAGTTTTATAGATTTCAGTATTATCTTGCATTAACGTGTTCTGGCTAATTTGCTCACGTAAATTCTTATTTTCATGTTCTAACTACCTACATCTCTCCTGCATTTTTCTGTAAGCAGATACAAGTATCCTAACCCTTCTGTCAAGAACAAAAGGAACATCATTTCTTTCAAAAGGCACATTTTAAAAATATGCTTTATCACAGCACTCATCCGAAGACTCTGACAGTCCCGATAAACAAGAAAACATGTTTCTCCCAGCACCATAAGGCAGTTTAACTTCACATGCATTTTCAAACATGGTCTGCCATGCTTCTTTAATTCTCTAAATAACAAAAAAACAATTACACTTTTAAATCGTGCACTTCGAAATCTCCAATTTGACTCCCAGACTGCTGACTCACGCCAAAATGTTCGTCTTTCCTGCTCTTGTCTCATAACCGAGCTTACAGAACCTCTCTGGAATGCACTTCTGAGTTTAAAGAAGACATTTATTGTTATTAATCCTTCACCACGAGGTTCTTGAGAGACGAAATTAGTAGATTGGAAGCACACGTTCAAAAGTAGTCGCAGTAATGAAAGCAAAATATATCAAAGTACTTCTCAGTTGCAATGTACACAGCAAATACATGTGATTATATTATAGCATAAATTCAAAGCAAAGCATAAAAGTCAAAATTCATCACCGTAGGGGCAAGGCTGTAGGGCCTATATTCAGCTTCATCTTTCTGGGGTCTGCAAGTTGATGACTCCGGTCAACTGCGAGAAAGAGATTTTCTACCCAAACGGGAGACAGGCAACTGACGTCTCCGTTCCTGTCTGAAGTCAAGCAGATTCAATCTACCTCTGCTGTAGTCCAGAGTCATCCTTAAAAGCAAACTCAGTATGAGAACCGAAGAAACTTGGAGATTGGCCAATTCTCCCGAGCTCACTCGTTCTCAGACTGGATTGCGAGGTAAACACAAAATCTACGTGCTCTTATCAGCTAAGGTCTGGTGTGAAAAACACTGCTTAGTCTACTATGTGGAAAAACACAGCTCATCTGCAATGTCTCAATTGCAATGTCTAACCCCACTTTAAAGCCAATAGGCAGCTAACCTAAATATCAAATGTAATGTCTAATGTCATGTCAAAGCCAATAGGCAGCTAAACTTAATACAGAATGTAATGGCTAATGCCATGTCAAAACCAATAGGCAGCTAAACTGAATACAGAATGTAATGGCTAACGCCATATCAAAACCAATAGGCAGCTAAACTGAACAAAACATATAGGGGGTCATTCTGACCCCGGCGGTCAAGGACCGCCGGGGCCGGGGTCGGCAGTAGCACCGCCAACAGGCTGGCGGTGCTCCGCCGGGCATTCTGACTGCGGTGGTACAGCCGCGGCCAGAAACGGAAAGTCGGCGGTGTACCGGCGACTTTCCGCTGCCCATGGGAATCCGCCATGGCGGCGCAGCTTGATTCCGACCCCCTCACCGCCATCCTGTTCCTGGCGGTTCCGCCCGCCAGGAACAGGATGGCGGTGAGGGGTGTCGTGGGGCCCCTGGGGGCCCCTGCAGTGCCCATGCCAATGGCATGGGCACTGCAGGGGCCCCCATAAGAGGGCCCCACTTTGAATTTCAGTGTCTGCTCAGCAGACACTGAAATTCGCGACGGGTGCTACTGCACCCGTCGCACATCCTCCACTCCGCCGGCTCCATTCGGAGCCGGCATCCTCATGGAGGGGTGTTTCCCACTGGGCTGGCGGGCGGCCTTTTGGCGGTCGCCCGCCAGCCCAGTGGGAAACCCAGAATAACCGCGGCGGTCTTTTGACCGCGCAGCGGTATTCTGGCGGTTCCCTCCAGGCGGGCGGCTCCCACCGCCCGCCGGGGTCAGAATGACCCCCATAATGTGCTACTGGTGAACATTGAGCAACTAATATGCGCAATGGTGAAACACAAAGTCATTGGTCAAACACAATTAATAGCATTACACCAGTTTAGCCAATGTAGCGACATAAAGAATGAACAAAGTAGGGCTGAGAGATGACCCTTGTGGAACACCACAAGGGTAGTTGAAATGGCATAGCCTTAAAGTCGCCACAGCTCACCGTTATAGATCTATCCGTCAGGAAAGATTTCAGAATGTCAAGCACCTTGCCTCTTACTCCAGCTTGATAAAGCCGCTGGAGCAGGAGTTGGGGGGATATGGTGTCAAACGCCATGGAGAGATCCAATAGAACAAGGATGTCTCCTTCTCCCGAATCCACTCTTCTCCGAATAATGTCAACAGAAGATATCAGGGCAGATTCTGTGCTGTGAGCTTGGCGAAACCCATGTTAAGATTGGTCAAGTGCGCCACTTGCCTGGAGAAAGGCGGCCAATTCGGTATTAAGGTGTTTTTCTAATATCTTGGCAGTGGTTGGTAACAAGGAGATAGGGCGTAAATTTGTCAGGTCATTGGGTTCACCGCTGGGTTTCTTAATAATAAGGTTCACAATGGATTCCTTCCAAGCGGGAAGGAAGCACCCTTCCCTTAAAATGTCTAAATAGACCAGTTCCAGGGCAGCAGAAACCAAGTTAAATGCTAATTTTAATATCCTAGGAGGACAAGGATCACTCGGTGAGCCTGACTTAACCCCTTCCAATAATTCAGAGATTCTATTAGCTGATAGGGGGGAGAAATCAGACAATATCGCACTGGAATCAGAGGGTAAAATGCCCTCCACATCACCTCCGTCACCTGCTGGAGGAAGACAGACGAAATATGAGTGCAGCTGAAGAATTTTGTTCTCAAAGAAGTCTGTGACTCTTTCACAAAAAGTGGGAGAGTTCTCAAGCCAGGAGGAGAACGGCGGGTGGGTCAAAGTATGAACCACTTTGAAAATGTCCTTAGCGTCATTCTGTGCTTTCTTAATTCTACTGGAGAAATATTCAGTTTTAGCATTTTTAATGGCAGATTTATAGTTCTCAATAGAGGCCCTGAGCTTAGCTCTCTCCTCTACTGTTTTATCGGCCTTCCATCTGCGTTCCTGATGTCGATAGAGTCTCTGTAGATTCATAAGTTCCCCTGAGTACCAGGGTGAGGAAAGGGTCTGCCCCAACCTGGGATTAAGCTTCACCAAAGCGGCAAGCCTATCAATGGCCGTCCTGATCCCAGAATCAAAGTTCTCCAAATCGAAGATGCCCCGCTTTCTAGCGTGGTTCCATCCAGACTTCAGGGCCAAGGCTAGACTTTGTTCCTCCACCTCTTGCCATTCCCTGCCTAACCTAGAGACCGCAGGCAATTTAATATCAACCGTAGGCCAAGCTGCCCTAAAGGTCAGCAAATGATGATCTGTCCAATCCAAGGCCATATTATCTAGGCCAGTCAGGCTATTGTGTTGTGTAAAGATACCATCCAGCGTATGGCCTGCGCAATGGACGCGATCAAATCAATGAGGGACCAGTCCAAGTTAGTCATCAAGTCCAGAAACTCGCTTGTTAATGGGTCCTGGCTATCTTTTAAATGAAAGTTAAAATCGCCCAATACAACAGCCTTAGATATCAAGGCAATAGGTTTAATTATGGCCGGCCAAGAAGCGAGAAAGTTATTCTTGGGTCCAGCAGGAGGATATATTAAAAGATCTTCAAAGAGTGTGGTGTAGTGAGAATGTAGCCTAAAGTAATCTCCTTCACAGACAGCTGATTTAATACTGATGTCTTCAAGTGAGCAATTAAAATTGCTCCTGGTAATAGCCACAAGCCCCCCTCCCCTTTTAGCTGTTCGATCGAGTCTGAAGAATGAGTAGCCAGGGGGTGACGCGGCCAAAAAAATCCAGATTAGAGTCTTCTTTTGCCCACTTTTCAGTGATCAACAGGCAGTCAAAGTAGATTCAATCAGCTCTCTGATTTCTAAAGTATGTTGGCCTAATGAGCAAGCATTAATTAAGCCACATAAAATGGACTGACTGATCTCAGCTCCTAGGAATCTATGAGCTGGAAAAGTCATAGGGTGAGAAGACGGGTTGTCATAATATGGTGTAATAGCAGGATTTCAGGCACATGTTTCACATAGCCATCCCCCCAAATGGTGAGGATCAACCTGGTCACAGTGCCTAAGATTCTGCAAGGTTGTGATCTTAAGAAGCTCCTGCCTAGAATATTTGTAAGGCATAGTGATACAGTCCCCGGAGTCGGAGTGTCGGGCCCCCGGCCCCCGGCCCCGGTCGGGCACGGACGGGCGACGGGCGCAGACGGGCTTGCCTTCGGCACGCCAGTGGCACGTCCGAGGCACGCGTCCCCCTGCACGGCCGCATCCCCCTCTGTTTAAATGCAGCAGGGAAGAGCAGGCTGCGTCAGTGCAACAAACCACTAGACCACCCCCTCCTGCCCACTACCCCTAAGATGGCCGCCACTGTGTGACAGCAGGGGAGGGCTCTAACAGGCCCAAACCCCCAGCACGAAGTAATTGGCAGCCACAGGACGCCTCAGGCGACAGGTACGGTTTAGAAAGTTAAAAGTTTCCAAATATACAGACCGAAATAAATAAAAATTACATGCCAGGAAATAAATACAATGAATCAAAACAATTAGCCTCTAAAGAGGAAAACTCGGGTGGCAAATCAGGAGCTATCTCCGCCGATCCCAGACCTTCGAAACATTAAAACATTGCAGAAAAACATTAAAACATTAAACATTTCAGAGCAAGGGATTCCCCGAGCTCCAGAAGTGAAGATACAGGAACCCTAAGACTTACAGAATGTCCACTGCGCGGCCGCATCCCCATCTGTTTAAATGCAGCAGGGAAGAGCAGGCCGCATCAGTGCAACAAACCATTAGACCACCCCACTCCTGCACACTACCTCTAAGATGGCTGCCTCTGTGAGAGAGCAGTGGAGGGCTCTAACCGGACCAAACCCCTAGCACAAAGTAATCGGCAGCCACATGACACCTCAGGGCGACAGGTACAGTTTAAAAAGTTAAACGTTTCCAAATATACAGACCAAAATCTATAAAAAATTACATGCCAAGAAATAAATACAATGAAGAAAAACAATTAGCCTCTAAAGAGGAAAACTCGGGTGGCAAATCGGGAGCTATCTCCGCCGATACCAGACCTTCAAAACATTAAAACATTGCAGAAAAACATTAAAACATAAAAAATTTCAGAGAAAGGGATTCCCCGAGCTCCGGAAGTGAAGATCCGGGAACCCTAAGACTTACAGAAAGTCATAGAAGTTTAGCTCACCAATGCTCTCAACCACTCCCTCTGACCAGACGCAGCAGACGCTAATGAAGCTGCAAGCAACCTACACCGCTGGCTCTTAAACTGCGCCGACAACGTAGTCCACCTAAGGAAATCAGCAGGGAATCAACAGAGCAAAACACCCAAGTGATTTAGTCACCAAGCACCACCAGAACATCAAAGCTGCTAAAAATGCCGCCTTTAAAGCATGCCTCATAACCAGCACTCACAACAGCATAGAGCTCTTTGCCATCGTCAAAGAGTTCACAAACCCCGGGGCAAACACCTCATCCATCTGTCTCTCCGAAGACCTCTGATATAACCTTGCCACCTTCTTTCACCGTAAGATCCAGGACATCCACAAAGGCTTCAGGAACCAAAGCCTGCCAGCACCACTCACCACCATGGACCTAGCACCCCCACCAGATACTGAACTCCTGGACCCCCATTACCATAGAGGACACCCAAAGACTGATGAACTCCATCCATTCTGGAGCACCCTCGATCCATGCCCTCATCACATCGTCAACCTGGCCAGCTCCTCCATAGCTCCGGAGCTCTGCCGAACCATTAACCTATCCTTCAAGACCGTCAAATTCCACTCATACTGGAAACACGCCAAAATCAGCCCATTACTCATGAAACTCACCACAACCCTAGGGAGCTGAAAAATTACAGACCCATCTCCCTGCTCCCTTTCCCAACCAAGGTAATGGAGAAAGCCGTCAACCAGCAACTCACTGAGTTCCTAGACCCTTCCCAGTCTGGATTCAGAAGTAACCACAGCACACTCTTAACAGCCACCAATGACATACACATCATACTGGACCGTGGAAGGACTGTCGCACTCATCCTCCTCAATCTCTCTGCTACATTTGACACTGTCTCACACTCCACCCTCTGCAACAGACTGCATGATGCTGGCATCCAAGACAAAGCCCTGAACTTGAACAGGTCCTTCCTCACCGGAAGAACCCAGTGGGTCAGACTACCCCCGTTCACATCAGAATCCAAAGACACTTGCTGCAGATTGCCTCAAGGATCCTCACTCAGTGCAACGCATTTCAAAGTCTACATGTCCCCGCTGGCTAAGATCACCAAACAACAAAAGCTTAACATAGTCTCCTACACTGATGACACCCAACTGGTCCTCTCCCTGTCCAAGGACTCTGCGCATGCCAAGAGGAATTTCCACAACGGGATGAGAGAAGCACAACCTGCATGGAGTCCAGCTGCCTCAAGCTCAACTGTGATTATGGTGATTAGACATGCTTTACAAATCCATGATTGATTGAATGATAAAACTAGTGAATATTTTCATCTTTAAAATAACACCAAAATGATTAAAAAAACATGTAGGGAACAGGAGTTATGAGTTTTTTAAACTTAAATTTAAAAAATGTGCTTTCCAGTGCTTCTAGTGCTCAAAAAGCACGTTCCCCATAGAATGTTAGTTTGGAAATGGATGTCCTATTGTATTATGCATAGAGAGCCTGAAGAAGTAATTTCGAATCCAGTACATTGAAGAACTATGGACATGGACAATATACAATTGTTTCATATCATACAGGAGAGAAAAGATGGATGCCTTTCCCATGTTGGTAATGGGAATCTTTCCTGATGTTGCAAAGGACTCTCATATGATGGACTATGACTGGACAACTAACCTTCCAATTCATGTGCTTTGATCGATGGACAAATCATCTTTGACTTTGGACTTAAATTTACCATTCCCCAGTCAGATTAGCGGTAGATCTCCTTTGAACGATGAACAGATTTTGCTTGGACTTTGAAAGGTACATACCTCTTTTCCCTTGCCCTGCACCATCCCTAATGCTGAAATGACAAGACTTAGATTTTTCTTTTGACCCATGAGAAGACTCTTGACTGAGCTTCTGACATGCTGACACCTTCCCTTTTTACTTACTTTTTGCCAACTTTACTTATTTTTATCCTGCTCCAGATATTGTTTTCCCATATTTTGTCCTTTATTTCTTTTTACTTTTTTCCCCCAAACATTGGAGCACAGCACAAGAGAAATTGGAAACTGTGTACCTTCAAGGATTCCCACTTGATTTGAGGACTACATTTGAAAATTGAGATTTATATAAATGCTTAGAAGAGATGATCAGCATTTATTATCAGAAAATCAATTCTTGGTACTTTTGTTTTATATGGTTAGTGTGTTGGATGTTAATTAAACTTCAGCTGTTCCAACACCTTGGACATCCAATGGCAATCCTGTATCTTTATAGTTTGGTCTAGAGAATTGTCTATATCAACCTGAGCTTGAGTCTGTAATAACACTTTATTTTGGACTTGGGTTTTCCTTGTGTGGCCAAATTGGTAATACTGTATAATTAATGTTGACTGTTTGTGCCATCCCTTTGTTAGGGTGAAAAGATCTATTGACCTCATTTAGAGCACGCCTGAATTGCTCCAGCAAATTTGGTAGCAGACTGATGGTTTTTCCCATGAGGGGTGAGACAAAGTTTAGACATTGTGCTAGGAAGCCCTAGTCCTAGTCCCATTATGAAATTATCAAGACATAATCCAAATTCTGATCACGTGGTTCGTTTTGAAGATTAATGGAGTTCCAACATTGTTCCTTTGCAGCAGATGTGTGAGTATTATTAGGGTTGCTCTTGTGCAGCTTTTCTAAAGCTGTGATATTGTGAAGTGTTTTGAAGAGTTTTTGAAATTTGTGTGAATGTGGAGCTTTCTGCTATGAAGTTGTGTTGGTTAAGATGTCTGTCATGGCCTACGATCCCGGGATAATTCACAAGTGTATAAGGTACTTGGTTACTTTATTGTATGCAGTGTAAGGTCCTTGTTGTGAGACATCATCAACGGTACCAGTAGTAGTCCTTGTGTGATTTATGGGTGATCGGTACTTGCAATTCCTGAGTGCACATGGAGGAACTATATCAATTATATCAATCATAGTGAGATCTGCTAGTCGAGTCTCATTTGTTGCATAATTATGAAAGCATAGATGGAAAGCGGATATCTGTACTGCTTTTGAAGTGTTTGATTTCCCTATTCTGTAGAGAGCAGACAGTTATTGTTGGTTTTTGCTCGTAATATTTAGCATTAGGTTTTTCAAGAAGAGTAATTGTGAGAGAAATTGTGAAGGAGGGTGAGCTGCTGCGAGGAGTGAGACTGACATCACACTGTGTCACACTAGTATAGGTTGGTTGGTATGAAGCCACGCTGGTATTGGTGGACTATGTCATAGAGTGTCACACTGCTATTGGTTATGAACATCAAAGAGAGGATTGTGGGAACAGAGTTACTTCCTGATTGCACACGAAAATTAAATTGTGAATTTATTTAAATTGATTGAAAACAAAGTTCTTTAAAGCATTGAAAGTTTAATGAAAGGAGATTTATTTGTCCTGGTTAGAGAGGGAATAGAGACTCTACCCGAAAGTACTCCAGGTCATTATGTGTTGTCCTAAGTAGGTCTTCATGCATGTTTGTGGCTTGAACAGTGGCATAAGATTACCAAGAAAGAAGGTGCATTAGCATCCCCGTTGTGGAACATTTTATTTGAGAATTATTGAGAATCTGAGGTGAATGTTATATAAGATGAGACCGCCTCAGAGACCAGCACAATTTGATGTGCTTAATACTTTGGAACCTATCGCTGTTCAGAGACAGAAAAAAAACTATGACGGGAGAGTGAAGAAAGCAATAAGAACAGTTGCAGAGGAAAGATGGGATAATAGGAAAAAAGCTTGGCATATTTGAGGGAACTAAGTTGTATCCTGAACTAACAAAAGAGTAAGGAGAAACCACTAAACCAAAGAGTAGGAAAAAGACAGAAAGACGGAACAGGTAAAAGAGACAGAGAAAAAAGTTTAAACTTATGGGCATGATAAATTTATAAATCAGTTACTGTAAAATCATCCATATACTTCTGAGGAGACAGGACTTTTGAAATACCTACTGCACCTGGGTAACAATACCCTAACCAACCAGTAAAAAGCTCAAATTTGAATCAAATGAACCAGAGTTTTAATATGAATCAGTCAGGACAGAGTTTAAATCAAACTCAGTTCTAACTCAAATCAAACAGTAATGGGTTTCAATGCACAATTGGTAGGACAGCGCATAGTGATGACAGTTCCACATAACCAGATGAATTACATTAATCCAGATGCATTAACATTTCCAGTAACAATAGGTCCAGTTGTTCCTTTCTGTGGTCCAGGTATGATAGAAAATAATGCATGTGCATTAAATATCCCACATGTCCAGAACTTTCCAATATTCCAAATGTCTTGAATACCCCAGTAGTCCCAAATGGTCTTGTATCAACAAGAGCTCAGAAATTTGTTAGTCCAAGTGGTTCAGAAATAGGAAGAATACTTTAATACACGCATTTTACATTTAACCCCAGTAGCAAGTTGTTAGAAATGGGGTCTTTGGTTGGCAGTCAGGCTACCCCCTGTCCAAGCAAGGACCGACCAAGCGTTTCTTCTCTGGTCGGGTCACAATGCATCGCTTTTCTCCCTTGCAAGAGAGCGATGCATCGATTTCTGGACGGGAAACCTTGGATCCGCGAAGAGTCAGGTTGACTTTGAAGCACAGGGATGATGTCACACAGTGTTAGAAAACCATGCTGCGTGAAGTTTGCATCGTTATCAGCAGCTGGAAGCGGGTGTTGCACGTCTTTTCTCCAGCCACAATGCGTCAGTCTCCCAGCCACGATGCAGGTGATGCATCAATTCCTTCCTCGCAAGGGAGGCCGTGCGCCATGTCTTCTTTGGTTGGGTCGAAGATGCGTTGTTTTTCTCCCTCGCAACAGAGCGATTCGTCAATTTCCAGATGGGGCAACTCGGATTCATGCAGTTGGGTTGACTTTGACGGCCATGACGATGCATGGAAAATCCTGTCGCACAGTATTAGAAAACCGCGGTGCGTGGGGTTTGCGTCATTATCAGCAGCCGCAAGCGGGTGTTGCACGTCGTTTCTCCAGCTGTGATGCATCGATCTCCCAGCCGCGATGCAGGTGGAGCATCGATTTCAGCCACATTGCCGATGGTGCATCGAAAACTTCCCCAGCACGGCGTTCTGTGCATGGATTTTCAGCTTTTGTCTGCCAACTTCACTTTTCAAGGGCCCAAGGGTTGGATAGGACACCACTTGGCAGGGCAGGAGTCTCAGCAGAAAGTCCAGATGTTAGCAGAGAAAGTCTTTAATGGCCCTGAGACTTCAACTCAGGAGGCAAGCTCAGTTCAAGACCTTGGAGATTCTTCACAAGCAGGAATATACCACAAAGTCCAGTCTTTGTCCCCTTTCACAGGCAGAAGCAGTGACTGCAGGATAGCCCAACAAAGCACAGTCACCGGCAGGGGCAGAACTTCTCCGCTGCTCTTCAGCTCTACTCCTTGGCAGAGGTTCCTCTTGGTTCCAGAAGTGATCAAAGACTGATTAGCATATGGCTGGGTACAAACTGGAATGGCATGGCAAGCAAAAAAACTGATAGATTAAACGCAGATCTGTGACTGGGAGTGAATGGTTGATTTGCTCTGCATTCCGTCCATCATCTGTTGTTTTTGCAATTGTCACCCCAAGTGGGAAGGGTATGTCCAGATGTGGGTCCTGTGCTTGCTATGCCACCAGATTCAAGCTAGCCTTGATGATGAAGGGTGAATCCCTGAAACCGGTCCCAGTATGTTTTTTTCTAAAGTTAGAATTACTTGAGATGATATTGAGAACTGCGAATCTAACTCAATTACATACTTACAGAGAGGATAACCTGCGGTTTATATGCAAAGATATCACAAAACGTGCAGGACAAGCTTATAAGAGACAAGCTGAACTAGCTCAGAGATATGATGTTGACTTAAAAAAATCAAAACCCTTACAGAAGAGTTACAGGTTAGGTTTTACTGACTATGAACATGAGACCTCCAGGAATAAAGTTGCAGATTAAAGAATTATTATGTTACATCCAATAAGAGGGTGCATTAGATGAGTGGGAAGGATGATGGGCAAAGAAAAGGGATCAGAAGAAAATGAGAGCAGAACTGTCTCTGACAGAAACAGATCTGAATGAGGGAGACTTGAAGGTGCTTCCCATGAGAGAAGTTCCAGGTGGAGGGTGTGTTCAAGTACCTTGAAATAGAAGTGATATTCTGTCATCCACCAACAATTTCCTGAAATGGAGAGAGAAGTCCATAGAATGCTATAGGCAGACCGAACAATTTGTGAAACATTCCAAGTGTTTATGGGAAGATTTGAATACAATGTTTGACATTGTGAATCTGAGTGATTTTTTTTGACTGAGTGCAAGATTGATATTGATTGGACTGACAGTAAACCTCCAAGAGTTTCAGTGACAAATGCGTGATCTGAAGAGGTGATAAAAAAGTATGAGGAAGTGATTGGATTTTAAAAGACAAGGTGTCCCCTCAAGATACAGATTGACTGCCATTTGAGAGAATGATTCAGGAGTCTAAGCAGTTGATACATTCCTATTATGAGAGATTGTTGCAGGCTTTCAGGCATTTTAGTGGTACTGAAACCTAGAGGCAAGAGAAATGGGTCATTTTGTGTTCAGATTTGTTCAGGGATTAAAACCAGAGATAAATACCAAGATTTAGCACCATCTGATTTGTTGGCAGAACAACAATTGATGAGATCCTCCAGTACAAAAGGTACTGTAGTGATGAGCTAGACTTGAAGCAGAAAAGTTGCTGAAATAGAAGCTAATGTTAATACAATTGAAAGCAGCACAGAGAAATCAGAATCCACAGTTTGAAGGGAATACTGGCGGAATTCAGGGAGTGTATCAACAAGGAACTTAGGTGATGCAAGGTAACAGTTTTCAGCAGCAAGTTGGATGATGTAGTGTTCTTCCAGATCAGAATGTAGATGTGGATGTGACAATGTTGAAGAGAACTGTTCTGTGTCACATGTACAGAAAATTGGGCCATTGGACGAGGGACTGTGCCCTTAATGAAATAATAATCAGATGCAGAATGATGGGTTTGTGCGTACACAGGGAAATAATTAACTTCGGATGAAGAGATAACAGAGACCCTGAATACAAAATGCAAATGTGTCCCAGAGACAACAGATACAATTTCCACAAGCTCCTATGCTCCAGCAACAAGGAACTTATTCTCAACAAAATTTAAACCAAATTACAAATGCAAATTCAAATCAGTTAACAACTCAGTTTCCTTAATTGACTTGAGTGATGAGGAGTTTTCAGATGTTTTCCAGTTGAGAAGCCTGAAAGAAGAAGAATGCATACTAGGTGCATCTTTAGAGTTAGATTAATGTGGTCCATATGTTGATGGTGACGTGAATGGTCATCGTGTGTCCTTTCTAGTCAATACAGGAGGTACACGCTCAACTGTAAGAACAGCAGACGTACCAAACTTGCCACTAACAGGAAAGAAAATTCAAGTTGTAGGAGTTGCAAATAAGCATTTAACCAACCCAGTAACAGAAGCTGTGCCTGTAAAAATAGGTTCCTTTGCGAATGAACACCAATTTGTGGTGTGTGATTCGAGTCTTGTGAGTTTGCTTGGACACAATGTGCTGTGCAAGCTAAACAGTTCCATTTGTTGTACACCAAGAGGAATTGAGATGCATACAAATGATGAGAATGCAGCATTTAAAATTGTGAATCAAACCCCAAGAGTCTCACTGTACCCTATGTTCACCTGTAATGACTCATCCGAAGATTTAAAAGATCCTGTGTCCCCTGAAGTTTGGAACCTTTCAGGAAAAGAGAGAGGTCTCATTAACGAGTTTAGCCTAGCAAAGTAACTGTGAAACCAAATGCTGTGTAACCAAGAATTCCTCCATACAATATAACACCTGCCACCGTTGCAGGAATAAACCCAAGGATCGAATCCTTGATAGAACAGGGAATATTAAAAGAAATAATGGGGAGTCCATGTAACTCTCCCATAGTGAGACTGCAGATGCCCACTGGAAAACACTGCATAGTCCAGGACCTTTGAAAGCTAAATTAGATTGTTGTTCCTTGTTGTCCTATGGTTCTGAATCCATTCTATGTGAAGCCTATTGGTTCATTGTGATTGACTTGTGCCAAGTGCTTTTCTACATACCGTTGCATGAGGAGAGCTAGTTTCTCTTTGTGTTTCAGTTTGGCAGTCGTGTTTTGGCATGGTGCTAAATCCCACAAGGTATACCAAGAGTCCCTCAATTTTTTACCAGATCTTGAAAAAGAATATGGAGTCACTTGTAATGCCCTACTATTCAGCCTTGGATCAATACATAGATGATCTGTTAGTAGTGTCAAATTCTCAAGAAGCCTGCAAAAGAGATATAATTGCCTTGCTCAATCACTTAGTTGAGAATGGACATAACGTTTCTTTGACTGAGTTGCAGTACTGTAAGAAAGACATTTTCTGCTTAGGATACTATACTGAGAAATTTTCAAGGAAGGGGCAGCAAGAGAGAATCACAGCAATTCTGAAAATGAATCCCCCAAAGACTCAGAAGGAAGTTAGTATGTTCTTGGGAATGGTTGGCTACTGCCATCAGTGGATTCCAAATATTTCCCTATTGGCCAAGCCTTAACAGAGGCTGACACAGAAAGATGTGTCTGATCCAGTACCATTGGATGACAACTGCAAATGTGCTTCCACAAAGCTGAGAGCAAATCTCTGTCATGCCCGTGCTCTGGGAAGGCCTAATTATAATAAATATTTTACTTTGTGCTGCTGGGAGTGGGTGGGATGCACCCTCTTAGTTTCGACTCAGTTGCATGAAAAAACAAAGAACCCAGTGGCTTATTTTTTCTGCCAATCTTGATCCTGTAGCTTTGGCATTGCACCGCTGTCTTAAGTTGGTTGCAGCTGCTAGTGTCAGTATTGTGCAGTGCAAAAGCATTTTAATGGGTCATCCTCTGAATGTCTTTGTTCCCCAATCCATGGAAATTTAGTTAACCTGTACCAAGACTCAGTACTTGACCAGGGCACGTCTGACCCAGTATGAGCAAGTCATACTGGCTGCACCAAATGTTACTCCTAAGTGCTGAACTACTTTGAACCTAGCAAATTTGCTTGCCTTACTTGTTAATGAGAAAAATGTAAATGATCGTACTGATGAAATTGAGCATGGCTGTCTAGATTTCACTGAACTAGGCACCAAGCCAAGATCCAATAGCCATAGAGTTATGATGCCTAATTATTTGTTGCCACCTATGGTGAGGCACTACTATGGTCCAGCTCATGTTAGTCAAGATGCCATGGTTAGGACCTTTCAGCAAACTTGGTTTAACACCAGATTCAGACTGATGGCAGAAGGCCTCTCTAACAAGTGTTCCATATGTCAGCATATAAATGTAGGTAAACGTACAGCAGTTACACTGAGTCACATTGGCAGATCAAGAGGACCTTTCAATAGGATGCAGCTCAGTTTTATTGAGCTACCCACGTGGAATGGACTAAGATAAGTCTAGGTTATTGTATGCATTTTCTCTTGTTGAGTTGAGGCTTACAAGACTAGGTGAAAGAAATGAGAGTCTTAAGGTGGCAAAGCTGTTGCTGTGGGAATTAATACCCAGGTTCGGCTTCCCGACTTATCTAGAGTCAGACCAAGGGCCACTCTTTAAAAGTGAAGTCCTGAAATTACAGTGTGCGGCATTGCAAGTTGAGAAACTGCTTCATTGCAGTTGCAGGCCAGAAGCTTCCAGAATAGTGGGGCAAGTTAATGGAACTCTGAATTCCTGATCGGCAAAAGTTTGTGCTGCCACCTCATTAAAATGGCCTGATACATTACCTCGTTTTGATGAGTTTGCACAGTACTTCAGACAGAAAACCAGGATTCTCTCCATACAAGATTAACATGGGCTGTGCCACAAGACTACCAGCTGTGCCTGCGAATGTCCTTGTGAACATTACAGATGACATGGTACTCAATTAGTGCAATAGACTGGCTGATGTGCTTTGTTCTGTGTCTTATTAGATTTGAGAAGCTACAGTCCAGCGGCAGTAGGAGTAGGAGTTTTGTCCTGACCTGTGTTGAGGTGACTATGTTATAGTGAAATAACATGTGAGGACGTCCTGCTTAAAACCACCTTGGAGGGGGCGACACCAAGTAGTGCTCGTGACAACAACAGCTGTGAAGTGTGCTGGTCTCCCTAACTGGATTCATGCAGCACACACTTACAAAGTTCCAGGTCCCCTTGATGAAATAGCACCTGTCCCTGTAGGGTTGGTTACAGTGAGTCAAAGGGAGCAGGTTAGCAAGCTGTTGGGGATACGCAAGTAACTGAAACAGCACAACTGTGTTCTGCGGGGGGTCTGAGTGAGTCAACAGCAGTGGTTGGTGCAGAAGGGTCAAGACAAAGACAGTTGGCTCTGCAAAACTCAGATGCTAATGAAGAACCTAGTGCTGTAGCTAAAAGAGTTCTGGCTGGAGAACAGTGGTCAATTGAACAAAATGTGCCGGTAGTACAAGTGCCCCCTCCCATTCCAGAAGAAGCTGGAGAATCTGGTCAAAGTGACAGTGATACAAATAGACCAGTAGCTCAGAGATTAAAATGAAGGGGAGTCTCTTGTCAAAGGTTGGCAGCACCTGAATGGGCATATTTTGCAGCAAATTACTGCGGGAAGGAATTTGCAGCCTTTGATTTAAACAATATTTAGCCAGTGGAATATTTTTGAATTTGCTCTTGTGACAGAGCTGAACTTTGAAATGTCATTGCCATTTGGCAGACTGAGACATTATACCTTGGATTTGATTACTAGTGATTTCAATCTGTGCATTTATTAGAAACATCATAACTTTATTAGATGCACTTGATGGACCTCATAGCAATTAGAAGATTTTTGCAAAATTGATTTTTGGACCTTTGCTGAAAAGACAATTGCTTGATATTTGCTTTGCTCACAACAACAAGACTGAAGAGAAACCGAAAGAGACAGTTACTCATTTTTGTTACTGCCATTTGCACTTTTACATTTAGGTATTTTTCATTTTTGCCTTTCTATTTTAGATTATTGGTCTGAGGTTAGAGAACTCATGGAATCAAATAGAAACAAGAGCGGTAACCTTAGATACTTATGCGTAGGAGTGTTGGTTGTGAAAGTTATCCTAATGATTGTAGTGCCATTGATGAAGCTTACCTACACTATCTAGGACAGGAAACATTGGATCAACTAGCGCCCCGAATGTCACAATGGCTAGAGACTATAGAATGCATACTCTGGATAATAAGATATTACATACACATGGTTCTAGAGGAGAGCTCTCTTGAAATTCTTATTATATATTGTTTTATGAGTATGTTGATACCATTGATGTTAAAATCTGCTGTGTGAGCACACAGTTACCTTTATCAGTTAGTGAAGAAATAACATATCATTCCAAACACGGAAAGGATTGATAGATTGATAGCTCTTTCTTGATTCTGTGAATGGTGGAGCATTGCCATTCTTACTTGGTGGAGCAATTTGCATTCCGATAATGAACGAGACTCCTCCATGCTAAATAGTTACACGAACCCCAGCGGTCTGCATGCAGCTTCTTATAGGGACAAGTGGCATTCAGCCACACGGGATCGAGCAATAACAGGTCTGTGATGCCCTTAGATGTCCGGGGCTGCATACGAGCTACACTAAATGGATCAGCGTGTGTCTACCCTTCGCCAACAGGTGCGGGTAACTTTTAGGTGCTAAGTATATTGAGCATAAGACTATTGTGCGTTTTAGACGAATCACAGCAAATATGTACATAGGAATGCTTTTCTTGATTACCGGTGATTAATTAATTTATTCACTGATGTAAATGTACAATGACAGCAAGATTGTTGCCTACTACATACCACTTTTCTGTGTATATTGCAATAACATATCATAGCATTCCCTTGACTCATGGAATTCCCTTTAGCTTACTGCTGACTGTTTTGTATCAGCAAGAGTATTTCCAGTATTATTATTCTAACTGGTATTTTGTTTTCTGAATTGCCGCCATCATGAAACGTTTGAGCAGCATTGCTAAAGCTAAGAACATTGGCACTGTTTGAGGATTTGTTAAGCCTACATTGACACTGAGTACAGTTTACGCTGATAGAAATAATTTAACATGTATTCCTACCTCAATAGAAATTAAGTTCCTGAAATCAATTGAGGACAAGAGGAGAGCAATGAAAGCAAATGCAAAAATAGGAGTAGTAGTCTGTGATTGGGGAAAAGAAGAAGAAGCCCACTAAGAACCAGGAAGTCAAGCTGCCTTGACTTTAGATGGGCAACATGAAGGAAAATGGTGCGTATATAGACCCAGGCTAAAAACAGACACAAAGTTTGCAGGGACGTGTGAGTGTAGATGTGTTTTTGTTCAAAATGTATTGGACATTTATGTTGAATGGACAAGACCTAGCAATTCCAAAAGTTTATTTCATTTGTGGAAAGAAAGCTTATTTTAGATTTCTGAAAGAAAGCCATGGTACATGTTGTTTAGGAGTAGTTTTTCCAAAGATCTATCATGAGGAACTCTCATTTGATCCCATGTGGGATGAGAAGTCAAATACACATATAAGGAGAGGCGCGAGTGCTTCAGAGAATTGTAGGAGATATACATCTGTAGGAGTGATCCTGAATGATCTGAAGATAAGGAAGTAATCAACTATTATAGATAAGCTGTCTATAAATACTGCAGATGCCTTCCTGTTAGTAGACACTGAAATGGTAACCATAAGGTCAATAGTTTTACAAGATCATCTTGCTTTAGATATCCTTCTCGTGAAAGAGGGCTGAGCTTGCAAGATGCTGAAAGTTCAACAATGTTGCACTTTTGTACCAGATAACAGTAGGGAGCTGAAGAAGTACATTAAGAATATGACTGACCTAAAAGAGGATTTGATGGAGTTAAAGGCAACGTGGGTCTGGGAAGCTATAGGGAGTGTTGTTTCAGCAGTTGGAAAGTGGTTTAGAAACCTAGGGCTTGGTTTGGTTGGTAGTATTTTAAGACCTTTGCTGACAATAGCTTTCTGTGTCTTAGTTGCATTTGGTAGTTTCAAGCGGTGCAAGAAAGTGAAAGTTCAAAGAGCAGAGAAGGGAAGAAGAAAAGAGGAGCTGAGCTTGAGAATAGACAAAGTATCTATTACAGTGATATTCAGCAGTAGAAGAGTCCAGAAGATCTTATCAGGTACGACCTCAGAGATTTTGATCTGTCTCATTGATATGAGAGATTGTAATCTGATGTGATAGCTTGATTCACCATCAGAGGGGGGGTTGATGTAGCTGAAATGTAATTGCTACTTTTGACATCACAATGACCATCTATACATGACAGAATTTGCATTTTGTCTAACAAGCTAACTGTAAACTGGTGCACTGAAAGCCTATATCTCAGTGCATTAACTGTAGAATAGTGATCTAATGTGATGTGTTATAGATCTAAAACCTCAACTACAACCATTTGTTTTGATATTATGTGTTTCCCTATGATGCTAATTAATAGTTTTCACTAAAATGATAATGAATTTCCATAAGGAAATGTTTTAAATGCCATGTGTTAATGTTGTAAATGTTGTTCTCCATTAAAGTTACTGTCATGTATTAACAAGTTAATTTGTTTTGCAATCACTGTAACATGATCATTTACAAGGTTTATTGATAATGGCATTTCAATTATATTTTTATATGTGTTTTGTTTAAATGAATAAATGTGCTATGTTGATTCCATTTGCTTAGCTTAGCCATATTGATTTGCTAGGCCCCTGACTTTGCAGAAATGTGAAAAGCAGTTTTTTCTTTTGCCCAGGTGTTAGTTCTTTCAGACTTGGTTCCGAAAGAATGTTAGTTTGTATGTAAATGTCCTATTGTTTTGTACATAGAGAGCCTGAGAACCTAACCTTGAATCCAGTACATCGAGGAACTGTGGACATGGATAATATGCAATTGTTTCAAATCCTGCAAGAGAGAAAAGATGGATCGCTGACCCATGTTGGTAACAGAAATCTTTCATGATGTTACAGATGATTGTCATATGATGAACTAAGATTGGACAATTAAACCTTCTGATTCTTGTTGTGTGATGGATGGACAAATCACCCACTCAGCAAGACACACGCTTGACACCATCTTCTCCAGTAGCAACAACATTTCCACCACCCACACCTCTGAACTGCACTGGTCCGACCACTACTGCATTCACTTTTCCTGCACCAAAACCACCAAACACCACCGCACCCACTGCCACCCACGTAGAAGCTGAAACAAGGTCTCCGAACACCAACTCACCACCTCCCTCCACCAAAAACCACCACCAGCCACCACAAACACCAACACATCAGCACACAACCTCCACCAATGGATCTACAACTATACCAACAAAATGGCCACTCCCCAAGAAAGCCAGCTGGCTCTCCCCCACCCTCCAAGAATTCAGATGTACTTGCAGACAGCTCGAGAGAAGATGAAGAAAGAGCAAGACCCCGGACGACCACGCAGCCTCCTTGAGCTTGCCTGACACCTTGCTGAATGCTGAGATGAGAAGACTAAGATTTTTCTTTTGACCCGTGAGAAGACTCTTGACCGAGCTTCTGACATGCTGACACATTCCCTTTTTATTTGCTTTTTGCCAACTTTACTTAGTTTTATCCTGGCCAAGATGTTGTTTTCCTAATTCTTTTTGTCCTTTATTTCCCTTTTACTTTTTGTCCCCATGCATTGTAGCTGAGCAGAGGAGAAACTGGAAAGTTTGTACCTTCAAGGAGTCCCACTTGATTTGAGAACTAAGGGCCTGATTTAGAACTCAGTGGACAGGTTACTTCGTCATAGCAGTTATCCCGTCAGTTGAAATCTGAATACCATTATATACTATGGGATTTAGATTTCGGCAGACAGGATATCCATCACCGTTGTGACAGAGTAACCGGTCCGCTGAGTTCAAAATTAGGCACTAAATTTGAAAATGGAGCTTTATGCAAATGCTTAGAAGAGATGATCAATGCTTATTCTGAGAACATTGAGTCTTGGTAACCTTTGTTCTGTATTGAATTGTAGAAATGCTTGGTCTGCTGGATGTCAATTAACCTTCGGTTGTTCCAATGCCTTAGACATCCGATGGTAACCCTGTATCTTTATAGATTTGTCTTGAAAATTGTCTAAATTGACCTGAGTTTGAGTCTGTAGTACAACCCTTTAACTTTATTTTGAACTTGGGTTTTCCTTGTATGGCCAAATTGGTCATGCTGTAAATTTAAAAGCTGGTTGATTGTGCCCTTGATTTTTTTCCACTCCTTTGCTAGGGTGAAAAGATCAGTTGACCTCATTTAGAGTATACATGAAATGCTCCAGCACCACTCACCCTGGTGCCCCACACCCCAATAAATTTAAAAGGAAAACAGAACTCACAATGGTTGTGCCACTGACAGCTCTGCCATCAGGATCTTCCTTTAGGGAAACTAGACGTCTGTGGAAATGACATCAGAGGATCTGCATAGTTTAGGACAAAATTGTGAACTAGATTGCAAATCTGAGCAATCAACACTGGCTTAGAATTATTCAAGTATTCCTTTTATCAATTAGTTATTTTGCAGTAGATGCCAAGAAATGCAAAGATGTGGGTCCAGAGCCTATTGTGTAATAGGACACAAGTTGCACCTCACTGAGGAGGCCCAAGTAGCCTTTCTGGGGTTGCTTGTGGTCACCTCTCGAAGGGACCTGGCTTTCCAGTTGAGACTTGCCTCCTCCTCTAGGAGCAGGAACTAGCATGGTTTGCATATGGCTAGCATTAGTCAAGAGTGGCGCAGTGTGCTAAAAACAATGGCCTAGAAAGCCACAGGCTGAGATTAATTCACGCATTCCTTACATCACTTTGTCATCTGTGCATGAACCCCAATTCCCCCACACACCAAGGCCAACTACTGCTCATCAAGATGATGAGCAGATGCCACCGATGGAACACTCAAAAAGTTCCCTATATTATCTTACCAGGTATTTGGGACCGAGAAGAAATATCAAGAATCTGCTACGATACTTCAACACCACCTTTCAGACAACAGGAGATGTGTGTGCCCCAACAATATTGAAATGCATGAATGGCAAACCATCCACACCTTGTCACAGCTGCATGCATGTCTGCAGCATACGTGTTGTTTAAAGAGAAAAGAGGCTGTGCACCTAAATGCAAAAAAAAGTCTGCTGTAAAACAAATTAACCATGTCAGGCAGTTCATCTAAAAAATGTAATCAGCAAGTCTTTCATAAGCCCGAGGTTGGTCTTCAGGACCATCAAGCACTTCATAACCTCCCCACCACCACACAGGTAACCACCAACCCCTTACTGCAAGGAGAAGTGTTTATAATAACCGCTTCTTTGTGGATATGGACCTCACGTCGATTCCTGAAATCTCCATGTAGATTTCACTACACAACAACCATAAACTGTCTACTTTACATTCTCCTTCGAAAGAAGCCATGGAGGGCCTACGCAAGCCCTGCAGGTACATATTATAAGTAGAAGTAGACATTTTCCTTGGCTCTTCGCGTTGCACACTTTTCAATTCGTTTTACAGTCACTTGCCGCATATTACGAAAAGGAGGACTACGTTTCAGCACAAGGATTGCTCGTTCTGTGCAGTAAGGAATTCAAAGGACGAGGAATCTTTTGCAATGTCTAACACTGTTTAAGGCTGACCAATGTAAATACCTTAAGAATAATTACATTAAGTAAATTACACTGCTCAGCCCATGATAGTGCATGAAGGTAGGTTCAACAGCTTGTGTGAGTGTGGCTCCTACCTAGTAGTATGCAAGGAAGCTTATACCAGCAGGCTCTGCACAGCAAATTCCTTGCTGGGTTAGTCTGTACATATCTGTAATTTTGTGCACAGTATTTAATTTTATGTTTATTAAAGTACAGTTTATTTTTAAAAGACAAAACCCTAACTGAGTATTGAGTTACTAAGTGTGTATTTGAGACAAAAATAGCTGCATTTTTAGAATTCATAAAATTATGTTTGGAGAAATATGGTTCCCAAAATGCATTTAATGCCTATATTTGAGTGATAAATTATGTGTCCTTCAGGTGACTATTACAAATATTATTACCTTTATGCCAGGATGATTGCAACTATGGCTGCTAACACATTTTGTCCAGGCCCAATGTTTTCAATACTTTTCTTGATGTCAAGGAAGAGAACACTTTCATTTGCTTGCTGGATCATAACAGTGAGTAAATCAGTGTCTTCAAATGGCTGTTTAGTAATAGTGAACAAGAAGGACACAAACCTATAATAATGTGGTCAATCTCGAGAAAGCACTTAATTGTGCTTGGCCTTTCCGCCAAGCAACATTTTACAGGAATAGGCAGCACCCTCACAAAAACATTACGTTCACCCCTTTACCAAAGTGGTGCCTAACAAAAGCGAATTGATACTGTGTGTTGACCCAGGTTGAAGGTTAATTAATACCTTTTTTTTATTAATGCTATACCTAAATCTCGCAGAGGGCAGGAGCAGCGGTACACTCAAACGCCTGTTTGAAGGCTCTTAGCAATCGGAAGAGTTGGGTTTCTTTCTTTTACAAAGTGTCTGATACATAAGAATGGTGTGCTGACAACTACAGATTAAGGGGGGCTGTACTGTAACTCTATATATTGTTTGCTATCGTGCCAAGCGACCTCCGAGTACACGGTGTGCCATCCACTAACTTTACTACACGGAGTGAAGCATTCTCTGTCACATGAAAGTTTCAGGAATAGCAATCTAGCTGAAGGTTCAGTCTCATCGACATAGTGGCAATGCTCTACTGGCTTCCATCCCCGAGGCACACTTGTCAGTGACCCAGGTTTGTTGCTAAGCAATCTAAAGTCGAGTCTGTACCAAAATATCTATTAACAGCTGATGTGCAAACACGTGGATACGTAGGGCAAGGCATGACACTGTATGAAAGGGCATGGTATGGTATACGAAAATGCGACTACAGCTGGGACACTTGCAAGTGGCTAATATTAGGAGAAAAAGAAAGCACTCGGAGAAGATGTTCCAAGAAATTACAGCCTTGCACAATTACAATCACAGTGATTGTTAATAGTGAGTTCGCCCAAGAAAGAAAAGAACTAAAACCTGCAGCAGATTACAAAACACAATATGAGAGCAACAAAGAAAACCAGGAGGACCATGTCTACCGAGGCAAAACTACTGTGTGCATCCGGATGCAATGACACAGGTTTCCACCAATTCGACACATTTTGCATTTCACAAAAGTCCATCGAATCACAGACCAACTCAAACCGCACTTGGTGCACTTTATCAAAAGGCCTTAAACAGCTCAGAAAATAAGAGAAACCAGATCTGCTCTGAATCTCGGAGGAAGGTCGTCACTGCTGAATTTATACAGCTGAGGATACCGGCATACCTCAAACTGGGCATATTCTTGATTTGGATAGAAGTACATGTATTGCTGCAGAGTTCATACAGGACACTGTGTGGACTACTGGAGTAGCACACGGTTTTGGATACTACACACCTTCTTCCCTTCATTCAGCTATATTTCATTTGGGTTTCCCCATGCACGACAGTTTGGTCCGATTGTTCACCACCCCAGCATACAAGAAATACCATGTTTTTGGTTTGTGTTCCTATTATGAGGCCTTAGTGGCTGGCAGTGCTGAATGTATACTTTCGTAGGGGATTAACCAATACAGGGCAGTGGCGGCAGGTAATTTTAGGAGGGAGGGAGGGGGACGACCTGGACGCACATACACACTCATTCTTTCACACACATGCGCACACGCACATCCGTTCACAACACTCTTTATCAAACATTCAAACATAAGCACACGCACGCACCATTCACTTAAAAACACACACACACTTGCCGTCAGCTCAGCCTCTAAGGTCCCAGGAGGGTTGGTACTGCTGCCTTCCCTCATTGGCTGACCTTAGGTCAGCCAATGAGGGAAGGCAGCAGTCCCAACTTTGTCACAGAGTGGGATGGGTCAGAGAGCCTGCTGACCCCACCCCACTCTGTGACAAGGTGTCACTGATTGACACTCGCCCTGGGAGCTTCAGGGCTTAAACCTGAAATGCCCAGGTCAGAGTCAATGGGTGACGCTTCCCTCGTCACCGAGGGGGAGGGCCTTGAGGCACCTTTTCTGAGCTGAGGAGATCACGCCCATTGGAGCTGTGACCTCTTCAGCCCAGCAAAGTTCAGCTCAGGCAGCCAGAAGGCAGCGCAAATCGCACATGTCTAGCTCCTGGCTACCAGATCTGAAAATGAAGAGTGTCTGTCAGGCTGAAATTTGCACAGCCTAACAGGAACTCTTCATGAGGGGCAAAAGGTGAGGGGGCGTGGCCCCTCCACCCCTACGGACGGGCCGTGGCTGATAGAGGGGTTGGGGAAGTGAGAAAACTTACCTTTGATCTTGTTATAATGGCATGAAATGACATCATATGACTCAATCCTGATTTTTACGAGGAAAGCAAGTCACATGACCCTAACATAACAGCAGTTGGTGTAGTTGAAGTTCCTTAACAACTGCATAATTAGTGTAATACACAAATGTCTGTTTTAGATACCAACTATAGTATGGTGCTGACTTGATCTTTGAAAATTCTGGGACATAATATATGCCCTAAACTGTAGTGAGCAAGCAAAGCAAGAAAGCCTGCCCTCTTTTAGTCGGTTCCTCACCTTAAGGAAAATTTGAAAAAAATGGGGTGAAATTGTGCATTTTAAAGCACAATTTTCACATAAATTTGCTAGAATGTCATAGTTGAGGAAAAGGAACTCACTAAATCTTCAAATCCTTTCACAGTATGACAAACCAATGAAACCTGACATTTCCCAGTAGTTGGCCCCATTTTTTTAAATTTAAAATGTGGTATGGGTGTCCCCGTATCTCATTGTGCCAGCGTGAGTATTTTGTCATGGGTGCCCCCATATTCCGTGGTTAACCATCAAATCAAAAATTACAAAGTATGTCAACGCCAGAATTTTGCAATGTATGCCGTCCATATATAATAGGTGGCACTAATTAAAAAAATTACCTCAGTATGTCAGGGCCAGCAGCAGTATGGGATGGTTGTCACTATCCTATGTGCTAGGTTGTCCACCTTTATGCCAAGAATTATCTCCATTTTGCTAGCACTAGCATTCTGCCACTTGTGTCAACATGCCAAGAATTTCCTCTAGTATGTCAGTTTTTTCCACAGATGTCCAATATGTCATGAATTACCTCTAGTATGCCAGTAACACTATATTACCATTGGTGCCCGTTATGCCAAGATTTATATTCTTGGTGCCTGTATTTCATCACAGGAGTCTGTCCTACTAAGAACTGTTGCAAATATGCCAGTATTTTGAATTGTGCATCTCTATAAGACAAGGTGAATCACAAAAGTCACTAAATTGACCTTTGATTAACTTCGAGGCAATGTATTGCATAGTATTTATGCAACACACAAACAGTTTTAAAGTTAAGCACAACACACTAAAAATCCCAAACTGTTGGAAAATGGGTTATTGGTAAGGGCAGGTAAGTACCTCCACTTAGCAATAGGCCACTAACCTCCATTTAAGTCCAGTTAGGTCTCAGTAAATTAAACCCAGCTCAACCCTTGGTAGCTTGGCAACGAGCGACAAGGCTTAACTTAGGAGACAGAGTGTAAAGCATTCAAATGTCACAAAACAGTAATTAAATAAAACACAGGAAACAGTTTAAAATTCAAAACCAATTTATAAAAATAGATTATATTTTTATCTTTAAAATGACACCACAACTAATACAATCGGATAAAAGGAATCGGAGATATGAATTTTTAAAGAATTATTGTTTTCTAGCACCTAGAAACAAAAAGCGCCAATCTGGTCATCTGGTCGCACCTCAACCAGGGCAAAGTCAAACCTTAAGGCCGACCGTGATGGAGTCCGGCTCGGCAACAGCCCGCGGGAGGCCTCGGTCAAAAGTTTATCTTTGGACTTAGTCGTTTTTCTGACGATTTTCTTCAGCGGGACGAACCTGCCAGTCCAATCTGACCTCCTGGGACTCTTCCTCGGATACGCGTCGCGGGAGCCCACGGTGGAGGTTTTTTTCTTCTGACTTAGTCATTTTTTTGAGGTGAAAATCCTTTGACCGGGGCAAACTTGGATCTTGATCCGACGTCTTTGGAGCCCTCCTCGGATACGCTGGCTGGGAGGTCCCGGTCAACTTCCTACGTTCGGCCTTAGTCTCTTTTTTGGAGATTTTCTTCACCGGGACAAACCTGCAAGTCAGGCCGGGTTGCGGTTGAGGCAAGCCAGCTAGAGTTGCCGCGGTGGGTCGGTCCCTCTATGGAGCTTTTTTCTAAAAGTTCTCCAAAGTTCTCCAAACTTCTGGATCTTCATCTAGATGTTCTTTTAAGGTTCTTTTGGGGTCCACAGCTCACCCCGAGGTTACAGAAGCTCTGTGATGCTCCTTGGGGTGTAGACTACAACTCCCAGAATGCACCTTGCGCAAATTCCTTTTTGGCCACTGGACAGTGGTCAGCTGGTTGGTTTCTTTAGGAGTTGGTGCAGGGGACTCTGGTTAGATATTTTTCACCTGTAGCAAACAAGGAGTTCCTCCTTGAACCAGTTGAAGCCAGTCAAAGTCCTTCTTGTGGTGAAGCCAAAGTGTGCAGCTGGTGCAGTCCTTTGGAGTGCAGTGTCCAGGTGCAGGTCAGGTGTCCAGCAGGGCAGTCCTTCTTCTTCTTATGTTCTTCCTTGTAGGGATCTGAGGTGTGGGTACAGCTCTGCCATATTCATCCTTGCTCATGGGTGAAAAACAAGGGGGTCGTGGTTCTCCAATCAGATGCAAGGTCCTTCCCCCTGTGATGACCACTTCCTGGGAAGTGTGGCAAAAATCAATCCCGGGGAGCAACATTCTTCAAAACTTCATCATGGCTGAAACTGATTTTTGGAGGTTACATCTGGCTGAGCCCACCCACTGGTGTGGCTAAAAATCATGAACACACCCTTGTCCTGCCCTCTCCTAATCTAATCGAGAGGGCACCTAATTGTCTGGGATTGCAGGATGTGGGGGAGGTGCTGGGTTGCTACAAATGTCCTTCCCTGCCTTTGAAGACCAATTTTGCAGCCCTCCCCACTTCCTGCTTCCCCATCTGCTGAGGCAGTTCTCCTTTCCCCAGGCACATTCTTTGTGCTCAGCCCAGGCCACTTCACACCTAATCAAGCAGCCTGGCCAGGCTGCCAGAGGCTGGCCAACCAGAGCAGGGCACTACAGAGCTGAAGTTTGCACCTTTTCAGGTAGAGTTACCTGAACTAGTTATATTAAATCCAACAATTGCAAGTTGTGGGATTTATTATAACAAGTAATTTGATACCAAATGTGAGGTATCTGACACTTAGGGGGACTTTGTTAATTAAAATAAAGTCTCCCCATTTTTGCCTATGGAGACCATTCACTACAGTGAAGGAAAAACAAATTTGACTACTTTACCTCACCAGGGCTTATAAAACAATTTTTATAAGGTCCCTGCGTATAGTTACATGGCACCCAAACCTAGGGGCACATAAGGCACACCTTAGGAGTAACTTATATGTAACAATGAGGTAGTTTAAGACTTTGGAAGTACTTTTAATTCCAATGTTGAATTTGCATATAACTTTAGTTTAAAAGCAGCCAGCAAGGCACGCTTGCCTCTACAACGACACTGGGCACCTCAGCAGTGCACTTATGGGTGCACTACCTATGCTGGGGTACCTAAACCTAAATGCCCTACCATATACTAGGGACTTATATGTAGGTTAATACTGCCAATAATTACCTTAATTTGCATACAAACTTTACACAGAGCACTGGACCTGGTACTGGTAAGCAGTATCCAGGGCACAGTCAAGAGTCAGTAACCACCAGTATCTGTCCAAGATGTTTGGGGGTGACCACGATAAAAAGGAGGACTTTCCTACATGTTGTATCTTCCATGTTGTTCACACCCCTTCCACGTTCTGTTGCTTCTACCGTCCCGTTACCCTTTTCCAACTGTCTGTGGTGTCGCTTGCCACCGACCATGTTGACCTGCCCCCACCTGCCTGAACAAACAAATGCTATGACGTGGCCAGCGCTGGTTGCATAATAGCCTATTTTTCCTATTTTTTGTAATTAAATTAACCTGCAGTGCCCTGTTTTTGCTTGCCCCTGTACATCTCCTGCCCTGGGTTGTTTGCCCACAGTACAGCCAAATAAAAGCACTGACAAAATCAAATGTGTCTCCATTCATTTCAGCCATGTAGTACAGCCACGCAGCTGTTGTGCATCACAAATGAAAGTGAAAAAAATATATGAGGCAGCTACGGTTGACCTCATCTTAGTGCTTTTTAGGACGAGTGTGCAAGCACTCTGGCCTGTTGTAATCTATCTGTGGGCTACTAATAACCACGCCACCGTACACTCATCACTGTCATTCGTTCATGGGCTTGACTTTCCAAAATCCTTTATCATCATTGGTAAATGCTTTACATTTGTCCCTCCTTGGGGCAGGTTTGTTACCGCCTTGACCATCGACCCTGCTACATGGATAATTGCAGGTTTACTGATACTTTTGACGGGGAGCAAACTTCTTTTTCCTTTTTTGTCTCTCCTTCGTGCTCATGCTCTCTCTCTTTGTTCTTTTACTTATCTCAGTTTAAAACTCCCTACCTCAGTGTCCCTGCCTCTATTACTTTTTGTCTGCCTTTTACTATACCACTATCATCCCCCACCAATATTCTTTTAAATTGCCCATTACTTTCAGGTTCTCTATCCATATTTCCGAATCCCTATCAATCTCTCGTGTTATCCTCTCTCTAGCTCTTTCTCTGCCTTTCTGGTTCTCTTTATCTCTCTCCTCCCCTCTTTCTCTCGCCCCGTCTCTCTTTCACATTTCCTCTCTTACTTTCTCTGTCTCTTTCACAATCTCTTCTTTTATTATCTGTTTTTAATTCTCATGTGCTTTTCCTCCGTATAATTCAGTTTGGCTTAGGTTTATTTATTATCAAAATGCGGTGACATTTCAGATACCCCAACTCCTCCTCAGAGAGTCATGAAACAGTATCTGTCCCCTACCAGATGGGGCTGGGCCAACAAGCAATAGTTTACATCTTTGTACACTAGTTCATCCTCCTCTTTTGTCAATAGTCTTGCCGTTTCCGGCTCGACAAACACCGAGGGAAAATAAAAATATAATTTGGCAAGTCAGATATTCACTTGGCAGAGCTCTCTCCTTTGTCAGGGTATTATGCAGAAAGACTGCAATTCGTGCGATGCAGACAAGATTTAGTAAACAGAGCTTCCTTCCCACAGAGAAAAGATAAATACATTAGTACGTTTTTTTTTTTTATTTGGATATTAAGAAAAGGCCCTGATGGTGTAAAGCTGTGTGGGTTTTGTCTTTGCAGGCACTCTGCTCTTTGTTCACACGATAATGAGGTGTTAAATAGTTGTTTGAAGAATGGGATGATGTGTTCCATTGCAGTAAACAGTACCTCAAAAACACCATCAAGAACATGAAATTACAACAAGCCTTTTAAAGAAGTCGTGGGCTGATGGCCGAGTAAACGATTTTACATCGAGAACATCCAAAAATGATTAATTACGCAGGTTTTCAATAAAAATACAAGCACAAGAAAACTCTTGTTTTTCTACTTACAATATATTCTCTGTTCACTCTGTGTATATTGCGTCTTTCAGCTTGCTGTTTTGCCGCGAGGCATGTCTTTTCCCGTGTGCTTTGTTCAGCTTTCCTCTATACAGCAATAGATGTCACTTTGGTATCAGGCTCACCGAATGTTTGATCTGTTATATAACAACAGAAGCATTTTTAAGCGACAGGGATATTTTTCTTGCAGGAATCCAAAGGACATTTGATTAACGTAAAACTATGCCCTCATCCCCTACGATATTTGGTGACAGGACCGAAACACGCACCCCTGAAATGTGATATGTAAACGCTTTAAGCCATGCAGCCAAAAGAGTAACACAAGTTCCTGCAGCCGGTGGAGGGTTTGGTTTAACCTCTAGGGAGCCTTGATGTCAATTCACTAAAAAAGCCAGGAGTAGGAAGAGACATTACGCTCCATTTCGCCTTTACTTTCACTCACACACCCATGCTTCCAAATACACATATTTTCACATAAACACACACTGTCATCACACCCCCAAGCAGGCACAAAACATACACTTAAACACATCTTTGCTTACTTCGGCTGACAGAGAGAGTCCTATTCCAACTAATTGTACTCAATTTTTATTATACAAATAGCAAATAATACAATATTATTCAAGATTAGTGTTTTAAAAAATTGACAGAAAACAAGGACAGTGAAGCCCCAACCGACGTCCGGAAGGAGAGCTAACTGATTTTGCAACCTCTGAGGCCAGGGATGGCAAAGTCAGTGCCAGGGGTAGCAAGGGGTAAGTCAGGGGTCACAGTTCGACCCCTGGGGACACCTAAATGATGTCCATGACCTCGACACATTATACAGTGGAACTCATCTTTTTGCATTTTGCTACGCCCCTCAAATTGGCTCCTCAATGGGCAAGGCTCTTCCGCACTTTAACGTCTACCTTAAGGAGAACAGACTTCATAATCGGAATTGCTGAACTCCTAGCAACATCTTGGACAAGATGGCCTTTTTAAAGTCTAGTTAGTCGCATCACCTCCGAATAGTTGGACTAGTGAAAATAGCAGTATAGGTGAAAAATACAATAACATTTAAAAAGGTCATACCCTTTGTTTACTATGCATTTAACTTACAATACTATGTTTGTATCGAGGCATCAGGGCATATGTTTTTTTTGTATATAAGATTATTTACCACAGAACAATCACATTTGTTTTAGCGTCGCCCGAGGAGAATGTATTTATGAACCTGAGTTTTCCCCAGGAGATATATTTCCCTCTAAGTGTGTCCTATTCTGCGTGTTTATTATGATACCGTAATAGAAGGATCCATTTTTGTTAAGTCTATTTCCAGGCACATGGTCAGAGAATGTTCCTTTGGTTGAAAACTTCACGCTTTTGCCCAAGAAAGAAACATTTCATATAGGACTCTCTTCCCTTCATACAGGCAATTGGGCATTGTCCCTGCTGACACATAATTTATGTGGAACAATGTCCTGGTGCGTAAATGGGAGCCAATGACTTTAGCGTCCAGTTTTTCACTAGCATTCACCACAAGCTGAACGGAATTGGCACTCACTTTTGAGTTGCAAAGGCACGATCCATCTACTTTAGTTTAGTGCTAATTGCCAGTGGAAAAAAGAAGAAGGCATTACCAGAGAGAATAATCCTGGGATATTACTGAAAGTGCCAATATCCATAATTATGTGAGTCTGTGTATAGTGTAACTGGTACCTAAAAGCTTATTCTGGCGCTTCTCAGGACTAAACAAGAGATAAGCAAAGAAAATAACACAACCGTCTAACGAGAACTGTGGACTTCCAAAACTAAATCATTTGAAACAATACTCAATGACGTTGGAGACGACTCTAGTGTTGAGCAGAGAGGTACAAGAAAAGTATCACTCCCTTGTTGGGTCCTCTTCACCTTGTGGAAGGCGAATGAGGCTTAAATGTGCAGGATCAGAGAAAATGATCAAGAAAGTATGGTTGGAATATAGTTTGAAACTAGTGATGGACACGTTTGTAGGAAGCTTGATTGGAAGTACATAGAGCCTTGTACACTCTTCGCTGTCCTGTAGAGAGCCAGTGCAGGTTAAACAAAAGGAGTGTTGACAAATGCTTAGGAAGGTTGAGAAGTAGACAAGCAGCAGCATTCTGTATCACTTGAAGTTGTGAGATAGATGTCCTCAGCAGGCATATTTAAAGGGAGTTGGCATGCTCAAGATGAGAGAAGGAGAAAATTGCAATTGCGGAGGAAGAGAATGTACTAGAAACAAGTGACAGAGGTCTATGCCATTTGCAGAGAAATGATAATGCATCATGAAACCACAAGCCTAGGGGCCAGTTTAAGAAAAGTGGTGCTGCATCCAGTGCAGTGCCACTTTTCTTGGGCCCTTTAGGACCCCCCTTACGCCACCATGTGTGCACCGTATCTAAGATACAATGCACCATGGCAGTAGTTAGGGAACTAGCGTCAGAATTATTTACGCTGGTTCGGAGCTTTGCAGGATTAGCGTAAAAAATGATGACGCTAAGCCTGCAAAGCCCATTGTGGCCCATTTTAAACAATGGTGTGCCTCCTTTTCATGCCTGCTCTGAGCAGGCTTTAAAAGTGCTGAAAGAAATGACGCAAAGAAATCTGTTAGATTTCTTTGTGCCATTTTGTTGGCCCCCTCCTAACTGGGGAATGCCCCCTTTGCATCCATTATGCCTTGCACAGACATAATGTAGCGCATAGGGTTACAAAGTGGCACAATGCATGAATTGGGCCACTTTTAAATTTGGAGCTCTGATTTTGGCCTCACATGGCCACATTCGCGTAAAGAAATGACACTAATGTGGCGCAAGGAGGCGCTATGGGCTCTTAAATCTGCCTCTATCTGTTTTTTACTGAAGAATACTGTTGGGAAGAGGTCCATGATCTAGTGACCCCCATAAAGAAGTCCAGACCGAAGAGCATCCTATGAAGATGAGGACCAGTGTCTTGTCTGAGATCAGTTTGAGTAAATATTTCCTCTTCCAGCAGGCCACATCAGAGAGACAATTGCAAAAAGAACAAGTGATGGACAGGATGCTGAACAATGTCATTCACCCCCAGTACAGGGATCTGGGCCTAAATCCATTGTTTCTTTTGCTACCCATGCCTTTCCAGTTTGAACCCAACCACCTACAAATCAGTATAGACCCTGTGCCCAATGGGAACAGTCCAGCCTGAACTGCTAGGCCAGTTCTTCCCTGGACTGGAAACAGGCATCCTGGGATCAGTTTCAGGGTAGCAACCCTTCTCAGCCAGGCTAGCTTGACTCCAGTCGCACGGGGAGCACAGGATCCACATCTGGGCATACCCGTCTCCCTGAGGGCAACAATTGCAAAAAGAACAAGTGATGGACAGAATGCTGAACAATGTCAAACATTCACCCCCAGAACAGAGATCTGGGCCTAAATCCATTGTTGTCTTGCTACCCGTGCCTTTCCAGTTTGGACCCAGCCATATGCAAATCAGTCTTGATCCTGTTCTCCATGGGAACAGTCCAGTCTGAACTGCTGGGCCAGGTCTTCCCTGGACTGGAAAGAAGTATCCTGGGACCGGTTTCGGGCTATCACCCCTCCTCAGCCAGGCTAGCTTGACTCCGTTCTGTTGATGTTTTTATTAGTAATATGCTTTCTAATGTTCCTCATGTGCACACATTTGTTGGTCTTTGTTTATGATTGTTTTTTTAGTTTAACAGCCCCTGATGAGGACCAAGGGAGGTCTGAAATGCACTGGGGATAGATGTAACCTGGAACATACATACATCGTGTACATTACTTAGAATTAAATGAAAACCCAATAAAGAATGACAAGATAAAAAAATCAGTGAAGATATTCATGAATAAGTCAATCTCTGTTATGATATGGAATTGATTAAACAACAAAAAATAATTTGATTAACAATTAATAAGACCTACGAGGCATTAAAGTAGTGTGGGGGGGGGATACTTTCTTTGACAGGTAACGATGCAAACTTACCAGTACTGAATGACAACCCAGGGCCACTGGGTAATATGTTACCTGCACACCGAACTTTGGATCTTCTGTCATAAGAATAAGAATTTTTTGAAAATTATTTTGAAATCAGACTTTAACATAAAGAGGGTTTTGAAGTACAATTATTTAGACACCAAACTCAAAATTCAAATCTGTATCCAGTTGAAATTTATCACTTATTAAATGTAATAAGTTAGCCCAGTGTTATCCAATGGGAAAGGTAAGCCTTGCCATAGAGAAAACACATCTAAGAGTTTATCAGTACTAGGACATTTAAAAGTTAAATGTACATGTGTTGCAGTCTTATGTGGGATTCTTATCTTTAGAATTGTGGGGTTGCCTACGGGATGTTGTTGGAACATGGAATGTGAGGAACATTGAAATGTGGGAAGAGTCAGTTGTTGCTGAAGGAGCCTCTTGGCTGGCAGCTCTGCGCTTTTTCTAATAAACTCTACAGCTATATGTCTTCCATTTTTCTTTTAAAACTCAACAAATTTGGCGACTAGATTCTGGAGAAAGCACACTTACGGCACGTTCGGCAGCACAGGGGTGGTGCTGCTTTCTCTTCTGTACGGTGTGAGACCAAGTGGGGCTGTCTTCGTGTAGGGCATGGGACTCAGCGTGTTCCTGCTGATCGCCAACGTGACAGCGTGTAACGGTATTGTTGGTGTGATCTGTGTTTGAGTCGTAATTTTTGGCTACCTTGTTAGGCTGACGTTGTTTAACAACAGAAGGCACTCTTGAACGACGCATTCCCTGCGTGTGCTTGGTGTTGCTTAGCAATGTGCTCTGCATCATTTATCACGCGCGAAGCTATCGCGCTTTGCTGTAACCTGCGACCTCTGACAAAAGACTATTACCGTTACTCGCAACAAGCACGTGTTACATTGTTGCTGCCAGGTTTGCTTCTTTTTCCAGTACCACCTGTCTAATTTAACGCACTTGTCATGTTTTTTCAAGGATTCTACTAATGTTTGCTCCTTGTTTTCCATGTTTCTGCTTTTGAAAGGCCATTACTTGCCTAATTTACAATATTGATTATTGTTTTACAGTTCTTTGAACATTCTTTATTCTATAACAACACCTGTACATGTATTATTCGGTTTTTTTGGATCTAAAAGATGCAACTTGAACCACCTGCCAAATTTTTACAGAACAAAGGGGATCCACCTATGCCATGAGCTAGGTGGAAGGAAGAATTTTTGACATATTTAAGGGCTATTGATGAAGATGGAATGTCACAAGAAAGGAAGAAAAATATATTGCTGCATTGTCTGGGATCTGAAGGTCAAATGGTTTTTAGGACCTTGTCGCAAGCATCTATACAAGATGAGGAGTTTGATGTATTTAAGGATGCGCTAATTAAACTTGAGAACAGATTTAAACCCACAACGGGCATTGCTTTGAACAGGTTCCAATTGTACACTAGGACTCAACAAGTGGAGGAAACGTTTGATGAGTTTCTCACAGTGCTGAGAAGCTTGTTTGTGCATTGCAACTTTGGACCTATCACAGATGAGATGATTAGGGTTCAAATCATTGTTCACGCCAGGAGCAGGCGGATTCAGGAACAGTTGTGGGTTATAGGCGATCTGAAATTGCAAGATGTAATTAATACAGCCAAAGCTTTGGAACAATCTGAAAAGTGGATGAAATCTGTCCAGGAATCTTCAAAGGACAAGAACTCTCTCCATGATGTAGTAGGAGCTGTGGGGGGTAATTCTTCGGGTAGTAATGCTCCTCCCAAGTCTGTTGTATGGAATAAGAGGGAAAACAAAAATTAGAAAAATGATCGTTTATCTTGTTGTCGCTGTGAAAGTCAGAATCATCTGGCAAACTCCCAGCAGTGTCCAGCCGTAGGTAAAGAATGCAAGAAGTGCGGCAAACTTGGACATTTTGCTAGGGTGTGTAAGGAGGTTAAGAGGAGCAACATTAAGGGAAAAGTTTCATATGTGAATGATGATGGAGAAAAGGGTGTTGTATTATCACTTAAAAACAATGGGGACTGCAATGGTTCTGTGAGACAACACAAGTGTTTGGTACTTATTGAGGGTCAGGAGCTTGAGGTTATGGCTGACTCAGGGCCAACCTGAACCATTATTACTACTGATTATTTTAAACAGAAGTTCAAAGATGTGTGGAGGATGTCAGATTTGGTTTTTCCTGATATCATTGCAGAAGGTTTTGATGGAACGGCTATTGCTATCAAAGGGTATGTAGATACTGAAATTGAGTTTAGGGGTAGGTTGGCTAATATTAAATTGTATGTGGCTGAAAAAGGGGTCAATGTCCTAGGTTAAAGGGACCAAGCCAAGTTGGGTATTATTCCCCATCCCAGAGCTTGTGTGCCAGTGCTGATGATTGAAGAGAGTAATGAGATGAATGCTATTGTGCTAAAATTCCCCCAAGTATTTACAGATGGGTTGGGAAAATTGAAGAATTATAGCCACAGAATCAAACTTAAAAGTGGTGCAAGGCCGGTTGCACAAACGTTGGGGAATGTTCCAATTGGTGTGCGTGATGAGTTGAAGACAATTTTAGCGGGAATGGTCAATGATGATGTTATTGAGGAAATAGAGTCCTCTAAGTGTGTTTCTCCCATTGTCTTAACTCGTAAATCAGACAAATCTTTAAGATTGTGTGTCGACCTCACGGCACTCAATGCGAACATCATTGTCAATTGTCATCCATTGCCTAATATTAATAAGGTCGTTAGTATGTTGGATGGTGCGAAAATCTTCTCTACTTTGGATTTGAGGTCTGCGTACCATAAGATTGAGCTTACTGAGGATTCCAGGCATTTCACAGCTTTCATCACACCGAAGGGGCTGTTCTAGTTCAAACATATGCCATTTGGTCTTGCCTTTGCGGCATCTCTGTTCCAGAGGGCGATGTTCAAACTTTTTAAAGAAATGGATACTTTTGTGAAGTGTTTTCAGGATGATGTTTTGGTTCACTCTAAGAATGTGGAGGAACACAAAGATCATATGCTAAGAGTGTGTGAATTTCTCGGCAAGAATGGACTAACGCTAAAAATTAAGAAATGTCAATTTTTTGCCAAATCTATGGAGTATTTGGGACACACTATTTCAAGTGAGGGTGTGATATCCAAGCGTTCTCTTGTTGATGCTATTGTTAATGCTCCAGCCCCAGATAGTCGTAATAAATTGTTATTGTTCACAGGCTTGTGTGAGTATTACAGCAGGTTCATAGAGAATTTTGCCACCAAAATGGAACCTCTGAGGGAATTGACGAGGAAGGGAGTGGAGTACAATTGGTCTGAAAGACAGATGAATGCTTTTGAAATTATTAAGAGAGAAATTGCTGATGCGCCTACTCTCAGACCTTTCAGTGTCAAAGCACAGTGCGTTGTTACTGTTGATGTGAGTATGTATGGTGTTGGGGGTGTGCTGTCTCAGAAGTGTGGTAAGGACATCTGGAATGTTAGTTTTACTTCCCGCACCCTGTCTGATGCTGAAAGAAGGTATGCTGCCATTGAAAAGGAGTTGTTAGCGTTTGTGTGGGCCATTGAACATTTTAGAAATTATATTTGGGGGTCACGTTTTGTGCTTCAAATGGACCACAAACCTCTGGTTGGTATCCTGTCACCTGGTGGTGGGTGGAATGCCACTGCTTGCATTGCGAGATTGGTATCAAGGTTCCAAGAATATTCTTTCTACATCGAATATGTACCAGGAAGGAGGAATTCGGTGGCTGATTGTCTTTCGCATCTTCCTCAAAGTGAATCTGGTAGTGTGAGTGACCATGTGGCATTAGAAATGGATGTGGTTTCTGTAGTGTCTGACTTTATGTCTGAAGAATTCAAGATGGTGGAAGAGAGACAGTGGCTAGAATGTGATCTGGTGGATGAGGTGTTGCAAAAGGTCAGAGAGTATGTGAGGTGTGGGTGGCCGAGTAGAGATAAGGTGGATGGGGAGATTGCCCCTTTCTTTAGTGTAAGAGAGGAATTGGAGGTGGTAGATATTCTCATGTTCGAAAAAGGGAAATGTGTTCCTCCAAAAGGGATGCAGTCGATTATTCTAAAGATTGTGCATGAAGGTCATCCTGGCATCTCGTCTATGAAGTGGTTGATAAGGAATTGCTTTTGGTGGCAGGGCATGGATAAGTTGTCGGAAAGGACAGTCAGAGAGTGCAGTGTATGCATCAATGCGGAGAAGATGTTGAAGACGATACCAGCTCCTTTGTGTCCGATGCCTTGGTCTGATTCTTCTTGGCAGAGGCTTGGTTTTGATATTTCAGGGCCATTTTTTTTTTTACCTGCTGAGGCTCGGTATGCTTTGGTTTTGATTGATTACCATTCAAAGTGGCCTGAGGTGAAAATGATGTCCCAGGTCACATCTAATGCCATCATAGAATTTTTCAATGAGGTGTTTGCAAGGGAAGGTTTTGCACAGACGGTGGTGTCTGATAATGGTGTGCTGCTAGTATCTAAAGAGATGCACATTTTCTTTAGGTATAGCAATATCAAGCATGTCACAACCTTACTGTATGAACTGCAAAGTAATGGATTGGTTGAGAGATTCAACCGTGTTTTGAAAGATAGTGTTTGTTGGGCAAGAGGTTTTGGAGGTCTTTGGAAACAAAAAGTTAAGAGAAAAGTTGTGGTTTTATCGTATTACTCCTCAGAGTACCACTGAAGTGAGCCCTTTCAGATTGTGAGGGGAAGGAATCCCGTGTCAAAACTCTGTCCGTGGTGGTTTAAGAAGAAGCAAAATAAAGAATTGGAGAATGTGAGTATAGAAGAGGTTAAGGACAGAGTGGGAATGAAGCAACAGAAGTATAAAAAAGTGTATGATGAGAAGTGGAATGTGAACGAGCCGTCTTTTCTTGTAGGAGATTGGGTCAGAATAAGGAAACCTGTGCTGGTGAGAAAAAGTATGTCTAAGTTTGGTAAGGCCATGAGGGTTGTGAAGGTGTTCAAAAAGTCTGTTGTAACTCAAGATGGCAGAGTGTGGGGTGTAAAAAGGTTGGCTAAGGGCGGACCTGGGTATGTTGGTACTCCCATTGAGGATTTTGTGAGGACTGTTGGGATTCCGGGTTTGTAATGAGTGAGAGGAAGGAAGTGCCTAGAGAAGAAGATGTGGTGGATGGTGAGGTGAGAGGTACTAGTGATGATAATTTTGGAGATGGGGTTGGGTATGAGAGTGTAGAGAATGTACGGAGGGAGGACTCCATTGCCTCCCGGGTCAAACCTGAGGCCCGGCCAAGGTATCTTTCCTCAAAGTTGAAAGGGTTTGTGTAGTCTATAGTTTATTTTCTGTGTTTGATAGTCGAGTTCACTGTGAATGCTATGACAATATTTTATAATCATTGTATATAGTGTATATTATTTATCTCCTATGTTTAAGGGGGAAAATGTGTTGTATTCTTATGTGGGATTCTTATCTTTAGAATTGTGGGGTTGCCTAGGGGATGTTGTTGGAACATGGAATGTGGGGAACATTGGAATGTGGGAAGAGTCAGTTGTTGCTGAAGGAGCCTCTTGGCTTGCAGCTTTGCGCTGTTTCTAATAAACTCTACAGCTATATGTCGTCCATTTTTCTTTTAAAACTCAACAACATGTCTAACCTTTTAAATACACTGCACCCTTATCTATAGGCCCTTTAGTGCCTACCCTAGTGGTGACTTACATGTATGAAAAAGGAATGTTTCAGCCTGGCAAAAAGTTTATTTTGCCCAGTCCAAATGGCAGTATGAACTGCACATGCAAGCTGCAATGGCAGGCTTGAGGAATGTGTGAAGGGTTACTTAAGTGGGAGCCACAATAAGTGCTGCAAGCCCACTAGTATCATTTAATTTACAGGCCCTGGGTACATGGAGTACCATCTTTCTTGGGACTTTAAAGTAAATTATATGTGCCAATTAGGTGTAAACCAATTTCACCATGTTTAAAGGAGAGTGCACAGAGTCTTAAGGTCAACAAAAACAAGAGCAGCAAAAATGGAGGAGTAAGGAAAACAAATGGGGGAAGGCCACTTTCAAGCTGACAAGTCTAACAAGAAGAAGTTTAGTAGATGGATTGAAAGGGGAAAGAAAAATGACAAAAAACGACGGGAGAGAAAGGACTGGATCCACGATTTGAAGGTAATTAGATTTGAGGGAGGTGCATTAGTGGGAGACTCAGTACCAAGAGAGGCATGAATGGATTCAATCCTGCTGTAGAAGAAGTCTGACAAGAATCACATAGTCCTAATGCCTGCTCAATGGTTGTTTGAGGAGCAAGGATTTTTCAAATTTTCACAGTATTAAAGACAGCTTTGAAAGGGTGTTCTGGCTCTAGAATGCCTAAAGAGAAGTAGTTGGCTCCTGCATTATTGACTTACTTATTATAGACATTGAATGCTACTGTGTAGTGGTATTTGACTAGTTGGCAGTAGTCAAGATGCTGAGTTCACTCAAGGGCTTTTTTCTGACATTTCTAAAAGTTAAGCTCCAGTATGCACTAGGGTGAAATTTACTCGAGGATAGTCTCTGTTTACCTGGTTTCTAATCACTAGGACAGTGATAGCCTCTAATAGGTAAATTATGCTAACCATATAACAGGAATGACCACCACTATGCCAGGACCGTCATTCTATCTGGGAAGGTCACCACACTGCCAAGGATGTTTACAATACCTAAAAAAATTATCATCATTATGCCAGATCTGGGTTTCCCATAAACCAAGAATACCCAGATGATGGCACTTCAAAGATGGACACCATTAGGATGGGGCTGCCATAATTAGGTCAAGAATGTCATCTTCACTTCCAATCCCATGCTCACACAAACAGACCAAATGACAGTGCTGGCCCAACTGTTAATCACAGTGTACATATCTGTTAGTGTTTGGTCCTGGATAACCTGGTAGAGTATTGTATGTATTTCTTCAACATGAGCTTTGTTTTGTAAAATAGTTTTTAACATGTTTTAGTTTTATTCTACATGATTTATATTTTTTTATGTATTTTAAAGGTTTAATATTTGCTTAGTTTGCTTCAAATTTTGTACAGAATTAATAATTGTACATATGTATGTTCCCTATAATATATTAATTTTGATACCTTTCACATTTAAAACTATAATTATCTAATATATGCATTTGAATTTATAATGTAGAATTAAAAAGTAACTGTGTCATTCATAAAGTCCTAAGGGCCTAATAACAAGTTTGGTGGTTCGAGGACTGTCAAACCTGCGATGGCAGTCGGACCGCAACTCTTCTGGTGGTCCGACCACCAGAGTACGACCCTGGTGGTCAAACCACCGGGGGACCACCGCCACCACTAGGATCACGGATCCCGACGGGTTGGCGGCAATCAGGGTCGTAGTCAGCCACAGTGGCACTGAGTTCAGCACCGCAGTGTCCTCTTTCCGCCAGCCTTTTCATGGCAAGGCCCCCATCATGAAAAGGCTGGAAGAAAGCCAGTGCCTGGGGCTCCCTGCCAGCACCCTTAGAATGTGCACTGTCTGCACTGCAGACAGTGCGCGTTCTGAGGGTGCTGTGTGCGACAGCATTGACCTAAGCTCCCTCTAGGGAGCCAAGGCCAATGCCGAGGCACTGTTTCCGCCGGGCTGACCCACGGAAACATCACAATAGGATGTTTCCACCCATCAGCCTGCAAGACATTGGGGGGGTGCCGGTAGGACGTCAGTCTCCTCCCTGTGGCTTTGTGGTCAGCTGACCCGACTGCCAAAGTCGTAATCAGGCCCTAAGTTTATAAGTAGTTTTATAATTACTTCTATTTGCATGAATTAAATAATTTACAAGTTATTAAATAATGTAAATCTTTTTTAATATTGTCCTTGACAGGTGTACTTGGGTAGGAACAGTTAACCCAACATATCCTTGTGAACCACACATTCAGGACCCGTGAACTGCCAGCAGCAAAAGCACTCGCATTTACTACAGGGAATAACTACATTCCTCAATGAAAATGTAGCTCACAGCAAATAAACTGTGCTGGAAAGTGATGTGTCAGGGCTCAAAATGGTGATTACCCAACAGTACTGTCTACACTTTACTGACTGGGAGTGCAAGTTGACTACACCCATGGGACCCATGCCCTGCTTGTGATCCCATCTTGAGCAGGACCAATGTTGATTTGCATAAGGTGGGTCTCTGTCTACAATGGCACAGTGGGAAAAATAACAGTGACCTGGAATGCGTCCCAAGTGCTCACCAATGGCTTTGATTAATTCAAGCATGTCTTCCGTCACCTTGATGTTTTTGGAGATGTGCTAAGTGCAACGGGTATGTCCAGACACGGGGGGCTGTGCACACTGTGCCAACAGGCTCAAGCTATGTCTCACTGATGAGATCTCAGTTGATGAAAACTGATCTGGAGTTGCCTGTGTTCCCATTTCGAAGGCACCTGTTCCTGTTGGAGCAAAACCAAGACGGATTGGCATAAGGTGGTGTCTGTCTGACTGAAAAACATGTATGGATCACAGAGCTAAAAACAGTGGTGTAAAACATGGAGATTCTAACATTGTAGTTCCAAACCAGTTACACTGTATAAAATACACCTGATACCTGTGTTCCTGACAGCACTTGGCACATCAGCAAAAATATCAAATTTACAAACAATACTATCTACATGAGGTGGACCCCAGACACACAGCCACATATTTCAGTTTTGAACTAGTTTGCACAGATCTGGTGGTATAAAGTTTGCAATACCTACCTCCCCCAGAATGTGTACGTTGGCTTTTGGCATTGAGCATTAAAGGAGCAGGCTCACATTCCTGGTCCAGGTTACTTTGGGCCATATTTATACTTTTTGACGCAAAACTGCGCTAATGCAGTTTTGCATCAAAAAAATTAGCGCCGGCTAACGCCATTCTGAAGCGCCATGCGGGCGCCATATTTATTCAATGACGTGGGCAAGGGTGACAGGGGGTGTCCCTAGGGGCATGGGAGGGCACCTCTGGGCTCCTTCCGAGCCCACAGGTCCCTTAATGCCTGCCCTGACCAGGCGCTAAAAAACGGTGCAAAAGCGGCTGTACGTCATTTTTTTTGACCCGCCCACTCCCGGGCGTGAATTTTGCCCGGGAGTGTAAATACGGCACACATGCCTCAGAGTCAATTTTTTAGACGGGAATGCCTACCTTGCATCTCATTAACGCAAAGTAGGTGTCCACGCTAAAAAATGACGCAAACTCCATGGACTTTGGCGCTAGACACGTCTAACGCCAAGGTATAAATATGGAGTTAGTTTTGCGTCAGAATTGCGTCAAAAAAAACGACGCAATTCCGGTGCAAACAGAGTATAAATATGCCCCTTTGTGTATTATACTGACATACCCAAGCATCATTCTTCACAAACCTTCTTAATTCCACCTTGCTAGTTATTGAAAACCCTCTACACAAGGATTGATGCAATATTCTGGTAGGTTTAGTTAGACAATACTGTTCTGTCACACTTTAGAAATCCTGGTAAACAAGCTAAGTAATTCAGAGAAATTCCTAACCCCTCTGTACCTTGCATAGCAGCTCTTGTTGCTTACCTGGAAAAAAGTGAGATAATATTACTGAATTCCCCTATGGAAATAATGAGTGTTCTTCCAGTGGGTGTGAACCGATGTAATGTCCAGGTCCTGCACCATCACTGTCCCACGACAGTGATATAGAATTTCAGCCAGTGAAACATACTTACCCACCTGGGTTAGTAGCCATTACAGTGTTGACCTGCAATTAATCCTCTGCTTGCTGTCTACAGAGGTAGCAGCAGGTATGGGTTCTGGCCGCCACTTGTCTCCATCCTTTGTGCATCCTATCCATTGAAAAAGGGCAATGACACAGGTGTTCTTGAGGAATCTCCCACTGTTTGCTGAGATCTGATATACTGCCAGGCTGACCTGCCTTTCAATCTAGTAGGTTGGGTCCCTTAAGAAGGACAGCTTTCTTTTTCTTTCTATACTCCTCCGAAGTTAAGAACTTTTCTGCTCCCTACTATCAATAGCAAACTTTGCCCTACAGGTCTACACAAGTGCAGCTCCCGGTGGGCTTCTTGGTCTGAGCTCTCTGAAACGTTTTGCATTCTGGAAAGTTCTAGACATTACTTATTTCCATCACTTATTCCCTTGCCAAAATGAACCAACCATAATGTTGGCGCAATGACCATTTTGTACTGAACACACCTTCAGGCCTATCTGAATACCTCATCCTTCCTTTCTGACCAAAGATGCATTCTTGTACTTTATTTACGGGGTCCTAGTTGTGATTCTCCCTGAACTCTGCCTTATGCTTTGCACTGCTTTTGTATTGCACATACTTGGAAAGGAATACAGTCCTACAACTACTCTGAGTCTTGTCCAACGAGCCTTCTGATGTCTGATGAGACAATGCTGAAAGCATTCGAGGAGTTAAAGCTATCGTAGAGGAAGTTGATCATACCGAAGATATCAATACAAGGAATTCACAATTCTTGAGTGTAGAAATGAGATTTCGAAATCCAACTTAGCCCCACTTGGTATAAATGAAAACATTTTGGAGGCTAAAAAGATGATTAAATGGCTGTTAGTGGAGCAGAGCTTTCGACGTAAATAGATGAGTAAAATAATAAATACCCCTCTTTCCACCTGGCCTCACTTAATTGCACTCATAATCATCTGAGAGTTGATATACAGACAGCAACTTAATCTAATGAGAGAATGAAAAGGCTATGAGGAAGTGTCAAATTGAGTTTGAGAAAAGCACAGATTCTTTCAGATTACACACCTTATAGGTGGCTGCCTTATAGATTTTGGTTTATTGATATTTATCTTATACAATTAATTTTGGAAAGGTTCAAGTTATTCAAGGATGAAGTACAATGTAAAGGTAATTATACATCTCATCTTGATGATACTTGGCCAGATCTTTTTTGAAAATGCTTATGTTTAATTGCAGCACTGTTTCCTTTAAGAATAATGGGACGTATTTAAGAAAAAGTACACTTTATTAAAAGGATATCACAGGTATGGTGATGTGCTGACCTTGGCAGGCCACCATCACTGTAATGGCCACTAATCAGAGTGAGTGGCAATTTGTGACCTACCCCATTAATACAGCTTGCAGCCCACTCCAAATGCAAATTTTATGACATGATCCATTAAAATTCAGAAAATTCTGTACTGGTCACAAAGTACTGGTTGCAAATTACAACCAGATTTTTGCAGTGAGTTATTAGTACATCTGGCCCTCTAATCCCGACCTAATTTGTTGGCAGTTCAACCAAAAGACTTACGTTTTTGATAGATTTAGGCAAGAAAGTATTAGAAACAGGCACATTAGTTAACTTTATAGGTATCTCTGAGAGCTACATATGCATATTGTTATAGTTTTAACTACATAAGCACACTCACTTAAACCTCAACCAATGGAGATGTGGCTAAAATAGCGGCGGGCTGAGACGTGTTACCTTTCCCTCCATCCCGATACCTGCAGAAACCTACTGCGCTTCACCTGAGGGACCGCAACATGACGGCCGGGGCCCCTGCATCATTGTGCCCAATGTGGGGATGAGGTATAAGCCCCTTAATGGCCATTATAGCGCAGAAAGCAGCCGCAAAGGATCCAACCTCACCATGAAGATTGTGACTGCACTGTCTTCCATTTGAGCCACTACCGTGATGGGGAGGCTCATTCTTCCCTGGGCGTGTACCTGTGGCTCTGGAGGCTGAGGGGCCCAGGAGAGCCCAAGGATAAAGGCAGCCACAAAGGACTGGAGGTGCGCTGCTGAGAATAGGAGGAGTGGATCAGCAGCAACCTCAGCTGTGGCACAGCACGGGGCCTGCAGTACGGTGAGGCCCCACCACATTCTCCCCAGGGACAACAAGATCAAGAGTGGGGCCTCACAGTGGACGGGATCGACACCATGGGCCAGGGCCCTTTACTGCATCGACTGGGGCCCACTTCAGAATACAACACCTGCCCCAGGAAAGGACCACAGATACTGCACGGGGGTGGGGGCGGCCAGGGCTTTGAGGCGTTCAGAACTGCATTCCACTGCTGCATGAGCCCAGGAGCAGTGTGGGTAGCCTCGGAGACTGGGGAGGCCCCCTCAGATGACACCTCATTGCTTGGCACCTGGGGTCTCAGGACACCATCTTCGGGGCAGCCAAGGTACCACCACACCCTCCCTGGGCCACCAGTTCTTTGCCACCAGAGCGGTGGCGGGCTCCAGGTCATCAGCATGGATTGCTGATCAGCCTCCCACAACTGCCATTGCGCTGAGGGCCTCTGATGATGGGGTTGATAGGAGGAGTCAGGGGGAGAAAGGAGCCTGGAGCAATGGGGTAATCGGCTGGCCTGGACATTGTTGACCTTCCCTAGATTGCACCACACCACTGCACATGCCACTGGGCACCAGGGCCTGCTATCTGCACTGGAGACCAGGGTGGCCACCTCGGACGCCACCTCTTCATTTGGGACCCGAGGACTCTAGGACCAGGACCCCATCTCAAGAGAAGCCTAGAGGTTAAGAACTCCCCTTCTGCATACCAGCACCTTCCTGTAGGAACCAGAGTCGGTGCCGGGTCTTTGTGTCCAGATTGTGGAACATTCATTCGCGATCAGCATAGGGCGGAGGGCCCACAGCTATGGACGAGGATGGAAGGAGTTGGGGAGAAGCACAGGCACCAGAGGGGAGAGAGCGTGACTGCTGAGCAAAGCTGCTGTTCCAGAGACTGATTGTCCTGAGCCATTGCTGACCTTTCTAGCCCCTGGTGCTGACTATTCCGGAGATACCATCGACCTCACAAGCGTCATTGTCTTCCCCACAGATGTTAGTGGGATGAGGAGGGACTAACAAAGCAACTTCAGTCCTGGGAGACACTGAATACAATCAATTGCCATGGCCGCTGCCCTCTCCAAGAAGGATTGTTGCTTTAAGGACATGCTGAAAAAGATGATCGCACCTTAGTGCACCCACCAATCAGCCCAGGATCCACTCAGTGAGGCGGAAGACACAGAGGAGCTGGTCTTGAGGCGTTATTTACCTCTCTGAAAGACGTTCTCCAAAGCATCAAGAGGGATTTGTCCCAATACTTGAACATAGTCCAAAAAGACCTGGCCGACATCAGGGACAGTGTCTCACCCTTGGAGAATAATGCAACCAGCAGGGATGAGGAAATTGTGGCCCTACAGCAAGTAGTAATTTGTCTCTGCGAGCAACATGTGGATCAACAGGCCCACACCGAGGAGCTGGAAAATAAGTCACAATGCAACAACGTCCACATAAGAGGAGTGCCCACAGTTTCAGAGGGAAGTGACAGTGGAACCTACATCAAAGATTTCCTCGCTTATATATTAGGGCCTGTCAAGCTTCCAGTTCAGTTGGACAGGGTGCAAATGATGGGCCTCTCCAGGTCCCCATCATCCCACCCGGCAGATATCTTGGTAAAGGAACAGATCATAGGTAAGGAGAGGGAGCTTCATCCCTTAAAACTTTAAGGGCCATACACCAATGCTATACCACAATCTCTCCGCCATCACCCTGCAAAAAAGAAGGGACTTTTGTCCACTGACATCCCTTCTTCAAGAGAAAGGTGTTTCCTACTCCGGGGACCACCCGTTCCACAATGTCTTCCGAATGGGAGGGCCATCTCCACCAGCTTTGCTCCTTGCCGGCAGCATGCACTCTTCTGGGCATAGATAAGGATGCAAGCCTAGAGGTTAAATGGAGCCCACCCCACAGCAGGCCTGCAAAACACCTGCATGGGCACAAGCACCCGCCATTCAACAGAGACCTGTGCCTTAACCCAAACACCATGACGCAAGAATGGCAGGAGGTGCTGGAAACTTTGGCAGGAGACAAGAACAGCCTGGGACATGCCTGACTTAATGATAAAATCTTGGTTGACCCAGAGCTGAGGGGCAGCACATTTCTGACTGAAATGCCTCTCACCCTGGGACATTGTTCTTTTTGAAGTTTCATTGCGGGGACACTCAACAATGCGGATCGGGCCATACAAGAGGCAGCTACCCCAGATATGGAGGATGTGGAAGGAAGGGAGACAGTTGAGGGCAATGTGAGGAGCGCACAGACAGGGGCAGTCACCTCTAATCTTCCATGCACTCACACCTGTTGACACACTGCCCATAATCACACTTAATGGAAAGACCTGAAGAGCTCTGTCAAACAAAAGGCCATCATCTCCTACCTAGACCAAACTAAAGCAGACATCTGTCTCCTGCAGGAGTTACCTCTAGGCTAAAGAATGGCACCGCCTGAAGTCTTAGGCTTTTCTGCAACAACTGCACTCCTCGGGTGCCTGTAAGACAGCGGATGTGGAAATCTTGTTCTCGAGACCATTCAAAGGGAAGGTATAAGACAGGATAGTAGAGATCAGGGGACAGCTACTAGCATATCACATCTGGGTGGGAGATCAGGTATTGGCCCTAGGATCAATATACATCCATAAGACAACCAAGAAACCTTTATTCATAAAGCTCATTGGCTACAGGAAATGGGACTTCAAGATTTGTGGCGGTGAAACCATCCCCAGTCCCAGGACTACACTTTCAATTTCCACACCAATAAAACATACACCATGTTAGATCACTTCTTAGGGATCAGAGCAATACACAACCTAACCACTGCTGTCAAAATAGAACCCCACTCCTTATCCGATCATGCAGCAATCGTGGTCGACCTTGCATTATCCCCGGTGGCCCAGGTGAGCTACGTGTGCCAATTGAGAGAGAATCTCCTGCATCTGCCTGCAGAAGTCTCACAAATTGAATGGGCCATAGAAAACAATTTAGCACTCAACGACACGTCCGACACCTTGGTCACAGTTTTATGGAACGCACTAAAAGCAGTAGAGAGGGGAGAATTCATGACCATCTCTGCGGTGGACAACAAACTACGCTGGGAAAATAGGGAACGAATTAACATATAGTCACCCAAGGGCAACGGTCAGCGTTAATGTGCACACATCAACACACTTCCCCATAGGCAGAGGCACATGCCAGGGGTGTTCGCTATCACCACTGTTATTTGCACTCTATATGGAACCCTTTGCTCAACGTGTGCATGACCATGTGGGGTTCGATTTTGGAGAGAAGATCACACTATCTGCCTATACACAGATGATGTCATAGTGGGCTTCGACAATCCAGGCACGGCCCTACCAGCCTTCTTGGAAGAGGCAGAGGCACTTGGCACATAGGCAGAATTTTGCATTAACATCCAGAAATCTCAGACCCTGAATGTCTTGGTGTCCCCACAAACAGCAATGCTACTCTAGTATAGCAGTTGCGTGCAGTGGACCACTGATACTATTCCCTACCTTAAAATCCAGTTGGCAATGACAGTAACTGCCACCGCACAGCTGAACTATAGAGCCCTCACGCTGCAGATTAGGCAAGACCTCGCTCAATGGAGCCAGTACCCCCTTTCCTGGTGAGGCCGCATAGCAGCGATTAAAATGGATACACCTCCAAAAAACCCTCTTCTTGTTCCAGACCCCGTCTGTTGCTCCATCACCTGGAATGATTGAGACGCTACAAATGGAGTTGACTTGCTTCATCTGGGCGGACAGGTGTCCCCGGATGACCCAGACCGAGCCACCGACTCACAAAGGAAGGCGGGCTGGGCATCCCTAACTTCTGCACATATTCTCAGAAGGCACAGCTCCGCTACCTAGTTGTGTGGTTGGGAGCATAATCCAAGAAACCATGGCTCTTCATAGACCAGCAATTGCCAGTTTACATTTGTGAAATGTGCCTTTCCTTAGAAAATTGCAGCGTCCCGGGGTCTCTATTCTTCCCCGGTCACAGAGCCCACACTCAATGTCTGGGATGGAATGGCTACAGCTGCGGCTGCGGGTCTGACCACATTTGCATCCCCCCTGATGCCCATACTAGACAATTCAGACTTCGCACCAGGACAAAACCACCAATTATTTAATTGGTGGCAGACTAGCGGATGCAAGTCTGTTGGCCATCTGAACGATGCAGAAGGCGTTTGCTCATTTGAACAACTGAGAGGGCAGTTTGGACTGCCAGAGTCTGAAAGACGTCACTATTTCCAAGTCCGACTCTGGGTCACACACCTTGTGCTCCTACTCGGGGCCCAGAGACCTTTGACATCCTTCGAACAGTGGCTTCTTCTGAATCTTATGGACAAAGGAATGGTATCAGACTTATATACCATTCTCCTTCAGGCCCCTTCAATCCCAAGATCCCTGGGACAGTGCTGCTGGGAACAGAAACTGGGCAGAAGTCTGACCCCCACAAAATGGGGAGAGGTATAGTACAGAGGACCTCATACGGCTCGCAACTTGGTGAGCATAGAAACAGCTGTTAAAATCATAACTTACTGGCATCAAACACCCCCAAACTACAACAATGCTACTTCACATGCTCAGCTGACTGTTGGAGACAATGGGGAATGCAGGAATGCTACTCCATATCCTGTGGAACTGCCCCTAAATGTACATGTTCCGGAACCAGGTCCTGCAAGATATAGACACCCACTGCAACACACAGTTCCCCAGGTTCCCCAGCTTATACCATACTTGGCCTCCCCAATCCACTCACATTCCCGCTTAAGTCATGTAGGGGATCACAGATTGGTCTAGCACTGGGAGCGTCCCACCATACAATACTTGCATTCTGGTTCACCACTACAGTTCCTATACATCGGTACTGGCTCCATAGACTCTGGCATATACTGGGAATGGAAAAACTCTCTCTAACATTGGTGCCCCAAGGGGACTCCTATAGTGATCTCTGGGGCCCATTCATTGCGATACTATTACACAAACTTAGGGAACTGACTTGCCCTAGATACCTAAGACTGTTGCGACTCCTGGACTGCCCAGAGCTAGATTCACATTTTAGAATGTCATGCTGTCACAGCCATCCCGTCCTATTTTTCTTCTTTCTTTTTCCTAATTCTGCTGAAGTGCCCACGGGGGGAGCGCTTGAGAGGAGAAAGAGTTTAAAGTTCTCTGTATGTTTAAGGATGTTATATTCCTTGTTTACTTTGTTTACTGCTCATGTTGTTATGATGCTGACATACTTTTGAACTACAGGATAACAATAGAAAAGATTTTAACCAAAAACCTCAATCAATAACGTAAGTATGACTGAAAGACAAGTATTGTAAAAGTCTATAGGCATTGCTTTTCAAAAATAAGATTATTTTTTAATGAGTGCCAATTTATTTGGTGGATGTAGTTGTGCATATTGGTTAGTGGACCAATTCAGAATGAGTCAAAAGGTGCTTGTATGAAGGGATGAATAAGTACATGCAAGAATGAATGTGTGAGTGACAGTGCAATTGTGGATCAACAGTTGAGCAAATTAATACTTGAGTGAGAGGGTGAATGTATAAATGTTTGAGCCACTGTGTGGATGAATGAATAAATGAGTATGTGGATGAATGACTATATGAGTATATGAATATATAAAAAAGTACACATGTGCATGAATGGATGATAGAATCATCACTGGTCCGAGTATCGTTATAGCAGGCAGGCAATGACATTGTTCAGATTGTGGCAGAAGTACATCCTGGGTGTACTGGAAAGCATCACATGAGTTGCTCCAGCCATCCTCCAATTAAATCCATTATGTGGGCATTGGCTTCTATATGGAAGCAGCGTCCCTTCTCTCCACTCCCAACACATCCACTGAGGATTAAAATGTTAATCTCTTTTACAAAATCATAAATATTCCATAATATTCATCACTTCATTCTTGAAATGTTTTCCAACCGTTTGTTTCTGTTCAAGGTATAGTTGCAATGGATGAATTCTCCAAATAATTGGGTATCATGGAAGGATTTTAGTTCTATGCACAAATTTAGCAATCCCGATGCATTTCAGGCCCCTGCCCTTCTTCAGGGGATATGTGATCCTATGATTCAAACAATGCAAACCATTAATAAGGAGAGATGGGGTACTCAAACAAAATCTAATGTGAAATCTAAATTTCTGCCATTGACAACCAACTGTGCCCCGTTTCAGGTTGTCATCCCTCATTAGTCGTGTCAAAATGGTGAACCAAGCATAATAAACATGCTATCTCCCTTGGTGATTGCAGCTCGTTTAACCAACTGCAATTGTGACTGAGTTTAGTGAAAGTGAGAAATGAAAATAGAACGTGGCTCGGAAGACAAATTACAAATTTGCGAACGTGTGAGAATAACCTATGGCACAGCTTGTTCCAGATGACCGAGTGTGTCGATCATATAATTCTGACATAATCCAAGAATAATGATGAAATCATTCATGAAAACGCTTGCTTTAATGCAGTGACATGACTATCACCGCAGTGAAGTGCATGCAACTCTCATGTGTAGACAGCTGGGTTTAAAACTATGGCCCTCACTATGAACTTGACAGCAATCACAGCTGACCGCCATGCTGACGGTGAGCAAAAGACTGCCAGTGGGGGTGAACTGCATTCCGCGGTTTAATGATGGCAAAAAGACAAACCTCTAAAATTCTTCTAACCTCCACCCACTACCAGGGCCAACGACGGCAGAAAGGCAGGACACCCCACCCCGCCACCACCATGCAGAGAAATCCCCCGCCCACCAAATAATGATGCACAAATCAGCTCAGCGGACAATGAATGTCGAATGACCATTGGCGGTATAGACCGCCACGGCAAGCAATGGGACCCGGCAACAACAAATGCACACATTGGCAAGGTCGAAAACCACACACTTGACATACATCCACAACACTTTAAAACACATACATACACACCCCACAATCCTTTACAACACCAATAGCATGACAGATATTGACAACACAACACGCATACACTGAACTAGCCATTACACAAGTCACAAACACAAATATACCACCAAAACACATGCATAGCACAACCATCTTTACAAGCCATACACCGAACCACACAACAGCACCCTCACCAATACACCTATAATACACCACCCACAATACACACCATGGCACCCCCTAAGCACCCCGCTTGATAGACAGAGAGCTAAGGACCATGGTAGACGAAATTCTCAGGGTCGAGTCACACCTATTCAGAGCACAGGGGCAGCAGACACCCGTGGCCAGGAAGATGGAGCTATGGCAGACAATAGTAACAAAGTCAATGCACAAGGGAGGACATCAAGAAGAGATGGAATGACCTGCGCGGGAAGGTTTGTTCCATGGCATCCAGGCACAACATCGCCGTACAGAAGACTGGTGGTGGTCCCCCACCTCCTCCCCCCAAATACACCGACTGGGAGGAGCAGGTCCTGTCTATCCTGCACCCGGAGGGCCTCACTGGAGGACTGGGCTCGGGTAAGTCAACTACAGTACCTTAATAGTCACCACACCTATAATGCATATAACACCCCATCCCTCTCACTATCACCAGGACCCCATCCCCTACCCAGTCAACAACACCCACACATTCACATCCAAGTCACATGCATGCCCGCAATCCCCCAAACAAATCACCATTCAGCCTCCCTTGCACAGTCAGCAACCCATGCCTAGAATCCCAGTGGAACTACAACACCCATAATGCACCACCACCCCCTCAATAAATGCATCTAAATGTACATAAAGGGACCTTGCATGCCACTACATGGTAATCCAAGCATCAATTACTTCTGACCAGTGCTGCAACTGACAAAAAAGTACAGGACACCCACCTCTCTATTTTCTCACACTCAGACACCACTACCCATGCCACCCGGAAGGAGACGTCAAAGGACACCAGCACCCCTAGCCCTGCAGCCCAGCTGCACCTTTGCAAATATGCCCTCAGACCCAGACATCCACTGAAACACTAGCCAAGACCAAGCCCAGCACCAGTAAGTGACTCTGTCCTGAACTGTCTCCCTTGTGTGCCACTGAGCTACCTAGTTGACATGCCACTGCCATTTCACCATCTTCCAATGGCTCCATGAACGATACCCCTGTGCAACCAACAGCTGAGCATTTGTACCAGAGTATGTTGTTCAGCATGTGCCCACTCCCTTCCACTGCCCCAACATTCACTGATGTTTTGACTTTGAATAAATACACCTGTGCACTCAGAACATCTGTCCTTAATCAATATGAGAGATCAATTGTGAATGTGAATGTAGTAGCCAGTTACCATCATAATGCCACTTTTATTGCAGGAGGTGATCCAACACACTGAAGTGTCTGAAGTATGTCACGCTGTACATCCCATTGCGTGCACTGGCATCTGCCACTTCAGACATGATTTAGCATTTTCAGTTGTAAAGAACACCACAGTACTTATTACATGAGTCAGACTGCAACAATGCAGTGAAGCCATCAGCATCATAGAACAGTATCTGAGAATCACTGGAATATAGGGAGATTAACTAGGTCCTGGAGTTGATATCTTCCCCCTCTTCTTCACCATCACTCTCATCTCTCCTCTTTGGTGGCAGGGCTGGTTGGACAGCATCCTACTCCTCCAGAAGTGGGATAGCTTTTCTCACAGCCAAGTTGTGCAGCATGCAGCAGGCCACCACTGTCTTACACACCTTGTCAGGGACATAGCACAGGGATCCTACAGAGAGATGGAGGCAACAAATTCTTGCTTTCAGGAGTCCTATGGTGCACTCCATCACCCTCCTAGTATGACCATGGGCCTCATTATAATTCCTCTCTGCGTCTGTCCTGGGATTCCTCACAGGTGTCAGTAGCCGTTGCATGTTGGGGTAGCCAGAATCCCCTCAAAAGTGGGCAAAAGAGGGTTGAAACACACACAAGTTACTTGCATGCAGCCTGGCTGTCAGCTATGTAACTGACCCAGTGTCATACACTCTTACCTATGAGCCAAGCTCTGTCCCCCTGTAGTTGTCCCATCATGTGTGGCACACTGTTGTTTCTCAGGACAAATGAATCGTGGACTGATCCTGGGAATCTTTAATTGACATGTGAAATGCACTGATCAGCAGTACACGCCAACTGGACATTTATCGAGTGATAGTTTTTACGATTCCAATACACCTTTTCATTTACTCTTGGGGGTATGAGGGTTATTTGTGGGTTCCATTAATGGCACCTATCACCTGGGGGATATTAGCAGAGGCATAGAATCCTGATTTGATGGCGGTGAGATCAGCTCTTTGGGGAAACTGGACATAACTTTGCAAGTGTTGAACAAATGCATCCAGGAAATTGGACAGGATGTGGCTGAACATTGGCTGTGATACCCCTGCAGCCATGCCCACTGTCACTTGAAAAGAGCCCGTGGCCAGAAAATGGAGCACAGATAGCACCTGCACAGTTGTAGGAATGGCATGCTGATTTAAATTGCCCGGCTTCAGAACAGGATCCATTACTGCACAGAGGTCAAGGATTGTAGCGTGAGTAAGTTGGTAAATTATGATGATTGTGATATTCCTCCATGGTGGCCAGATCTACTAGTGGTCTGTAAACAGATGGGGCTCTCCTTCACCACATGGGTCTGTACTATTGGGTGATGAAGGAACACCTTTTGAGTTTGGACATACACTTGCATCACATGGTGCCACACTACATTTCTGCAATGCAACACATATGTAACGCGCACACACACAAAGAATGAGTAGTCTGTCAGGCTAATGTGTGGTGAGGTGTCTCAGTCATAATGGTATCACAGTGTGGACACACTTCCAGCCATGATTACATGTGGGGGACTGTAGGAGGCTGGACTGGCTTGTAGTGAGTACCAAGGGGTACTTGCACCTTGCACCAGGCCCAGTTATCCCTTATTAGTGTATAGGGTGTCTAGCAGCTTAGGCTGATAGATAATGGTAGCTTAGCAGAGCAGCTTAGGCTGAACTAGGAGACGTGTGAAGCTACTACAGTACCACTTAGTGTCATATGCACAATATCATAAGAAAACACAATACACAGTTATACTAAAAATAAAGGTACTTTATTTTTATGACAATATGCCAAAGTATCTTAGAGTGTACCCTCAGTGAGAGGATAGGAAATATACACAAGATATATATACACAATAGCAAAAATATGCAGTATAGTCTTAGAAAACAGTGCAAACAATGTATAGTTACAATAGGATGCAATGGGGAAACATAGGGGTAGGGGCAACACAAACCATATACTCCAAAAGTGGAATGCGAACCACGAATGGACCCCAAACCTATGTGACCTTGTAGAGGGTCGCTGGGACTATTAGAAAATAGTGAGAGTTAGAAAAATAGCCCTCCCCAAGACCCTGAAAAGTGAGTGCAAAGTGCACTAAAGTTCCCCTAAGGACAAAGAAGTCGTGTTAGAGGAATAATGCAGGAAAGACACAAACCAGCAATGCAACAACTGTGGATTTCCAATCTAGGGTACCTGTGGAACAAGGGGACCAAGTCCAAAAGTCACAAGCAAGTCGGAGATGGGCAAATGCCCAGGAAATGCCAGCTGCGGGTTCAAAGAAGCTTCTACTGGACAGAAGAAGCTGAGGTTTCTGCAGGAACGAAAAGGGCTAGAGACTTTCCCTTTGGTGGACGGATTCCTCCTGCCGTGGAGAGTCGTACAGAAGTGTTTTCCTGCCGAAAGAATGCCAACAAGCCTTGCTAGCTGCAAATCGTGCGGTTAGCTTTTTTGGACGCTGCTGAGGCCCAGGAGGGACCAGGAGGTCGCAAATTGGACCAGCAGAGAGAGGGGACGTCGAGCAAGACAAGGAGCCCTCTCTGAAGCCAGTAGCACCCGGAGAAGTGCCAGAAACAGGCACTACAAGGATGCGTGAAACGGTGCTCGCCGAAGTTGCACAAAGGAGTCCCACGTCGCCGGAGACCAACTTAGAAAGTCGTGCAATGCAGGTTAGAGTGCCGTGGACCCAGGCTTGGCTGTGCACAAAGGATTTCCGCCGGAAGTGCACAGGGGCCGGAGTAGCTGCAAAAGTCGCGGTTCCCAGCAATGCAGCCCAGTGAGGTGAGGCAAGGACTTACCTCCACCAAACTTGGACTGAAGAGTCACTGGACTGTGGGGGTCACTTGGACAGAGTCGCTGGATTCGAGGGACCTCGCTCGTCGTGCTGAGAGGAGACCCAAGGGACCGGTAATGCAGCTTTTTGGTGCCTGCGGTTGCAGGGGGAAGATTCCGTCGACCCACGGGAGATTTCTTCGGAGCTTCTGGTGCAGAGAGGAGGCAGACTACCCCCACAGCATGCACAAGCAGGAAAACAGTCGAGAAGGCGGCAGGATCAGCGTTACAGAGTTGCAGTAGTCGTCTTTGCTACTATGTTGCAGGTTTGCAGGCTTCCAGCGCGGTCAGCAGTCGATTCCTTGGCAGAAGGTGAAGAGAGAGATGCAGAGGAACTCGGATGAGCTCTTGCATTCGTTATCTAAAGTTACCCCAGAGACAGAGACCCTAAATAGCCAGAAAAGAGGGTTTGGCTACCTAGGAGAGAGGATAGGCTACTAACACCTGAAGGAGCCTATCAGAAGGAGTCTCTGACGTCACCTGGTGGCACTGGCCACTCAGAGCAGTCCAGTGTGCCAGCAGCACCTCTGTTTCCAAGATGGCAGAGGTCTGGAGCACACTGGAGGAGCTCTGGACACCTCCCAGGGGAGGTGCAGGTCAGGGGAGTGGTCACTCCCCTTTCCTTTGTCCAGTTTCGCGCCAGAGCAGGGCTAAGGGGTCCCCTGAACCGGTGTAGACTGGCTTATGCAGAATTGGGCACATCTGTGCCCAACAAAGCATTTCCAGAGGCTGGGGGAGGCTACTCCTCCCCTGCCTTCACACCATTTTCCAAAGGGAGAGGGTGTCACACCCTCTCTCAGAGGAAGTTCTTTGTTCTGCCATCCTGGGCCAGGCCTGGCTGGACCCCAGGAGGGCAGATGCCTGTCTGAGGGGTTGGCAGCAGCAGCAGCTGCAGTGAAACCCCAGGAAGGGCAGTTTGGCAGTACCAGGGTCTGTGCTACAGACCACTGGGATCATGGGATTGTGCCAACTATGCCAGGATGGCATAGAGGGGGCAATTCCATGATCATAGACATGTTACATGGCCATATTCGGAGTTACCATTGTGAAGCTACATATAGGTAGTGACCTATATGTAGTGCACGCGTGTAATGGTGTCCCCGCACTCACAAAGTTCAGGGAATTGGCTCTGAACAATGCGGGGGCACCTTGGCTAGTGCCAGGGTGCCCTCACACTAAGTAACTTTGCACCTAACCTTTACCAGGTAAAGGTTAGACATATAGGTGACTTATAAGTTACTTAAGTGCAGTGTAAAATGGCTGTGAAATAACGTGGACGTTATTTCACTCAGGCTGCAGTGGCAGGCCTGTGTAAGAATTGTCATAGCTCCCTATGGGTGGCAAAAGAAATGCTGCAGCCCATAGGGATCTCCTGGAACCCCAATACCCTGGGTACCTCAGTACCATATACTAGGGAATTATAAGGGTGTTCCAGTAAGCCAATGTAAATTGGTAAAAATGGTCACTAGCCTGTTAGTGACAATTTGGAAAGAAATGAGAGAGCATAACCACTGAGGTTCTGATTAGCAGAGCCTCAGTGAGACAGTTAGTCACTACACAGGTAACACATTCAGGCACACTTATGAGCACTGGGGCCCTGGGTTACCAGGGTCCCAGTGACACATACAACTAAAACAACATATATACAGTGAAAAATGGGGGTAACATGCCAGGCAAGATGGTACTTTCCTACACAACCCCCCCCCCCCAAACGAAGGACAATAAGACTAGCCATGACCTGATGAGTCTTCATTGTCTAAGTGGAAATATCTGGAGAGTCCATCTGCATTGGAGTGGCTACTCCCAGGTCTATGTTCCACTGTATAGTCCATTTCCTGTAGGGATATGGACCACCTCAACAATTTAGGATTTTCACCTTTCATTTGTTTTAGCCAAAGTAGAGGTTTGTGGTCTGTCTGAACAATGAAGTGAGTGCCAAACAGGTATGGCCTCAACTTCTTCAGAGCCCAGACCACAGCAAAGGCCTCCCTCTCAATGGCAGACCAACGCTTTTCTCTAGGGGTCAACCTCCTACTAATAAAAGCAACAGGTTGATCCTGGCCCTCAGAATTAAGTTGTGATAGGACTGCCCCTACTCCTAATTCAGATGCATCAGTTTGGACATAGAATTTTTTAAAATAACAAGGGCTTTTCAGGACAGGTGCAGAGCACATGGCCTGCTTCAGCTCCTCAAAAGCTTTCTGACAGTTTGCTGTCCATAATACCTTTTTAGACATTTTCTTGGATGTGAGGTCATTAAGAGGGGCTGCAATGGAGCCATAGTTCTTAATGATCCTCCTGCAATACCCAGTGAGGCCTAGGAAGGCTCTCACCTGAGTCTGAGTGGTAGGGGGAACCCAATCAATAATTGTTTGGATTTTCCCCTGAAGTGGTGCAATCTGTTCCCCACCAATAAGGTGTCCCAGATAAACCACCTTCCCCTGCCCTATCTGGCACTTTGAAGCCTTGATAGTTAGGCCTTCCTTTTGCAGGGCCTCCAAAACTTTCCATAGGTGGACCAGGTGATCATCCCAGCTGGAGCTAAAGACAGCTATATCGTCCAAATATGCTGCACTGAAAGCTTCCAGCCCTTGCAGGACTGTGTTCACCAATCTCTGAAAAGTGGCAGGTGCATTTTTCAAACCAAAAGGCATTACAGTAAACTGGTAATGTCCTCCAATGGTAGAAAATGCAGTCTTAGGTTTAGCATCTTCTGACAATTTGATCTGTCAATACCCTGCAGTCAAATCAAAAGTGCTTAGATACTTGGCAGATGCCAGTGTATCTATGAGCTCATCTGCCCTGGGTATAGGGTGAGCATCAGTTTTGGTTACCAAGTTGAGACCTCTATAGTCTACACAAAACTGCATTTCCTTCTTTCCATCTTTGGAATGGGGTTTTGGTACCAGTACCACAGGAGAAGCCCATGGACTGTCAGAGTGCTCAACCACTCCTAGTTCTAACATTTTCTTGACCTCTTGCTTTATGCAGTCCCTGACATGGTCAGGCTGCCTATAGATCTTACTTTTGACAGGTAAACTGTCTCCAGTATCTATAGTGTGCTCACACCAAGAAGTGGTACCTGGCACAGTAGAGAAGAGTTCAGAGAATTGATCTAGGAGATTTATGCAATTATCTTTCTGCTCAGCAGTAAGACAATCAGCCAAAACTACACCTTCCACAAGAGCATCTTGTTCTGTGGAAGAGAAGAGATCAGGTAGAGGATCACTGTCTTCTTCCTGTCCCTCATCAGTTGCCATGAGCAGGGTGAGATCAGCCCTGTCATAGTAGGGTTTCAGGCGGTTGACATGGAGCACCCTAAGGGGACTCCTGGCAGTGCCTAAGTCAACTAAATAGGTGACTTCTCCCTTCTTTTCAACAATTGTGTGGGATCCACTCCATTTATCTTGGAGTGCTCTTGGGGCCACAGGCTCCAATACCCACACTTTCTGCCCTGGTTGGTACTGAACCAAAACAGCCTTCTGATCATGCCATTGCTTCTGGAGCTCTTGGCTGGCCTGAAGGTTTTTACTGGCCTTTTTCATGTACTCAGCCATCCTTGATCTGAGGCCAAGTACATAATCCACAATATCCTGCTTAGGAGCTTTTAAAGGTTGTTCCCAACCCTCCTTTACAAGTGTGAGTGGACCCCTAACAGGGTGTCCAAAAAGAAGTTCAAAGGGGCTGAAGCCCACTCCTTTCTGGGGTACCTCCCTGTAGGCAAAAAGGAGGCATGGTAGAAGGATATCCCATCTCCTGCGGAGTTTTTCAGGGAGACCCATAATCATGCCTTTGAGAGTTTTATTAAATCTCTCCACCAGTCCATTTGTTTGTGGATGATAGGGTGTTGTGAACTTGTACGTTACACCACACTCCTTCCACATGGCCTTTAAGTATGCAGACATGAAATTGCTTCCCCTGTCTGATACCACTTCCTTTGGGAAGCCCACCCTAGAAAATATTCCCAGGAGGGCCTTTGCCACTGCAGGTGCTGTAGTGGTCCTTAAAGGAATTGCTTCAGGATATCTTGTTGCATGGTCCACTACCACCAAGATAAACCTATTGCCTGAAGCGGTAGGAGGGTCAAGGGGGCCAACTATGTCAACCCCTAACCTTTCAAAGGGAACCCCAACCACAGGCAGTGGAATAAGGGGTGCCTTTGGGGTGCCACCTGTCTTGCCACTGGCTTGACAGGTTTCACAGGACTTACAAAATTCCTTTGTGTCCTCAGACATCCTAGGCCAATGAAACAATGGAACCAGTCTGTCCCAAGTTTTCATTTGACCCAGGTGCCCAGCTAGGGGAATGTCATGTGCCAGGGTTAGGAGGAACTTTCTGTACTCCTGAGGAATCACTAATCTCCTGGCAGCTCCAGGTTTAGGATCCCTATGCTCAGTGTACAAGAGGTTGTCCTCCCAGTAAACTCTGTGAGAGTCACTGACATCCCCATTAGCCTGTTTGACAGCTTGCTGTCTGAGACCCTCTAATGTGGGACAGGTTTGCTGTGCCACACTCAGCTCCTCTCTGGCAGGCCCCCCTTCACCCAAAAGCTCAGCAGTGTCTGCTTCCAGCTCCTCTGGTGTAGGTTCTGCACAGGGAGGTAATTCTTCTTCCTCAGAAGTAGAATCCACTGTAGAGGGAGGGATAGTAGGAAGTGGTTTGCTTCTACTAGCCCTAGCTTTAGGGAGCACTTGGTCCATTGTTCCAGGATCCAAGCTTCCCTGTCCTTTTTGCTTTTTGGCCTGAGCACTTGTCAAAGCAAAAATATGCCCTGGGATGCCCAGCATTGCTGCATGGGCCTCCAACTCCACATCTGACCAAGCTGATGTCTCCAAATCATTCCCTAATAGACAGTCTACAGGTAAATCTGAAGCTACCACAACTTTCTTTGGACCAGTAACCCCCCCCCAGTTGAGATTTACAACAGCCATGGGGTGGCTAAGTGTGTTGTTGTGAGCATCAGTTACTTGGTACTGGTGACCAAGTAGGTGTTGTTCAGGGTGGACCAGTTTCTCTATGACCATAGTCACACTGGCACCAGTGTCCCTGTAGGCCTGAACCTCAACACCATTTATTAGGGGTAGCTGCTTGTACTTATCCATATTAAGGGGACAAGCAACTAAGGTGGCTAAATCAATAGCCCCCTCTGAGACTAACACAGCCTCTGTGGCCTCCCTAACAAGGCCAACCCCAACTAAGTTACCAATAGTGAGCCCAGCTACTCCCTTGGATTGGCTATTAGTAGGTTTGCTCCCACCACCACTGCTATTAGTAGGGACACTAGGTGTAGCAGTAGGGGTTGTAGTGGTAGGAGGCTTGGTGCCTTTCTTTGGACAACTGGGATCTGTTGTCCAATGGCCTTTTATTTTACATAAATAGCACCATGGTTTCTTTTCCTTGTTCTGATTAAAAGAGGATTTGGGCCCACCACCCCCACCAGAGTGTTTTTGTGGGCCTGATGAAGACTCATTTTTAGATTTGTCCCCACCCTTGTCAGAAGACTTACCATCCTTCTTTTTGTTGCCATCTTTGTCACCCCCTGTATGAACTTTTCTGTTCACCCTTGTTCTGACCCATTTGTCTGCCTTCTTTCCCAATTCTTGGGGAGAGGTCAGATCAGAGTCCACCAAGTACTGGTGCAACAAATCAGACACACAATTATTAAGAATATGCTCTCTCAGGATCAAGTTATACAGGCTGTCATAATCAGTAACTTTACTGCCATGTAACCACCCCTCCAAGGCCTTCACTGAATGGTCAATGAAATCAACCCAGTCTTGTGAAGACTCCTTTTTGGTCTCTCTGAACTTTATCCTGTATTGTTCAGTGGTTAAGCCATAACCATCCAGGAGTGCATTCTTAAGAACTTGGAAATTATTAGCATCATTTTCTGTCACAGTAAGGAGCCTATCCCTACCTTTTCCACTAAATGATAGCCATAGGATAGCAGCCCACTGCCTTTGAGGGACATCCTGTACAACACAGGCCCTCTCAAGTGCAGCAAACCACTTGTTAATGTCATCCCCCTCTTTATAAGGGGGAACTATCTTGTGCTGATTCCTGGAATCATGCTCTTTTGCAGGATGACTATGGGGAATACTGCTGCTGCCACCATGGTTTTCTAAACCCAGTTTCTGTCTCTCCTTCTCTACTTCTAAAGTCTGTCTATCCAAATCCAGCTGTTGCTTCTTGAGCTTCAGTCTGGTTTGTTCCACTCTCAATCTATTGATCTCCCTTTCTAACAATCTGTCATCAGGGTGGGTGGGAGGGACATGTCTTGAAACAGAAGTATGGTGAGAATGGACAGAAGGAGACCTGTCCCTTACAGAAGCCACCCTAACAGCTTGGCTAACAGAAACATCACTACCAGTATGGTGAGAATAAATGCTTTTGCTATGATGTGAGACAACACTATTTATATGGTGTGGCTCATCATCATTACCAACTATGCTAGACTGTCTATTAATGGGCAGGCTAGGAAGTTTCTGTCCTGAATCTTTTCCTGGGGGAGTCCCTGGATCAGATTGAGAACCATTAGCTATTTTTTCAACAGATGGGGCACTTATGGCCTTATCCTGTACTCTAAGCATGTTAATTAACAGTTCTAAGGAAGGATTCTTCCCTACACTCAAACCTCTCTCTACACAGAGACTCCTTGCTCCTTTCCAGCTAAGGTGGTCATATGCAAGTTTGGACAGATCAACATTTTGGCCTGTGCCAGACATTTTTAGAGAGAGTTAAAGTGATAGAAAAAGAGAAAAAAGTTTTCAGAACTTTTTAGAAAGACAGAAAAAAACTTTTTAAACTTTTAAGAACTTTTTGAAAGTTTAGAAGTACTTTTCAGCACTTAGAAAAGAGTGAAAAGAGGAAATGCAAAACTTTTTGGCTATGTGTATATACACTGACCTTGTTTTGTATATTTTTCTCTTATGAAAAGTACAATGACAAGAGTGGTAAGTAGTCTCAAAGCACTTATCCCACCGCTGCACAACCAATGTAGGAGGCTGGACTGGCTTGTAGTGAGTACCAAGGGGTACTTGCACCTTGCACCAGGCCCAGTTATCCCTTATTAGTGTATAGGGTGTCTAGCAGCTTAGGCTGATAGATAATGGTAGCTTAGCAGAGCAGCTTAGGCTGAACTAGGAGACGTGTGAAGCTACTACAGTACCACTTAGTGTCATATGCACAATATCATAAGAAAACACAATACACAGTTATACTAAAAATAAAGGTACTTTATTTTTATGACAATATGCCAAAGTATCTTAGAGTGTACCCTCAGTGAGAGGATAGGAAATATACACAAGATATATATACACAATAGCAAAAATATGCAGTATAGTCTTAGAAAACAGTGCAAACAATGTATAGTTACAATAGGATGCAATGGGGAAACATAGGGGTAGGGGCAACACAAACCATATACTCCAAAAGTGGAATGCGAACCACGAATGGACCCCAAACCTATGTGACCTTGTAGAGGGTCGCTGGGACTATTAGAAAATAGTGAGAGTTAGAAAAATAACCCTCCCCAAGACCCTGAAAAGTGAGTGCAAAGTGCACTAAAGTTCCCCTAAGGACAAAGAAGTCGTGTTAGAGGAATAATGCAGGAAAGACACAAACCAGCAATGCAACAACTGTGGATTTCCAATCTAGGGTACCTGTGGAACAAGGGGACCAAGTCCAAAAGTCACAAGCAAGTCGGAGATGGGCAAATGCCAAGGAAATGCCAGCTGCGGGTGCAAAGAAGCTTCTACTGGACAGAAGAAGCTGAGGTTTCTGCAGGAACAAAAAGGGCTAGAGACTTCCCCTTTGGTGGACGGATCTCTCTCGCCATGGAGAGTCGTGCAGAAGTGTTTTCCCGCCGAAAGAACGCCAACAAGCCTTGCTAGCTGCAAATCATGCGGTTAGCTTTTTTGGACGCTGCTGAGGCCCAGGAGGGACCAGGAGGTCGCAAATTGGACCAGCAGAGAGAGGGGACGTCGAGCAAAACAAGGAGCCCTCTCTGAAGCCGGTAGCACCCGGAGAAGTGCCAGAAACAGGCACTACGAGGATGCGTGAAACGGTGCTCACCGAAGTTGCACAAAGGAGTCGCCGGAGACCAACTTAGAAAGTCGTGCAATGCAGGTTAGAGTGCCGTGGACCCAGGCTTGGCTGTGCACAAAGGATTTCCGCCGGAAGTGCATAGGGGCCGGAGTAGCTGCAAAAGTCGCAGTTCCCAGCAATGCAGCCCAGTGAGGTGAGGCAAGGACTTACCTCCACCAAACTTGGACTGAAGAGTCACTGGACTGTGGGGGTCACTTGGACAGAGTCGCTGGATTCGAGGGACCTCGCTCGTCGTGCTGAGAGGAGACCCAAGGGACCGGTAATGCAGCTTTTTGGTGCCTGCGGTTGCAGGGGGAAGATTCCGTCGACCCACGGGAGATTTCTTCGAAGCTTCTGGTGCAGAGAGGATGCAGACTACCCCCACAGCATGCACAAGCAGGAAAACAGTCGAGAAGGCGGCAGGATCAGCGTTACAGAGTTGCAGTAGTCGTCTTTGCTACTATGTTGCAGGTTTGCAGGCTTCCAGCGCGGTCAGCAGTCGATTCCTTGGCAGAAGGTGAAGAGAGAGATGCAGAGGAACTCGGATGAGCTCTTGCATTCGTTATCTAAAGTTACCCCAGAGACAGAGACCCTAAATAGCCAGAAAAGAGGGTTTGGCTACCTAGGAGAGAGGATAGGCTACTAACACCTGAAGGAGCCTATCAGAAGGAGTCTCTGACGTCACCTGGTGGCACTGGCCACTCAGAGCAGTCCAGTGTGCCAGCAGCACCTCTGTTTCCAAGATGGCAGAGGTCTGGAGCACACTGGAGGAGCTCTGGACACCTCCCAGGGGAGGTGCAGGTCAGGGGAGTGGTCACTCCCCTTTCCTTTGTCCAGTTTCGCACCAGAGCAGGGCTAAGGGGTCCCCTGAACCGGTGTAGACTGGCTTATGCAGAATTGGGCACATCTGTGCCCAACAAAGCATTTCCAGAGGCTGGGGGAGGCTACTCCTCCCCTGCCTTCACACCATTTTCCAAAGGGAGAGGGTGTCACACCCTCTCTCAGAGGAAGTTCTTTGTTCTGCCATCCTGGGCCAGGCCTGGCTGGACCCCAGGAGGGCAGATGCCTGTCTGAGGGGTTGGCAGCAGCAGCAGCTGCAGTGAAACCCCAGGAAGGGCAGTTTGGCAGTACCAGGGTCTGTGCTACAGACCACTGGGATCATGGGATTGTGCCAACTATGCCAGGATGGCATAGAGGGGGCAATTCCATGATCATAGACATGTTACATGGCCATATTCGGAGTTACCATTGTGAAGCTACATATAGGTAGTGACCTATATGTAGTGCACGCGTGTAATGGTGTCCCCGCACTCACAAAGTTCAGGGAATTGGCTCTGAACAATGTGGGGGCACCTTGGCTAGTGCCAGGGTGCCCTCACACTAAGTAACTTTGCACCTAACCTTTACCAGGTAAAGGTTAGACATATAGGTGACTTATAAGTTACTTAAGTGCAGTGTAAAATGGCTGTGAAATAACGTGGACGTTATTTCACTCAGGCTGCAGTGGCAGGCCTGTGTAAGAATTGTCATAGCTCCCTATGGGTGGCAAAAGAAATGCTGCAGCCCATAGGGATCTCCTGGAACCCCAATACCCTGGGTACCTCAGTACCATATACTAGGGAATTATAAGGGTGTTCCAGTAAGCCAATGTAAATTGGTAAAAATGGTCACTAGCCTGTTAGTGACAATTTGGAAAGAAATGAGAGAGCATAACCACTGAGGTTCTGATTAGCAGAGCCTCAGTGAGACAGTTAGTCACTACACAGGTAACACATTCAGGCACACTTATGAGCACTGGGGCCCTGGGTTACCAGGGTCCCAGTGACACATACAACTAAAACAACATATATACAGTAAAAAATGGGGGTAACATGCCAGGCAAGATGGTACTTTCCTACAGGGACCAGTACTCATGTCAACACTCGATGAAGGGGAGAGAAAAAGGGGCAGTGGATGAGGCCCCCGGCCAGGCCATGGAGATGTGGTGGAAGCAAAATGGCAGCCTCTGGCCATCCAGGTATTGTAGTGTGGAAGTGACTTAATTCCGCTGGCTTTTGTCATCATGGCGGTAGGCGGTGTTCACCACCGTGCACCTGATCATTGTATTACATGGTTGTCAATGGGGAACCTGGGCCAATCATGATCGCTGCCAGCGGTGACAGTGCACACCGCTGTGGTATCTACTGCCATTTTGACAGACCCTTGAAACTTGACTCCAGCATTACGTGAAGAGAAGAACTCCACTGCGTGTGCTGCTGTGTCCTGACTCTCGTCCCTGAGATGGCGTGTGTGACAGGGAAACGGGCCCGGCCTTCACCGCGGAGGAGCTTGAGAAGTTGGTGGATGGGGTCCTACCCCTGTATGCCAAGTTGTATGGGCGAGCAGAGGAGCAGGTGAGTTGCTATCTGTCCTCCTTAGATGTGTTTGAATGTGGCAGATGCATGTATGCGTTTGTGTTCGATGTGTGAATGCTCACCTGTAGTGTGTCTGCCAGTTTCTGCTTGTCATTTGTTCATATGCATTTCTCCATGGGCCATGTCAGTATGAACGGGCATGGCATTTGTGTACGGGGCACCCACACTGACGTCTGTTTCTTTACTCTGTGTGGCTTATGTATGTCAGCGCCCATCAGAAGAGGGGAATATGGCAAGCCATCACCAAGGAAGTGCAGACCCTCTGGGGGTCTATAACCTGAGGAGCACCCACTGCAGGAAGTAGTGGGAGGAGCTGTGGCGCTGGGTCAGGAAGACTGGATAGGCCCAGCTGGGGAAGGCCTTCCAACAAGGGAAGGGTGCCTGTTCAGCCTCCCCCATCCCCCTGTCTGTCACCTCACCATGCACACCCACATGCACTACACCCTCAGTCACTGCTGCTGCCCCCATTCCCGCAGTCACCACAACAGCTAACATCCAGTCATGCACCCCAGACACCACACCTGCACTCACCACAACTACATCCACAGACACTTGCAGCACACTCACCAGACTTGCAGACACCCACACAACATCCATCTACACTGGCAGCCTGTCTTCTCCCACTGTGTCCACCTCCCCTCCTCCCAAAATACTCAAACGTTCACACTAATCCACACCACACACATTCACCACACACAAGCATGCTAAACAGGCATCTGCATCCACGTCCAGCACACCTACACCTCGTACCACCACTCCCTCAACCTCCACTCCCAGACCTGGCTCTAAATACCCTCCAACTGCACCGAAGAAGGTTTTCCTCTCCCGTGTTGACCTGTTTGAACCCACTGGCTTACCCCGTCTTGTCCCTTAACGTTCCCATGCCCTAGCCCAGTCCACTCCTTCCTCGTCTAACTCCACCCTAGTCCATCCTTCCCATTCCCGTGACCCTTCCCCAGGGAGGAAGAAGCCCTGTGTTGCCCCAGATCCCTCTGCCACCCTCCGGTCCAGGTCCACTCCCCCTCCTTCCAAGGGCACACCCAAACCCTCTCCACCTCCACCTCCTAAACCTAAACCCAACCCCCCCCCTTCAAGACCTGAGTCTCCACCTCTGCCACCCCCTTCCCTTCTTCCCTGAGGTACCTGGCTGCGCCATTGATGCCCCTTCTCAGTGGAGTTTTCTTTATCATCATAGGGGTCAAGTGTGGGATATATTTGCCCTTCCGGGACTTTGAAATGGACTGGCCAATGGCCTTGTTTGAACATTCATTTTCTTTGTTAAATTTGAGTGCCCAGCAGAGCTGTTGGCACAATATAGAGACGTTGTGCAGCGTTTCACTATGGGGGTGTGGTGTGCACAGGTGTGTGCATTGGTACTGGTATTTGTTGCCTTGTGTCTGGTAAGTACATCTTGTTATGGTATGTATGGCATGGGATGATGTAGGAGGCTGGCCTGGCTTGTAGTGGGTACCAAGGGGTACTCACACTCTGTACCTGGTCCAGTTATCCCTTATTAGTGTAGAAGAGGTGTTTCTAGCAGCTTAGGCTGCTAGAAGGTAGCTATAGCAGAGCAGCTTAGGCTGAACTAGGAGACATGCAAAGCTCCTACTATACCACTGGTGTCATATGCACAATATCATAAGAAAAAACAATACACAGATATACTAAAAATAAAGGTACTTTATTTTTATGACAATATGCCAAAAGTATCTCAGTGAGTACCCTCAGTATGAGGATGCCAAGTATACACAAGATATATGTACACAATACCAAAAATATGCAGTAATAGCAAAAGGAAGTAATGCAAGCAGTGAAAAATTACAATAGATTGCAATAGGAGCACATAGGTATAGGGGCAACACAAACCATATACTCCAAAAGTGGAATGCGAACCACGAATGGACCCCAAACCTATGTGAGCTTGTAAAGGGTTGCTGGGACTGTAAGAAAACAGTGAGGGTTCGAAAAATAGCCCACCCCAAGACCCTGTAAGGTAGGTGTAAAGTGCACCTACAACCCCCAGAGAGCACAGAAGTCGTGATAGGGGGATTCTGCAAGGAAAACCAACACCAGCAATGCAACAACAGTGGATTTCCGGACTTGAGTACCTGTAAGACAAGGGGACCAAGTCCAAGAGACGCGACAGTGTCGAGAGTGGGCAGGAGCCCAGGAAATGCCAGCTGAGGGTGCAAGGAAGCTGCCACTAGATGGAAGAAGCTTGGTGTTTTGCAAGAACAAAGAGGACTAGGAACTTCCCCTTTGGAGGATGGATGTCCCACGTCGTGAAGAAGCTTGCAGAGGTGTTCCGACGCAGAAAGACCACAAACAAGCCTTGCTAGCTGCAAGGGTTGCGGTTAGGGTTTTTGGATGCTGCTGTGGCCCAGGAGGGACCAGGATTTCGCCACTTGGATGAGGAGACAGAGGGGGCGCCCAGCAAGTCACGGAGCCCTCACAGAAGCAGGCAGCACCCGCAGAAGTACCGGAACAGGCACTTAGAAGAGGAGTGAACCGGAGTCCACCCGAAGTCACAAAAGGGAGTCCCACGACGCCGGAGGACAACTCAGAAGGTTGTGCACTGCAGGTTAGAGTGTCGGGGACCCAGGCTTGGCTGTGCATGAAGGAAATCCTGGAAGAGTGCACAGGAGCCGGAGCAGCTGCAATCACGCGGTACCCAGCAATGCAGTCTAGCGTGCGGAGGCAAGTACTTACCTCCACCAAACTTGGACTGAAAAGTCACTGGACTGTGGGAGTCACTTGGACAGAGTTGCTGAGTTCCAGGGACCACGCTCTTCGTGCTGAGAGGGGACCCAGAGGACCGGTGATGCAGTCTTTTGTTGCCTGCGGTTGCAGGGGGAAGATTCCGTCGACCATGGGAGATTCCTTCAGAGCTCCTGGTGCAGAAAGGAGGCAGGCTACCCCCCAGAGCATGCACCACCAGGAAACAGTTGAGAAAGCCGACAGGATGAAGCGATACAAGGTTGCAGTAGTCGTCTTTGCTACTTTGTTGCGGTTTTGCAGGTGTCCTGAGCAGTCAGCGGTCGATCCGTTGGCAGAAGGTGAAGAGGGAGATGCAGAGGAACTCTGGTGAGCTCTTGCATTCGGTATCTGGAGAATTCCCCAAAGCAGAGACCCTAAATAGCCAGAAAAGGAGGTTTGGCTACCTAGGAAGGAGGATAGGCTAGTAAGAAAGGTAAGAGCCTATCAGAAGGAGTCTCTGACGACACCTGATGACACTGGCCACTCAGAGCAGTCCAGTGTGCCAGCAACACCTCTGTTTCCAAGATGGCAGAGGTCTAGGGCACACTGGAGGAGCTCTGGGCACCTCCCCTGGGAGGTGCAGGTCAGGGGAGTGGTCACTCCCCTTTCCTTTGTCCAGTTTCGCGCCAGAGCAGGGCTTGGGGATCCCTGAACCGGTGTAGACTGGCTTATGCAGAGATGGGCAGCATCTGTGCCCATCAAAGCATTTCCAGAGGCTGGGGGAGGCTACTCCTCCCCAGCCTTCACACCTATTTCCAAAGGGAGAGGGTGTGACACCCTCTCTCAGAGGAAATCCTTTGTTCTGCCTTCCTGGGCCAGGGCTGCCTGGACCCCAGGGGGGTAGAAACCTGTCTGAGGGGTTGGCAGCAGCTGCAGTGCAACCCTGAAAAGGCAGTTTGGCAGTACCCGCGTTCTGTGCTAGAGACCCGGGGGATCATGGAATTGTCTTCCCAATGCCAGAATGGCATTGGGGTGACAATTCCATGATCTTGGGCATGTTACATGGCCATGTTTGGAGTTACCATTGTGACGCTATACAGATGTAGTGACCTATGTATAGTGCACGCGTGAAATGGTGTCCCGCACTCACAAAGTCCGGGGAATTTGCCCTGAACAATGTGGGGGCACCTTGGCTAGTGCCAGGGTGCCCACACACTAAGTAACTTTGCACCCAACCTTCACCAGGTGAAGGTAAGACATATAGGTGACTTATAAGTTACTTATGTGCAGTGTAAAATGGCTGTGAAATAATGTGGGCATTCTTTCACTCAGGCTGCAGTGGCAGGCCTGTGTAAGAATTGTCAGAGCTCCCTATGGGTGGCAAAAGAAATGCTGCAGCCCATAGGGATCTCCTGGAACCCCAATACCCTGGGTACCTCAGTACCATATACTAGGGAATTATAAGGGTGTTCCAGTATGCCAATGTGAATTGGTAAAATTGGTCAATAGCCTGTTAGTGACCATTTGTAAAGCAGAGAGAGCATAACCACTGAGGTTCTGGTTAGCAGAGCCTCAGAGAGACAGTTAGGCATCACACAGGGCACACATACATATAGGCCACAAACCTATGAGGTCCTGGCTAGCAGGGTCCCAGTGACACATAACAAACATACTGACAACATAGGGTCTTCACTATGAGCACTGGGCCCTGGCTAGCAGGATCCCAGTGAGACAGTGAAAACACCCTGACATATACTCACAAACAGGCCAAAAGTGGGGGTAACAAGGCTAGAAAGAGGCTACTTTCTCACAGATGGTGGGAGGGGTTGGGAGTGTGTTGCTGTGTGGGTGGGGTGGGTGTGCCACTGTGCCCTTTCTTCCAATGGGCACTAGGCTGCGGTACTTACCGTTGTCGTCTTTGTCGTCAGTCATGGTCCTGGAGGAATATAGCAAGGAGAAGCACTGGGATTATTTCCAACTCTTGCTCCATGTCTGTGTCAGCCTGTTCTGTGTGCCTCCGGTGAGTGTTTCCCTTTATATGGGTCGTTTCCACCATGCTTTGCCTGGCAGTGGTTCCTGCCGCGGAACTGATGGCAGTGTGGTGTTTCATAATTTGATGGGTGGGTAGGGCCTTTCCGCCGGCCTGACGGCGGCCTCCACCGTCGTCGTTGGGACTACCAAAATGGCATTGGGTGGATGGCCCGCTACTTGTTTCTCATTGGCTTTATTATTTGGTGGACCGGACTGCCATCCTGTTGGCGATAGTTACTGCTGCCGCGGGCGGTGCGTTGTTTCCCGCCATGTTCATAATGACCACCTATGTATCTCGGCTTCTAGCACAGCCGTCCTATTTCCCCGGTCCACACTATCATGCATACACATGTGAGACTGTGCAGTTCATATGAAATATTCATGACTAGAGGCAAATACATCAAAAAATGTTACTGCTTACTTAAGTGCATGAACGCATGCTTTTTGCAACTTAGCTGGCTGGCGCAACACGTGATGCTTTCCAGTACACCCAGGATGTACTTCTGTCACAATCTGAAAATCTTGCTATCCAAGCAGTGTTTATATTTTTCTTACTAGGGAAGTTTGTTCTTGTGATCTCAGCTAGGCACCTCCTTGTATTATTTGTGTGGCCAATCCTAGAATCCTGTGTGTAATAGAGTACAAATTTGGATCCTAACTGCACTTGTCAATCTTGTGTCGTTGGAGTATTGCAGGGTGACCCCCTCCCTTCACCGCCTCTCACCGGTTGATTAACTCTGTGATTCACAGACTATTTATTTTTGCTGTATCACAAACCCTTTAAGACTCCAAGTGGAGAATCTTTAACTGAACCCAGTGCAGTTGGCAGGGAATCACTTTCACTTGGTGGATGCAGTGACTAGAGCTGAAGCTCACCACCACACAAGACCAGCAGGCACCAAAGGTAAGACAAAGGATTTTCTGTGAGGATTTTGGGTGGAGGACAGCCTGGAGGGGGGCTCGCTGATCAGGTCACACAAATCAGAAAACTTTGCAATGTGGGTCCGAGTGTATGTATTCTCCCAACTAGGTGATGGTATGCTATGTAAATGTAAGATTGACCATCTGTTAGGTGACAATCGGATAAAAAGGGTTAGGTAGGTGCAAGGGGTAGTCAGAGGAATTAGGAGGTAGAAGTATGTTTGAAGCTATGGTAAGGATAATACTATCTGACAGGTTGTGTACAGGAAGATCAGTCAGACCCACTCTTCCCTTTCTTACCTAAAGGTTTCCCACCTCCTTCATTGGATGAGCTATGGTACAAGGCAGCATGTTACCTAAATATTTTCCTGGCTGTAAATGCAGGTGTAGTAAGGAAATGGGCCAACAAATTTGATTTGAATAAGAAAACGTGTAAAGGGCCTCTCACCCATGTTGGGTAATGCCACTATGTTAAGACCTTGTGGAGGTATATAGTGACGTATTTACGAGCCTCTTGCACCACCTTTGCATCACATTTTGTGAAGAAACAGAGTTGCAAACCTTAAAACAAATACCCATGCGGTCACTCCAAGCCAATTTGCATGTCTTTGAATGACCTCATTGATATGGAGAGTAAGGCAAGGCAGCACAAATTGCTGAGTTACCTTACTCTGCGTTAAGGAGGCATTCCATGGGCCTTGCAGTGGGTGTTGCCACACAACACCCATGGATTATGATGCATCCCCAGATTTAGAAGACCTTGCAAACCTGTGGATGCGCTAAAGCCTTATGCCTCCACAGAGGAGGTGCAACAAGGAGAACTATCTTTATTTCCACTCGTGTTTTCCTGCTTCTATGTGTGCTGCATTCTGCGGTACACATAGAAAAATGAAACAGCCTCCCAGAATTCACAGGCTATTCATTTTTGCTGTGTCAACAAACCCTTTAGGACTCCAAGTGGAGAATCTTTTTCTGAGCCCTGTGCAGTTAGCTGGGAATTACTTTCAGTTGGTGGATGCAGTGGCTGGACCTGATCACCAAGAACCAGAGGTAAGACAAAGGATTTCTGTGAAGATTTTGAATGGAGGATAGCCTGGAGTGTGGCTCACAGATCAGGTCAGACAAATCAGAACACTTTGCAATGTGCGTCTGAGTGAATTTATTCTCCACACTTGGTAATTGTATGTTATTTCAAGGTGCCCCTTTCTGAACAAAAACAATCCTAAATGCAACACAGGCATCCTTGCACCATGGGGAAACACTGGGATTATTTCCAACTCTCGCTCCATGTCTGTGTCAGCGTGTTCTGTGTGCCTCCAGTGCCCTTGCACCATAGTGCAAGGGTGCCTGTGTTGGTGCTAGGCTGCTGAAATGGCGCCAGTGCAGGGGGAAAGAACAGGAATGTACCATATGCCACAGATGCTTCACATTCTTGCCCTTTCCTTTTGACACAGAGTAGCGCAGCAGAGTGAATTGCTGCACTGCCCTGTGCCAAAAGCCCATAAATATGGGCCTTGGAGTATTGGATAAAGCATGCTATAGATGATGGTAGAAAGTATTTTGCAGAATAAGGCATTTTTGATATTGAGTGCTTGCATACTTTTAAGAAAAGATTAGAACGTAAAACTAAATCTAGTCTAGAACAGTGGTTGGATTTCTTTGACTGGCATGTGGAGGCCATGAAACACAAACAGGAATCTCAGATGCAGGGTCAAATTGGCTACTGGAGAGATAGATTGCATGCTTGTACCCCTACTACACTTGCACTGTCTACTCTACATTTATGTGCCCAAATGACTAATATTACAAAAACCCAAAAAGAAAAAGTGGATAGCATATTAGAGGATCTGCGTTTTCAGCTTCTTGCAGGGGATTCCAGGGGTGCACCATTGATTGCACCCAAAAATGGTGCAACACAATCAGGTGTCCATAAGGCACAGAACGCAAGTGAGCACAGCCCGGCAAGCAAGATGGCAGTTTCCAAGTTTGTAGATCTGCTGAAAACCCCCACTGTTCCTGAATGCCTATGCCCTTAGAAAAGCAGATCTTGCTACCTTCAGTAGAAATCTGGAGAAAACAGAGAAAGGGAAGGAGAGATATGGAAACACCAGGCTCTCTGACACCACAAAGTCTCTCTTGAAGGACAGCACAACATAGAGTGGATGTTGAAGGAACAGTTGGAATGATTATAGCTGCAGAAAAATAGAGAAAACAGATAAGTACTATCTATTAGTTAAGCAGAAGGACGTGGTAGTGATAGGTACAACGGCTTATTGGTTTCAGCAGCTTGTATGGCTTTGATAAGCATTAGGCAACCTAGAATCCAAGTGATGCCCTATATTGTGGCGACATCAACATTATCTATCACAAAACCACTTGGTTTTGGAAAACAGGCACCTGCGTTTTTGGTACTTGGCTCGGCTGCCATATAGGGAAACCTACCAAACCCAGACATTTCTGAAAACTAAACACTCAGGGTAGTCGACAGAAGTGTGACTTGTGTGGATTCCCCAGAGTGTTCCTACCCAGAATACCCTGCAAAGGTGAGACATTGAATAAAAACAAACAAAATTCCTGCATTTCGGTCATACAAACTACAGGAATTTGCAGGGATCCGCAAAATTCCTACCACCCACGGTTTCCCCACTTGTCCTGATAAAACAACACTGACTTGTGGGTCTGTACCTAGTGCCGGTATCAGGAATTGATCACCCCAGAGTCAACATTTGCCCTGAGGTAAGGGCTACCATTAACCGTTGTCTGATCCATTCCTGTCACGGGCACTATGCCTACCCACACAAGTGAGGTACCACTTTTATAGGGAGACTTAGGGAAATGCTGGGTGGAAGGAAGTTTGGGGCTCCTCTCAGATTCAAGAACTTTGCATAGCTTAAATGTGAGGAAAATATGAGGTTTGCAAAGGTTTCTGGCTGACAGAACCTAGTGAGAGCCCCACATGTCACCCCATTATGGATTCCCCTAGGTGTCTAGTTTTTTAAAATGTATAGGTTTGCTAGGTTTCATAGATGCCGGCTGACAGAGAGGGCAAAATTCACAGCTAGGCACTTTGCCAAAATCAAGTCAGTTTTCAGTGGAAAAATGTAGTGTCCACATTGCGTTTTGGGGCATTTTGTGTCGCGGGCACTAGACCTACGCACACAATTAAGGTACCATTTTTATCAAGAGACTTAGGCCCATATTTATACTTTTTGACGCAAACCAGCGTCGGCGCTGATTTGAGTCAACAAATTTACAGCCGGCTAATGCCATTCCTACCCGCCATGCAGGTGCCTTATTTAAGGAATGATGTTAGCCGGCGCTTCGGACTGGTCTGAGTAAAAAAAAATGACTCAAACCAGGCAGCGCCGGCGTAGGGGAAAATGGGGGTTGTGCGTCAAAAAATGGTGCAAGTCAGGTTTGAGGCAAAAATCATGCCTCAAACCGGACATGCGCAATTTTTTGACACTCAACCCCCATTGAAATGAGTCATGCCCCCTTGCCCAATGGCCATGCCCAGGGGACATCTGCCCCCTGGGCATGGCCATTGGGCACAGTGGCATGTAGGAGGGCCCAAATTAGGCCCCCCTATGCCACTTTAAAAAAAAAATACTTACCTCAACTTACCTGTACTTACCTGGGATGGGACCCCCATTCATGGGTGTCCTCCAGGGGTGGGCGAGGGTGGCAGGGGGTGTCCCTGGGGGCTGGGTAGGGCACCTCTGGACTCCTTCCATGGCCAGAGACCATGGAAGTGAGTCCACAGGTCCCTGAACGCCTGCCCTGACCCAGGCGTTAACAAATGGCGCACATCAGGCTGTGTGCCGTTTTTTAAGGCCTGCCCCCTCCTGTGCGTCAAAATGCCACTGGAGTATAAATAAGGTGCACAGGCCTTAAAGTAATTTTTTGGGTGGGAGCGCCTACCTTGCATGTCATTAACGCCAGGCAGTTTCCCACATCCAAAAAATTAGGCACACAGAGGAATGTTGACATCCACGGGCTCAGGCGTCAAAGTTTAAATATGGTGCACGGTTTGTGCTGAATGTGCGTCAAAAGTTTTGACGCACATTCGGCACAAACAGAGTATAAATATGGCCCTTAGAGTAATACAGAAAAGAGGTAGAGGGAATGGCCATAGGACATGTAGGTTTGCTGGACATGATTACATTAAAAATAAAGATATTACATCACCAAAATATTAATAATTCACCCTAATAAAATATATACATACGTTCATAACAATATAACCAAAATAAATTATTTACATTAACTACAAACACTATCTGTCTGTCTGTCTATCTATCTGTCTGTCTATCTATCTATCTATCTATCTATCTATCTATCTATCTATCTATCTATCTATCTATCTATCTATCCATACATATACATATAGTAGCAATGCGGTCTGTAAGAAATTCACAGGAGGCGTGCACTAATAGCTCGTGCAGGCGAGGAAGGAAGACCTTGCTTTCACAATAAATCCTACTGCAAAGAGAAATTGCTGCACTCCAAGGAGGTAAAGTTTTCAAATGTATATTACCTTTGTGACAGCTTCCCCAACATGTTTCGACCTCTGGGTCTTTTTCGCAGTAGTGAACCCTTTTGACACGGTCCCTCGGGATACACTATGGGAAGTTATGGAGAGTTATCACCCCAATAGCGAACTACTAAGACTGATTAGATACCTCCATGAAGGGACTTATGCCCATGTTCGTTGGTCAGATAGTGGTGACCTAACGGAAGCCATACCCGTCAATAGAGGGGTTAGGCAGGGTTGCATCTTGGCACCAACACTATTTAATCTTTATATAAATGGTGCTGTGGACCAATTGCTACACTGTAATCATGATGCCCCTAGACTAGCTGGAACTCCGGTCCCTATTTTAATGTTTGCTGATGACACCTTATTAATTTCAAGAACACCTATGGGTTTGCAAAACGAACTGGATACCTTTTATAATTTTTGCTCCAACAGAGGACTTGAAATTAATCCAACAAAATCTAAGTTTATGGCCTTTAACCCACACAAATTATTTAGGGGAAAAATGACGATAGCAGGCCAATTAGTGGAGAGAGTCAGACAATTTGACTACTTGGGGATCAGGCTAAGCGACGACCAACGTTGGTCGGCACAGATCAAGAAGAGTCTGACAATACTTAGGCAAAGGGCTATAGTGTTAGCCAAAAAAATAGCTAGTACCTATGAGGGGGAGATAACACCTGCCATCACCGTTTATAAAGCAGTGGCAGTAGCGGCCTCAACTTATGGTGCCGAGCTTTGGGGCCATACTAATTCTAGATGTCTGACCACTGTAGAAAACCGGTTTATTCGAAACTTCCTAAAGTTGCCGATGAGCACCCCTCTCACTCCGCTCAGATTTGATTTAGCCCTAAATGAAATACACAATGAAATTGCACTAAGACCCCTAATGTATTGGATTAATCTTTGGACCTCAGAGGACCGGCATACTCTCCATGCAGCACTAGATGAATTTCTCGCAAATAACAGTGTACTAAAGATCCCTTGGTTTAGATACATCAGAGACACGTGTAAATTTCTCAAAATGGAGGAGGTGTGGAGTGCTCCCCACAATTTGGTAAAGGAAATAAAGGAACGTGTAAAAAAGTGCTACTGGGAGAACATTTTGACCCAAACTTGGCTAAAAAACCATGGCAGTCTGACTTTGCACTTCTTAGACCACAAATGCAGTCCCAAGTTTGAGGCTTACATGGATAATGTAAATCCTCCATATACCAAAACACTATTTATTAAGTTTAGACTAGGGACTCTTCCGCTTAAGTCATTTACAGCGCAATGGAGATCGGAGGACTGCAATTCAATATACTGCCATCACTGTCAAAAGACAAAAGAGTCACTTGCGCACTTTATGTTTTTCTGCCCTAGATATCTGGTACCCAGGAAAAAGTGGATTGCTCCCTTATGTAGGGAAATTGGAATAAGGGAATGGAATACGGCATTACGACTCCTAACAACTGATACAAGTGATAAAATAGTTTTCTCTGTGGTGGGATACCTACGAAGTGCATGGTCAATAAGAACAAAAGAACTATTATAAATGTGTAATCCCAACACATTGGTTTTAGACCATATTCATTTAATATATCAGTTCTCAATTGGATGAAGCTATAGCCTTAATGGTCTGGACTTTTAGTTAAAGAATAATGATGATTTGCATGTTTTATAAATTTGTGACCATAACTTTATTTAGGGGTCTTAAAAAAAAAAGAGATAAATGAAAAATTGGTCCTCCAGCGGCGAGGGTTTTGTAAAAAATATAGGAGACATGAACTAAAACTTTGCTAATTACGTGCTTTTAATAATTTGGTTTTAGATTATAATTAATTAGTCTAATAAATTGTAATTGATTGAACCCAAATTCTAACGATCTAATATTTTTATATGTCTTGAGATTTTGTAAAAACAAAAATGTTTAAAAACAATATTATCTACACATTTTTAAAAATCTTAAAGTGCTATGTTTCTTAATCATGTTATGTTTTGTTTTGTCTACTTTTATGGCTTACAGCCGAAATAAAGAAAGATTGATTGGAACCCTTTGTTTATACACTTTGGTGGCCATTATGAACCGGCTGTGACACAGCCATTTCACCGCCAGTACCACCAGTGCGGTCCGACCGCTGGTGACGGCAGTCACCATCTTCAGGCTGGCGGAAAGGACCTTACTGCCCATCGTATTGTAAGTCAGCAGACCGCCACGATTTCCATCACCCAAAGGCTGGTATATGAGGAAACACTCACCGTAGGGACACAGACGAGACCGCAGACGACATCAAAAGTGAACTGGAGATCTTGCCAATGTTGTATCTTGCCATCCACCTCCAGGACTTGCAGGGCTGACGAGGACAACTACGGTGAGTACACCCCCCCAGCACACAAGGGAGGAAGGGGACAATGACACACCCACATATAACACACACGCACATGACAACAACTGCCACGCCCACACACACAATGCAAACCAACACCCGTACCCATACACACATCCACACACAAACACAAACACACAAAGGGGGTCATTACAACCCTGGCGGACGGTGTTAAAGCTGCGGTAATACCGCAAACAGGCCGGCGGACAGAAAAAGGGAATTATGACCGTGGCGGAAACCGCCAACATAGACAGCCACTTTAACACTCCGCCCGCCACAGCGGTACAGACAAGCAGCGCGGCGGTCACCGCCAACAAACAGGCGGAAGACAATGTACCGCCCACAGTATCACAACCCGCCAATCCGCCACCTTTTCCGGGGCGGATTCACCGTGGATAAAAACACGGCGGAAACAGCTTTTGCAATGGGAAAACGCTCACCTTAACACACTCCACGAGGAAGGAGGACACCATGGAGCCGGAACTACAAATACTCCCTGCCCTTGTCTTCCTGCTCGTCTACGAACACCAGCAACGGCGGCGCCGAAGACAATGGTGAGTACTGCGCCTACGACATAGGGGAGGGGGGAGGCAAAAATCAGGGACACACGCACGCAACACCACCACCCCCACCCCCACCCTCGCACATTACAACACACACACCAATGCATTTCCAAACATCACAGTAACAACCCACAATCCCCCCGGAAGAATGCAAAGACAAAAGGAAATCAGTTCAAATATTGTAATGTATCAAAATACAGTTACCAAATATATACAGATATATATATATACACATTCCAAATTTTATACATTACGAGAAGTATTGCAGGTATGCACATATCAATGTCCGTGCACCAAGGGGCCCAAAATACATGGGCGAGGCCCACACTAGATACCTGTCCACAAACGGAGAGAACACTGCAGGGGCATCAGATAGAAATACAACAGGCACCTCAGGGGGAAGGGAATGGGGGGGCACCTCAGCCGGATTACAGCACCACGCCAGATCCACGACGGGGCTCCATTCCCATTGTTGTATCCTGGGGAGTGCAAAGCCACAGTCTCTCAAGTCTCTACAGTGGGTGGGTTGCCCACTGTACCATCCTGGGGAGTGCAAAGCCACAGTCTCTCAAGTCTCTACAGTGGGTGGGTTGCCCACTGCCATAACCTGGGGAGTGCAAAGCCACAGTCTCTCAAGTCTCTACAGTGGGTGGCTTGCCCACTGTACCATCCTGGGGAGTGCAAAGCCACAGTCTCTCAAGTGGATAACAGTCTCCGCTGGTTCTGGAGGGGGAATGGTGCCCAGACTGCATCAGGTTCCCCGTGACGGTTCCTGTTCCGTCACTGTCCCAGCTGCACATGGGATAAAGATGCTTGATGTGGCAGTTTTTTCCCTGTCCAGCGGTGCTTTGGCATGTCGGTCTTTGCCCTGTTGAGCGGTGCTTTGCCCTGTTCAGCGGTCTTCACCATGGCGGTCTTTTCCCTGTTCAGCGGTGCTTTGCCATGGCGGTCTCTGACCTGTTCAGCGGTGCTTTGCCCTGTTCAGCGGTGCTTTGCCCTGTTCAGCGGTCTTCACCATGGCGGTCTTTGCCCTGTTCAGCGGTGCTTTGCCATAGCAGTCTCTGACCTGTTCAGCGGTGCTTTGCCCTGTTCAGCGGTCTTCACCATGGCGGTCTTTGCCCTGTTCAGCGGTGCTTTGCCATGGCGGTCTCTGACCTGTTCAGCGGTGCTTTGCCCTTTTCAGCGGTCTTCACCAGGGCGGTCTTTTCCCTGTTCAGCGGTGCTTTGCCATGGCGGTCTCTGACCTGTTCAGCAGTGCTTTGCCCTGTTCAGCGGTGCTTTGCCCTGTTCAGCGGTCTTCACCATGGTGGTCTTTTCCCTGTTCAGTGGAGCTTTGCCATGGCGGTCTCTGACCTGTACATTGGTGTGTGGCATGACGGTCCCTCATTGCCCAGCAGGGCTGTGGCTGCCGGGGCCCTCCTGGGCACTGACTCTGGCGGTGGTCTCCTGACCAGTCACAATACTGCTGCCCTCCTGGGCACTGACTCTGGCGGTGGTCTCCTGACCAGTGATGATACTGCTGCCCTCCTGGGCACTGACTCCGGAGTGGTCTCCTGACCAGTGACGATACTGCTTCCCTCCTGGGCACTGACTCCGGCGGTGGTCTCAGGACCAGTGATGGTACTGCTGCCCTCCTGGGCACTGACTCCGGCAGTGGTCTCCTGACCAGTGACGATACTGCTGCCCTCCAGGGCACTGACTCCGACGGTGGTCTCAGGACCAGTGACAATACTGCTGCCCTCCTGGGCACTGACACCAGAGACGACAGTGCTGGCGGTGGCGTCCCGGCCGCCGGGCAGGATGGCGCCCTTCTCTGCCGTGCTGCTCTTCCCAGACTGTGCAGACTTCCTCTGGCCCTTCACCACCTTTGGAGGAGTCACAGCTGACTCGGCACTCCCCCTTGGACCCTTGTGAGCAGGTTTTCCGCCAGGAGTCTTCACCCTGTCCCGTCGGCCACTTTCCAACTTGAGGTGCTTTACAGGGGGTGGACTGGCAGTGCTTTGGCTCTGTGTCACACTGGCTGCCCTGGTGGCTGGTGCACTCCACACACCTTTGACACGCACCACTGGTACTGGACTTTTTTTGGCTGAGGTGCTAGTACGGGACCTATCAATTGGAGGGGTGGGGGTGGGGTCAAAGAGGTCAACGTTGCTGAGGAAGAGTTGGTGACGAAGACTGGGATGGGTAGCTGGAGGGGGTCTGGGAGTGGAGGAAGAGGAGGTGGTTGTAGGAGGTGTAACTTTAGGTGATTTGGGTGCAGGTACTGGAGGCTGTCGTGAGGTGGATGGATGTTGGGTGTGTGAGTGGCCGCGTTTGTGTACTTTGGGAGGGGGCGTCACAGACACACTGGGAGTGGACACAGGGGACGTGTAAATGGTAGTGGGGGTGGTGAGTGCAGGTGAGCGGGGTGTGGTTCTGGGTGTTCTGGTGCGAGTCCTAGTGCCTGTAGATGTAGTGCATGCAGGTGAGAGTGTAGACGACACTGGGAGACAGGAGGGAGACGACGACGAGAGGGACACAGTGGAGGCAGTGGATGTTGCTGTGGCTGTATGTGGGTGATGCTTGTGTGAGTGCCTGTGGGTTGTGTGGTGCTTATTTTTGCCTGAGCTACTTGTGTGTGTTGAAATGTATGCATGCTTGTCTGATGGTGTGCTTGGGATAGGCTGGGGTACAGGGGATTGGGTCTGGGTGGAGGAAGTTGGAGGGGGGAGGCTAGACACAGGGACAATGGCTGCCATCAGTGCTGAGGCCAGAGATTGCAGGGTTCGATGAAGGGCAGCCTGACCAGAATGAATGCCCTCCAGGAATGCATTACTGTGTTGCAACTCCCTTTCTACACCCTGGATGGCATTCACAATGGTAGACTGCCCAACAGTGAGTGACCTGAGGAGGTCAATGGCCTCCTCACTGAGGGCAGCAGGGGTGACAGGGGCAGGGGCTGAGGTGCCTGGGGCGAAGGTGATGCCCACCCTCCTGGGTGAGCGTGCACGGGGCGAACACTGAGGGGCTGCTGGGAGAGCGGTGCTGGTAGGGGAGGTGGGGGCTGTACCTGTAGAAGTGGGGGGCACAGATGGTGCCGCCACCACAAGGGAGCTCCCATCGGCGGACGAGTCTGTGTCGCTGTTTGGTGATCCTGTGACCGACGTGAAGCTCCCCTCGCCCTCCGTCCCACTGGTGTATTCAGAGTCTGTGGTGTGGCCCTCCATGGCCATGTGGGATGCAGCTCCCTCGTGCTCCGGTGCCACTGTACCTCCGCCTGATGATGCTGATGCACAAAAGAACAGGGAGAGCACAAAAAGGGGGGGGACGACAGAAGAAAGACAGGTAGAGTGCATGGCTTACCGCTACCGTTGGCGGACAATACAGACAGAGCAGCCCCCTGCACTACGCCGTGCTCTTGGCCTCTACAGATGCAATTCCTGGGATCTGGCCTACATGGCTATGGTGGACATCTGCACACATAGATGCCACGGGGCATGTATACCTGTACTTGGCACTCTACTGAGGTGGAGTGGAATGCCACATGGCCTGCATTACGAAGGGGCATAGCCTACGGAACTCGCCCTGGCCTAGGGAAACCCACAGCCGTCCTCCTCCACCCAGTCCCCTCCACTGCGCGCAAAGTCCGCTGAATGATGTTGTACTCACCCCCTTGTGTCTGCTGTGATGGCCTCAAGTGCCCATCCAACTCAGGGTAGGCCACCGCCAGGATCTGGAACATCAGGAGGGTCATGGTGCGACGGGCACCCCCCCACTTTGGGAGGCCATCCCCAGCTGAGCCTCCGCAGTCTTCTTGCTCCAGCGGCGAATGCCCCGTCTCTGGTGGACCCCCAGGGTCCAGACGTCCTTGGCGATGGCACACCAAATGTCCTTCTTCTGGTGGGCGCTGACCTACATGACATGCACAGGGGAAGAAGAGAAGTCATTACCAACTGCACCGTCGATGTGAGTGGCCCCCATCCCTACCCTTGCCATGTGGCACATGCATTCACAGTCCTTCATGTTCCCTGAACTCTACCCCCTTCCAACTCACATCCAGCCCTCTCCACCCAGGCATAGCCCATACAACGTGCTCCCTGTGTACTTACCTGTTGGTCTGGAGGACCGTAGAGTAGCGTGTACTGGGGGAGGACCCCGTCGACTAGCTTCTCCAACTCCTGAGCAGTGAAGGCAGGGGCCCTTTCCCCAGACGCAGCAGCCATTGTCTCTTCCAGACCGAGGTCACAGCAGCACTTGCAGTGTAGGCCCTCTCCTGTCGAAGATCAGGTATCGAGTGATTGAACAGATAGAAAATGGCGGTCACGTCCGCGGCGGTGTGTATCATCACCGCCTGTGCACTTCATCATTGGCTCCTGGGACCCATAGGGTCCAATGTTAACCAATGCAGCAGTGCGCCGCGGTCTACGACCGCCTACCGCGACGGTGTACAACGCCAGCGCAGATACCTCACATCCCATTGTCCCACTTTGGAGGTCAGGCAGCCGCCATTTCAGGGGCCCACATGGCTTCATTTAGTACTGCGTCACACATGCCTAGGCCTACACTCAACACACATACAGGAACAGTTTTGTGTTTTGTGTCGTGTTCTGTGTATCTGTGGGTACATACCTGGGAATTTGTTGACTCGGTGGTCGCTGTTGTCCTTCTTAGGCACCGTCAGCTGGGAAATTTGAGGAGATGGCGGAATCCTCCGGTGTACTGACCGCTGGTGGACCTGTTGACAATGGAGGAGCGACATTTGAGCATCACCTACAGGTTTGACCGTGCCACTATCCAGAAACGATGTACCCAGTTGGAGCCAGACCTGATGTCACCAATCCGCCATCCCACTGGAATCCCCCCTGACACGCAGGTGCTGTCAGTGCTCCATTTCCTTGCAAGTGGGTCTTTTCAGACAACAGTGGCCATGGCATCAGGGATGTCCCAGCCTATGTTTTCCAACGTGTTGTCCAGAGTGTTGTCTGCCCTGCTGAAACACGTAAGGAGCTACATCGTTTTCCCTCAGGTGGAGGATTTGGCTACAGTTAAAGGTGATTTCTATGCTCTTGGACATATCCCCAACGTCATAGGTGCTATTGATGGGACCCATGTAGCTCTGGTCCCCCCCCACAGGAGTGAACAGGTGTACAGGAACCGGAAGAGTTATAATTCCATGAATGTACAGATGGTATGTTTGGCGGACCAGTACATCTCCCAGGTAAATGCTATGTTCCCTGGCTCTGTGCATGACGCCTACATCCTGCGGAATAGCAGTATCCCGTATGTGATGGGTCAACTCCAGAGGCACCGTGTGTGGCTATTAGGGAACTCTGGTTACCCTAACCTGTCATGGCTATTGACCCCAGTGAGGAATCTCAGGACCAGGGCAGAGTAACGCTACAATGAGGCCCATGGGCGGACTAGGAGGGTGATCGAACGCACCTTCGGCCTCCTGAAGGCCAGGTTCAGGTGCCTCTATATGACAGGTGGTTCCCTATTCTACTCACCGAGGAAGGTGTGCCAGATCATCATCGCCTGCTCGATGCTTCACAATCTTGCTGTGCGACGCCAGGTGCCTTTTCTACAGGAGGATGGTCCAGATGTCGGTGTTGTGGCAGCTGTGGAGCCTGTGGACAGTGATGAGGAGGAAGCTGAGGAAGATGACATAGACAACGGGGAGTCAGTCATACAGCAATATTTCCAGTGACACACAGGTGAGAACTTTTATTTTACTGTTACATTCACTTTCACACTTCTACCTCAATCCTGTCTGTAATTTAGTAGCAGTATTTGGTAACTGAGTTGTACCTTTCCATTACGGTTTCACAGGTGTGGTTACCAACGTGTGTCATCTGCTTGCATCCTTCATGGACTAGTGATGTGTGACATAGTTATGTTGGCTTTACAATTGAAAACACATTTTGACACTGTCATTCATAATACAAATTTAACAAATCACAGACTGACTCCAGATTGTTTTGTGCTTCAATGGTGTTTATTTGAGTGCTCAAAAATGGAGGGGGGTTGTAAAATGATGAGGGGTGATGGTGGAGGAATGTCCATGGCAGAGTCCAGTCTATTGGTCACACAGGTGCACTGCCCATATGGGCATAGGAAGTGGAGCTGGGGCAGTTCGAATATGGACAGGGTACCAAAGTGGGACAGTGGGAGAACAATCAGGGTGGTCTTATTTCCTGGCGGGGGTCTTGCCATCTTGCTCTGTCCTGTTCCTGGATCTCAGGGACCGTTTGCGGGGTGGTTCTCCATCTGCAGCGGGTGGGGTGCTGGTGTGGTGATCCTGTGGCGGGGCGTCCTGTCCACTAGCGCCGGCGGAGGTGGTGGGCAGTTCATCGTCCATGCTAGTGTCAGGGGCCCCTTGGAGTGCCACGGTGTCCCTCATGGTCTTGTGTATGTCCTTCAGCACCCCTACGATGGTGCCCAGGGCGGAGCTGATGGTTCTGAGCTCCTCCTTGAACCCCAAATACTGTTTGTCCTGCAGGCGCTGGGTCTCCTGAAACTTGCCCAGGACCGTCGCCATCGTCTCCTGGGAATGGTGGTATGCTCCCATGATGGAGGAGAGGGCCTCGTGGAGGGTGGGTTCCCTTGGCCTGTCCGCCCCCTGTCGCACAGCAGCCCTCCCAGTTCCCCTGTGTTCCTGTGCCTCCGTCCCCTGGACCGTGTGCCCACTACCACTGCCCCCAGGTCCCTGTTGTTGTTGGGGTGGTGGGTTATCTTGGGTTCCCTGTAGTGGTGGACACACCGCTGATTGACGTGTCCTGGGTACGGAGGTATGGGCCCGCTGGGTGGGTGCTGTGCTGGTGTTACCAGAGGGTGGAAGGTCAGTGTTGGGCTGTGCCTGTGCAAGGGGAACCGACTGTCCCGAGGCCCACGATGGTCCGGGCTGGTCATCAGGATCCAGTAGGGCAGAGCTGCTGTCGTCACTGTGGGCCTTTTCTGTGGGTGGAGTGGAGATGTCTGGACCCTCCTGTGTGGTGACGTTCCGTAGTGGTCCTGCAGGGATATAAGAGCATGATTATTGCATGTGTGTGTGTAATGGTGTGCAATGGGTGGGTGTGCGTGTACCCCAGTGCAAGCATTCCTGTGTGTGGGTTTGTGTGATGATGGTTAGGGGATTGTTATGGGTATGTACAGTGAGCATGCTTTGGTGAGGGGTGAGCATGCTTAGTTGTGTCATGCAGGGCTTGGTGTTGGGATGAGTGGTTTGTGTTATTAGTACATTAGTGAGGAGTTGTAGTGATAGGGGAGGGGGTGTGTGATAGCATGCAGGTAGGGTGGGGGATATGATAGTTAAGATTTGACTTACCAGTGTCCATTCCTCCACCGACTCCTCCGAGGCCCTCTGGATACATGATGGTCAAGACTTGCTCCTCCCATGTTATTAGTTGTGGGGGAGGAGGTGGGGGTCCGCCGCCAGTCCGCTGTACCACTATGTTGTGCCTGGAGACCACAGAACGCACCTTCCCCCGTAGGTCGTTCCACCTCTTCCTGATGTCCTCTCAATTTCTTGGATGCTGTCCCACAGCGTTGACCCTGTCCACGATTCTGCGCCATAGCTCCATCTTCCTGGCTATGGAGGTGTGCTGCACCTGTGAGCCAAATAGCTGTGGCTCTACCCGTAGGATTTCCTCCACCATGACCCTGAGCTCCTCCTCGGAAAACCTGGGGTGTCTTTGGCGTGACATGGGGTGGTGTGGGTGATGTGTGGGGTGGTGTAAGTGTTGATGTGTGTGGTGATGTGTAGTGGTGTGTGGTGTTTTGAGCGTGGAATGTTGTATGGGTGATGGTGTTGTGTGCCTCTGTGTGGTAGGGTTCTCAGTTGCTGTGCTCTCTGTCTCTTGGCTTCCTCAAAATTTATGGTCGTAGGGGTTTGTGGGTGATGTGGGTGTGTGTTTTATATTGAATTGGGTGTGTGGGAGTGGTGTTTGTATGTGTATCAGGTGTGTGTATTTTGAATTGTCCAATGTGGTGGTGTTTTGGAGATGTGTGTGTATTTTGAGCGCAGCGGTGTGTACCGCCAATGGAATACCGCGGTTGAAAGACCGCTGCGTAGATTCATGGGTCGTAATAGCATGGGCGTGTTTCTGTTGGCGTGACGGTGGAGGAATTGTTTTCGGCAGTTTAACACTGACCTTTGGTGTGGCGGAGTTCTGTGGGTGTTTGAATTTCGGCGGATTCCGAGATGTGTGTCATAATAGCTGTGGTGTATTTCCGCGGCCGCGGCGGTGTCTTGACGGTCTTCTGCACAGCGGTAAGCAGCTTTTACCACCAATGTTGTAATGACCCCCAAACTCTACACACACACAACCAAAATACACACCATGCCCAACACACACGTCACTCACAGACGAAACGATGCCATATGTAAACACGCCACAACACTCATACCCAGCCACAGAGCCAACACACAAATTGACCACAAAATCACGGCTGACACAGACATCAGGAAGCAGACAGGCATCCCAGATACACACACACAGCACATTACCTCAAGTGCTATCCACACATACACAGGTACCATACCATGATGCCCTTGTCCAGACCCCAACTCTTCCCACACCATGTACAACAAGTAAACACACATCACAATCATGTACCCATGCACACCATCGGCAGGAACTCTGAAACTCACCACTACACATACAGCAGTCCTCACACAAATACGGACAGACAGAGGCAAATCTATGAACACAAGTAATGCTGCTACACAATCACAATACACATGCATAGATCATGAAAACTAAAAATACCTGTGTACACGAGGCAGCCATATTCAAAGGCAGGACAACTGAATGAAAATTGCACCAACTGTGCACATTGGCCAGATATATTTTAGTCAATAAAGACATGACAAATAAATAAACTATGTACAAGAGATGCCCAATGAGAAGTCCAAATGTCCATGTCTGATAGGCACAAAGTGCCAACAAAGGCCCCAACTTCACTCCTGACACAACCGTCGCCTCCACAGAGCAGGGGCATCAATGGGGCAAGCAGACACCCCTGGGCATAGAGGGAGAGGGAGGAGGTGGTGGTGGGGACTCAGGTTTGGAAGGGGGTGGCTTGGCCTTAGGCTTTGGAGGGGATTGTGGTTTTGACTTTGACGTTGATGGGGAGAGTGGACTTAGACCAGGGGATGGGAGCGGGATCAGGCTTCTTCATTGTTTTTGGCTGGGGTAGGGGGATGTGAACCGGAAGGGAGGTCCTGGAAGTGGATGGACTAGTTTTGGGGAGGTCAAGGGAACACTTTGGGACAAGACGGGGAGGCCATGAGGTTCGAATAGGTCAATACAAGAAAGGAAATGTTTTTTAGGAGTAGGTGGAGGGGCTGTGGAAACAGGTTTGGGAGTGGAGGTAGAGGGAATGGTCGTAGGACATGTAGGTTTGCTGGACTTGGATGCAAGTTTGTTCTCAGTCTGCTTGTATGAGGTGGATGAATGTTGGGTGGCTGAGTGAAGGCATTTATGTGTTTTGAGAGGAGGGGGAAGAAAGGGTGGGAGAAGACAGGCAGGTCGTGTGAATGTATGTTGGGGTGGTGTCTGCAGGTCTGGTGTGTGTGCTGCACGTATTTGTAATGGTTGTTGTGGTGAGTGTGGGTGTGGTGTCTGGGGTGACTGCTGTTGTGGTGACTGTGGGAAAGAGTGCATTAGGGGCAGGATCCGGCAGTGAGGATGCAGTGCTGGCGGGTGTGAGTGGTGAGATCACTGTGAGGGAGGAGGTGGTGGGGACACAGTGGAGGAAGTGGCTGTTGTAGTGTTTGCAGGTGAATGTTGAGTGTGTTCATGCCTGTGGTGTGATTTGTAGTGCCTGTGTTTGTCCTTGTGTGCCTTGTGTGTTGTTCTGGGTGCATGCTGGTCAGATTGTGTGCTTGGGATGGTTGAGGGCAGAAGGGTGCTGGATGGGGCAGAGGTTGTTGGGGGCGGGATAGAAGTACTAGGGATACTGGCTGCCGTCAAAGAGGAGGCCAGAGCCTGAAGCGATCACTGCAGGTCAGACAAGGCACCCTGAATGACTTCCAGGTAGGCATTGGTTTGTTGCATCTGGGATGCCAAACCCTGGATGGCATTCACAATGGTTGTCTGCTCCACAGAGATAGATCTAAGGAGGTCAATAGCCTTCTCACTGAGGGCCACAGGGCTGACTGGGGTAGTGGCAGAGGTGCCTGTGGCAAAGGAGACGCCCACCCAGGGTGTGCGGGCACGGGCAACTCAGTGACAAGCTACTGGGAGGGCTATGCTTGTAAAGGGGTGGCGGAAGATGATCTTGCTGGGGTGGGCCCAGAGGGGTTCGCCCCCATCTCGGTGTTGCCATCAGAGGAAGAATCAGAGTCTGATGTTGCAGTTGTAGTAGGCTCCCCTGTGGTGCTCCCCTCACCCTCCAACCCACTGGTCCCCTCAGCGTCTGGGGACTCTGCCTCCTGGGTCCAGTGAGCTGCAGCATCCTCACTTGCCAGTGCCTCTACTCCTTTGCCTGATGATGCTGATGCATCACAAGGACAGAAGAAGACAGCGAGGTAGGGAGGGGGGAGACAAAGAAAGGGTATAGGGTGTAAGTAACAAAACATCTGCTGTATGGCACAAATGCTGTACACTGTAGCTTACCACCTGACCTCACTAAAGAACAGGAATGTGTCATAGATAGGGATTACACCTGCCTCATTGGCATTCACTACACTGACAATGATGCACTTATAACTATTTCAACATATCCTAAATAACCAACTGAGGACCACAATTAATGCTCGGATGAACAGGCTACCACTATGTGACTTTACAACAGATCAGGGAAAACACTTGAATGACATCTATTTCCAATGAAGGCATTACCTGGGTACACATACCACCTACACAGCAGAGTAACTAACCCCGGACATTAAGCTGACCACCTGCATACCCTGACATCTAAGAGTCTCTGAAACAGCATACCATCTCGTCGTCACCTACAACCTACTCACTACATTTGGCAGTAGGAACAGTGTGAGTACTCACCCCCTTGTGGCTGCTGTGCTGCCTTCAAGCGCCCATCCAACTCTGGGCTGGCCACCGCCAGTATGCAGGCCGTTAGTGGGGTCAGGGTCCGACATGTACCCCTCCCTCATTGGGAGGCCATCACCAGCTGGGCCTCTGCAGTCTTCTGGGCCCAGCGTCTCAGGTCCTCCCACTGTTTCTGGCAGTGGGTGCTCCACCGGCTATGGACCCCCAGGGCCTGCACTTCCTTGGCAGTGACTCGGCACAGACCCTTTTTCTGATGGGCGCTAACCTGCATGGGAGACACAGAGGAAGACTAATTTATGTAGACTTACCACCTGCATGCAGACATGGGGTACAATCTTACTAACAGTATTTCAGCATACATTCCATCATATTGCTACAAGTGCATATATAACCTATCCCACTACTCATATTTGCTTGGTCATCAAACATTCACACACACATGCACTTACAGCAAATGCTCTCATTTCAAGTACTCCGCTAATTCACTCACCTGCTCTTTGGGTCTCCCATACAAATTTGCAAACAGAGTTGGACCCCATCCACAAGCTTGGTGAGTTCCTCCTGGGTGAAGGCTGGGGCCCTATCTCCTGTCGCACATGCCATCTTTGCAACCAGATGCACGACACAGCAGCACACTCATTGGAGTTGTGGTTGTATTGAGGTCAAGGGGTCAAGTGGCAAGGGGAATATAAAATGGGGGTGACGACCATGGCTGTGTGCACCGTCACTGCCAGCGGTGATCATGATTGGCCCCTGTTCCGCATAGACGTGAATGTTAACCAATGAGGAGTTGCACGGCGGGGCAGATGCCTAACGCCATAACAACTAACGCCAGTGGAGTGATGTCACTTCCATCTGTCCTCTGCATGTAGGACAGGTGACTTTAATTTTAACAGAAAAATGTGTCTACACTATCTACACACCGTGCATGCTGTAGTATTGTAATGTGATTCATTGGTACATCAGTCATGCAATACATGCTATATGTGATGTGTGGTGGCACTTGTTTGATGCACATGTATAATGAATCACACTGTCATCACTCGTAGATTGTCACAATGTACGCTTTCAACAACCTTTCCATTATTGGAAAACTAAAATACTGCATTTGTGTGTGCTAATAAATCATTCAGAATGTGTTGTGATGGTGACAAATGTGTTTTGGCCCTCCCTAGAAACTGACCCATGTGGAGACCGAGGAATGCACTGGTGTGCCAACCCCTAGTGGTCCTGGCAACCATGAAGGAACGCTACATTTTACTGACCTACTGTCTGAACCAGATGACAATTCGTGAACTGTGTGCTCAATTTTGGCCAGTGTTTCATTTCAGGTTACAGTTGGCTCGGCAGCAGGTGTGTCACAGTCACTGTTCAGTAATATCTTAAGGGATGTCCTCACTGCCTTGCTGAAACACCTCCACAGCTACATAAAATTTCCCCAAAGTGCCCACTGTGAAATCTGATATCCATGCCATTGCACACATTCCTCAGGTAATTGGGCAATAGATGGCACCCATGTTCCCTTAATTCCTCGCAGGGTAAATGAACAAGTGTATAGGAATAGGAAAAGTTATCATTCAATAAATGTGCAGGTGGTGTGTCTTTCAGAATGAAATAGTCAGTTTAGTGTCCAAAGCTGCTGGTAGCACATGTGCAGAGTCTATGGGGGCATAAGAAAATGGAGCAATGACAGTAGAAAGTCAACAAGGTATCTCAGTGGCACACAAGGGAGCTAGTTCAGGAGAGGCCCACTTCCTGGCGGTGGGCTTGGTCTTGTCTACAGTCTCTGAGGGATGTCTAGCTCACCAGCTATGTTTTCATGGGGGTTCCTGGGCTACCAAGGGAGGGGTGCTGGTGGCCTGTGAGTCCTCCGCCAGGGCCACCTTTCCACTAGTAGCAGCAGATGTAGAGGGCTAGGGTGTATCCTGTCTAGTAGATGGGACCACCTGCAGGCGGGTGGAGAACACACGCAGGACTGCTGTCATGTCCTGTAGCACCCCATTGATGGAGGCCAAGGTGGCATTATGGGCCTGCCATTGCTCTATGGACTCCTGATGGTGTTTCCTCTAAAGCATCTGGTACTCCTGCAAAGTGGCCAGTATCTGGCCCATCCTGTCCTGGGAGTGATCAGAGGCCCCCCGGGACTTTGGAGATGGCCTCTTGGCCAGTCGCTTCCCTGGTTTGCCCCTCTGGCGCACAGATGGCCTCCCACCGGCCCTGGTCGCCTGTGCCTGTGTCCCCAACACAGTGTGCCCACTATCACTTGCACCAGGACCTTCATCGTCTTGCCTGGTAGTTGGTGGTGACTCCGGTCCCTGTACAGGTGGGCAGACTGTAGATGGCCTGGAGACACTGGTTTGTGGCCATTGGGCCACAGCTGTAGGTGGTGGCTGAGTTGTGGGAGTTTGTTTGGTGGCCTGGGTGGGGCTTCTGGAGGGTGACTGACCAGAGATTCCCAATGGGCCAGGATGATCAACCATATCCAGACATCTTGATGGACTGTCATCACTGGGGCTTACTTCTGCTGGGGGACTGGCACTTCCTGGCACCTCCTGGCAGCTGGCATTAGCAGGAGTACCTGTGGAGAGAAAGTACATTTTATTGTGTGTCCTGCAGGGTTTTGACTGTGTTTCAGTTGGGTGGTTGTAGTATTCACAAGCTTCTGTGGATATGGCATTGACAGTCAGGCAGTTATCTTTAGTGGATATTCATTTTGTGTTTTACAATCACACATTAACAGTGGCTTGTCTTTCCTTCTGTCAATGGTCTCTATCATGTCATTGCCATGTCCCTGTCAGCAGTTGCCACCTGTTTGTTGTGCTCTCATCCCCATTCATCTGCATGCATGATTCCCTTTTGGATGGGTGTTTGTGCATAGTTATTTGAGGGATGGGTGATACATTGTGGGACTTGTAGTGTTTCAAGTGTTACAAGCAGAGAGTGGTGGATGTGTGCACAGACTTTGGTTAGGTGTCAGTGGGGTGTCATGGGCATGCAGGGGAAATGGGTATGGGTGATTGAAGAGGTGGCATGGGTCTGGGATTGGGTGTTTTGGGGTAGTGATAAGGGGAAGGGGAGACATGCATTACTGGTGTACATAGCGGGAGGGGTATGTTAGTAACTTACCAGAGTCCAGTCCTCCTGTGAGTCCAGTGAGGCCCTCCGGATGCAGGATAGCCAAGACCTTCTCCTCACAGTCGGTGAAATCTGGGGGAGGAGGTGGGGGACCACTGCCGTTATTCTGGATGATAATCTGTTGATGTGATGCCATGGAACAGACATTCACCCGCAAGTTGTTCCACCGCTTCCTGATGTCGTCCCTTGTGCGTGGATGGCTACCCACTGGATTCACCTTGTTGATGATTCTCTGCCCTAGCTTCTTTTTCCTAGCTATGGATGTTTTCTGGACCTGTGCACTGAACAGCTAAGGCTCTACCCTGATTATTTCACCCACCATGGTACGCAACTCCCTGTCAGTGAAAAGGGGTGTTTAGGGGGTGCCATGGTGTGTTATGTGTGGATATGAGTGCTGTGGATGTAGTGGTGTTCTTTGGGTGAGTAGAGTGTGTGTGAGTTAGTGGAAGAGATAGAGGTGTTGTATGGTGGTGTTGTGGGATGCGTTTGAGGGAGTTGTATGGTTTGTGGGGTATCTGGGGTGTGTAAGAGTGTATGTTGGGTGAGTGGTATTTTCTTCCAGGTAGTCGGGAGGAGTTGTATGGCAGCAGGTAGGCGTTGCAAAGGATTGTGGGTGTTGTGGGTGTGTGTGTTATAGTGGTGTGTGTGGGTGTGTGAACTGTGTGTATGTGCATCAGGTGTGGGGTTTTCAATTTGTCCAATGTGAGGTGGTGTTAAAAAGGAGTTAATTTTTTGACCACCGTGGTCCGTACCGTCAATGGAAGACCGCTGTTGAAAGACTGCTGTGTTGATTTGTCAGTCGTAATTTGGAGGGCGTTTTTTTTGTTGGCGTGGCGGTGGCAATTGCAGAACCACCTCTTTGCCGCTGTCATTGGGCCTGGCGGTGTCCATAAAGTGGCTGTCTTCTGGGTTATTTTTTTTTTTTGACTTGCAATACAGTGGTAAGTTTACTGCCTCCACTGGGTCTTTTGGCAGCCTCCAGCACAGCGGTTGGCGGTAAATACCTTTGTTCCAAGTTGCAGCCAATGAAGCAATATGGGAATTGTAGCTGGTTTAGCAAACATACAAAATGCTTCAAATAGTGTTTTTGTGATTATAAACTTCAACAAAATCATTATAGACATAACATTCATTGAGTAATCTCAATAGTACATCATCTATATTTATTTTCAAACTTAATGCCAAACCATTGATTATTCTTGGTAACACAGCTCTGCTGATTATTTTATATAATGTGCTGTTAATAATCTAAAAGGTTTCACAATCATGATGTATTCCATATATGTATGGTGATGTTTAAACAGTGTTTCATCATAAGCAATTAATGCCTCAGTAGCCTTTAATCCCAATGGACTGTCTTGCAAAATTATATTGTTCTTATCATAGATGATTAGTTCCTCAAAATTGTTTTCAGATGCCATCCGGTTATTTGTGAGTTCATGAGTGTACAAATATATTCTAGGCCTTAGTGGCCATAAATCACAACAGGCTACCTCACAATATTAAGTAATTGATGTCTTATATCATTAACTCCTCAGATATGCCATGGAACAACATCAGATTGTTTTTATGTTTATAGGTGTTCATATAGTTCCTCATCGTTATTTAATCCTATGGGTTGTTTGGTTTTGAGTCTGATGACGTACCTTGATTCCAGTTGTTTCCATTATTTGATTCTGTCTCCACCTCTGTCTTGTTCAGTTATCATGTCCATTCCATAGTATTTTAAAGTTTTCCAATTGTTATTGTGGTGGTTCAATTTAGGATTTGCCATTACCTGCCTTGTGTCTTTTCTATACTGCTCTAATATGTTCCAAAATGTGGTACTTCCTATGTATTTTTGCCCACATTTGCTGTCTATTGTATAGACTACAAATTTAGATTGGCAAGGTATGCAGTGTTTTATCAATGAGAGGGTCATTCTGACCCGGGCGGGCGGCGGTCGCCGCCCGCCTGGCGGGAACCGCCAAATGGCCGCCCCGCGGTCAAAAGACCGCGGGGGCCATTCTGACTTTCCCGCTGGGCCGGCGGGCGCCCGCCAAGGGAGCGCCCGCCGGCCCAGCGGGAAATGGCCTGCAACACAGAAGCCCGCTCCGAATGGAGCCGGCGGTGTTGCAGGTGTGCGACGGGTGCAGTAGAACCCGTCGCGATTTTCACTGTCTGCTATGCAGACATTGAAAATTATGCTGGGGCCCTGTTAGGGGGCCCCACGACACCCGTTCCCGCCATCCTGTTCCTGGCGGTAAAAACCACCAGAAACAGTCTGGTGGGAAGGGGGTCAGAATCCCCATGGCGGCGCTGCTTGCAGCGCCGCCATGGAGGTTCAGCCCAGCCAGGGGAAATCCGGCGGGAAACCGTTGGATCCCCTTTTCTGACCGCGGCTTTACCGCCGCAGTCAGAATGGGCAATGAAGCACCGCCAGCCTGTTGGCGGTGCTTCCGTTGCCCGCGGCCCGATGAGGCCCCATGTGTTGAATATTGTTATGTAGGATTCTGGTCATAGTTTTTGGGGATTTTTACATGCTTTGCAGCTGTGACATTTTACAAATCCTTTTTGAGAATTATTTAGCCAGTTCTTCTTAGGTGTTTTTGAGAAGTGACCTTTTACTAGCATATCTTTCAATGACAATGCTCTCTTGTGGGTTATTGCTGGTGTCTCACCAAATGTGTTCCTTATATTGGGATCATTTTTTTTTAGATAGATGCCTATGTCCCTTAACAGTATCAGAGCTTTCTTTGCTGTAACCTATTATCAGACTATTAGGGTTGTTCTTCATTTGTGTGGCTAAATTGTTATTTTATAATTAAAGTTTCCATCTGTGTTTTGTTTTTCATCTTCTCTAGAACCTTTTTGACATCTGTCCATTTATTACCCTTGTTAATAAATTGATTGCAAAGTGTATCACATCCTTTGGCCAAATCTTTAGTATTAGAGCAAATCATTGGCTTACAACCAAATTGTCAGGGCCCAATTCCTCAGGATCTGCGCGTCGCTAATCAAAGGCCCACCTCCAGGCAACACCAACTCAGAAGACTTTATGGTGCCGAGTGTTGGAGGGGCCAGGCGGGGGGAAGGGAAAGTAGGAAAGGAACAGCCAAGAGGGAGATCTGGAAAGGAAATGGTTAATTACAAAGAAAAACAATAATCACATATCAAATACGTTTTTCTTTGAAAACTCTTCATATGCGATTCATGAATTTGCAATAGAATTAAAATCTCCAAAGCAGCTTACCTTAGCTTAAGATCCAAAAAAACACTGTGTTTCACCACTACTGAATTCCTTCTAGAGAGCGAATGCCAGGAGCTCAAAAAGGAAAGCGCAAACCTATTGTAGAGTATTGTACGTATTAGAAACCAAAAGACTTTATCAAACAAAAACTCAGCATTTGAACAGTTCACGACCTTCACAACACTCATGAAGAAATGTCACACTCAAAAAGAAATAATGACACAGTTTTCTTCTTAGCAAATGAATGATCGAAAACAATTCCTAATATAATATCAACAATGCGAGATTTGTATCTTCTAGTATGATACTTCACAATGCAAAATAAATGTTTTTTTAGAGAAACACGCCTGCAGGAGGAATTCCGAAGCTCCAATAATGCAACAGTCACCAAACAGCTCAGCCCCAGAGCCATACGGGAGGAGCGGAAACAATGTAACAATGTTTAAAGAAAGAAATCTCAAAAACCGGCGGGGAAAAGGCCCAGTCGGAACGAACTTACTTGGAGTGAGTCCGTCCACTCGCTTAAAGGGGAAGTTCCTTGCTCCGGATTCCAGGAAACAGCAGCAGGAGCAAATGAGGACTTACCCCAGGGAGGTTCAGAATAGCAAGCGCTGGAACCTGGGTGTGGCTGGCATTTATAGACCAGCCACACCCTAAAATGGCCGCCACAGAAGGTTGCTGGGAGTTTAAGTCCCATTTGAGAGTGAAGGCCCATACCGGGAATGGAGGCACTGTAGCCACCATCTAACACTGCCACCAGGCAGATGAGATTTACCCCAGGGGTGGCATGGAGGATGTGGCCTGCTGCATGAGAGGACATAGCAGGCGCGCACATCAGTCATAAGGTTGTTGGGGGGAGCATGTCAGAGACTGCGCCGACTGCAAATCCTGACACAAATAGACAAAGCAGTACTTACTACTAACTCTTAAACCATATTAAACATAAGACAAATAACTACTATTCGTAAAAATAATCATAGACTTTCAGCAAGCCATGATTCGAACTATTTTAAGGATTTGCTCCCACACAGCCAAAAAAGGCTGTTTCTATCATTTCAATCAAAGCATATGGACACACCTCAAACAATCAGCAAAAAAGGGCATAGTTTTGAGAAGTGATGCAGCGCTACGTTGAGGCAGCTTTGCTTAAAATAAACTTGCGCTGGTAGCGCCATTTTCTTGCAATATGGATACGCAAGATTTATGGTTAGGCATACCATGTTGCAAGCTCTGAAGGCGAGTCAAAAATTTGGACGCATATTTTAAAAAAATGACACAACATGTCGTACAGCAGCTGGCCTCTATGTGACACAAAGCTGATTTGCATGTCATAAAGCACTCATAAGTGCCGCAAATCAGCAGTGCATCACTTAGGAGTGCATTGCATGGGGGAAGCATTAAAAAATGACACATCTCAAAACATTTAACAGCAGATCGAACAGCAGAACAATAAATAACAAAAAATGAAGGGAGCACGATCTACAAGTCAAGAGGCCAACAATTCTAACCCGACCAAGATGACCAGATAGCAGGCCAGGAGAGGGAAGAGGAAGACCAACTTCAGTGAGGAAGAGAACCAAATATTAATAGCTGAGGTGATAAAAAATGAACATTTTCTTTTTGTCACCTCCAAATTGCCTTTAGAGAAGGAGGAAGCCCTTTGGAAATCCATACTGAATACAATCAACAGTGTAAGGCAATCAAAGAGGACACAGATGGAATTAAAAAAGGAGGTGGCATGACTATAAGCGCAAGACCAAAGTGAAACTGGCAGAGAACCTTAGTGCAGCAAAGAGGACCAGAGGAGGACCTGAATTCCAGGAGGACTTGGACCAATTGGAGGAGCAGGTGGGATCACTCATCCCAACAGAGTTGGTGGCAGGAGCTTCTGGACAGGGCAGCACAGCACTGCAGTTGAGGACCACAAAGAACTACAGGGTAAGTGAATCCAAGGGCCCATGGGGCATATTAAAGAAATTTGTAACACAACACAGCAAGTCACTTTGCTGTGCTGCTCTGTGTGCGTGTGAAAGGGCAGGAATGTCTCACATACAAATACATGCATCACATAACTCTGAAGTAATTCCCCTGTTAAATATGTTTATCTCCATCCTTGCCAAGCTTGATTGATCTACCATGATGCGTTAGTCCAGTCTAGGATGTCCAATTAATCATGGGACTTGTGGTCCAATCTACAACATGATAGACTAGGACTATAAATCCCACAATGCGAAATCAAAAAAACTGCAACTGGAGCACCACATTATGCATGGTTATTTGAAACTGTGCACGTGTGTCAGTGACAATACCATCTCCCTTGCACCATGTAGAAAGTGTGCTAGTCTTGTGGCTATGCAGCCAAAATTTGAATGGAGTGGAATGTTGAGTAATGTGCTTTTCCAGTGTGCTAACTTGTCATCCAAGATGGTATTCAGGTGCTGAGTTTGTATCAGCTCACCAAGTAGGAACACCTGACGATCCAGTTGTTTAGTCATTTGGACTCATAAACAAGTACAACTGAGTGTGGCTGAGTGAAGAGATTACTGGGACTCTGTGGATGAGTCTCTTGGGTTCTGAATAAGTGGGCTGAGTTTGGGATGTTACATATTTTCAATTTGGATGTTGGCAATCCCATTCAGAGATGGGGACCAGTGTCTACTGTTCTGGACCCTGGAGATGAATGTGTGTGTTAGGAAACTACTAGAGATTAAAATTAAAATTTAAATTGAGGTATGGTATATACATGTCATAACAAGGTTGTTTGCTGTGTAGAGTCCCATGAATGTGCGACAAATTTGACCCCATGCCACATAATATGGCACTATTGCATGTAAGACATTACAGCAAGGCAGATTGTTTCATTTTACTGTTCCAAGAAAGAGTGCATATGTTATGAAACATAATAAAATAACAAAATGTGGACATTGCTGTGTTAACTTATGGCTAGAGGGAATGCTGGCTCCCTAGTGGGTGACATGGGGCAGTGAAATGAAGAACCTAATGTAATAGCAGTGTAGGCACAAACCACAAAACTGTGTTCAATGTAAAAAGTGGCTCTTACCTGCACTCACTTTTTCATGCAGGGTAGGCCAGAAAGCTGCCAAGTTCATTTGCATTATGTGTCATTAAACTAAGGGTACCCCTTATTTATACAGAGGTTGACTGGACAATGTTAAGGTTCTGCCATGTGTAATGCAACAATAATCTAACATGGCCTCAACTACTTGTTGTAACATGCGTTCCACATATCCATGTGTACTTGAAATTGGAAAAAGGCAGTCTGAATGTCACTAAAATCAATTATGTTTACATACATAATGGATCAATATTGTCATATCCCTATCTCTTTCCAGAGGAACAAACTACACATCCTGTAGAGCAGCCTGTCCTTGTTGACCAACCTGTTGAGGATACCATCCTGTCCCTCATGGATGATGACACCTTCTGACAACTCCTGGACTCTATTGAATCACCTCCTCCAGTCTTGCCAAATGAGGACAACGTTGCAGGGTCTCTAGAAGAACAGCCATACACATGACAGACCCCATCTAGCTGTGCAAGGAGTCTGAGTACCCCCAAGTCGAATTGCAGTGGGGAGTGGTAGGAGTCCAGCAGCAAATGGCTTATGAGGTGTGGGCGGGGATGAAGACTATGGTGGACACCCTAGAAGGAGTCCGTAGGTGTCTGAGCCCTACTGAGGGTATCTCTTAGGCTATTACAGATACCAACACTTGGTTCCATTCGATTGATGAGTGCCTAGCTGATATTGCTGGTGTCATGATGGAAAGGATAAAAAATCAGCCCTCTACTTCTGACACCACTGAAGTTGCCAGGCTGCTTGGGGCCATCCTTAAAATCACAGCATCCCTGGAGCACAAGTTGGACTCCTACATAACAACAATGGGTGACCTCAATAGCAATGTTGTTGCTTTGTTGGCAAGCTACCAGACCTTTGTCAGGGATTTCAGGCTGCCTTACTGGCACTGATGAATGGCAGTGGGGACAGGGGAGCCACATCTTCGGCCCCTCATGTGTGTGTGCCTCAGATGCCTCCCATACAAACACCATCACATTCAGAGGAGGCACATCACCCATCAGAGGAGAAAGATGTAGAATTCATTAGTTACTGATGACGATCTGCCCGATGACATTTGTCAGTAGCTCCTGGCTAGCTTCATAATGGTCCTGTGTTTGACATCATGCTGCATCCTTTGTCACCCAGTACTGTACTTTTCGTTTGTACATCTGTTGATTTTATTCATTTTTGGACTATAAAACAGTCATACCTTCCCTAATGGCAATTTGTACCTCCTCACTGAAAGTCTCCTCACCTACACATGTCTCAAGGCATGTCTCTAAAATTGACAGTGTCTGGTCTTCTACACGTTCTATGACTGTGGGTGTATGTCAAAATAGGGAAATGGGACTCCTGGCAAAGATTATGAGGGACCATCAATTTTCTATTAAAATATTGTTCATACACATATTTGTACAAAACCACAAATAGCATTGCATGTATTTCTTGGCTGAAAGGACTACATATACCATGGTGGAAGAGTACATTCATAACCCACTTGTTTGCATCACAAGAAGAGTGTGTGACACTCAATTTCTCATGCTGTCCTTGGATACGCATCTACACCAAACTGAACTACTGTTATGGTATAATGAGCAATGTGTTCTCTCCAAAGGTGATGTCAGTGTGTAACATTAAGCTGCAGTAGCTTGCCTGATACTCAGTGAGAATCTGCTTCTAATCACATTAATACCACCTATAAACAGGACATGTGAGTCCATAGTCCTATTCAATTCATCCATATAAATGTTGCTTAGTGAACATGTCAACATCATCATCCTAAAAATATAACCTCAATGTACACACTGAAGAGATTCTACTGTAAGGTTGCACCAATAATAGGCAGATACTAATGCCCGAATTCATCATGGAATAGCATTATACTTGTACGATACAAGGTGGAGCAAGGGTAATTCAATACCTTGATTATCAGTAACAAAGAAATGCAAAAGCTCTATGTTGGAGATTGGTGTACCAACTGATAATTGTGAAAAAATCTGATACACTGAGAAAAGAAAATTAAATGTGTATCTCTGCCTCCGAGAGACCTACTGTGTGTCAAGTGTGAGTATAACCACATACTACATCTCTTGCAAATTGAATATACAATCATCATATAAATCCCAGACCACAGAATCAGAAAGAACCCAACCCCATCCCCTGGGGAAGAACAACTGGGAGATATATTGTTATTACATTTTGAAATTACTTCATCAAAGAGCGTTGGATAATGTGCCACAGTTAGCAAGCAGTCAATGGCAATGATGATGGACAATCTCCTGCCAGATGTGACTACACACACAAACAGTAACCTGTCAAAAGCAATGATCCCCCAGGACAATGTTGCAAAGGTGTGTGCTGTAATGAAGACACCAGTGTGTGTTCCAGTGCAACTATGGAGTAGCAATTTGTAGTGGAAAATGGTCCTACATATACCATGCCCTAGCACTTTCCTATAAGATGCAAGAGCAGGAGACCACCTTTGTTGTGTTTTGTGTGAAGTGTCAAACTGCGTCCCACTCACAGTGTCCGAAGTATGGAAAAATGTCAAGATATTTGTTTAATCTGAGGTAGAATAACTGTTGTCCTTGGGCCTCTGACAAAGCTTTATATACCTTCATAGAGCGCAAGTCTTTTGCTACAGCATGTATGCAACTCAATGTACAAAATAGTACTAACTCTTACACATGAACTGATGATGGACTACTGAAAGTAGAAATATTTTTATTGTATTGAAAATATTATTACTACACATACCTAACTACCCTACACTTAACTAACACTAGCCTAACATATCTACACAAATTTTACACTACCTAAACTTATACTATATACACTTATCTTAACCTATATTAACTTATCTTACACTATCTTAACTACAATACACACATGACAAGTTAAACATCAAGCCCCCAACCCTCTTAATAAACATAGATTGGTACAATACAAACAACAAGTACACCTAAGCATATAGTAACTATACATATAAAGCTAAACAAATGCATATTTTTTTGTCTTTTTGTTTTTATATTTTTAATAAACTAAACATCACCCCCACCCACTTAAAAACCTAAAACTATAAAAACAGATTTATAAAACACTACCTATTCAAATTTCCTAAAACAAACCCCTACCTACACTCTACCTATTCTAATCCATAACTAACACTATTTATGATTACTATAATATAAAGACAATGGACTAAAAAAGAACAGAGTACTTTGCAGAGTTACATCAGTTGTGCCACCTGCACCATTTCATCTTGAAGGTTAACTCAGGATAAAATATAAAAAAACAGAGCCTCGCCATCTTCTTTGTTTCCTGGGCAGATGGGGGCTGTGAGGTAGCAGATGTCCTTGAGTTTGGCTGGGGTTTTGCTGGTGGCTGCTGCTGCACATTTTCTGATGCCTTTGAGACCCTGGGGCACTCTGTTGTCCTTGCCTGTGACTCCTCCAAGACCACACCACCTTGGCCCTTTCATATAGTTTTTCAAAGTTTTTGAAAGGCCTTAGAAACATGCCTAATGTGGCAGTAGCAGTCCAAACGTGCTTCATAGGTCTTTACCCGAACAGCTGACATGTTAGTTAAGGAGGTGAAACTACAGAATATTAACCTAATCTGTAAATGTAAATGTTCTGTGTGAAAATATGCAGACACTGTTATACAATCATATGTGTCTGTCCAGACCAAGTCTACATAATGAAATTGAGATGTGGATACTATACCTTCAGTACTAAGACATCTCCTACTTGAGTAAGGCAAACTGAGTGCTGTTAGTCTACATGCACAATAGGGAACTGTAGTCACAATATGATTACAACCATATCATTCAGACCAATTAGTTACTTATGATGATGTGTTTATACTGAAATTGGACAAATAGCAGACAATTTCTTGGAATTGCATCATGCAAGTGGGCAGAAATGTGGTCATCTACATGTGAAATGTGACAGGGTAAGGCAATCAAGTGAGTTTGTCGCTCCATTGCATACTTTATCATGAGTTACACAATGAAGCACACATTGCAGACTTTTCGTAATCAGTACCAGTTATTCAAAACATGGATTGGGGTAGTAGTTTATTGCCTACTATACATTACTTATGTACATTTCACCAATTTAGCCTCAGGTAAATTGACTGTAGTCTGACAAATAGATTCGGGTATACACACAACATGTTGCTTTTTATCTATGCATATTTCTGTACAGTCATTCTCCCAGGGCAGCAGTCGTCTACGGGCATTTTAAAAAAGACAATTCATCTCAGTTTTGTGTGCATGCATGTTGGAGTACTTATCTGTACACAGACTTTGTGCCATTGAATGGTGGAAACTTTGCACCATGATGCAGGTTGACTAGGTTGGTGCTACCCAGTATAATGTAGGTCACCAGTATGTGATTTCCGGCATTTGAACTTTTTCGCAGTGCAACATTACAATATATATGTTGCATTGTATGCCTCCCTACGAGAAATGGAACATAAGGGTTATACAGGGAATGAGTTTGGGATTAAAATGCCAAACCATGATGTAGACTACCGTATTCGTCCAGCTGTCACCACAACAGAAATTAGACCAAATAAATTAATTGAGGTCTAATGACACTCCTTAGCTTTTACTCCAATTGCAATAGCAAAAAGTGTTTACAAATATTCACATTGCACAAATATCAGAAGGCTGACATACAGTTAAGACCAGCCAAACAATATCACCAAAAACCTAACATGTGTACATCCACTCTCACAATGTGCAACAGGCAGTCATTATGGTGATGGGTTAGACAACACCATGTTTATCTAAACTAGAAGGCCTACACCTTACAGCCTCCCAGGCAAATGTGTTAATGTTCCTTTGTTACACCGTTTCACATTGATGATATGGGCTACTTTGAGGGAGGCTAAAATATCCCTGAGACTGGATTACAACAGCCATAGCTTGGGTTAGTGTGTGAAATTTGTTTTTTGAAAGTCCGAATTATAATGTTCCAAAACCCTCACTGAAACATGTTGCCAACTTTTGTAATTTCAGATATAGCTCAAATCCAACTTTTCAACTAACATAGCTCTATCACAACATTTTCAACATCTATTATAGCCAAAATGAAGTGTGTTTGATGGCTACCTTGCTACCACTGTCCTGCATGATTTTATATTTATGTTTTTGTGTTGGCACAAAGGCACAGGAACAGGTACAAACAATTTCAATGCCCCATCCCAGGTTTATCTTGCCACACCTATGGTCAATCACCCTGGAATTATTTTGCAGGAGAGCTGAAATGAATGCAGCATGTTTTAGCATAGTATAGTATGCTGCATGATAAATAAATATTTGTGGCATATTGACACACATTTAGTATTACTCTGATTTTGTGATACCTTCCTTTTCACAATTGTTTACAGTGTCTGTGTATTAATATTGCATTTCTTCGGTGCCTATGTCAAACACACTTTTGCAAATATGCAACATAAACCTGTCCAGACAAAATTAACAAGGTTCAATAGATTTTGCTGCTATATGTGTTGAAACATGACATTTTATGTTTGAGCTTTATCTATTATGACTACATTTGTTTGTGTTGAACTCTTGCAGAGTATGCACCAGATGATGGTTCCTGTGCCAAAAGCATCAAGACTATAGCTTTGATAACCTCACCACAGATTTAAAGATGTCTGTAGCATGTGGGCATGCTTATATTGATCCTACATTCACAATGACATGCCTCCTTGTCCATTGCAAATGATTCTGTGGCAAAGTTCTGTTGTGTTAACACACTGACTGAAAATTGGTTGTAAGTGAAAGATACCTCCCAAACACATCACAATGTTACAATTCACATACATCACACACATATCAAAAAGGAACATACATGTTCTTATTACATTTATTGGTAGCATTGGAGTCTCTGAAGCTGTTCACCTCACCCTAGGTATATGGAAGATGATCACCTAGAAGACAAAGGTTTGGACATTGCATTGTAATTAGTGCAGTTACTCATGGTCAAAAATAAATGCTAATAATTATGTCATCCCAGTATTTCAGATATAAACAAGACTCTTGACATTCATGTGTATGATTGTATGATGCGGCTAGTCATCTTGCAGGGATGACCCTGCTGAATGTTGAAGGTCAGAGGTATATTTTCATCACATGCCAGCAGCATGACTCAGGCATGTGATTTTTTTAAATTATGCTTGTTAGCATCATGTCAGGCCCCATTTTATCATGACACATAAGTGACACAATTGTCCCTAGGCAGAACAAAGTATTGCTATGATATGTAAGGACAGGTATACACCTTATGTTGACATTGTCAAGGCCATATCATATTATCAACTTTTTTATGGCACTGATGCAGAGTTATGAATATCCGAAATTCTTTGTACATTTCAAAGTTGTGCAAGGATGCAGGCCTTTCTGCACATTTACATTTATCAGAGACTTTTTAAACTGTGTTTGTGTTCAGCACAATGTAACACACATGGAGCACTTTACATTAATGGAGACTGCTCATATATTTTCTGCTTAGCCATCTATGGTGTGCTCTGTCATTTTGGGAGTATTGTCTGGTGAATCACGTATGTTAAAGAAGTGAATGCTCATAACTCCATGCATTTTCCTTGTATACTACCACCTCCAGCATATTGATCCTCCCCTTGTCCCAGGGTATTGCAGCCCAGCTATTGCCACTGGTTTGCTTTATGCTGGCTTAGTGAAAGCACTCTGAGGCACACAGATTTCTCTTAGGTAAATTATAAGCTTTACATGAATTCATTGCAATGTACATGCTGCACGTTGCATGCTGCAATGTGAAAATAAAAAAAATAAAAAAATGTCCTAAACTGGTACCGTTTGGCATGACTGTTATAGCTACATGACAACATGCAGATGATACATACATACATAACTACTGGGCCACCAATCTCCACTCAGAGCAGATTTACAACATCTTGCCATATGCCACCATGTCTGCCCAACAATGTTTGATTTGGAAGACGGTCCGATCCTGGCCAAAGTACTTGTTCACATAATAGCAGACATGCTCCCACCTGTCCTAGCAGTCTCTGGGTGGGTACCCCTGGCTGACCCTACCCCGAGGCCAGCATCCTGGGAAGACAATGCACTATTAGCCACATGAGCTCTCCCAGCTCTCCCGCCAAACATTTCTTTAGCCTACCCCCTTCCTGACAGGTCCATATCCCTCCCTGACAAAGAAAAGTCCAAATAAACACTCCTTAACACTATCCCTATCCCTAAATTACAAACCCCCTGAAAAGAAAAACACTCAGCAATACAAAGACTATTATTACAAAGAATATTCTGATAATACAATTAAAAAAGACACAAAAGCTATGCAAATCTCACAACACAGGGACAAATCACACACCAACAAGACCAGAATACAATAACAATCATAGCCACCCATCAAAACACCTCCAACACCAAGCACAAACTAACAGACTGTAAGAGGAAGTGAACATTACTTGCACACCTCCTAGTATGCAGCCTGTCACACCTGTGGCATCATTTTCTGGTCGTATTGCTCTCGTTTCTGAGAATTGTGTCACTTTTTATGATGCATCGCTACTCAAATGGTCAATGCGTGATGAGTGCACTGCACAGTGGAACTTCTGCAGTCAGTTCCACACATTGGCGTCAATGCACAACTGGTGCAATACACAGCACAACAGGGGAGATGCACGTAGTGTAGAGGACTGTGAAATGCAGGATTACACACCTTGGGCCCACTTCCATTGGTCTTGGACTCATAGCTGCCAAATATGTCAGTTTGTTTATGTGTGCCATTTCAGTGGTCATCGCTTGCTTATGTGTGACATTTCAACTTCATAGGTGTGACGTTTTGAGTGACACTTTATTGTTAGGTGAATCATTGTCATGTTATGAGACCATAAAAATGACTTCCTTTTGTGTTTTGTAGTAGTCTTGGGTCGACATTAAAACAGCTAAAACAGCCTTGAGGTGCTTATGCAAGGTATCAAATGAATGATACTCTGAACCAGCAGTGCAACATCATTCTAGTTTGTGCCAAATCAGAGCTGAGTTCTTTGCAGGAATAATGGGAATGCTGCTCAAAATGAAAGTCTGGAGAGGATCAGCTCCATCCTAGCTCAGCTGTGGAAATGGATGCCTGCAAAAGGGAGCCTAGCCCACAGCTTAGGGTGACAGGGGAAGGTGGGGGCTCGATAAATACAGAGACTGACCAGTACTGTATCTGCCCCCCACCAGCTCAGTGCCAACCTTGAAAGAGTTACGATGTACAGTCAGCTGTGTGTGCACTCTGAAACTCCCTCTAGGAATGAAACTCCAAGCTAGAATGTGGGGGCCAATCATTACTACTACACAGCTGATATGCGTGACTAATTAGCCACCTAAAGTGATGCATGGACTTGTCCAAAATGGGTTAATTTACCATGTGTTGCGTGGTACTTGGCACAGCTGTGGACTGCGGTGGCACAACTTAGCAGGTCTGTGTGACAGAGTGCAGTGTCCAGGTGGTGAATCTGGAGGGTTTGAAGTCTTGCATGTGTCTGTAATTTCATGACAGGTGGCCCCGCACATTGCCCGTGGAGTAAGTCTGGATTCAAGGAATGCATGCTGGTTCCTTATCACTCAGCTAGGGGAACAGCAGGCAGTATGGAAGTACAGCAACGCAGGAATCATGAGCTGTATGATCACACATAAGTTGTCACAGCCATTACCAGGGTACACACCTGGTTGTCACCCAGTCACATGTGCATATAAAAATTGTTGCTAGATCCTATGGCCCAATTTATTGTAGTACCTATTCTAACCAATCTCTGTATTCTTGCAATGTGTCACGTATGCTTCCTTGTGATGTGTCACTGATGCAACACCCACTTAGGGAAGCACTGAGACAAGCTGCCTCCCCCATACCCCAGTGTATGTCCCACCCAGCTTGCAGATTTACTGGACTTTCAAACTCCATCTGGTGTAATTACAATATTCCACATGTTTTGTTGGACAGACATATGTTACGCACAAAACTAGCCAATGTCCGACCTGTAATATAATGACACAAACACTTATGTACTCTGGGGTATATGTATAAACTGAGTTGTAATGTGGCAGATTCCAAACATAAATTTATTATATTTGTTTAGCCACCCAAGCCCACATAGCAGAGCCCTGTGAGAGGTCATTCATCTTGAGTGACACATTGCTTCAAATATCACTGCACTGCCTAACATAGCACCAGGGGGAGGTCCCATGACCTTTGAATGTGTGAACACATGCAACTCCCATGATGGTAGATGCATTTCCAGAGTTACCTAACCAGGTAACCTGGAAATGCACCAAGAAGTACAGCCTTCCCAGGAGTGGCATACAATGGAGTAATAGCTTTAACCCTTGTTGTTACTTCATCTTTCAATGTGTTCTGCATTCAGCAGCACACGTACATGGCTGATTATGCCTCACAGGATAGTTTGCTTTGCAGGAAGGCACACTGCATGCACAAATACATTCCTGGAGGTAATACAAGCACACTGGTGCACCATGGTGCAAGGGTGATTGTGTTGGCAATAGGCAGCAAAAATGGCACAGGCGCATGAGAAAAGGCAGAAATGCATTATATTCTATTAGATGCAGCACATTACTGCCATTGTGCTCTCACACATAGCAGAACAGTAGGGTGTCTTACAGCCCTTTAATGCGTGACCATGCTCATAAAATGCCCCTCTGTTTACAGTCAGAGGAAATTCAGAGAGTAATTTTGTGAACCACAGGTGTCGGGCTACCACCAGCATTATGACATGCAGCATACACACTCAGTCAAGGCACACTGGTTCTACACTCCCTTTGGACTGTACTAGATTGTGTCAAGGTAATCACACACTACCTGCAGACACACATTAACAATGTGCACACTGTTCCACGTTTGAAAATATGTGTTGTATATGTCTTGCACAGGTATGTGCTTTCTGCACATGATTTTATCATGCACAGTTTTCAAGATCAACATGATGTTGGGCAGGGGTGAGTGTGCCACACAGCAACAGACTTTTTAAATAGGTGAGTGAGTCAGTAGGTCTCACTGCAGTGAACCAGGGTCACATGATCATATTCATTACTACTGTTCAGTTCAGAGCATGCGTCCGCCCCACTTTGGCTCAGCCTTACTCCTGACAAAGGCAGTAGCTGCACCGCTACTATGAGGGCAGTTCTTTGTGTGGCTGTTCTGGTCCAAGATGGCTGTAATCCAGGGCACAGGCCTAAGTAATGGCACACACTAATATTCCATGTTACCTTTTGGGATGATAAAAGATGTAGTGAGCCCCACAACTATGGAGTGGTACAATCAGGGCAGGGGTACAGTACTCACTCCATTCCATCATGTTCAATGAGCATTGTCTATGCACACATTCATTTGTGATTACATTTATTTTGAAATGGACACTTCACACTTTTGCAATCTCTGTATTTTTGAACTGAAATAATGGTTGGAAGAACATCTCCAATGTCCTAATTCTCTGGGTAATGCCACACACTGCAAGGTCATCTGTTCATAGACTTGTGTTACAGGCCTTTGAGCCTCATCGTATTGCTGTGCTAAGCATGGAAAATGTGTAGTTTGTCCACTATGGCCATATGTGTTATGTCTGACGATCTGCAGAGGAAATCAGTCATGTGTATTGTTTTGAGGATCCCTACACATGCATGCATGCCTTCTTTACAAATGTAATTTTAACCTCAACACCAGGCACTAGGCCTTGTCAATGACAACTGTCACTCATGATCAGTGATGGTATCTGCGACAAAATTTGGTCCTGTAAATTGACAACAATTTGTGTGCTTATCCAGTGGTGAAACACCCTACAATGAGGTGTTTGCCTAAGGTAGAGCGGTTTTAGGGTATTAGTGTTCCATCTATTACTGAGTGCCATAAGAAACACACCTTGGTGCTGCATGACACAGTACAACTGCTAGATGTGCTCCACTGCACTGATTAAGTGCATGAGGACAGGAATGGAATATTTAGATGTAGATATGTGGAAATCCTGGACTGTTTATTTCATGCAGTACACTGCACCACATTGCATTGCTACATTGGTTGTTTTTTTCATTTGAGGCATGGAATCATGTTGCCAAGCAGCTCAGCTAACATGATTGTTAGATGTTGAGGCATATGTCCAGTTGAAAAGATATGAGTGAATTGATTTCTACATTGACTTTGGCATTAAGATAAAACAATGAATGAGTTTAACATGTATTAATATATTGAATACTTACCTACATTTCAGAGTTTTTTTCCCATCATTTTATATGTTTAAGAACATTTTTTTTTTACAATATGGTCACGTCACCAACAACCAGCCAATGTGTGGTGAATCTCTCCTCCATTTTCACCCTCCTCCATTTGCTCTGTTAGTTTTGGCTCAGAGTTCCATGGGACATTAGTTTTGCACATATATTATACAGGATGCACAGACAAGGATGATTTTTCAGACCAATGGGGGTTTCCTCACTGACATGTCCAGGTTTCCAAACCTGGATTTAGAACTCCAAATGTCCTTTAAACAATATCAGTGCCATATTGTAGCATTTTTCAGGCTCCATCTGAGGATTGATGATTGAGATCATGGCGGCAATCCATATACTTGGTCAGCTGAAAGTAAAAAAAACAACGGTCAATTGTTATAAACATTGTTACTGAGACATAACTGTCCATGTGTATTATGTATACTGGCAAAGTCATACACATTTCCTACAATAAAGACCAATATGTGTTAGATACTCTTGACCATTGGTATACACATGTCCCTTCCAGTTCTATTTGTCAAAGAAAATGTTGACCACGTCCTGATACTGTGGACACTTCTACATGCTGACTTTCCAGTTCAGGCAGTAGTCTACTATGATCAGTATTTTGAAATCTTCTTGAAGCTCTATATTATGTGCATTCACTAGATGTGCAAAGTGACATACTTATGAGCTGATTTTCTGGCATATATTCAGCCCTAGGTAGGTTGTGACAGTGCAAAGTTTTTGACACCCACACATACATATGTCCTTTTAGCACAGCTGATGTTGTTACTTGCCTACACGACACTGACACAGTCTTTGATTTAGTCTCTTAATTTAGCATTGATATTTGCTTTGTACATATAGTGCATTTCCAACATGTGACATGAATAGTTACATATTTTGTGGTGAGCCTACATCTATTGCTTTTTGTCGGACAAGGTATAATGCTGAACTTATAGTGCCATCCCTATATGGAAATGTTGGTCATTTTTATGTGGGACAAACTAATGTATATGGAAGTAACTTTCTGCTACAGACCTGGGCACAGGACTTTCGTTTTCACACATATGTATGTGATTTTGACATGTAGGTGATTCTGTACACATATGCCTTGATTTGGTTATCATTGGTGTGCCTAGAGAATGTTTAGATTGGGATTTTGACTACAATGTGATACCTTTCCCTGGTTGCATTTTGTTCTGTGTTAGGTGCTGGTGTATGACACGTTTAACAGCATATTGTTTGACTTTGTGAATTTTACATTGCTGGACTCAGATGCAGGAAATTTAGGCAACTTTCACCACACAACTAGTGATCTTTAACATTGGTTAAAATTGACAATGAGGCTTGATACCTATGTGTATGTTTGTAACTAGACTGGTACCAAGCACAGTGTCTACCATCATTTACCCCCAGACCTGGACCCTCAGTTGCAGTGCAATACTTTGAACAATGATGGTCCATGAACCAGTGGGAAAGGGCACCCTGTGGCAAGGGAACAGGGCCTCTGGGGTAAGGTGCATGGGAAGGATGCTGTGGGTCAGTAGGGAGGGGAGGCCACTGGGGCTGCTCCTGGCCAGGACACCATCAGCCACATTTTGGGGGACTATTAGGAGTCCCAAGGCATGGTGGGCCAGTTATTGACCGAACTCCAGGATATCAAGCAGCATCAGAGGAAACTGCATGGGGGCATGTGAGAACAGATGGAGACCCACAATAACAACATGGCCTCCATAACAGGAGTGAAAAGGGACATACACACAGTCCTGAGCAGGGCTTATCAAAATCAATCTTCCCCTTCCTTTAGCTCATCAACACTAGGTACATCTACATCAGTGCCGGCCACTGGAAGGGAGGCCCTGCCAGTGGAAAAACCTGCCCCAGACACTCCTGCCTCAATAGCAGCAGATCCCACCCCTCCCCATGCAAGCGGGGATGTCCAGCAAAGAATCCATGAGGTGCAGATGGCAAGACACCCACCACTGCCAGCAAGGGACCTCTTCCTAAAGGAACTCCTTTGTGTGCCACATATTCACCCTGTTGACTGATCCTTAATCAACTACCAATTCCAATGTGAGGGTTACTGAGGTGTTTGGGCTCCCAGTGGTGTGGCATCCACTCCAATGATTTCACTCACCATGACTGGCACCTTGATTTCATTTTTTTTCTTCTTTATCCAAATTGTATTTTCTGCATCAGCATTGTAATAAATTCACCTATCACAAACTCAGGCCCATATTTATACTTTTTGCCACAAAACTGCGCAAATGAAGTTTTGCAGCAAAAAGTATAGCGCCGGCTTCTGTCATTTTAAAGTGCCAGCCTGGCACCAAATTTATGGAGTGCAGCAAGGCGGAGCTTGCGTCAGAAACAATTACATTAGCTGGGTGGAGGTGGTGGTACGGATGACGGGGGTTTGGAGTCAAAAATGGCGCTAGGCTTGTTAGAGGCAAAAAAAGCTGCTGTTAACCAGCTTAGCATCATTTCCTAATGCAAAACCATCCATACCACATGACTTCTGTCTTATAAAAGACAGGAGTCAGGCCCACCACCCCAATGGCCAGTACAGGGGACCAGGGACCCCTGGGCATGGCCAATGCATCCAGTGCCATGCAGGGGGGCCCATGTCAGGCCCCCAATGGCACTTTTTCTTTTTTTAACTTACCTGTTGTTGGACTTTTTTCCTTTTGCAGGGTCATCTCCAATCGTTTTGCCTTCTGCCTCCTATTTTTTCTGACCTGTTGTGTTGGCTTTAGGACTCTGGGCACTTTACCACTGCTAACCAGTGCTAAAGTGCATATGCTCCCTGTGTAAATTGTACTTTTGATTGTTTTTTCCATGATTGGCATATTTTATTTACTGGTAAGTCCCTAGTACAGTGCACTAGAGGTGCCCAGGGCCTGTAAATCAAATGCTACTAGTGGGCCTGCAGCACTGGTTGTGCCACCTGCCACTGCAGTGTTTGTGTGTGTAGTTTTAACTGCCAATTCGACTTGGCAAGTGTACCCACTTGCCAGGCCTAAACCTTCCCTTTTCTTACATGTAAGACACCCCTAAGGTAGGCCTTAGGTAGCTACATGGGCAGGGTGCAGTGTATGTTTAAGGTAGGACATATACTAATGTGTTTTATATGTCATGACGGTGAAATACTGCCAATTTTGGTTTTCACTGTTTCAAGGCATCTCTCTCTCAAAGGTTAACATAGGGGCTACCCTTAAATATGATTACAGAGTACATTCCCTTTGGGAGCAGATAGACATGAGGGGTTTGAGGTCTCTGAGCTCACAATTTAAAAATACATATTTTAGTAAAGTTGGTTATGAGATTGTGTGTTTGAAAATGCCACTTTTAGAAAGTGGACATTTTCTTGCTGAAACGATTCTGTGACTCTGCCTGTTTGTGGATTCCATGTCTGGGTCAGTTTGACATTTGGGCTGTTTGCATTTCTCTCTAGACAGTGACACAAAGAGAGCTGGGGTGTAGCCTGCACATCCTGATGAGCCATCTGTGCTCGGAGGGAAGGAAGGAGTGGTCACTATCAACTGAAAGGGCTGTGCCTACCCTCTTGTGATGCAGTCTCCAACCCCCTGGTGTGTGTCTAGGGCCTGGCCTGGGCAAGGCAGGATTTCACAAACAAGAGAGATTTTCCTTTGAAGTAGGCCTACTTCAAAGGCCAAAATGGATATAAGAAGGGCACCCAAAATCACAGAATTCATAGCACTTCTGGAAATCAACAGGAACCTCTGTCTGGAGAAGAGTTGAAGAGCTGAGGAGAAGTGCTGCCCTGCCTGTGACTGTGCTTTGTGGAGCTATCCTGCAGTTGCGGCTTCTGCCTGTGCAAGGGGACAAAGACTGGACTTTGTTGTGCATCCCTGCTTTTGATGAAATCTTCAAGGGCTTGTCCTGAGCTTGCCTCCTGTTGTCTCAGAGCCATCAGACTTCCCCTGCCAGAACCTGGACTCTCTACTGAGACTCCTGCCCTGCCAAGTGGTGCCCTATCCAGTTCCTGGGGCCTTGGAAGGTGAAACCGGCAGACCACAGACTGCCATGCGGGGAAAATATAGACGCACCTTCCGAGATGCGGCTGAAAAATGACGTGCCGGCGGCTTCTCAGCAGAAATCGATGCTCCACCAGCATCATAGCTGGAGAAACGATGCGCAATACCCGCTGACGGAGGCTGATAACGTCGCAACCTGCATTGCATGGTTTTGCTGATACCGTGCGGCAGGATTTTTGATGCAAACCTTGCTGGGCGCGGAAAAATGATGCAACGCCTGCCTGGGCCCGTGCTTGCCAGGATCGACGCATCGCTCTCCTGCGAAGAGGAAAAAATTACGCAAGCCGACCCAACCAGAGAAGGAGAAAAGACGCACGGTCTTGCTTGCGGGTGAAAAATCAACGCATTGCTAACCTTTTTTGACACACACTCGCCCATGCGTATTATTTTGATGCTACCCAGGTACTTTTCAACACTAACAGTGTTTTTACTGTTTGCAAAAGGATTTAAGACTCTTTTGCTTTTAAAATTAATAACTTTACTTGTGTATGTTGAATTTTTGTCATTTCAAAACCTGTGTTGTGTCATTTTGTAGTGTTTTCACTGAGCTACTGTGTGTGTTGGTACAAAAACTTTACACCTAGACTCTGAAGTTAAGCCTGCCTGCTTGTGCCAAGCTACCAAGGGGGTGAGTGGGGTTTAACTGAGGGTGAGTCTCCTTTACCCTGACTAGAGTGAGGGTCCTTGCTTGGACAGGGGGTAACCTAACTGCCAACCAAAGACCCCATTTCTAACACCTATACTTACCATGCTTACCTGGGATGTGGTCCCCCATCCTCTGGTGTGGGTGGGTGGGGGTGTTCCTGGAGCTTGGGATAGGCACCTCTGGGCCCATTCCATGGTGTTTCACCACGGAAATGTGTCCACAGGTCCACTAATGCCTGGTCTGACCCAGACGTTTAATAATGGTGCAACGTAAGCTTTGCTCCGTTATTCAGCCCCTCCTCCCAACTGTGCATCATTTTAGCATGAGGGAGATAAATATGGGGATCTGGAGTTAGCACCATTTTCTCGATGGTAACACCTACCTTGCATCTCATTGACGCAAGGTATGAGCACGCATCCAACAAATGGTGCTAACTCCAATATTTTAACGCTAGATGTGTTTAGCGTCAAAATATAAATATTGAGTTTAGATTGTGCCGAATTTATGTAAAATAAATGACGCAAATTCGGCGCATAGAATAAATATGCCCCTCATTGTCTGCTTGCTTAATTTTAACAGTTTGCTATGTAGAGATTTAAGACCATGTGAACCATATGATGAAGACATAACTTATTTGTGCAAGGAGGGATATGTTACAGGTACACAGTGTTCTGTTCAAGATTACAAACACATTCATACACATGTCTGATCACACCAAACATAGCATTCTAGTGTACAGCACATAGGCTGTCCATATGTCTGGGCTTTTTGAAACAAGAATGTGTGACTCGTACTGAGTCAAAGTACATATTCCAAGGAACATACCCCAGACCACAGAAGGAAGGGATTCATCCAGTAGAATAGGCAAACATCAAAGTGGTTTATGTCACCAGCTTGATTCTTATCGCATACCACACCAAAGTAATCCAACATCACAAAAGATAAAGACAGATGTCAGTACAACAGTCCCTGATCACACACCCATCATAATACAATGACCATGCATCTGGTGGTATGACAGAACATATGTCAGTGTTGAAATGATGAAACACATCTACAGTTACATACAGGTCACACAAGAAGAGTGTTTAGCCAATGTGAAGGGAAAATGACTTGGTTGCAATCTATGACTACATATTCCATGCCCACATGATGCAATCGGTCCAACACAGCACACAAAACATGTCCAATGTCCACGTCTGACCTTCCACCCAAACACTGTGTAAGTTGTCTTGGCATTGGTCTCATACACCCCAAATCTGTGACCTACATTATGTGGAACAATCCATGTCCATTTTGTATGTCAGAACATCATCAGATACCTGGAAATGTCACAACTCAGAAATGCCCACATGAGGATGTCATAGTGAAGGTACCTGTACAAAGACAAAACAAGGAGTATAGGCTTGAAAACATATCTATTACACAAGTCACATAGCAAACAACTGGAAATGTAATTGCATTGCAAGGAAACTGACACAAACAAAGTACCATCATCAAGGTGGTGATATGTCAAAGGCTAACTCTTCAAGCAGCTGTTGGCTGAATATTGCAGCAGAGTATCACCTCCCTAATTGTTGCTAAAACACTCAACTCCACATATTCTAACAACTACAGTTCATTGTATAGTCACGGTCATTACATCACATGACATAATTACACTAATGAAAAGTAGCTGTTGATGAGATCTTACCACAAGTCAGCTCCTTCCTCTTCACCAGTGTCATCCTCACTTGGCATTTCAGGGTCTCTCACCTGGTGGCACTGCAGGCTCCCACTCCTCTAGGATGTATGGGATATTGCTCCGCAGGACGATGTTGTGGAGCAAGCAGCATGCCACAGTGATCTGACACACTTTCCTAGGTAAGTAGAGGAGGGCTCCGCCAGTCCTGTCCAGACACCTAAATAAGGACCCCAAAAGCCTTCTTCACTACCTGTCGTGTTCTTCAATGGGCCCCATTGAAGCGGACTTCTCCTGATGTAGTTAAATTCCTTAGTGGTGTCAACAACCAAGGATGGTTTGGATGTGCCGAGTATCCTGTTAAGGAATTGGACATATGTGCAACAATGAGCCACTCACTACTGATTGTAGCACCTGACATTGCACACACACAATCAGGACATATGTGACTTACCAACCAACCAGACCCGTTCTGGGTACAGTTGTGACATCAGCTGGGGTATGGTGCTGTTCTGCATTATGAAGGCATCATGGGCTGGACCCTGATAACAGGCACACACATCTGAAATGTAAAGATCCGCCTAGCAGACAACTTGCACGTTGATGGATTGGAAGTTCTTTCTGTTGTGTAAAGTATTTGTACCAACACACACAGTAACTTAGTGAAAACACCACAAAATGACACAACACAGGTTTAGAAAAATAGGGAATATTTATCTAAACAAAACAAGGCCAAAACTACAAACATCCAACATACACAAGTAAAGTTATGAATGTTCAAAACAATAAGAGTCTTAGGCCCTCATTATGACACTGGTGGTAAATCCCACTTACCTCTACGCTGACTGGCGCCAACATACTGCCGCCGCCGCGGATATCCGTTTACCATATTATGACACACACACAACAGTCCGTCACTATTCAGCCACAGACACAAGTCCTCCACACCAAAGGTCAGTGATAAACTGGTGGTATTCAAACCCACACCGTTACACCAACAGAACAACGCCCATCACATTATAGCCCACGAATCACCACAGCGGACATTCAACCGCTGTGAACCACTGGTGGTACATACCGCTGTGCTCAAAATACACACACACATACAAAACTACACCACATTGGACAATTTAAACAACACACACCTGACACACATACACACACCACACCCACACACCCACACCACTATAAAACACCCAACCACATTAACCACAACCTCTTACGACTACAAACCATTGGCACGAGACAGACACCATGAATATAGACAAAACCAGAGCCACACATCACGTACACCTATACACCACCCACGCACCCCACACCACACACCCCAACACATCACCCTATACACCCTCACCTACACACCTCACACAACACTGATGGCACCACAAAGACACCCCAGATTCTCAGAGGAGGAGCTAAGGGTCATGGTGGAGGAAATCATCAGGGTAGAGCCTTAGCTATTTGGAGCACAGGCGCAGCAGATATGCATTGCTAGGAAGATGGAGCTATGGCAGAGGATTGTGGACAGTGTCAATGCCGTGAGACAACACCCCAGAACAAGGGATGACATCAGGAAGAGGTGGGACGACCTATGGGGGAAGGTATATTCCATAGCAGCAAGAGATCGCTATCCAGAGGACTGGCGGTGGACCCCTACTTCCTCCCTCACAACTAACAATATGGGAGGAACAAATCTTGGCAATCATGCATCCTGAGGGCCTGGCCGAAGTAGGAGGAGGACTGGACTCTGGTGAGTCAACTCTCTACTACAATCACCCCTCCCTACCTGCATGCCATCACATACCCCCACCCTCACGCCCATCACTCCACCACCTCCCACACACCCCACCATCACATCCCACCCATCCCAATGGCAAGCCCTGCATGCATCATCTATGCATGGACATCACTGACAGCCCTGCATGGATACCTATTACAAAAGCATGCACACTACAGAGAATCAGCTAGCCCACCACATACCAACCTACACAAGTTAAAGCTGCCAGGGCAAATACAAACAAATAGGGCAACCCAACGATGCACAATATGTCACACACAGAAACAATAACACAGCATTTACATCCCCACAGGTATCCCAGCCAATGTCAGCGGAGAAGAGGTGCCAGCACTATCCAGTCCCCCGACTGAAGAGGCCCACAGTGATGACAGCAACTCTAGTCGCCTGGATATGGATGACCAACCTGGCCCTTCAGGGACCTCTGGACAGTCAGTTACCCAGGCCCAGTCACACCCCACCACAGAGCCTCCGCCCTCAGGAAACACCAGCATAGCACTGGCCCAGCTTACCCATACCTGTCCCCAGGATACGTCAATCAGCAGTGTGTTCACCACTACAGGGACACCAGGGCACACCTCATACCCAAGACAATCAGGGACCTGGGGTCAGTGGCAGTGGGCACATGATTCAGGGGACAGAGGCACAGGACAACAGGGAAACTGGGAGAACTGCTGTGTACAAGGGGGAGGACAGGCCCAGGGAACCTACTCTTCAGAGGTCCTGGGAGCCTACCAACATTCCCAGGATATGCTGGGCCAGATCGTGGACAACGTGCAGGACAACAGGCGGCTGCAGGAGGGACAGTAGCAGGGGATCAGGGAGGACTTCAACACCATCCTGGTATCCATTGCAGGGGTGCTGGCAGACAGTGCAAACATTATGAGGTAGGCAGTCTCACACCAGCGGACCCCTGCCACTAGCAGACATCTGAGCAGCCTACCACCTCCGCTGCCGCTAGTGGACAGGAGGCCCCGCCACAGGACCAACAGGCCACCAGAGGCCTTCCCCCTGCAGAAGGTGAACCACCCTGCAAATGTTTCCTGCGATCCAACCAGAAGCCAAAGACTATTGCCAAGACCCCCAAAAGGAAACAAGACTCTCCTGATTGTCACTCTTGTGTCCCACTCAGTCACCCTGTCCACCTTGGACTGCCATTGCTCCCCTTCCTATATCCCCTTGGACAATGCACCTGTGCTACAAACAGACTGGAACAATACCCTGGATTTTCCTCCATCATCACCCCATCCCAATGCACTTGCCCCTCTTATTCTTAGCACTTCAATAAACATCCTTTGAAAAAATACAGATATGGAGTACGTCACATTTTTCAAGTATGTATACGTTTAACCAGGTACAATTCTATTGCTATTCAACTGTATAGTAATGTTCACATAGGAAAGACCTGTAGTTTCCTGCAGTGATCACACCAGGAGCGATAGAGGGGCACCAACATCTGCAAAATGAAGTCCAAAAGGGTACAGTGAGTGGGCATAGAAGTGGGAAATAACAGCATGCCAGTGCCAAAGATAATCTAAATAATGACAATGAAATGTGAAGTAACACTGTGTGTCATTGGAAGTATTGTATCACTGCTGTTCTGTTGTCCTCATCCTCATCCTCTGCCTCCTCATCCTCACTGTCCACAGGGTCCACCGCTGCCATATGGTCATCTCCATCCTCCTCCTCCTGCAGAAAAGGCACATGGCGTCTCAAAGCAAGGTTGTGCAACATGCAGTGTGTCACGATTATCTGGCAGACCTTCTCGGGTGAGTAGCACAGTTAGATGGAGGCACCTGAACCTGGGCTTTGTCTCTCTCCCCACTTTTCTTGTTTTGTCATCCTGTCCTTATGTGCATTAATATCATCTGGCGGAGGAGCAGAGGCATCGGCGACGGAAGGAGCTGCATCCCACAGGACCCAGGAGGCAGAGTCCACCAACGGTGAGGGCACCAGTGGGACTAGGGGCGAAGGGGGCACCACGACAGAGATTGGAGGGGACAGTTCGGACACAGATACCTCTTCAGATGGAAGCTCCCTGGTGGTGGCAGATACCTCTGTGACCACTCCAGCTACAGGTACAGCTGCCACCCCCGTACCAGCACCGCCATCCCAGCAGCCCCTCAGTGAGTTGCCCTTGCCCGCTCACCCAGGAGGGTGGGAATCTCCTTTGCCCCAGGCACCTCAGGCCCTGCCCCAGTGAGCCCTGCTGCCCTGAGTGAGGAGGCTATTGACCTCCTGCAATCCATCTCTGTAGGGCAGTCAACCAATGTGAATGCCATCCAGGAGCTGGCAGTCCAGATGCAACTAATGCCTCCCTGGAGGGTATTCACACTGGCTTGGAGGCCCAACAGAGATCAATCCAGGCTCTGGCCTCCTCTCTGATGGCAGCCATTGGCCCTGTTTCCACCCTCAGACACCCAACAGCCATCCACTTCACAACAGCATCGAGCCCAAGCACATGCACCCAAACACAGTAGACAGACACCTCTTACAACCACTTCCTCTTCCTCCACTCCCAATCCTTCTCCCTCTTCCCGCCCCAATGTCCCTAAGAATCTTTTCCTCTCCACCATTGACCTCTTCCCTAACCCCTAGCCCCGTCCTTCAGATCTGGCCAGGGTGGCAAAAACCCAGGCAAGCACCTCAGCTACCCAGTCCACGGGCCCAGTAGTCTCCACACCCACTTGTGGTGGGAAAGGATCCAGGGCACATGTCCAGAGGTTGAAGTAGCCTGCACCAGGCAGCCACAAGGTAAGGGTGCCTGCCCCAGCTGTGGGCCAGAAGACCAAGTAGCCAGCTCCAGCTGTTGCCAGGAAGAGCAAGGAGCCAGCCCCAGCTGCTGCCAGGAAGGGCAAGGAGCCAGCATCAGCTGCTGCCAGGAAGGGCAAGGAGCCAGCTCCAGCTGCTGTCAGGAAGGGCAAGGAGCCAGCATCAGCTGCTGCCAGGAAGGGCAAGGAGCCAGCACCAGCAGGCAGGAAGGACAAGGGGCCTGGTGCAGGGACTCAGATGGAGCCCCCACCACCAACCATGGTTGTGCAGCCATCCGAGGCTGCAGTGGATGGGCTGGAGCCTCCCCCCACCGCCATCAGCAGCAGCAGCACCACTACCACCACTGAGCAGCCATCATCCCCAGCGGACGGTATGTAGTCCTGCAACCATGGGCTGCTGTGCGGCCTGCCCCCTGCAAATCCAATGGGTATGACACCCAACTGAGAGACTGTGACCTTGCACTCCCCAGGATCAAGAGCACAGGGCACGTTGCCCCCTCCAGAACCAGTGGGTAAGACACCCACCAACCCCAGCCACCCCAGGATCAAGAGCACAGGGCACAATGCCCCCTCCAGAACCAGTGGGTAAGATACCCACCAACCCCAGCCGCCCCAGGATCAAGAGCACAGGGCACGATGCCCCCTCCAGAACCAGTGGGCAAGACATCCACTTGAGAGACTGTGGCCTTGCACTTCCCAGGATGAAGAAATGGGCATGTTGCCCCCTCCAGAGACAGTGGGCAAGTCATCTACTTGAGATACTGTGGCCTTGCACTCCCCAGGATCAAGCACAGGGCATGTTGCCCTGTCCAGGGCCAGTGGGCAAGTCACCGACTTGAGAGACTGTGGACTTGTGCTCCCCAGGATCAAGCAATGGTCATGTTGCCCCGTCCAGAGCCAGTGGGCAAGTCACCCACTTGAGAGACTGTGGCCTTGCACTCCCAGGATCAAGCAATGGGCATGATGCCCCCTCCAGACCCAGTGGGCAAGTCTCCCACATGAGAGACTGTGGACGTTCACTCCCCGGGATCAAGCAAAGGGCATGTTGCCCCCTCCAGAGTCAGTGGGCAAGTCACCTACTTGAGAGACTGTGGCCTTGCACTCCCCAGGATCAAGCAATTGGCATGTTGCCCTATCCAGAGCCAGTGGGCAAGTAACCCACTTGAGAGACTGTGGCCTTGAACTCCCCAGGATCAAGCCCAGGGCATGTTGCCCCCTCCAGAGCCAGTGGCAAGTCACCCACTTGAGAGACTGTGGCCTTGCACTCCCCAGGATGAAGCAATGGGCATGCTGCCCCCTCCAGAACCAGTGGTCTTCTGTCCTCTTCCGGCTGAGGTGCCTGCCCATTTTCCAACTGATGCCCCTGCAGTGTTCTCTCCATGTTTCTGCAGGTGACAGGTGGGGCCTTGAACTTTGGCCTGTGGCCCTGTGGCCCTGTGGCCCACGCACAATGAGGACTGGGCAGTGTCCCTTGAACTGTACATATGTATATAACAGTTGCATTGCATTTTCGTATTTCTACTGTATTTCTATTATTGCACTCACTTTATCACATTCATGTTGTCCTTTTATAATTTCTCAGGAGTACGGGGTAAACATATTTTATTACTGCATCTGATTGTGTGTTGCATGTGTGTGTCACTCTCTTTTTCCTCCGTCCCTCCCCTGTGTGCTAGGCAGCTGTACTCCCCGTGGTCGTCTTTGCCATCGTTGGTGTTCATGGTGGAGCAGGACGTAGAAGATCATTGAAAATATTTGCAGCTCGGCTCCATGGTGGCGTGGTTCTTCCCTGTGTCTCCAAAGGTGAGTCCTTTCCCTTCTGAGGTCTGTTTCCGCCAGGCTTTGATGTCATTGGTACCACCCCATAAATGGTGTTGGTTTCCTAGGTCTTAATATGGTGGGTGGAACATTGACTTCCGCCTGGCTGTAGCCGGCTACTGCCATGGTGCCTGTTGTTTCCTCCCTGGCGGCCGGTGTGGTAAAGTGGCTGTCTATCTCAGTTCTCACCACCATGGTCATAATTTGCCGGTAATTACCGCCAGCCTGTTGGCGGTATTACTGCCACTTTATCACCGACCACCACAGTTGTAATGAGGGCCTTAATCCTTAGAAAACAGTGAGAATGTGGTTGTTACACAAAGTACCTGGTTAGTGTAAAAAATAAGCTGCCTGGGCGAGCATGCGTCGGAAAAGGTTAGCAATGCGTTGATTTCTTACTCGCAAGTGAGGCCGTGCATCGTTTCCTTGTCCATTTGGGTCGGCGATGCGTAGCTTTTTTCTCCTGCAAGAGAGCAATGCATCGATTTCTGGACGGGGCACCTTGGATCCCCGCAGAGTCAGGTTGAATTTGATGCCCAGGCATGATGTGTGGAAAATTCTGTCGCACGGTCTCAGAAAACCGCTCTGTTTACGTTGTTATCAGCCTCCGTTAGCGGGTGTTGAACGTTGTTTCGTCAGCCATGTTGCGTCGTGATGCAGGTAGAACATTGATTTCAACTGCGAAGTCGGCAGCACGTCATTTATCAGCCGCGTCACTGAAGGTGCCTTGAAAATTTCCCCTCATGGCAGTCTGTGCGTGGATTTTCAATTCTTGTCTGGCAACTTCACCTTTCCAGGGCCCAGGAACTGGATAGGGCACCACTTGGCATGGCAGGAGTCTCAGCAGAGAGTCCAGGTGCTACCAGGGGAAGTCTTTGATAGCCCTGAGACTTCAACAACAGGAGGCAAGCTCAGTTCAACCCCTTGGAGATTCTTCTCAAGCTGAAATGCACAACATAGTACAGTCTTTGTCCCCTTTCACAGGTCGACGCAGCAACTGCAGGATAGCCCAACAAAGCACAGTCACTGGCAGGGGCAGCACTTCTCCTCAGCTCTTCAGCTCTTCTCCTTGGCAGAGGTTCCTGTTGATTCCAGAAGTGATCTGATTTTCAGGAGTTTTAGGTCCTCTTCCTATACTCCTTTCTGCCTTTGAAGTAGGCAAACTTCAAAGGAAAGTCTTTCTGGTTCGTAAGATCCTGCCTTTCCCAGGCCAGGCCCTGGACACACACCAGGGGGTTGGGGACTGCGTTGTGTGAGGGCAGGCACAGCCCATTTAGTTGTCAGTGACCACTCCTCCCCTCCCTCCTAGCACAGATGGCCCATCACGATATGCAGGCTACACCTCAGCCCCCTTTGCGTCAATGTCTAGAGAGAGGTGCAAACAGCCCAACTGTCAAACTGACCCCGACAGGGAATCCACAAACAGGTAGAGTCACAGAGACCCTACGCTCCATATTTCTATCTGTTCCCAAAGGAAATCTGTACTTTCATTATATGTAAATGCAGCCCCCATGTTAACCTATGAGAGAGATAGGCCTTGCAACAGTGAAAACCACATTTGGCAGTATTTCACTGTTAGGGCATGTAAAACACATGAGTACATGTCCCACCTTTAAAATACATTGCACCCTGCCCATCAGGCTACCTACGGCCTACGCTAGGGGTGCCTTACATGTATAAAAAGGGAAGGTTTAGGCCTGCAAGTGAGTACTCTTACCAAGTCAAATTGGCAGTTTAAAACTGCACACACAGACATTGTAGTGGAAGGTCTGAGCCATGCTTACAAGGCTACTCACGTGGGTGGCACAATCAGTGCTGAAAGCCAACTAGTAGCATTTGATTTACAGGCCCTGGGCATCTCTAGAGCACCATACTAGGCACTTATTAGTAAATCAAATATGCCAGTCATGGAAAGTCAATTACAATGACATTTTATATAGGAACACTTTCACTTTAGCACTGGATAGCAGTGGTAAAGTGCCCAGAGTAACAAAAACAGCAAAAACAGAGTCCAGCGTATATCAACAACCTGGGAAACAGAGGCAAAAAGTTAGGGGAGACCACGACAAGGATGCCAAGTCTAACACTGGGTTTAGCTGTCAAGGTGTTTCAACACTGCTGAGAGAACATCCTTCAACACCAGACTGAACATAGGTTGGGACATAACAGCAGGTAGGGCTAATGTATGTTGTAAGGACCCTGTAGCTAGGAAGTGCAATACTGACATGAATTGCACAGTGGGTAGTATGCTAATAGCTGGCATCAATTATGGCTCCCACTGATGACATAACTTTACTATTGTTTGCCTAACCAAGCAATATTAATTATTATATGCCTTTTCTCCATGGTCCGAAGGTCTGGCATTGGACAGTAGACAGGAAGTTGCCACCTCCTCCCCCTCCCTAGGTACCTATGTATGACAAGTCATGCTTTCTAACCATAGTTAGTGTGTCCACAGCAACATACATGATGCATGTCAATGATATCATGTGACAAAGCATTCCTGATTGGATAGACATGGCACTCAGTACACATCACAGCTGCAAATAGCACAAGGGTCACATGTGAACCCCCGTGGTTTTCAACACATGTCCACAACATGGATTTGGACCAAAATCCAAATGTACAAATAATTGCCCCTCGAAATGTGATTGCAGAACCCGACCACCAAAATGACCATCAGCGCTGGGGGACTGTGCCTCACAGACCCAGCTACAGATCATATTTGTCCTATACAGGCATAATGCATACATGGCAGTCCCACCGTGCAGACAGTGTATTGATTCCTGGGAGGCCATGATATGTGACTCAGTAGCTTGGTCACATAGCAGAATCTGTTCAATGCACGCCTTTGTTTGTTGGATGCCATCTCTGTAGGATAGACACATATGTCCAAAGGAGTGTTCTATGGTACAGGTACATACCACGGAACCTACCCCCTGAAGTGGCATGAGTCTGCATTTGTTAGTCCACATGTCCACACATGGACAAGGAAGACACTTTGGCCCATATTTATACTTTTTGTATACTTTTTGACGCAAAACTGCGCTAAAATAATTAGCGCCGGCTAACGCCATTCTGAAGCGCCATGCGGGCGCCGTATTTATTGAATGGCGTTAGCCGACCGGCGCTGCCTGGTGTGCGTGAAAAAAAACCACGTACACCAGGCAGCGCCGGCGTAGGGAAAAATGGCGTTTGGGCATCTAAAAATGGGGCAAGTCAGGCTGAGGCAAAAAAAATCGTCTTAACCCGAATTGCGCCATTTTTTTACGACGCCCATCCCCCATTGAAATGACTCCTGTCTTAGCAAAGACAGGAGTCATGCCCCCTTGCCCAATGGCCATGCCCAGGGGACTTCTGTCCCCTGGGCATGGTCATTGGGCATAGTGGCATGTAGGGGGGCACAAATCAGGCCCCCCTATGCCACAAAAAAAAAATACTTACCTGGACTTACCTTAATGTCCCTGGGGTGGGTCCCTCCATCCTTGGGTGTCCTCCTGGGGTGGGCAAGGGTGGCAGGGGGTGTCCCTGGGGGCAGGGGAGGGCACCTCTGGGCTCATTCTGAGCCCACAGGTCCCTTAACGCCTGCCCTGACCCAGGCGCTAAAATCCGGCGCAAATGCGGGTTTTTTAGTCCCGCCCACTCCCGGGCGTCATTTTTGCCCGGGAGTATAAATACGACGCATATGCATCGCAGTTATTTTTTAAGACGGGAACGCCTACCTTGCATATCATTAACGCAAGGAAGGTGTTCACGCAAAAAAATGACGCTAACTCCATGAACTTTGGCGCTAGACGCGTCTGACGCCAAATTATAAATATGGAGTTAGTTTTGCGTCTAATTTGCGTCGAAAAAAACGACGCAAATTCGGCGCAAACGGAGTATAAATATGCCCCTTTCTGTACCCACAATGCCAGCCCCTTGATTGTTACTCATATGTGATGTTGAAGTTTGCACTCTGGCAGTTGCCTGTAGGGACTGTATGCAGTGAGTCATTCTCACAGAGTGTGAATGTGTTGGTCCATTCATGCCTAAGGAGTTTACCCTTCAGAAGCCACATAGGTGTGTAGTATTTCATTGTTGCTCACATCACAGTACAGGTTGCTACAGCATGGGCTGCCTGATGTCAGTAAGCTTGCTTAGTCATTGTAGGCCATGAGCAGGGTTGCGGGTTAGTCTGCAGATGCAAATACATATGCCTGTAATAATGTCCCTGTACTTATTGACCTGTGTGTTTCACGCTTGAGAAGTAATAACAAATAGAAATGTTCTAACTTGGTGTTTCTGATTCTGTATGTGACCCAACTATTTGTGACAAAACTTGTGATTGTATTCTCTTGATTTGTCTTTTGCATCCATGCTGATCAATGCCCATCAGAAAAAGGAGCTATGGTGAATCATTTCAAAGAATATGCGATTCCTGGTATGTGTGCCATCGCTGTTACCAACATTCCTTGTGCCTACATGTCAGCATGAGTCCCATTCTCTTAAGCAAAACATTTGTAAGCTGCTTTTTTAATGCATGATCTACCTGTGTTGATGGGATGATCTCTGAATTCCCTCACTTATATGTGCATGCCAACCTGTGTGTGGAATAAGACATTTACAATGGGGTACATTTCATGTTGTGCCACATATAGGAGTGTGCCACCATTGATTATTGGCTGACGCATACCCTGATCAGTCATAGCATGTCATTTGGCAATAGCAATGTGGGACATGACAGGTAGGCCTAGCGTTCTTAGCCACAATGTGCATTTCTATGCCATTGAGTTAGAATCATGTAGAAAAGTGCTCTGCTCATGTGAAATAGGAAAGGCTTGTAACCTGACTGTTGGCATGCATCATGAAGTGACTTGCAGTTACATTCACGTGTTTGGGTGCAACCATTCATCCACAGACATCTGCGTTTGCATGACCAAAATAGAGACAAAGCTGTAGCTTCCAACTGGGAAACATGTTAAAGGCCTTCAACAAGTACTTGCAAATCTCTGGGCCTCTCCAACATCCAAGGGACTAATGGTATCTACTGATGCACTCAGAGTATGTCATTGCAAGGAGTGTCAGACATAAGTGGTGATTTCCCTGGGGCTTACTGATTCATTGCGTTATGGAGTTTAGAGACATATCTCCTGACATATTGTACATGATATCTACAGTGTCCATTTTCATGCCAAAAGTGTGGCCTATCTGAGCAACATTAGTACTACCTCCATGGCTCCAGTGGGACAAATATCACTTGGTGAAGTGTACATTGTGGAACTGCTTCCAGTCTGACATGAGTATTTCCATGTCACCTTCTCTAGGTTATTGTACTGTTGTCAGCAACATGGCAGAGTTTTGGAGCATCATTTCGTATTGTAGGGCCATTTTGTATGTGACAAATAGATGCGTGCATGCCCTTGGGCGGGATCTGTGGGAATGGACTTGGCATTGACCTACTATTGTATGAACAGGTATTTGAGGTTTGTCAATGGGGAAAGCATTGAGGGTGATGAGGTCTCCTACTTGTTCAATGGCTTCTGTGATTGCCCAACTTCAGCCATGCAATTGTAGTTGTCTGAGATCCTGATTTTCCTGTGGGCAACGTTTGACAGTTCAGTTGGCATGCATGCATATGGTATGGCACATGTATGGGCCACTAAGGTGGAGTTTGTTGCTGGGGCCTAATTGACATCATGCTAATGTTTGCTAATCAGAGCTCTTGTTCAAGTGTGATCATAGACATGTGATGATCCTACTTCTCTTTGTATTTGCAGCATCAGCACAGGGAAGCAAAGGAGACAGGGCACAGCCAAGTGGGGAAGCATCTGGCCTCAGGACCTTGGGGCAAGACACCACTGACACAGAGGGGCCCAGATGCCCAGAGGGTGAGGAGAGTGCCATGGGTGAGACCAGGTCAACATCCTCTTCTTCATTGGATTCTTCCTCCAGTGGCCACTCCATAGTGATGGCAGGCCCATCGGGCCGTAACCTGTACCATCTTTGTCCACCACCACCAGTTATATCACCACCCTCCCTGTTGTTCCCCACCCAGTTGGCCGTGCCCGCTCGCCCAAGAGGGTGGGTGTCTCATTTGTTGCAGGCACATCCGCTCCAGCCCCTGTTACCCCTGCTGCCCTCAGTGAGGAGGCTATTGACCTCCTGAGGAGTATCTCTGTGGGTCAGACAGCCATTGTGAATGCCATGCAGGGATTGGCAACCCAAGTGCAGCAGAAAAAGGCATTCATGGTGCAAAGTATGGTCTACAGAGATATTTTCAGGATCTGGCCTCCACACTGAAGGCAGCCAGTCACCCCTGACCTTCCCTCACCATTCCACCTCCCTCTTCCCAATCCAAACCCTGCATTCCCCTACCTACCCCAAGCACACAGACCAATCTGCATGCACCCATCTCAACACACAAGAGCAGCACAAATAGACACAAAACATATTTGCACGCAAGCACTCAACAGATACCCACACACCACATCCCCAGACACCCTCACCACCCCTACCATACCACACACAGCATCACGCATCCCCCACAGGCACCACCACAACGGTCAGTAACACACCCAGCACACCCACCATACCTACAGACACCACCCCAACAGACACACAGACATCCACCACACCCACCATACCTGCAGACACTAACCCAACAGACACACAGACACCCACCACATCCAGCATACTAACAGACACCACCCCAACAGAAACATCCACCACTCCCACAACATCCAGCACCTCCACCTCCCAGCCCCCAAGACACGCAAATGCCCACACTAACACAAGCAACAGACACCACCCAAACACAAGCATACTTCTGACACGCACACACCCAAGACATCCACATCAACACAGCAGACAACCACTCTCTCAACCTGTAAAACCCCACCCCCTTCTGATGACTGTCTCCTTGTTCCTATGTCTGATTTTTTTGATTGAGCTTGCTCTTTCCCCTGTTCACTCCACACTGTCCCAAACGGAAGAAGCCATCCACCCACCTCCCAACCCATTGCTTCCACCATCATGTTCTCCCCTGTCACACTGGCCACCCTTGGATACACCGATACCCCTCCCCCCAAGAAGTAGCCCACCCCTCCTAAGAAGCAGTCTACCCCTCCCAAACCCACCAATCCAAAATCCGACCTGCCCCTCCAAATATGATTCCTGAGGTGCCTGTCTGCCTGCTTACTTAATGCCCCTTCCTGTGGAGGTTCCCTGGCAGTAAAGGAGTCAAGTGAGAGAACAATGATGTGCCTAGACAAAGGCATTTGGACTGGCCAGTGGCCTTGGACTTTTTACATTTGTTGGAAAATAAACCCAAAACGTTTTTGGGTGTATACATTTGTTCTGTTGTTCCCAAGAAACTTGTGTAGTCTGCCTACAGTTGTGTGTGTTTCAGCCTGCTTGCTGATCCATTTGCTGTTGTTTGCAACATCTGACTTTGAGAGCAGTGCTGGTGTCCACCAAGACAAGGGCATATATTGACTGTATGGATACATGGGTGTAAATGCAATTGTGGTGTCATCGCATTTTGTTCTGTTTGGTATGGTAAGTATTTCATCTTGTGTTGTCCAATGTGACCATGTATGGTGTTAGACCTGTCCCCCTGATATGGAATATGGATTAATTGAATGTGTGGCAGCTTGAGGTTTGTTTGTGAAGACATGGAGGGTGTTGAATTGTGCTACCCTTGTATGCATTTGACTGTGCATGTGTCCAATTAGCTGAGTTTACCTTGCAGCTACTTTATGTAGATGTATGTCCCATCAGATGGAGTTGTATGTGTTTTCTTGACTTGCACTTCCACATCCTGCAGAAAGGCATGTCACTTGCCTTTAGTATTGCTTGTCCCTGTGCACATGTTGTTTAAGGGCCATGAGAAAAGTGATATGTGTCCCAGTGCAGCCTCCTTCCCTGAGTGCTCCTTTGTCCACATGATATGGGGGTCACGCTATGGGCACCAAGTCCACTTATAATTGTGTCCCGAGTCAGAATCATACACAAGGAGGGTCACATTCACAGTCACAATATGCTCCCTATTGTACATTATTTAGTTGCATAGTGAGCTTGGGATATTTGTCTCTCTGTCTATTGTGCATCCCATTGCCCTTCCTTTGTATTGTAATGTGGGTGATGTGTGTATCCATTGCAGGGCTGTTTAATAGGAGTGGTGTGTGTGTTCTATGTCACATCTGTGCCCATATGTGTTGAAAGTGACAAAAGCCCATGGCATGCGGGCAACGTGATAATGTCAGTTGTATTGGCAGATGTGAAGTTGCTTTGTTGGTGTGACACAAAGTTGTGCACACTTTACTGTCCCTGAGCTTGAGATGAGTAGATGTGTTTTTGTGTAGTGTTGCAGTGCAGTGTGGGTAACCTGCACAAAGGGGGCATATTGTGACTGTGAATGTGACCCTTATTGTGTATGATTCTGACCCGGGACACAATGATAAGTGTACTTGATGCCCATAGCATGACCCCCATATCATGTGGACAAGGGTGCAACAATCTATTGTTGAGCGTAATGACACAGGTATGTGTGTGCACTTATCATTGGTTGTGTCCACTGTGGCGTGGATTTTGTGCACTTTCGAGGACAGCAGCAGTGACCGGATGTGTGTTATTGGCTCCATGGCAACACCGGATGTGTAAGGCTGCCTGCAGGTTAGTGTCTCCATTTATACTCCTCAATTCCCCCTGCTGTGACGTGGTGGTTAGACCTTCGCAGTTACAGTGGCAGTGTGCAACCTCATAATTTGTCCAGCAGAAACACAGGCTCTTCCTACCTGTTTGCGCTGCCTCATGACCGGGTGGTATGTGCTACCTGGTGGTGCCAGCAGCACCATGGCGGTGTTTGCTCCATAAGCCCGCATGACTCGTAATACGGTGGTCCGACTGCCAACCCTATGGCGGTCAGACCGCTAGTGTTGCCATGGTGGTCCACGGACTGCAAAGCCCATAGTGAGAACCTAAATCTATTTGGGGACATTTTTGGGCACCGGGGGGGGCATTTAAAATTCCTACTCCAATCTTTACCAATTTAGGTAATATGTTTGACACTGAAGTGATGACATTTACTATTCCCACTCCAATCTGTAAAAATGTGAGGAAGGTGTTGGACACTAAAGAGGTGACATTTACTATTCCCACTCCAATCTAAAGAACTTTGAGAAAGGTGTTGGGCACTAAATGATTGACATTTACTATTCCCCTTCCTATCTGAACCAATTTGGTGATAGTACTGGATACTGAAAGGGCATTCATTATACCCATTGAAATGTATACCAATTTTAGTAATGTGTTGAACACTAAAGCGTTGACTTTTACTATTTCAACTGCAATCTAAAGCAGTTTGGGGAAGGTGGACACTAAAGAGGGTGACATTTACTATTCCCACTCCTATCTATAACAATGTGGAGAAGGTGCTGGACACTGAAAGGGGTGACCTTTGCTATTTCTACTCCAAACTAAACTTGTTTGGGGCAGGTTTTGGACACTGACATGTACTATTCCCACTCCAATCTATACCAATTTGGTGAAGGCTTTGGGCACTAAAGAGCTGAAATTTACTATTTCCAAAGCATTCTTATACATTTTAACCTCTTCTGTGCCGGGGACGTTATAGTTACGTCCAGAGGCACAGTGCTCCTGTGCCAAGGACGTAACCATTCCATCATCGGCACTGAGCACAGAGGGAGTGCTAGCGCTCCCTCTGTGGGTTTCCCCCCCAAGGCAGGGATGAAAGGGGAAATCCTTCTCCTTCCACCCCCGACAGCCCCCGACCCCCTCCAGTGACATCTCATGACGTCAGCGCACATTCCCGCGCTGACCTCATCAGAGGCCACTTCCCAAGGAAGCAACCCCTTAGGCAAGGGTTGCTCCCCGGGGGGAGAGGGGGGCAAATTTATTTGAGGCCATTTCTGCCCCCCAGGGGCAGATCAGCCTATTGTTATTATGCCGATCTGCCCCCGGGGGCAGAAACCACTTAGGCACCAGGTATTGGTGTGTGTGTTTTCTTTAGGGGTGCAGCCCCTTGGGTAAGGGTCACTCCCCATGGGTGCACATTACGGTTGGCCGATTGGCCTATTTTTAGAAGGCCCATCTGACCCCGAGGGGGGAGCAGAAAGCCCACCAGAGACCAGGGAATGTTTTCTTTCCAAAATAAGAGGGTGGGGGTATGGCCATACCCTCACCCCCAAATAAATGGGGCCAAAGTTGTTCTGCCCACCAGTGGGCAGATGGGAAAACTACCCCTGATCCACACCCCAGGGGGGGCAGAAAGTCTACTAGATGCCAGGGAATTAAAAAAAAAATAGTGGGGTGGTGGCTACCAACCAGTATGGGCCTGGTTGTGCCCCCACCCCAACTGAAGGGGGTAGCAGTCTTTCAGCTCTCCCTCGCACTCTAAAACATCTTATCACACAGCAAGCAAGAAGATATTTGATTATTTGGGGTTTTGGCTTTACATTTGGGTCATGAGAGCTTGGCGAACTCTCAAAATCTTTCCACTTGGACTGGTGAGGGCTGCACTTTATGGACTTTGGGACACTGCACTGTAGAAAAATCCACAAGACCTAGACACATCTGAAAACAAAGCATCTGGGTGATTCCAGGGTGGTGTGTTTCACATCCACCCCGCACCATTTTCTTACCCACAATGCCCTGCAAACCTCTAACTTTGCTGGAAATCACACATTTTTCCCATGTTTTTGTGATGGAACCTTCCGGAATCTGCAGTTATCCACAAAATTCCTACCACCCAGGATTGTCTCATCTATACTGATATAAATTCTGCTTCACTTGTCAGCCTAAAAATGTTTTTTTTTTTTTTGACCCACTTTGGTTCACCATCAATTTCAACATGTTTTTGGCTCTTCCATGTCACAAGCACTTGGCCCACCTACACAAATGAGGTATCATTTTAACTGGGAGACTGAGGGGAATGTTGGGTGGTATGAACTCTGTCCCAGTGCGGTGATCCCACACAGAAATGTAGGAAGAATGTGATTTTATAGCTAAATTTGAGGTTTGCTGAGGATTCTGAGTAAGAAAACATTGGGGGATCCACGTAAGTCACACCTCCCTTGACTCCCTCGGGTGTCTAGTTTTCAGAAATGTCTGGGTTTGGTAGGTTTGGTAGGTTTCCCTAGATGGCTGCTGAGCCAAGGACCGGTTGAGCTAGAGGCCAAAATCCACAGCTAGGCACTTTGCAAAAAACAGCTGTTTTCTTTGTGAAAATGTGATGTGTCCACGTTGTGTTTCAGGGCATTTCCTGTCGCGGGTGCTAGTCCTACCCACGCAAGTGAGGTACCATTTTTATCGGGAGACTTGGGGAACACAGAATAGTAAAACAAGTGTTATTGCCCCTTGTCTGTCTCTACATTTTTTCCTTCCAAATGTAAGACAGTGTGTAAAAAAGACGTCTATTTGAGAAATGCCCTGTAATTCACATGCTAGTATGGGCATCCTGGAATTCATAGATGTGCAAATAACCACTGCTTCTCAACACCTTAACTTCTGGTCATATTGGAAATACAAAGGTTTTCTTGATACCTATTTTTCACATTTTATATTCCAGCAAATGAATTGCTGTAAATCCGGTATAGAATGAAAACCCATTGCAAGGTGCAGCTCATTTATTGGCTCTAGGTACCTAGGGTTCTTGATGAACCTACAAGCCCTATATATCCCCACAACCAGAAGAGTCAAGCTGACGTAACGGTATATTTCTTTAAAAAATCTGACATCGCAGGAAAAAGTTACAGAGTAAAACGTGGAGAAAAATGCCTGTTTTTTTCACCTCAATTTCAATATTCTTTTATTTCAGCTGTTATTTTCTGTAGGAAACACTTGTTGGATCTACACAAATGACCCCTTGCTGAATTCAGAATTTTGTCTACTTTTCAGAAATGTTTAGCTCTCTGGGACCCAGCATTGGTTGCCCACTTATTTCTGTCACTAACTGGAAGGAGGCTGAAAGCACAAAAAAATAGTAATAGGGATATGTCCAAGTAAAATGTCAAAATTGTGTTGGAAAATGGGGTTTTCTAATTCAAGTCTGCATGTTCCTGAAAGCTGGGAAGATGGTGATTTTACCACCGCAAATTCCTTGTTGATGCCATTTTCAGGGATAAAACCACGAGCCTTCTTCTGCAGCCCTTTTTTCCCATTTTGTTTTAAAAAAACAAACTTTTTGCTGTATTTTGGCTAATTCGTTGGTCTCCTTCAGGGGAACCCACAAAGTGTGGGTACCTCTAGAATCCCTAGGACGTTGGGGAAAAAAGGACTCAAATGTGGCATGGGTAGCTTATGTGGAGAAAAGGTTATGAGGGCCTAAGCGCAAACTGCCCCAAATAGCCAAAAAAAGGCGTGGCACAGGAAGGGAAAAGCCCTGGCAGCGAAGGGGTTAAGCAAGGAACTACACACTAAAAATGTCATACACACCATCAATAATCCATACTCACACAGAGATTTTTTACTATAAAACACATTAAAAATTGCTTCAAAATCCCACTCACCCAAACTGCAAACTCAGATATTCATAATTTAACTTCGAAAAATACTGAACAATTCTTCTAACTATTAATAACTGATATGTTTTTATAAATACTTTCTACAATTCCTACAATTTCAATAATAAATTTAAAAAAATGTCATACTACAAAATTAACAATATATTTTTTGTAAATTATATTTTTTATCAAATGTCTTATATTTAATAAAATGTTTTCCCAACAACCACACTTATCTAAATATTAAACACAACAAACTTATTTAAAAAAATAAAATAAACTATTAACATATAAACACCAAAATATAAATATATGCATATTTATACATATTTACATTATTTCAATTTTAATTAAAAAACGTTTAAAAAAGTAAACTAATTGTACATAAGTAAAAAATATACAAAAACATTTTACATTGGCTGTTAGAAATAGGGTCTTTGGTTGGCAGCCATGTCGCTCCCTGTCCATGTAAGGACTCTAACTCTAGTCAAGGCAAAGGAGAAACACAGCTGGTTATTCCTGCGCACCCTCATCGTAGCTTGGCACAAGCAGAAAGGCTTAACCCAGAGGCAATGTATAAAGTATTTGTACCAACACACACAGAAATATCGTAAAACACTACTAAATGGACACCATACAGGTTTAGAAAAATAGTAAATATTTATCTAAATAAAACAATACCAAATAGAATAAAAAGCAAACACAATTAAAATATGACTTTAGCAATTAAAAACACCAAACTAGTGCCTAGAGACACAAATGCTGCAATCTGATGTTAAAGCGGCGTGACGGAGTCGTTTCCCACAATTTGATGCCACTGGCGACATTTACGGAGTCACACGGACCCCCATGTACAGTACCTTAGGAAAATGTGTGGAAAAACAGGTCGGTGTCCGGAGACATGGAGCGAGGCACTGCTGGATCAGATGTGGTGTTGGTTCCGGTGCTGCGATGCGAAGCAGCAGAGGCATCTCAAAGAGGCTTTGGGTCCTTGCTGCGGAGCGGTGGAGGTGAGGCGGCATTGGTGACGAGGAGTCAGTCCCATAGCACCTACAGCAAAGTTGAAGTCCAGCGAAGTCACCATTCTGCTGGGTGACCTCACAGGGTTGTGATCACGTCACAGGCGCTGCAGGTGTCATGAATCTCGGGTGTACAACACTCCAACTCACAAGTTTGTGTGGATGTCAGCGGCTGCAATGACGTCGGGTCTACATTGACGGTCGGGTCATCACACCTCGGAGAAGTCCACGGATCCAGGTGTAGGCGGCGTCACAGACTTCAGGCAGCGGCGTCATTAGCAAAGTCGTATGGAGTCGTCCATCATCGTTTCACAGGATTTTCACCAGAAAATCACTTCCATGGCCCCAGGAACTGGGATGGCACACCCGACAGATAGAGTCCACAGCATGAAGACTCAGTGACTGGTTGGCAAAGCTTGTGCTGTCCCTGAGGCTTTAAACACAGGAGGCACGTTCAGTCCAAGCCCTTGGAGATAACGCTCAAGCAGGAATGCACAACCAAGCCCAGTCTTTGTCCCCTTTCACAGACAGAAGTAGCAACTGCAGGATAGCCAACAAAGCACAGTGACAGGCAGGTGCACCACTTCTCCTCAGCTCTTCAGCTCTTCTCCTGGCAGAGGTTCCTCTTGAATCCTTGAAGTAATTTGAAAATCTGGGGTTTTGGTTCCACTACTTAAACCCCTTCCTGCCTTTGAAGTTGACAAACTTCAAAGGAAAGTCTCTGTCGTTCACAAGATCCTGCCTTGCCCAGGACTGGTTCCAGGCTCACACCAAGGGGTTGGAGACTGCATTGTGTGAGGACAGGAACAGCCCATTCAGGTGGAAGTGTCCCACTATTAACATACACAGCACCCTGCCCATGGGGCTACCTCAGGCCTACCTTAAGGGTGCCTTACATATATAAAAAGGGAAGGTTTGGGCAATTGGGTACACTTGCCAGGGTGGATTTGGCAAGTAAAAACTGCACACACAAACCCTGCCATGGCAGGTCTGAGCCATGTGGGTGGCACAATCAGACTGCAGGCCCACTAGTAGTGTTTGATTTACAGGCCCTGGCATCTCCAGTGCACTTTACCAGTAAATCAAATATGCCAGTTATGGAAGAGCCAATTACACATGCAATTTACACAGGGAGCACTTGCACTTTAGCACTGGTCAGCAGTGGTAAAGTGCCCAGAGTTCCAAAAGCCAACAAAAACTGATCAGAAAAAAAGGAGGAAGGAGGCAAAAAGCTTAGGGATGACCTTGCAAAAAGGCCCGGTCCAACATTTGCATTTTATTTTTCAATGGTAATGTAAATTAAATATGTATATATATTTAATATTATTAAACTATATATATATTTATATTTTACCAAAAGTTGTCATAAAATGTACTTTGTCAAATTTACAATTACAAATAGTTTCGTTTAATATAATTCATATCCATTAAACAAAATTACAAGCTTACAACTTTAAATTATTATAACAAAAGAAAGTAAACCTTTTATCAAAGCTATTTGCATATCAATAAAAAATGTACATGACATTCAAATGCCTTTATCCACTTTGTAATAATCTCCCCACCCTTGTTTCCTATAAACCCAATATACTGTTGCTAAAAGCATATACATCCACTATTTTTCGGTATTAAAACAACTAAAAATACGTATTTCAGCAATTTCAGAATTAATAAATTTTCTTCCTAAAAACACACACAAAAAAATAATTAAACATATATCATCAAACACGCTATAATAAATTACATACAAAATAACACAAAGGATATTACATACAATATTTTCTAAATCGATATTTTCAACAACAATATTACAAACAGCACTTATAACGATATTCTTACCATCGATATTTCCATCAATGATATTTTTGACATCCCGATATTCTTTACACAATATTTGCGCATCACAATGTTTTTAGTTCAATATTTTGTTCAATTACCAATCACGTAAAGGCCATCCAGGAGATACACTGATCTGTTACTCTCAGTCATGCACTCATTTGGTGATGGTGGGCTACTGCAGACATCAGTTTTTGCGAAAGAATGCCCTGGTCCACTGAGGACAACATAAATGTCATGAGTGGATTGCTTAAAGTAATTGCAGCCACTGGTAATTACTCTGGGCTACAATCCAGTAAATCATTTCTTTGCCCACCGAACCCATATAAATATGACTTTATCCTGCCCCAATAAAAACAGTCCAGCACACGATGCCTAGCTAAGGTGGCAAAGCAAGCCTTTATGTTTAAACCATTTTCTATCTTGGTCTCCTGCTTTAGGACTACCAGAATAAGCAAAACCTTTTACATTATACTGTCATGAGTAGGGGGTGATTTGCCCTAGGCATGGTGGCGCAAAACCATGGCAATAAAACGAAGCTGCTTACTACTGATTACTTACCTACTACTTGCTTACTACTGATTCCTTACTATTCTTCTACCCTTGATGCTCGGTGACAGAGCTGCCACCACATCTGTGTGCTGTTGTGATGGAAGGCCATCTTGTCAAAGTGTTTTGGATAGCCTATCACTGTTGTTGTACCCCATGCCGTGGCTGCAATTATTACTGACTATTACATTTCAGCTCCTTTCCCTGTCTAGGTTGAAATAGTTTTAAATATTATTGCTCTCTTCCTACAATACCACTCTGATATACTGTCCCATGCTAAACCCTGCTTTACTTCTCCCTATTTCCTGCGATGGAGAATCGTGATTGTATTCTTTCCACTGCTCATCTCACCAAACCCCATATTGAGATCACTGATGCACCCTTACACAACTATGATCTTCTATATTTTGCTTATGATTCTTACCTCATAAATGACAAGGCAACCCTGGTTGCTGGTTATGCTGCTGGTACTATATATGAAGTTGTTAAAAGTCAAAGTTTTCTACAGGTACACTGACCGAGTAGCTGAATTGGTTTCTTTCACACATTCTTGTATTCTGGCAACTCAGAAAAACCTCTTTATGGACACAAAGTACGTATCAAAGAAGACCATTATTTTGCACTGCATTGGATGCAAAGAAGATTCTTTCCTTTACCATGGACCTTATCAAAAACAAGTCCCATGTTAAATATTTGTTTCATGCTCCCTCATTGCCCCTGAAAGCTTCTGTTAATAAGTGTGCTTCACACCAATCCATGGCTAATGGTCTTGCTGACCACACTGCTACAACTGTTTTAGCTCCTAAAGGGTAAGTTAACTTTGTATGCGTCCCAGATTGCTAAGACTCTCATGCACATATTACATCTTGCCTGGCTATAAGATTAGGCATCAGAAAGTGAAACAAGTGTATGATTCTTGTACAAATTTTAAAGTCACTCCGACAGATTATGGTGCGGTAAACAGGGTAGTAGTGTTGCTTCCACATCTAGCCCACCTGCATCATGGCACAGCGTTTGTTAGTTGAGACAAGGTGATCCATGCCATCTAGTACCCACTAGTCTGTAGCTTATTTTCTTTAATATCTTAACCAATATGGTGTATTTGTGCAATATGTCACACCTACAGTGTTGATAAAAGTATCAAGACTACCCCAGTTGCACAAACCTCCATGGTGTCCCTTCACCCATATTCATATGAATTTCATCAAGATACCTCCAATAGTTTTTTATGTTTGTGTACTAGTATTAGTGTGCATGTTTTCTAAGTGAATCAAAGGTTACCTATGCGCCAGAGCTTATGCTACCACTGTAGACAAGCAACTACTGCAAGACTTTATTCCTAGAATAGGGATTCTGCTCAGGATCAAAGCTGACAAAGGAACTCCTTGTGTGCCTAATGTAGAACGGAACTGTAGAAAGCATTAGAGATTCAGCAACATTTTCATATCGCCGGTTATCTTCTTGAAAAGTTGAGCAGTATAATGAAACTCTGAAAAATAAGGTACTGTGCTCAAATGGCCTGAGACCTTACCCTTAGGACTCTGGTTGAGTCTAGCCATACCTAGCTAAAAGACTAAATTGAGAGTTTAGGAAATGTTAATGGGTAGATCAGGAGCCTTTCCTCCCACCCCTCGTGTCCTGGAGCTTTACTTGATTTGCAATTATCTGATGATGTGGTTATAGAATACTGAACACAACTGATTCACTGTCTCAACAATATCCATACTCATATCCAAAATACACTGCCCACCAGTCTATCTGAAGTCTGCCATGATCTGCGGTCCACATTGTGGGTGCAAATCAAGATCCACCAGGGGAAGTCAGCACTCTAACAGCACTCTAGCACAAGTGGCAAGGGCTCATTCAAGTCCTACTCATTATCAATTCAGTCATTTACTGTCTTTCTGGATCCACGCATTGCACTGCAAGTAGACCAGGTAACCAGAAGATGCTGGAGTGCACCAAGGGACATCATCAGCATGTAGCAATTCCTGCTGCTCATGGCTATGGCCGGCAATCCTGGCAGCAGGAAGCTTACCAGCAACCTGATCCCTCACTTAGCCTGTCAAACCTTGTTTGCTGTAAGCTTATTTGGTTGGTTTAGAGTTGTCAGAAGGGTTCTGGAACAAACAATCTAGAACGCGAATTATTTTTCACAAGTTTTGGATCAGTTCAAGCATATTTCTTTGTATTGGTTGTGCTCCCGATTGCCAACCAAGTCTAATGGGAGAGGGCCAATGATTCAGTTCCTTTCAACTGGAAAGTACAATGCCATGACAAATACCCGCATAAGCACTTTATTCCTCAATGCGATGACTGCACCAGTCATGTTACTCTTGCTGCATTGTCCTACCAACATATTTTCCCCCTGCTGTTTATTTCGATTCTACTGCATAAGGAATGGTTTGCAAAGTTGAAAATAACAGCATTTACGTAAGACACAGTTAGCTCAATATATCCATCCCTATATGCACGGCATGTTCCTTTTCCAGTCGTAATTCAGATTGAACTCTCATGACCAATTATTTCTTCTGGTGTACTGTTCCCCTCTTGTAGCACTGCAGTTCAGTCTTGTACTTGCCATACGTGTGGAAACAGTGATGATGCAACTGCCCAACGGCAGGTCTGGTACCTGTTATATTTCATGTGCTATATGTCCTGTTACACTTCATATGTCATGCCCACATTAGACATTGCCAACTATTAGACATTTTACTACTTGACCTCCTGTCCTGATTAGGCGCAAGACCAGAAACAACTCATAAATTGCCAAACTTCTTGTCTATCTTGATGGCAAACAAAGGAGTGGGACTCTTTCTGTGCGAAACCCTGAGCTGCCAAGGTGCTGGAGGAGTAAGAAAAGTTAACTGCAAATGCCCTAGAGGTTTTTACCACACAATAAGTGGTCCAGCAAATTGTGAATTTGCATGATAGAATAACTCTTGTGCATTTGTGTGATAACTGGAGATTAAAGTTGTAGATATATTGCAAACATCTCATTCATCATTCATGACAGATCAATAAAATATGTGTAACGATTAAGGACTTATGATTGATGCTGGGGTTTGGAGGGTGGGACCTCGGTCATGGTTGAAAAGTATTTTTTGACAATGTGGTATACAAATATGTGGTTATATTTGTCATTCTCATACTGAAAGATATCCTTGTCCAAGTATGATTTGTCATTGCCAATTGGTCACATTAAGTGCTGATCTCTCTATTGAAGAACCTTGCAGTTTAGCTTTCGCGGTGTGAAATAAGTGAAGAGATTGCTCAGTCAAAAACTGTTTACATTTTTTTCACCCATTCCTATGATCACAGTTAGACTTCTGCTCCCATTCTTTGTGTGAAACTTTACCTTGTGGCCAGTACATGAAACTTGTGTGTCTTAGAGTATACATTTGAGTCTTTCTGTACTTGGTGAGCTTGTCGTCATCAATCATTTCAAGGTAGCTTGGCCCTGTGAGTCACAGACTATTGTTTTGTGCTTTTGTTAATAAACTCTTTTAGTCTTAAAGTGGCATGTAAGAATACGTTGACACTGTCATTATAAGATGGCCTGAGTCTTGATATATGTAGTACAACCACCTGGAATATATCAAAACAGCTAAGCTTTGACTGTGAAGCTTGTTGTGGTGCCACCATCTCTTGCAATATGCTCTCTGGTCCACCCTTTTTTGGGTTCCTGTGTGCGTTTCTTGGTGAACAATGTACATTTCTAACAGAACATGGTGCACAGTGCTTCCATAGGAGCTGTGAATAAAAAAAAACTTGACTTTACTATTTGGACATAGCTGACCTTTGCCTGACTGATGTATTACATCCCTGGAGTGGTTAAACCAGATCTTGTACAGACAAATCACCTTATTGTAACGCATCCCAGATACAGTGCTGCAAGATTCCTCATGTCTCACTTTATCCTAGCCCCAGTCACTACTCAGCCACTTGATGTCCTTTGATAAACATTAGAACCAGGTGACTCCACGTAAACTGTACTCAGGTGGTTCAGAGGGCCATCACAAAGCTTTAACTGCTGGTGCCCCACATGTGGTTGCCCCATCATTTCTTGGGGACCTAGCAAAATACTTTCAGAATGATAGCGTGGTCTACTCTGCAGAAGTAGTATGGGAGCTTTCTTCTGGATGGTGATAGTCCCCAAATGCTATGTGCTTAAAAATGTTAATGTTGGAGACCTGAGATGTTAGTTTGTGTTCTGTTGCTGAAAGGTGGGGTACTCAGTGTGGAAATTGGGATTGGGGAATCTGTTGCATGCTGGACAGGAACAGAGAGCATAAAAGGTTTAGGGGGTCATTACGACCCTGGCGGAAGGCAGAGAAGTGGCGGTAAGACCGCCAACAGGCTGGCGGTCTTTTTTTTTTGTATTATGACCATGGCGGTTACCGCCATGGTCATCCGCCGGTTCTCCGTTCCGCCTGCCGGGCTGGAGACAGGGTCTCCAGCCCGGCGGCCGTCACTATACTACCGGCGGTATTTGGACCCAGCTGACCGCCATGGATTTCATGCGGTTTGAAACCGCCATGAAATCCATGGCGGTAAGCACTATCAGTGCCAGGGAATTCCTTCCCTGGCACTGATAGGGGTCTCCCCCATCCCCCACCTTGACTCCCTCCCCTACCCCCCACCACCCCTGCCACCCCCCAAAGGTGACAGGACCCCCCTCCCCACTCGGACCCCCAACATAACATCACTCATACACACGCGACACGCACGCAGGCACCACCAACACACATACACGCACACACACCAACATACATGTAAACATCCACACACAGTCAGACACGCACACCCACATTCACACATACACGCACACATCCATACAGACATACCTACAGACATACACGCACCCATTCCCAAACACACAACACCCCCACAAGCATACACGCACTAACACACCCCCTCTACATACACAGACGCACACCCCCATGCACGCACACAACACACAATACCCCCCACCCCCTCCCCTCACAGATGATCGACTTACCTGGTCCGACGATCCTCCGGGAGGGGACGGGAGCCATGGGGGCTGCTCCACCGACACCACACTGCCAACAGAACACCGCCACGCCGAATCACAGGCCGTGATTCGCTGGGCGGGGTTCTGTTGGCTTGGCAGTGCAGGTGGAGCAACCTCCACTTCCCTGCCGCCCGCCAATATGGCTGTTGGCGGCTCTCCGTCCGTAAAAGGAGGGAGAGCTGCAAACGGTCATAATAGGCCAAGCGGCAAACCACCACCACTGGCGGTCTTCCGCACGGCGGTCCCTCGGCGGTCTTGGAAAAAGACCGCCGAGGTCAAAATGACCCCCTTAGAGTTGTTGGTAGGTACAACATCTTCTCTTGGTGTCATCTTGAGTTGTATGACAAGCTGCAATGGTTGTTTAATCCTCTGTAGGCAGTAGGGTGTGAGTTGTTAAGGCACTGATATGGAATATAAGAGGCCTGGGAAACCACAAAAAGTAGCAAGTTGTGTTCGTCTATTTAGAGAGACATGGTATGGAGGTGACTACACTACTGGAAACACATATGTGCCCTGAGGCATCTTGGACTTTTTCTCTGAGCAGGGGGAAAAAGATAATACTTTGCCATCTGTAGCACCTATGCAAGGGGGAGGGCAGTGCTGATATGCTTCGAACTTATATCACCAGGACAGATCCCTCTTAGTGATGCGCACACTGCACGACTTTTCATTTGCATTTATAAATGTTCATGCCTGGAATATTGACTAACCAGAATTTTTGAAAAGCATAATAGAGCAGTGCAGACAACATAGTACAGGACAGATAGGGTTGGAGATGCCTCAGCAGATAAAAGTTGATGAAGGCCCAAACATTCCTGCGCTTTACCAAGGTATCCATGTAAGCCTGATGTGAGAGAAGGTGCATTCACTTTTTAATGCTATGCTTGAAGACATTTTGACTCATGTGAAGCCCAAAGGTCCCAACATTCAGGAGGCTGCAACAATCCTCAAAGTGCATGGAATACGCTTGTCTGGAACCACCTGATTATATTTGATCTTAAAATAGGGCCTCCAGACTTCCTCTCCTAGCAAGTCAGAGTTTATGGCAGATATTTAAAAATATTGTTCGAGAAAGCCCAATTCCAGTCGGTTTTAAGCAGCTGATGAAGATCTCAGCAAATGAAGAAAGGCCTTATAAATCTTGGTGACCAACTTGTTTAAAAAAGTACAATCTTTCCCCAGCAAGGTTTAATTGCCAAAGACCAATGATGGAATGATTTAGCCCTCACTAACTTCAGGAGTGAGTCAAGGCTCATTCCCCACAGCGAGCTTGACAGTTTTGAAAAGGATGACAGGAGGATCAGGGCCATGGTTTCCACAGCTTCCATGTGCAGGGCAAAGGAGCACCTTGCATAGGTTGTAACACCAAGATATTTATATATCTGTTCCTTCCAGAACTTATTGCCCTTGAGGTGCCAGCAGCCCGCCTTGTTGATTTTCCTACCCAAAATTAAAATCTTGGTTTTCTTTCAGCTAACTTCAAGAAGGTTAACTTTGGCATAAGAGTACAATACATTTAACAAGCACTGCATGCTGCCTTTCATGTGACTAAGCAGAACTACGTTATCCACATACAGCAAGTTACTAATGTGTTCGCCACCAATCTTGAGGGAGTTGGCTGTTTGTATTATCAAGAGTGGGGAACAAATCAGAGATGTATAAATTAAAAAGCAATGAAACCAGCACACACCCCGGCTCGACTCCCTCTGATGTGACAATTTTCCAGTAGGTTTGCATCCACCCCATCCCAAAAAAGAGGAATACTTGAATGGCAAAACACTGGTGTAGATTGATTGAGGAGCCTGAACTTTCCTCCAGGAGCTGACAGATGCACCGAAGATGACACTGGCCAGAGAAGGACGGACGGCCTGACTCCCCAATTAGTTATATCAGGAGGCAGTGGAAAGAGTGAGGCTTCACCCCGTAGTCAGAGAAGCATTCATAATGAATATTTTGAAACCTGGAAAGCACCCCTTGGTCTGTGGCTCAAATAGACCATTGTCACTCATCAACTAAGATAATAAGATGCTCCCTCTCATAGTGGCAAACTGCCTTAACCCTCTGACGAAGAGCCTAGTGCTGCCAGAGCAGTCTGGTTTTCTTTCGGGGTGGGCTACTTGTAACAATCTAAGAATGCCATTTCCTCTCATGCATCAGGTTCTGCCTGAGGTTGACAGCTTTTAGGTGTTTTTGGATACTGAGAAGGTATTCAATTCATTGGCGTGGCCGCATGTGTCTGTGGTGCTTCAGAAATTAGGAAAAAGTTTGAATATCCTGCAGTTTGCAGAGCTTCTGTATTCTTAGTCCATGGCAAGAGAATGCATTAAGGACTGCATCTGAAAGGATTCTTAAATATACAGAGATACTTTGAAGGGTTGTCCGCTCTGGCCACAGCTTTTGGAAATCTTGCGGCATGAAAGTCAAATGCATTAAGGTGTTGCCCTCCCATACAGGCATATATTATTATCCCTGTATGTGGGCAACATCATGCTTAATGATAGGCATCTATTCTTAATTTAACATCACTCATTGGGGAAATTACAAGGTTTGGGACAGTACCAGGAAACAATATTAACTGAGAGAAATGTGAGATACTCTTCCTATTGGAGGCCTCACCTCAAATACAGCTCTACTTCCCGCTGCACTGGGGTGATGGGCCGTGTTAGAATTTGGGTCTCTAGTTGGCAGAGGTATGCACCCTGTCCAAGTAGAGACCATAACCATAGTCAGGGTAAGTCACAACACAACCTACATTATCCTGTGCTCACTCTCCAGTAGCTTGACATAGAGTAGGCAGGCTTATCATAGAAAACAATGTAAAATATTTGTGCAAAAACTCTTACAGTAATACAGTGAAAACACCACAAAATGCATTCCAGACCAGTTTAAGAAAATAGATAATATTTTCCTGAATACAATTAAACCAAAACAACAAAAATCCAATATGCACATGTTAAGATATCACTTTTTAAAGGATTAAATGGGCCTCCATCCTTAAAAGTAAGTGATTATATCCTTCTAACACACAGTACCTGGGATGTGTCAAAAATAGTGAACCAGAGGGCCGTAGAGGAGGAGATGCATTGAAAAGTAAAGTGATGCATTGATTTTTTTCTGCGCAGCAAAGGCTATGCATTGTTTCTTTCCATGCTGCAAGGTGATGCGATGAATGGACTTTCAGAAGCACAGCCTTGGTTCCTCACTGCAGTGCGGGGATATTTTGGTGGCCAGGGACAATGAGTGAAAGACCCAGAACTCATTTAGAAGAGGCAATAAGTGCTGCATCCATCCTGCAGGCAATGCAGTGATTTTTCAGCCTTGAGGCATGTGCTGCTTCGATCCAGCAGGCGTTGCTTCAAATTTTGCAGGTGTTGCATTGATTTTCTGACACGCTGGATTTTCTTCCATTTGGAGAAATCTTTGATAGCAGGAGGCAAGCTCAATCTAACCCCTTAGAGAGCACTTGTGGTGGAAGGCAGAGACCTTCTAGCAGAGTGAGGGGTCAGCAGACAGCAGGGCAACAAGCAGGCCTGCAGTTCTTCCAGCAAAGTAGTCAAGATGAATCCTTTGGCCAGCCAGGCAGTCCCTCTGACAGAGTCCAGTTGTAGGTCCAGAAATGTCTGATTTGGTGCGGTCTCAGATCCAGTATATATACCCAAAGTGCCTCTAAAGTGAAGGAAACTTCCAAGATTGGTTTTGAAGTGCACAAGTTTTCCTTTCAATTCAGTCCTGTCTGCCAAGAGCCTTGTGGAGGGTTATCAGTCCGTTGTGTGAGGGCAGGCCACTGACCTTTGAAGTGTAAGTGAGAGCCCCTCCAACCTTCCTACCCAGGGAAACCCATCTGTATGCAGATTAATGCAGATGCAGCTGGACTGGAGACAGACTGTAAGGCACAGATGGCAGTGAGTGCAGAGAAATGCCTATCTTCCTAAAAGTCAAGGCAAATGCTGACCAAGTTTTTTAATAGCATTGTAAAATACCAAATCATATGACTCAATCAAAGTGATCGGAAAACATTGTTTATTTTATATATAGAAAAATATTCTTTGTCACTATCAAAAGGACCATCACCTACAAAAATTCCTATGTAATAATAATTATACACAACCAATTCTTGGAAGCCTACATTTAAAAAGTAGTTTGCAAACACATGACAACAAAACACATCTTTTAAGTTGTTCAGATTTATGAACTCATTATCTTTTCTTTTTGAATGGTTCAATACTTTCTGTATAGTTCAGTCATTGCATTAAGTTATTTCACTTCCTGTTCCAGAATACTCTGCAGGCTGACCACATTCGTCATTTCTGGCATGAGTACATAGGTTAGTCCTTTTTTGACTTCCAGGCTTTCCCTAGTCATGAAAGCGCCATAAATTGTGGCAAATTCTTCAATTCTTACTCATGTTGCGTTATTGATTGAACACGCTTCCTTAGTGCAAGTAAGTTACAGCTTGACACAATGTATCAGTTTCATTTGAAGTAACAGTGTTCACATGCTCAGGCTTATACTCATGTTAGTCTCATGCTGTGTTTGGCATGATGTACCTTACGGGTCGAACCGTGGCCACTTCATGATTCTTTATATGATTTAAATGTTTCAGCGGCCCGCCGGTGTATTTGATCGTGAACTCAGCGCTCTTTACACGAACCTGCTTGGGTTTTTCCCTGTTCGACAATGTAGAGCCTGAGTTTTGATTTTCAGGTATAGCTGCGCAGCCGTGTTAACTTTACCAATTATGATTTACTCCTCTGTTCCACTATTTAGTGCAAGAGCAATTGCCAATGTAGGGTCTGGAGTTAGTGGCATTTCTAGGATTTAGTGTTTGAAGGCCTCTGTTCTTTAGACATTATGGGTTTGTCAGTTGTTTTTCACCTTTCCAGAGCTCTTGAAGGTTGCAATATGTGTGAACAGTGAAGCACAGTGTTTTAGTTTTACATTCTATCATATCTCATTGAAGCAAATTATATTAAATGCTTCGTGTGAATTTTTGTAATTTTTATTTACAGTGTCTAGTTGTTCTGTGTCCTGATGACAACCCTTGAATCAGTACAGGGTTTGAAACACATCAATCCTATCCACCACGGAGTGTTGATAATAATTTGCAAAATATACAGGAAAAATGGACTCGAATTTCTTAATGAGACTATCCCTATTGGTGATATATTCATAAGCTGTGTTGTATGGTCCTCTGGTTGGTGTTTCTCCATTGATGAGGGGTGACTATTTAATCACATGGATACTCCCTTTGGGTTCTGAAATTCAGGACCTGTATACATTCACTTGATTGCTGAGGATGAAAAACGTCTTTGATGGCTTGTCTATTGTCAATGTGGTGGTCCTTTTAGTAGTGACAAATTATCTATTTTTTTATCTAAAATAAACAATGTGTGTTGATCACTTTGGATGAGTCATGTGATCTGGTATTTAGGAGTGCTATAAAAAGGTTGGTCAGCATTGGCATTTCTTTTGTTGTTTTGATTGTTGTGGCTCAGCCTTTCTGATACTGAAACAAGCCAAACCCCTGTTATTTTTACTTTCTAAAAGTGGCATTTCTGAAATGTGATGTGGAATCCAACTTCACCAGTAAGTAGGATTTCTCACTACCATTCCAACCATACCAAATATGACAAGTCTATTCCTCTCAGATCAGAAATTACCACTTAAAAGCATATAAGGGAATCTCTAATCAGTCGCAGCTCGTGGTGCGGAAAAAGGGGCCGGGTGGCACAGCACGTGGCTGGGCGAGGGAGAGAACAACAAACATGAAAATTAAATTTTAAAAAAACGTACCTTACTCTCCGTCCCCCCTTTCCTCATTCCTCGTCACAGCAGGCACAGGCTTCCAACCTGCCCTGCGGCCAGTCCTGCTTTCATGCTGCTTGCATTGGGAATGGGTGGAGTGCCCTGGCTGGCGCTTTGAGGCAAACTAGGAGCCTCTGCCTCCCGTCTCCAACCTGGCAACACAGTGCCTGGTTGTAGAGAGCTCAGTGTGCATGTATGTTTGGCCGGCCGAGATTGCCGGCCAAACACATAAATGCACTTGGGAGAGTGCTGTGCACTCCCCCTCCGTGCATGTGATGCCAATTGGCCGCCCCTTTAAAAACCTAGTTTATTATCATTTTATTTTTAAAGTTGCCCAGCTGCTGCCGCTGGCTGGGTGGGGGAGCGCAATACTTCTCCGCCATAGCGGAGGAGCTGCAGTTGTCTTCAATGCTGGTCTATGAGAGGAGCAGGCTTCACAGCAGTAAAAAATGACTTTGAGAATTTTTCACTACCAGGACATGTAAAACTTATAGGTACATGTCCTGCCTTTTACTTACATAGCACCCTGCCCTATGGGTTGCTGTTCTGCTTCACTATGGACCAAGATGAAACACACACACAGAAAAGAATTTCTAGTATGCAACTCTTAATCTAAGAATCACATTTATTAAACTACTCCGTGAGGCTCGCAAAGAAAAGTCAGAAGTGTACAACTGAAAATGCACATTTAAAAATGGTCACAGCAATGAAATAGGAACATGTACCAAGAGTATTCTGCTTCAACTTCTAAACAGCACATATATATTCATGCACAATGCACAGCAAATAATAAGAATTAAAAATGCATCACCATGGGATGCAGTTGAATTTGCCTAATCTCTTCTGCCAGCAACAGGTTGTCACCCCTGGGTCAACCGTGAAGAGAGACCTACCTTCATTGGAAAAATGACAGGCATCAGCGTCCTGATCCTGCCAGAGGTCTGATTCACTCCCCGGTCATGCCGGTTTAGGTCTCTTATATACCTTAAACAAGCCAGAGAGGAGAATTCTAGAAAACCCCTCCCACTCTGTAAATTGTTGTTAAAAAATGCTGACTCATTCAGCTCAGTTTTGAAAGGAACACATTGGAACTGGCCAAGATCCCAAGGTGTTTCTCCAAAACCAAACTCTTCCCTGGCGTACCATAAACATCATCCTAGTACATCCTTATCTCTCGGACTTTGTCATGTTATGCACGAGGGCTCGATGAGAAAGAACACGCTGGCACATAGAGTAAAAACATGAGTGAAAAACACATTGCATAACATGTTGTGCATGGAAAAATACTTTCACCTCTAATGTGGCGGCAAAACTAAGTCAGGTACAAAATGGAGTCTCTAATCAAAATGGATCTTGTGGCCACCAATGTGACGGTGTGCTGCTAGGCTAAGTGCAACGTGGAGTCAGTGGTCAAAACACAAATATCATTAGTTATCTAGGGCATACCTTAGGGACGACATATGGAAAAAAGGGAAGTTTAAGGCTTGGCAAGTAGTTTTAAATGCCAAGTTGAAGTGGCAGTGAAACTGCACACAGGCCTAGCAATGGCAGAGCTGATACATTCTTAAGAGGCACAATCAGTGCTGCAGCCCACTAGTAGCCTTTAACTTACAGGCCCTGGGCACGTCTAGTGCACTTTCCTAGGGACTTAAAGGTAAATTAAATATGCCAATTGGGTATGAGCCAATGTTAAGATGTTTAGGGGAGAGAGCACAAACACTTTAGCACTGGTAAGCAGTGATAAAGTGTGCAGAGTCCTAAGACCAGCAAAAAGGAGATGAAACAAAATGAAGGGAGGCAGCCAAAAAAACTGGGGGAAGACCACCCTCAGGCTGTCAGGTCTAACAGGCCATTTGGGTACCTGGACATTTATTAAAGAGGGATAAGGAGGAAGTCATCCAGGTCTTTACCCCTATTACCCTGTAAGACTGAGCAGATACCTTGCATGGAGGTGCCCCTGCTAGGTTCTGTCCTTTCTCTTTTTAGGCTGTTGTGGCACTTCTGCCAAGTTTTGATCCATTTTTGTATTTTTCAAGTTTGAGCCATGTTTCAGTACTTGTGTCCATCCTGTCCCCTATTCATGATTTGCTCCGAATTTGAGTCTCATCTTAAACCCATTTCCTGATCTGTAGATATATTCCATCTTCTTACCTGTGGGTGCAGATTAGGTACATAGCTCCGAAATTAACTGTTTGTTGTACCCTCCTATTTACAAGCCAGTCAGTGCACCCATGCCGGTCTCCAAAACAGGACCTTGTACTGCACATATGGAACCATGCTCTCACAGTAGTCGGCAAAAGGGTGGGCTTCCTGCTGCTGAGGCAGGCTCATTGTCATCCAAGATCTGAGGGGGACATCCCATAGGTAACCACGGTCTTAAAACTGCCAAAGCCTTGTTTAACACAGGCTGAGAGTCACATGGCAAACATCTTAAAATTATTTTTGTGCATGAAACACTAAAATCCAGGTGATCTGGGAGCAGTGGAACACAAACTCTGGGGTGATCTGCACAGTAAACGAAAGGCCTTGTAGCAGTGAATGGTGACTTCTGAACACTCTGAATATTAATAGTGGCTTAGTAGCAGTGGTGTAAGGGCATCTGGATTGGATCCTTGGCCGATGCTGTACTCTCTCCTCTGCCAGAGACACCCAGGCCATGTCAACTGTGCACCATATGTAGGAGTCACAGACTGCAAAATGGGAATAAGGAGCTGGAGCAGCACACCAGCCTTCTCACAACAACACTGGCCAACCTGCTACTGCTTCCCTCAAGGCAACCCATTTCCATCTCAATGCATTGGAATCTTCATTATTCATACATTGCAATTGGGAACACTCTGTAGGCAGACAGATGCACCAAGAAGCTGATTTAATCAATGCATCATGGTGAGGATAAACTACACCTGTGGACTGATCCAAAATATGAATGATGCTTTATTTCAGCAATGGCTGAAGGAGACTGATCCAAACAAACTAATAACTAAAAGAGGCAGACTCAAACCTCATCTCTGTATTTTGTTAAAGCTAAACGTACCTAAAGGCAGACCAAAAAATGATATTTTTTTGCAAACATCTTCCCATCTTGGAAACAATCACAGACCTACACCTGAGGTTGGTGCCCTTTCAGGGATAGAAAGAGGTGTGAACAGCCTCACTTGGAATGGGAGACTAGGGAAAATGAGTTTCTCCCCAAGCAGAGGTATGTTCCCCCTGGACCTAAAAAGAAAAAAGGTTCAATCTGCTGTGGGTTTCCTAGAGTTGTATTGCGATTATTTTTGAGTTCCTAAAAAGTCAGAAATGTAATTCCAGCATAGGATTAGTCCTACAGAAGCACATTTTTAACTTTTTCACTTAGTTTTCAAAAAGGGCTTTGTTAAGAGAAATCTTGATCAAATATCAAAGTCTGAAGACTATAAGACACTTTATAAATATGTGAAATATTCGTATAGTACAAAGAGTTACTGTAACATGCCTGCATTGTTCAAAATGTTTGTGGAGTAGGAATGCAAAGTAAATTAGGGCAGAACTTGTCAAGTGGTTGAATAAGAAAATACAGGTGAGTTTTCAGGCTCAGGCTAACCAAAAAATTAGCCGCGTAATCTCAACTGCAAATGATTGCATGCCAACTTGCTATATATATATATATATATATATATATTTGTAGGCTCTGAAAATTTGACAGATTTTACTATTCTTTATGTCGACAAGCCTAGCTCCAAACTGCATAGACTGTACTAATGTTACTATCTAGGGCCCAGATTTACAAACCTGTCACACAACACAGAGCAACAAAGTTGCTGCACTGTGTTGTGTTACAGGGATAGAGCAGGAAAGCACCATATCTATAGAGATACAGCACTATCCTGCTTTCTCCCTAGCGCCGAGGCAGAATTATGCTGCTGGGCCTCGCATGCACACCACCCACACCTTTGCACCTTGGTGGTACCCTTACATACAAAATATTATGCCTAGACAAGTTGTAAAACTTTTTCCACTTTGCAGTGTTTAATTTGTAAATAAAAAGGAGCCGGTGCTCAAAGCTCTCTTCTTAAAAACGCGGTTTCTGCAATTAAAAGTGCGAGCACATAATACTGAGGCAGGTAATCCTGAAGCCATCTCGGGCCTCTTCAATCCATTTGTACTCACTCTCTGTCCCTTCGATTCACTCTGGCAGCTTCCTGCTTTTCCCCTTTCTGACGCTTTTTCGTTTTTCTCTTCTTTCGTCTTTCCCAGGTGTCTTTTGTTCGCAGTAAATGCTTGAGACAGAAAACCAAGCGCCGGCCCTCAAAAATAAGTGTCGGTGCTCCGCACCGGAAACAACAAGCACAAATTAAGCACTGCCACTTTGTACGAGTGCTGTCCAGTGCAGCATACATGCGAAGTTGTAATATAAACGAGGAATACAAGTATTGCTCCTTTTAATACCTGTTTTTAAGTGGCATTATTTTTTTAGACAAAACCCGGGCTACTATAGTTAGTAGATAGGGTTTGTGTCAAAAACCGTGGGTGGCTGCACAGGAACGCCCATGTACCACCCATGGGACGTCCGCTTGACGGAGAGTAATAGCTTTTAGAGTAGTCTTTAATTTCGAACGGGTCTTTCCTAGTTTAGGTGACCAAAGAAACGCAGGTTACTTCACTGCGCTGTCTGTCCCACTCACGCAGTGTCTCAGCTTAAGCTTCACTGTCACCAGTGACCCAGGATTGTATGTCACTCTGTCATTGTTTCTCTCTATCCAATGACATTTCAAAGCTTTTCCGAGCACCAACCAATAAATATGATCATGTCATTCAGTAATGTTTGGCATCATACCGATTTGAATTAGCTGTTAATGGATAATAAAAATCGAAGTTGTTTTGAGTAGGGGCCTTCCAAAATAAATCTTGTCCAGGGACCCGGAAATCCTGTAGATGGCATTGACACTACATCACCAGCACTGTATCGTGAGACTTCCATCGTCTGAGTTTTATTCAATGTATTTAATTATCCTTTTATTAAAGAGTGAACCCATACCCTTAACATATTTAAACTACTTCCATTTGATGACGTAACGTCCCACTGATTTAAGGACGTGATTGGGGGGGGGGGTGATATATCTCACTCATTCCCAAACTATTCCATTCCATTTCTTCGGATCTTCGTAGAATACCCTATTTACGGATATTTCATAGCTGTGCAGTTTGACCTCATGGGGCAATGCAATTTAAGTTATAGAAATGGAATTCAATCGAAAGTGAGGCATGGTTGAATCGTAACCACTTCAGGGTAGTGACAACCACTGCGAGACGCATTAACTGAGATTGCGCGAGGGGAGGGAATGATACAGAACTGGGCTGCACATCAGGGAGGCTGTGTCACCTGGTAGAAATTACACTGGATTTCCGTGTTTTATATTTGTACAGAGATCCGTTAGTAAAAAGAATACAATTAGATTTTGTTCAACAATTTAAACTGTGAAAAGCTCGAAAAGGCAACCTAATCAACGTATTATTTTAATTCATGTAGGCTGTAATTGGTAGCCGCCTCTTAGTGCTGAGTTCATCCGCGGTATGAAGATGTTGGGTGATTTTCTTCATTGTTTTGAAATGCTTAATTGTGTGTGTTAGTCATCTGCAGCTGTTTCTTTTCTAAGAGAAAGGGGGAAGCTAATTGTTCTCGCCTTGCTCGCCGTTCATTTGCATGTTGATATAATTGATGGGAAAAGAAATGTGTTTGAAGAGCTTCTGAATGAGTGTAGGTGCTCCAGTTAAAGTTTATTTTATGAACCTGATGCACGAGTGGAGCAATGCGTGCATGGAGATATATTCAATCCATGTGTGAGAAATTGGGTTTTTTGGTTGAATTGGGTGTTAACCCTGTTCAAGGAACATAGGTCATAATCCCTGTCAGGGTGAAGCACAAAAGTCAGTAAATTAACCTGTGCTTAACCCTCTGGAAGCTTGGCACAAAAACAGTCAGATTTAACTTAGAGGCAATGTGTAAAGTAATTATGCAGCACGCAAAGTCATACCGTGAAAAACAACACAAGAAAAATGCCACACATTTAGAACAATTGAGTACATTGTAATAAATTATTTGACAACAAACAACAAAAATCCAATTAGTAGATCCAAAGTTTATTTGTGTTTTAAAGTTTATGGTAAAAACTAGTGCCTATAAGAACAAAGCACTAACTGCACACATCTAGTTGCGAAGACTGGGTCAAACTCGAAAAATATGTCTGACCGCGATGGAACACGATTTGGATTGGATACTTAAAGCCTGATTACAACCTTGACGGATGTAATACTCCGTCTCAGACATGATGGATATCCCGTTTGCCGTATTACAAGTTCCATTATATCCAATTGAACTTGTAAAACGGCGGGTGGGATATCAGTCACGTTTGTGACTGAATATCCCATCTGCAAAGGTTGTAATCAGGCCATTAGAGTGGATTGGGCCCACTCAGGGCTCACCTTCGGACTTAGGAAATGTTGCTCAAATGTGAATTTACCTTTAACAGAAGGCAAGAGGCATTTGGCAAAACAGGAACAGTTTGTTTAATTAAATTTAAGGCAGGGAGAGCAGCTACAGAACCAGGGTCTGAAGACTGCCACTCAGTGTACAATCGGTCAAAGTGGTGGTTTATACATTTCTTTGGATACAATAAAACACAACATTAATTTTGAGGTGACAAATGTGAACAGCTGTCATAGAGTCATTAATAAGGTCCTGATAACAAATGCAGGTGGCCCTCCACCTTGCGTGAACACAATGTGGGCCACTGAGTTCGTGTCCAGATGCCCGTCCCGAGGGGAGCGCGGTTACTGCATGTTGCTGTATTTTGATTGGTTAAGTGTAGGAGGCTGGACTGGCTTGTAGTGAGTACCAAGGGGTACTTGCACCTTGCACCAGGCCCAGTTATCCCTTATTAGTGTATAGGGTGTCTAGCAGCTTAGGCTGATAGATAATGGTAGCTTAGCAGAGCAGCTTAGGCTGAACTAGGAGACGTGTGAAGCTACTACAGTACCACTTAGTGTCATATGCACAATATCATAAGAAAACACAATACACAGTTATACTAAAAATAAAGGTACTTTATTTTTATGACAATATGCCAAAGTATCTTAGAGTGTACCCTCAGTGAGAGGATAGGAAATATACACAAGATATCTATACACAATAGCAAAAATATGCAGTATAGTCTTAGAAAACAGTGCAAACAATGTATAGTTACAATAGGATGCAATGGGGAAACATAGGGATAGGGGCAACACAAACCATATACTCCAAAAGTGGAATGCGAACCACGAATTGACCCCAAACCTATGTGACCTTGTAGAGGGTCGCTGGGACTATTAGAAAATAGTGAGAGTTAGAAAAATAACCCTCCCCAAGACCCTGAAAAGTGAGTGCAAAGTGCACTAAAGTTCCCCTAAGGACAAAGAAGTCGTGTTAGAGGAATAATGCAGGAAAGACACAAACCAGCAATGCAACAACTGTGGATTTCCAATCCAGGGTACCTGTGGAACAAGGGGACCAAGTCCAAAAGTCACAAGCAAGTCGGAGATGGGCAGATGCCCAGGAAATGCCAGCTGCGGGTGCAAAGAAGCTTTGACTGGACAGAAGAAGCTGAGGTTTCTGCAGGAACGAAAAGGGCTAGAGACTTCCCCTTTGGTGGACGGATCCCTCTCGCCGTGGAGAGTTGTGTAAAAGTGTTTTCCCGCCGAAAGGACACTAACAAGCCTTGCTAGCTGCAAATCGTGCGGTTAACGTTTTTGGACGCTGCTGGGGTCCAGGAGGGACCAAGAGGTCGCAAATTGGACCTGAAGAGAGAGGGGACATCGAGCAAGATAAAGAGCCATCACTGAAGCAGGTAGCACCCGGAGAAGTGCCAGAAACAGGCACTACAAGGATGCGTGAAACGGTGCTCGCCGAAGTTGCACAAAGGAGTCCCACATCGCCGGAGACCAACTTAGAAAGTCGTGCAATGCAGGTTAGAGTGCCGTGGACCCAGGCTTGGTTGTGCACAAAGGATTTCTGCCGGAAGTGCACAGGGGCCGGAGTAGCTGCAAAGTCGCAGTTCCCAGCAATGCAGCCCAGCGAGGTGAGGCAAGGACTTACCTCCACCAAACTTGGACTGAAGAGTCACTGGACTGTGGGGGTCACTTGGACAGAGTCGCTGGATTCGAGGGACCTCGCTCGTTGTGCTGAGAGGAGACCCAAGGGACCGGTAATGCAGCTTTTTGGTGCCTGCGGTTGCAGGGGGAAGATTCTGTCGACCCACAGGAGATTTCTTCGGAGCTTCTGGTGCAGAGAGGAGGCAGGCTACCCCCACAGCATGCACAAGCAGGAAAACAGTCGAGAAGGCGGCAGGATCAGCGTTACAGAGTTGCAGTAGTCGTCTTTGCTACTTTGTTGCAGGTTTGCAGGCTTCCAGCGCGGTCAGCAGTGGTTTCCTTATCAGAAGGTGAAGAGGGAGATGCAGTGGAACTCGGATGAGCTCTTGCATTCGTTATCTAAAGTTTCCCCAGAGACAGAGACCCTAAATAGCCAGAAAAGAGGGTTTGGCTACCTAGGAGAGAGGATAGGCTACTAACACCTGAAGGAGCCTATCAGCAGGAGTCTCTGACGTCACCTGGTGGCACTGGCCACTCAGAGCAGTCCAGTGTGCCAGCAGCACCTCTGTTTCCAAGATGGCAGAGGTCTGGAGCACACTGGAGGAGCTCTGGACACCTCCCAGGGGAGGTGCAGGTCAGGGGAGTGGTCACTCCCCTTTCCTTTGTCCAGTTTCGCGCCAGAGCAGGGGCTAAGGGGTCCCTGAACCGGTGTAGACTGGCTTATGCAGAATTGGGCACATCTGTGCCCAAGAAAGCATTTCCAGAGGCTGGGGGAGGCTACTCCTCCCCTGCCTTCACACCATTTTCCAAAGGGAGAGGGTGTAACACCCTCTCTCAGAGGAAGTCCTTTGTTCTGCCATCCTGGGACAAGCCTGGCTTGACCCCAGGAGGGCAGATGCCTGTCTGAGGGGTTGGCAGCAGCAGCAGCTGCAGTGAAACCCCAGGAAGGGCAGTTTGGCAGTACCAGGGTCTGTGCTACAGACCACTGGGATCATGGAATTGTACCAACAATGCCAGGATGGCATAGAGGGGGCAATTCCATGATCATAGACATGTTACATGGCCATATTCGGAGTTACCATTGTGAAGCTACATATAGGTAGTGACCTATATGTAGTGGACGCGTGTAATGGTGTCCCCGCACTCACAAAGTTCAGGGAATTGGCTCTGAACAATGTGGGGGCACCTTGGCTAGTGCCAGGGTGCCCTCACACTAAGTAACTTTGCACCTAACCTTTACCAGGTAAAGGTTAGACATATAGGTGACTTATAAGTTACTTAAGTGCAGTGTAAAATGGCTGTGAAATAACGTGGACGTTATTTCACTCAGGCTGCAGTGGCAGGCCTGTGTAAGAATTGTCAGAGCTCCCTATGGGTGGCAAAAGAAATGCTGCAGCCCATAGGGATTTCCTGGAACCCCAATACCCTGGGTACCTCAGTACCATATACTAGGGAATTATAAGGGTGTTCCAGTAAGCCAATGTAAATTTGTAAAATTGGTCACTAGCCTGTTAGTGACAATTTGAAAGTAATGAGAGAGCATAACCACTGAGGTTCTGGTTAGCAGAGCCTCAGTGAGACAGTTAGGCACCACACAGGGAACATATACATGCACACCTATGAGCACTGGGGCCCTGTGTGACAGGGTCCCAGTGACACATACATATAGGCCACAAACCTATGAGCACTGGGGTCCTGACCAGCAGGATCCCAGTGACACATAACAAACATACTGAAAACATAGTGTTTTCACTATGAGCACTGAGGCCTGGCTATCAGGATCCCAGTGAGACAGTGAAAACAGTGACAAACACCCTGACATACACTCACAAACAGGCCAAAAGTGGGGGTAACAAGGCTAGAAAGAGGCTACCTTCTCACACAACCCCCCCCCAAACGAAAGACAATAAGGCTAACCTTGGCCAGTTGAGACTTTATTGTCTAAGTGGTGATAAGTAGAGAGTAGCTCTGCAATAGACTGGTTACTCCCTTTATCATCCACTATATGGTTACTTCCCTGTGGGGATGTAAACCACCCTGTTTGAAGTTTTTTAGCTAAGCAACAATGTGAAGATGTATTTTCAGAGTTTCTATCAGTAAGTTTTAGTTTAGAGCAGTGGGAATTGTCCACTGAACCTATTTGTAGTGATGGAAATGCCAGACAGGGATGCTGTCTCAGAAAAGCCATAGCTGGGCAAAAACTTTGTCCATATGGCTGGAAGAGAGAACAGGGATGCTGTTTCTCTTGAGTTGGAGCAGGGCAGGGATGCTGTCCTATGAGCTCCACACTAGGGCAGGGATGCTGTCCTAAGTGTTGTGAGGCAGTGCAGGGTTTCTGCACTAAAGTTTCTCTGGGAGGGTTGGAGGGATGCTCCATGTTAACTAAAATGGTGCTCTTTTTGTCACCAATGTTAGTTATCCCACAGAGAGGTACTTCTACCTCAGGGAGTCCAGCTTTGCCAGCTGATGATTCCCTTGGAACAGGTGCCACCCCAGGAGAGGTTTCTCCCACCACAGGAATGGTATCCTGAATGGTAGGGTGGTTAGGGGATACTGTGATACCCTTTTTACCTGTTGATGGAGAGGGATCCTGAGTTTTCAGGCCTTCTCTCCTTTGCTTTTTCATTTCAGTAGAAATGAGAGGGAACAATTCCTCAGGGATGCCCAGCATGGCTGCATGGGCATATAACTCTACATCAGCCCAACCTGAGGCCTCTAGGTCATTACCTAAGAGACAGTCTACAGGTAAGCTAGGTGATACCACCACCTGCTTAGGGCCAGTAACTCCACCCCAACTAAACTGAGTTATAGCTAAGGGAAGAAACTTAGTGGAGTTATGGACATCAATAATCTTATACTGTTGTCCAATGATGTGTTGATCAGGGTGCACTAGGTTTTCAGTCACCAAAGTGATACTGGCACCTGTGTCCCTGTAGGCCAAGGCCTCAACACCATTTATTGAAACTGTCTGCCTGTACTTATCCATTGTAAGGGGACAAGCAGCCAGTGTGGCAAGGCCAATGCCACTAGGTGAGACAGAAACTGTCTTGGGAGTGACTACCCCAGTTTCTACTATGGACCCAAAAGTGAACCCAACTACACCCTTAACTTGACTGTTGCCAGCAGTCCCACCACTAGTACAACTACTGCTAGGGGCACTAGAGCTTGATGTATTAGTGGTGGTAGGCTCAGGGGGTTTACCTGGACAGGACTTATCCCCTGGCCTATGGCCTCTGTTTTTACACACAAAGCACCAAGGCTTTTTAATGTGTGCAGGTTGGGAAGAAGAGGAAGGATTTGTTTTATCCCCACCCTCTGAAGAGTGTTTAAGATTTGAAGTGGGATCTTTGGTTTTACCCTTATCCCCATGCTTATCTTGAGATTTTTCACCATCTTTCTTCTTATTGCCATCTTTGTCACCCCCTGTATGAACTTTTCTGTTCACCCTTGTTCTGACCCATTTGTCTGCCTTCTTTCCCAATTCTTGGGGAGAGGTCAGATCAGAGTCTACCAGGTACTGGTGCAACAAATCAGACACACAATTATTAAGTATATGCTCTCTCAGGATTGTGTTATACAGGCTTTCATAATCAGTAACTTTACTGCCATGTAACCACCCCTCCAAGGCCTTCACTGAATGGTCAATGAAATCAACCCAGTCTTGTGAAGACTCCTTTTTGGTCTCTCTGAACTTTATCCTGTACTGTTCAGTGGTTAAGCCATAACCATCCAGGAGTGCATTCTTAAGAACTTGGAAATTATTAGCATCATTTTCTTTCACAGTAAGGAGCCTATCCCTACCTTTTCCAGTAAATGATAGCCATAGGATAGCAGCCCACTGCCTTTGAGGGACATCCTGTACAACACAGGCCCTCTCAAGTGCAGCAAACCACTTGTTAATGTCATCCCCCTCCTTATAAGGGGGAACTATCTTGTGCAGATTCCTGGAATCATGCTCTTTTGCAGGATGACTATGGGGAATACTGCTGCTGCCACCATGGGTATCTAAACCCAACTTCTGTCTTTCCTTCTCTAATTCAAAAGACTGTCTATCCAAATCCAGCTGTTGCTTTTTAAGCTTCAGTCTGGTTTGTTCCACCCTCAACTTATTGAGTTCCCTCTCTAACATTCTGTCATCAGGGTTGGTGGGAGGGACATTCCTAGAAACAGAGGTATGATGGGAATGAACAGAAGGAGACCTGTCCCTTACAGAAGCCACCCTAACAGCTTGGTTAACAGAAACATTACTACCAGTATGGTGAGAATAAATGCTTTTGCTATGATGTGAGACAACACTATTTGTATGGTGTGGCTCATCATCATTACCAACTATGCTAGACTGTCTAGTAATGGGCAGGCTAGGAAGTTTCTTTCCTGAATCTTTTCCTGGGGGAGTCCCTGAATCAGATTGAGAACTATTAGGTACTTTTTCAACAGATGAGGCACCTATGGCCTTATCCTGTTCTCTAAGCATGTTAAGTAACAGTTCCAAGGAAGGATTCTTCCCTACACTCAAACCTCTCTCTATACAGAGACTCCTTGCTCTTTTCCAGCTAAGGTTGTCATATGCAAGTTTGGACAGATCAACATTTTGGCCTGTGCCAGACATTTTTTTTAGAGAGAGTTAAAGTGATAGAAAAAGAGAAAACAGTTTTCAGAATTTTTTGGAAAGACAGAAAAAAACTTTTTAAACTTTTAAGAACTTTTTGAAAGTTTAGAAGTACTTTTCAGCACTTAGAAAAGAGTGAAAAGAGGAAATGTAAAACTTTTTGGCTATGTGTATATACACTGACCTTGTTTTGTATATTTTTCTCTTATGAAAAGTACAATGACAAGAGTGGTAAGTAGTCTCAAGCACTTATCCCACCGCTGCCACCAATGTAGGAGGCTGGACTGGCTTGTAGTGAGTACCAAGGGGTACTTGCACCTTGCACCAGGCCCAGTTATCCCTTATTAGTGTATAGGGTGTCTAGCAGCTTAGGCTGATAGATAATGGTAGCTTAGCAGAGCAGCTTAGGCTGAACTAGGAGACGTGTGAAGCTACTACAGTACCACTTAGTGTCATATGCACAATATCATAAGAAAACACAATACACAGTTATACTAAAAATAAAGGTACTTTATTTTTATGACAATATGCCAAAGTATCTAAGAGTGTACCCTCAGTGAGAGGATAGGAAATATACACAAGATATATATACACAATAGCAAAAATATGCAGTATAGTCTTAGAAAACAGTGCAAACAATGTATAGTTACAATAGGATGCAATGGGGAAACATAGGGATAGGGGCAACACAAACCATATACTCCAAAAGTGGAATGCGAACCACGAATGGACCCCAAACCTATGTGACCTTGTAGAGGGTCGCTGGGACTATTAGAAAATAGTGAGAGTTAGAAAAATAACCCTCCCCAAGACCCTGAAAAGTGAGTGCAAAGTGCACTAAAGTTCCCCTAAGGACAAAGAAGTCGTGTTAGAGGAATAATGCAGGAAAGACACAAACCAGCAATGCAACAACTGTGGATTTCCAATCCAGGGTACCTGTGGAACAAGGGGACCAAGTCCAAAAGTCACAAGCAAGTCGGAGATGGGCAGATGCCCAGGAAATGCCAGCTGCGGGTGCAAAGAAGCTTTGACTGGACAGAAGAAGCTGAGGTTTCTGCAGGAACGAAAAGGGCTAGAGATATCCCCTTTGGTGGACGGATCCCTCTCGCCATGGAGAGTTGTGTAGAAGTGTTTTCCCGCCGAAAGGACACTAACAAACCTTGCTAGCTGCAAATCATGCGGTTAACGTTTTTGGACGCTGCTGGGGCCCAGGAGGGACCAAGAGGTCGCAAATTTGACCTGAAGAGAGAGGGAACATCGAGCAAGATAAAGTGCCCTCACTGAAGCAGGTAGCACCCGGAGAAGTGCCAGAAACAGGCACTACAAGGATGCGTGAAACGGTGCTCGCCGAAGTTGCACAAAGGAGTCCCACGTCGCCGGAGACCAACTTAGAAAGTCGTGCAATGCAGGTTAGAGTGCCGTGGACCCAGGCTTGGTTGTGCACAAAGGATTTCTGCCGGAAGTGCACAGGGGCCGGAGTAGCTGCAAAGTCGCAGTTCCCAGCAATGCAGCCCAGCGAGGTGAGGCAAGGACTTACCTCCACCAAACTTGGACTGAAGAGTCACTGGACTGTGGGGGTCACTTGGACAGAGTCGCTGGATTCGAGGGACCTCGCTCGTTGTGCTGAGAGGAGACCCAAGGGACCGGTAATGCAGCTTTTTGGTGCCTGCGGTTGCAGGGGGAAGATTCTGTCGACCCACGGGAGATTTCTTCGGAGCTTCTGGTGCAGAGAGGAGGCAGGCTATCCCCACAGCATGCACAAGCAGGAAAACAGTCGAGAAGGCGGCAGGATCAGCGTTACAGAGTTGCAGTAGTCGTCTTTGCTACTATGTTGCAGGTTTGCAGGCTTCCAGCGCGGTCAGCAGTCGTTTCCTTATCAGAAGGTGAAGAGGGAGATGCAGTGGAACTCGGATGAGCTCTTGCATTCGTTATCTAAAGTTTCCCCAGAGACAGAGACCCTAAATAGCCAGAAAAGAGGGTTTGGCTACCTAGGAGAGAGGATAGGCTACTAACACCTGAAGGAGCCTATCAGCAGGAGTCTCTGACGTCACCTGGTGGCACTGGCCACTCAGAGCAGTCCAGTGTGCCAGCAGCACCTCTGTTTCCAAGATGGCAGAGGTCTGGAGCACACTGGAGGAGCTCTGGACACCTCCCAGGGGAGGTGCAGGTCAGGGGAGTGGTCACTCCCCTTTCCTTTGTCCAGTTTCGCGCCAGAGCAGGGGCTAAGGGGTCCCTGAACCGGTGTAGACTGGCTTATGCAGAATTGGGCACATCTGTGCCCAAGAAAGCATTTCCAGAGGCTGGGGGAGGCTACTCCTCCCCTGCCTTCACACCATTTTCCAAAGGGAGAGGGTGTAACACCCTCTCTCAGAGGAAGTCCTTTGTTCTGCCATCCTGGGACAAGCCTGGCTTGACCCCAGGAGGGCAGATGCCTGTCTGAGGGGTTGGCAGCAGCAGCAGCTGCAGTGAAACCCCAGGAAGGGCAGTTTGGCAGTACCAGGGTCTGTGCTACAGACCACTGGGATCATGGAATTGTACCAACAATGCCAGGATGGCATAGAGGGGGCAATTCCATGATCATAGACATGTTACATGGCCATATTCGGAGTTACCATTGTGAAGCTACATATAGGTAGTGACCTATATGTAGTGGACGCGTGTAATGGTGTCCCCGCACTCACAAAGTTCAGGGAATTGGCTCTGAACAATGTGGGGGCACCTTGGCTAGTGCCAGGGTGCCCTCACACTAAGTAACTTTGCACCTAACCTTTACCAGGTAAAGGTTAGACATATAGGTGACTTATAAGTTACTTAAGTGCAGTGTAAAATGGCTGTGAAATAACGTGGACGTTATTTCACTCAGGCTGCAGTGGCAGGCCTGTGTAAGAATTGTCAGAGCTCCCTATGGGTGGCAAAAGAAATGCTGCAGCCCATAGGGATCTCCTGGAACCCCAATACCCTGTGTACCTCAGTACCATATACTAGGGAATTATAAGGGTGTTCCAGTAAGCCAATGTAAATTTGTAAAATTGGTCACTAGCCTGTTAGTGACAATTTGAAAGTAATGAGAGAGCATAACCACTGAGGTTCTGGTTAGCAGAGCCTCAGTGAGACAGTTAGGCACCACACAGGGAACATATACATGCACACCTATGAGCACTGGGGCCCTGTGTGACAGGGTCCCAGTGACACATACATATAGGCCACAAACCTATGAGCACTGGGGTCCTGACCAGCAGGATCCCAGTGACACATAACAAACATACTGAAAACATAGTGTTTTCACTATGAGCACTGAGGCCTGGCTATCAGGATCCCAGTGAGACAGTGAAAACAGTGACAAACACCCTGACATACACTCACAAACAGGCCAAAAGTGGGGGTAACAAGGCTAGAAAGAGGCTACCTTCTCACACAACCCCCCCCCAAACGAAAGACAATAAGGCTAACCTTGGCCAGTTGAGACTTTATTGTCTAAGTGGTGATAAGTAGAGAGTAGCTCTGCAATAGACTGGTTACTCCCTTTATCATCCACTATATGGTTACTTCCCTGTGGGGATGTAAACCACCCTGTTTGAAGTTTTTTAGCTATGCAACAATGTGAAGATGTATTTTCAGAGTTTCTATCAGTAAGTTTTAGTTTAGAGCAGTGGGAATTGTCCACTGAACCTATTTGTAGTGATGGAAATGCCAGACAGGGATGCTGTCTCAGAAAAGCCATAGCTGGGCAAAAACTTTGTCCATATGGCTGGAAGAGAGAACAGGGATGCTGTTTCTCTTGAGTTGGAGCAGGGCAGGGATGCTGTCCTATGAGCTCCACACTAGGGCAGGGATGCTGTCCTAAGTGTTGTGAGGCAGTGCAGGGTTTCTGCACTAAAGTTTCTCTGGGAGGGTTGGAGGGATGCTCCATGTTAACTAAAATGGTGCTCTTTTTGTCACCAATGTTAGTTATCCCACAGAGAGGTACTTCTACCTCAGGGAGTCCAGCTTTGCCAGCTGATGATTCCCTTGGAACAGGTGCCACCCCAGGAGAGGTTTCTCCCACCACAGGAATGGTATCCTGAATGGTAGGGTGGTTAGGGGATACTGTGATACCCTTTTTACCTGTTGATGGAGAGGGATCCTGAGTTTTCAGGCCTTCTCTCCTTTGCTTTTTCATTTCAGTAGAAATGAGAGGGAACAATTCCTCAGGGATGCCCAGCATGGCTGCATGGGCATAAAACTCTACATCAGCCCAACCTGAGGCCTCTAGGTCATTACCTAAGAGACAGTCTACAGGTAAGCTAGGTGATACCACCACCTGCTTAGGGCCAGTAACTCCACCCCAACTAAACTGAATTATAGCTAAGGGAAGAAACTTAGTGGAGTTATGGACATCAATAATCTTATACTGTTGTCCAATGATGTGTTGATCAGGGTGCACTAGGTTTTCAGTCACCAAAGTGATACTGGCACCTGTGTCCCTGTAGGCCAAGGCCTCAACACCATTTATTGAAACTGTCTGCCTGTACTTATCCATTGTAAGGGGACAAGCAGCCAGTGTGGCAAGGCCAATGCCACTAGGTGAGACAGAAACTGTCTTGGGAGTGACTACCCCAGTTTCTACTATGGACCCAAAAGTGAACCCAACTACACCCTTAACTTGACTGTTGCCAGCAGTCCCACCACTAGTACAACTACTGCTAGGGGCACTAGAGCTTGATGTATTAGTGGTGGTAGGCTCAGGGGGTTTACCTGGACAGGACTTATCCCCTGGCCTATGGCCTCTGTTTTTACACACAAAGCACCAAGGCTTTTTAATGTGTGCAGGTTGGGAAGAAGAGGAAGAATTTGTTTTATCCCCACCCTCTGAAGAGTGTTTAAGATTTGAAGTGGGATCTTTGGTTTTACCCTTATCCCCATGCTTATCTTGAGATTTTTCACCATCTTTCTTCTTATTGCCATCTTTGTCACCCCCTGTATGAACTTTTCTGTTCACCCTTGTTCTGACCCATTTGTCTGTCTTCTTTCCCAATTCTTGGGGAGAGGTCAGATCAGAGTCTACCAGGTACTGGTGCAACAAATCAGACACACAATTATTAAGTATATGCTCTCTCAGGATTGTGTTATACAGGCTTTCATAATCAGTAACTTTACTGCCATGTAACCACCCCTCCAAGGCCTTCACTGAATGGTCAATGAAATCAACCCAGTCTTGTGAAGACTCCTTTTTGGTCTCTCTGAACTTTATCCTGTACTGTTCAGTGGTTAAGCCATAACCATCCAGGAGTGCATTCTTAAGAACTTGGAAATTATTAGCATCATTTTCTTTCACAGTAAGGAGCCTATCCCTACCTTTTCCACTAAATGATAGCCATAGGATAGCAGCCCACTGCCTTTGAGGGACATCCTGTACAACACAGGCCCTCTCAAGTGCAGCAAACCACTTGTTAATGTCATCCCCCTCCTTATAAGGGGGAACTATCTTGTGCAGATTCCTGGAATCATGCTCTTTTGCAGGATGACTATGGGGAATACTGCTGCTGCCACCATGGGTATCTAAACCCAACTTCTGTCTTTCCTTCTCTAATTCAAAAGACTGTCTATCCAAATCCAGCTGTTGCTTTTTAAGCTTCAGTCTGGTTTGTTCCACCCTCAACTTATTGAGTTCCCTCTCTAACATTCTGTCATCAGGGTTGGTGGGAGGGACATTCCTAGAAACAGAGGTATGATGGGAATGAACAGAAGGAGACCTGTCCCTTACAGAAGCCACCCTAACAGCTTGGTTAACAGAAACATTACTACCAGTATGGTGAGAATAAATGCTTTTGCTATGATGTGAGACAACACTATTTGTATGGTGTGGCTCATCATCATTACCAACTATGCTAGACTGTCTAGTAATGGGCAGGCTAGGAAGTTTCTTTCCTGAATCTTTTCCTGGGGGAGTCCCTGAATCAGATTGAGAACTATTAGGTACTTTTGCAACAGATGAGGCACCTATGGCCTTATCCTGTTCTCTAAGCATGTTAAGTAACAGTTCCAAGGAAGGATTCTTCCCTACACTCAAACCTCTCTCTATACAGAGACTCCTTGCTCTTTTCCAGCTAAGGTTGTCATATGCAAGTTTGGACAGATCAACATTTTGGCCTGTGCCAGACATTTTTTTTAGAGAGAGTTAAAGTGATAGAAAAAGAGAAAAAAGTTTTCAGAATTTTTTGGAAAGACAGAAAAAAACTTTTTAAACTTTTAAGAACTTTTTGAAAGTTTAGAAGTACTTTACAGCACTTAGAAAAGAGTGAAAAGAGGAAATGCAAAACTTTTTGGCTATGTGTATATACACTGACCTTGTTTTGTATATTTTTCTCTTATGAAAAGTACAATGACAAGAGTGGTAAGTAGTCTCAAGCACTTATCCCACCGCTGCCACCAATGTAGGAGGCTGGACTGGCTTGTAGTGAGTACCAAGGGGTACTTGCACCTTGCACCAGGCCCAGTTATCCCTTATTAGTGCATAGGGTGTCTAGCAGCTTAGGCTGATAGATAATGGTAGCTTAGCAGAGCAGCTTAGGCTGAACTAGGAGACGTGTGAAGCTACTACAGTACCACTTAGTGTCATATGCACAATATCATAAGAAAACACAATACACAGTTATACTAAAAATAAAGGTACTTTATTTTTATGACAATATGCCAAAGTATCTTAGAGTGTACCCTCAGTGAGAGGATAGGAAATATACACAAGATATATATACACAATAGCAAAAGTATGCAGTATAGTCTTAGAAAACAGTGCAAACAATGTATAGTTACAATAGGATGCAATGGGGAAACATAGGGATAGGGGCAACACAAACCATATACTCCAAAAGTGGAATGCGAACCACGAATGGACCCCAAACCTATGTGACCTTGTAGAGGGTCGCTGGGACTATTAGAAAATAGTGAGAGTTAGAAAAATAACCCTCCCCAAGACCCTGAAAAGTGAGTGCAAAGTGCACTAAAGTTCCCCTAAGGACAAAGAAGTCGTGTTAGAGGAATAATGCAGGAAAGACACAAACCAGCAATGCAACAACTGTGGATTTCCAATCCAGGGTACCTGTGGAACAAGGGGACCAAGTCCAAAAGTCACAAGCAAGTCGGAGATGGGCAGATGCCCAGGAAATGCCAGCTGCGGGTGCAAAGAAGCTTCGACTGGACAGAAGAAGCTGAGGTTTCTGCAAGAACAAAAAGGGCTAGAGACTTCCCCTTTGGTGGACGGGTCCCTCTTGCTGTGGAAAGTCGTGCAGAAGTGTTTTCCCGCCGAAAGAACACTAACAAGCCTTGCTAGCTGCAAATCGTGCGATTAGCGTTTTTGGACGCTGCTGGGGCCCAGGAGGGACCAAGAGGTCGCAAATTGAACCTGAAGAGAGAGGGGACGTCGAGCAAGACAAAGAGCCCTCACTGAAGCAGGTAGCACCCGGAGAAGTGCCAGAAACAGGCACTACAAGGATGCATGAAACGGTGCTCACCGAAGTTGCACAAAGGAGTCCCACGTCGCCGGAGACCAACTTAGAAAGTCGTGCAATGCAGGTTAGAGTGCCGTGGACCCAGGCTTGGCTGTGCACAAAGGATTTCCGCCGGAAGTGCACAGGGGCCGGAGTAGCTGCAAAGTCGCGGTTCCCAGCAATGCAGCCCAGCGAGGTGAGGCAAGGACTTACCTCCACCAAACTTGGACTGAAGAGTCACTGGACTGTGGGGGTCACTTGGACAGAGTCGCTGGATTCGAGGGACCTCGCTCGTCATGCTGAGAGGAGACCCAAGGGACCGGTAATGCAGCTTTTTGGTGCCTGCGGTTGCAGGGGGAAGATTCCGTCGACCCACGGGAGATTTCTTCGGAGCTTCTGGTGCAGAGAGGAGGCAGGCTACCCCCACAGCATGCACAAGCAGGAAAACAGTCGAGAAGGCGGCAGGATCAGCGTTACAGAGTTGCAGTAGTCGTCTTTGCTACTATGTTGCCGGTTTGCAGGCTTCCAGCGCGGTCAGCAGTCGTTTCCTTATCAGAAGGTGAAGAGGGAGATGCAGAGGAACTCGGATGAGCTCTTGCATTCGTTATCTAAAGTTTCCCCAGAGACAGAGACCCTAAATAGCCAGAAAAGAGGGTTTGGCTACCTAGGAGAGAGGATAGGCTACTAACACCTGAAGGAGCCTATCAGCAGGAGTCTCTGACGTCACCTGGTGGCACTGGCCACTCAGAGCAGTCCAGTGTGCCAGCAGCACCTCTGTTTCCAAGATGGCAGAGGTCTGGAGCACACTGGAGGAGCTCTGGACACCTCCCAGGGGAGGTGCAGGTCAGGGGAGTGGTCACTCCCCTTTCCTTTGTCCAGTTTCGCGCCAGAGCAGGGGCTAAGGGGTCCCTGAACCGGTGTAGACTGGCTTATGCAGAATTGGGCACATCTGTGCCCAAGAAAGCATTTCCAGAGGCTGGGGGAGGCTACTCCTCCCCTGCCTTCACACCATTTTCCAAAGGGAGAGGGTGTAACACCCTCTCTCAGAGGAAGTCCTTTGTTCTGCCATCCTGGGACAAGCCTGGCTTGACCCCAGGAGGGCAGATGCCTGTCTGAGGGGTTGGCAGCTGCAGTGAAACCCCAGGAAGGGCAGTTTGGCAGTACCAGGGTCTGTGCTACAGACCACTGGGATCATGGAATTGTACCAACAATGCCAGGATGGCATAGAGGGGGCAATTCCATGATCATAGACATGTTACATGGCCATATTCGGAGTTACCATTGTGAAGCTACATATAGGTAGTGACCTATATGTAGTGCACGCGTGTAATGGTGTCCCCGCACTCACAAAGTTCAGGGAATTGGCTCTGAACAATGTGGGGGCACCTTGGCTAGTGCCAGGGTGCCCTCACACTAAGTAACTTTGCACCTAACCTTTACCAGGTAAAGGTTAGACATATAGGTGACTTATAAGTTACTTAAGTGCAGTGTAAAATGGCTGTGAAATAACGTGGACGTTATTTCACTCAGGCTGCAGTGGCAGGCCTGTGTAAGAATTGTCAGAGCTCCCTATGGGTGGCAAAAGAAATGCTGCAGCCCATAGGGATCTCCTGGAACCCCAATACCCTGGGTACCTCAGTACCATATACTAGGGAATTATAAGGGTGTTCCAGTAAGCCAATGTAAATTGGTAAAATTGGTCACTAGCCTGTTAGTGACAATTTGAAAGTAATGAGAGAGCATAACCACTGAGGTTCTGGTTAGCAGAGCCTCAGTGAGACAGTTAGGCACCACACAGGGAACATATACATGCACACCTATGAGCACTGGGGTCCTGTGTGACAGGGTCCCAGTGACACATACATATAGGCCACAAACCTATGAGCACTGGGGTCCTGACCAGCAGGATCCCAGTGACACATAACAAACATACTGAAAACATAATGTTTTCACTATGAGCACTGAGGCCTGGCTATCAGGATCCCAGTGAGACAGTGAAAACAGTGACAAACACCCTGACATACACTCACAAACAGGCCAAAAGTGGGGGTAACAAGGCTAGAAAGAGGCTACCTTCTCACATTAAGTGTTCCTAACTGTGTATGGCATCTATCTTTATGGTGTTTTCGGTAATTCACACATCCCTCTGGCCATGTGTGTTTTATTGGAGCCAATCTCCTTGGACCATTGTGGAGTCGCTTCACCTATCTTTGGGGTTTGATCTGTTTCCTGTTTGCACGTTGTCTGCTGGTTACACGCCACCCCACCTGTGACTTGTCAGTCAGTAACCTCAGGCCTAGGTCTCAGAACCTGCCTGACCACATATCTTCGTGCTGGGGTTGATGGAAAGTTAACACAGAACTCTAATAATAATTTGACTTCGTTCTCATAAGTTAATGTATCATTGTGTGCATCGACATCGAGCATTCCAATATTAACAAAGAAATTTGAAGAAAAAGTCTGCAATAGAAGTTCAGCCGGGCAAGGCTGCAGGCGGTGTCCGAAGAGGAAGCATTGTTGGGGAGCCTCTGGATGAAGTTGCATTAAAGTTTTCTATGTTCGGACTTAGTATCCTTTTTGGAAGTAAAAAATCTCAAGTAGCAGAATCCAAATAAAGTTCCACGAGGCAGGATAATGCTTTGGCAAAGGACAGCTAAAGAGGATTTGCTGCTGCGGAGAAGAACATGGTGGGAGCTGCCACAAAGTGCGGCCATCGGATGATGCACCTTGGACTGATAAACAAGCAGGTTAGTCTTGGTCTCCTCTTGGTTCTCACAGCAGCTTTAGGCCAAAACATTTCTTAGCCCCAAGATTTTGGATGTTGGCTATTTGGACACCTTTAACACCACCACCAATGATCCACATATAGGAGGGGACCACCTGGCCAGTTAGGACTCATTCAGGCTGGGTCCAGGTGTGGGTTAAAGATAGTTGGAGCCTTTCCTGTTCCTAAAATTTTGATCAGGAGGCTAGCCAACTAGCCCTTGCAGACACTGTGGTAGTCCAGGGTTCAAGACATGGAACAGGGTTAAAGCAGCAGGGCAGTCATCTGAGGGTTCAAGGCAGGCTTCAGGCAGCAAAGCAGTCCTTCCTGGTGCAGCAAAGCAGTCCTCTGAGAGTCTCAGAAAGAGAACGGAAGAGTGTGTCTGAGGATCCTACTTTTTATGCTTGGTGCCTTCTTTAAAGTTTGAGATGTTTCTAGAAAATTCCATTTGGCAGGCTTGAAGTTGTCTGCCTGCCCCACCCTTTCTCCAAGGTAGTTACATGCACAATGCAGTAGTGACAAGTCTTTTGTGTGAATGTAAGGCACAGCTCATTCAGCTGCAAGTGGGGCTGTGCCCAGCTTCACCCTCCCATCCTGCCAGTCCTGGTCCATCCGGGCACACCTAATAATTCTAATGAATGGCTGCCAGGGAAGAACAAACAAAGTCCAACTACCAACTACACCTATCCATCTAAAACAGCCTGCAGGCACCAAATGGGGCATGAAAATGGCAATTTTCTAAAAGTTGCATTTTCAAAATTGTACCTTAAAAGCCGACTTAACCATTAAGAAGGGTTTGAAATTACAATTTCTCAGATACCAAACATGACATGTTTATCTGTTTTCATTCAAAACATAGCATTTAATAAATGTAATAAGGCAACCAAATGTTATCCAGTGGGAGAGGTGGGCCTCACAGTAACAAAAACACATTTAGGAGTTTTTCACTACCAAGATATGTAAAAGTTAAAAGAACATGTCCAACCTTTTAATCACAATGCACCTTGCCGATTGGGCTACTGAAAGGCCTACTGTACGGGTGAGTTATAAGTAATAAAAGGAGCTTTTAAGGTTTGGCAAGGTGTTTATTTGCCAAGTTGAACTGGCAATTCAAAACCTCAGTCAGGCTGCAATGGCAGGCCTAGGGCATATTTTAAGGGGCTACATAAGTGGGCGTCACAATAAGTTCTGTAGGTGCACCAGCAGCATCCTATTTACAGGCCTTAGGTATTTGGTGTACCACTTTACTAGGGACTTATAAGTAAATTAAATGCCAATCAGGTATGAGCCACTTTTATTGGCTTTTAGAGAGTGAGCACTTTAGCACTTGTTAGCAGTGTTAAAGTGCACAGAGTCAAATGGCGAACAAAAAAAAATCAGCTAAATAGGAGGGTGAAGGCAAAATATTTAGGGAAAGACCACCCTAAGGCTGGCAGGTCAAACAACAAGTATCTACATTCAAATTACTTGGCATTACTGCCTGGTACAAAATTATTAACAGTAAAGCAGAACAAAAGAATTACACACAAGAACGTAAAAACAATCTGTAGAAGAAGCATGATAATCAGGCTCAGGGTTCACTAGACATTTTTTTTAATGGTCTAGGGCTATGAGAATCTGTGCAACTGTAAACCAAAAGCAATTAGTAGCATAGTTATGAGTGGCTTAAACAGGAAGCCATTATACAGAGTATGGGGTTTGAAACATGGCTATTTACTACTATACGGTGAGAGCAGGGAAGACATGGACCCTCATACCCATGGTTTTGGTAATGATGGTGTAGGAGGCTGGCCTGGCTCATAGTGGGTACCTTGTGGTACTTACACCCTGTGCCAGGTCCAGTTATCCCTTATTAGTAGAATAGAGGTGTTTCTAGCAGCTTAGGCTGATAGAAGGTAGCTATGGCAAAGCAGCTTAGGCTGAACTAGGAGACCTGCAAAGCTCCTACTATACCACTTATATCATATAGCACACTATCATAAGAAAACACAATACTCAGAGTTACTAAAAATAAAGGTACTTTATTTTTATGACAATGGTGGTCATTTCAACCTCAGCGGTCTTTTTACAAGACCGCCGAGGGACCGCCGTGCGGAAGACCGCCAGTGGTGGCGGTTTGCCGCTCGGCCTATTATGACCGTTGGCAGCTCTCTGTCCTTTTACGGACGGAGAGCCGCCAACAGCCATACTGGTGGGAGCCGGGGAAGTGGAGGTTGCTCCACCTCCACCGCCACGCGAACAGAACACCGCCCAGTGAATCACGTCCTGTGATTCACCATGGCGGTGTGGTGTCGGCGGAGCTGCCCCCATGGCTCCCGTCCCCTCCCGGAAGACCGACGGAACAGGTAAGTCGATCGTCCATTAGGGGAGGGTGTGGGGGGTGTTGTGTGTTGTGTGGGTGCATGGGGGTGTGCGCCTGTGTATGTAGAGGGGGTATGTGAGAGCGTGTATGCTTGCGGGGGTGTTGCGTGTTTTGGGAATGAGTGCGTGTATGTCTGTATGGATGTGTGTGTGTATGTTTGTATGTGGGTGTGCATGTCTGACTGTGTGTGTGGATGTAGGTATATATGTCGGTGTGTGTGCGTGTGTGTGTTGGTGGTGCCTGCGTGCGTTTCGTGTGTGTGTGAGTTATGTGATGTTGGGGGTCGGGGTTTGGAGGGGGGCCCTGCCACCTTTGGGGGGTGGCAGGGGTGGTGGGGGTGTAGGAGAGGGAGTCGGGGTGGGGGTGGGGGGGATTAGAGACCCCTATCAGTGCAAGGGAAGGAATTCCCTGGCACTGATAGTGCTTACCGCCATGGATTTCATGTCGGTTCCAACCGCAGGAAATCCACGGCGGTAAGCCAGGTCAAAATACCGCCATAGGTATAGTGACGGCCGCCGGGCTGGAGACCCAGGTCTCCAGCCCGGCGGTCATCTCCGCCCGTGCGGGCGGAACGGAGAACCGGCAGATGACCATGGCGGTAACCACCATGGTCATAATACAAAAAAAAAGACCGCCAGCCTGTTGGCAGTCTTACCGCCGCTTCTCCGCCTTCCGCCAGGGTCATAATGACCCCCAATATGCCAAAAGTATCTCAGTGAGTACCCTCAGTTATAAGGTAAGTAATATACACAAGTCGTATGTACACAAACCCCAAATGGGTAAGTAATAGTAAGAAAAGTAATGCAAACAGTGTAGAATTACAATAGGATGCAATAGGTGAACATAGGTCTACGGGCAACACAAACCATATACTCCAAAAGTGGAATGTGAATCACGAATGGACCCCAGACCTATGGGAGCTTGTAGAGGGTCGCTGGGACTGTAAGAAAACACTCAGGGTGTCCAAGATACCCCACCCCAAGACCCTGAAAAGCAGTAATAAAGTACCCCTACTCCTCCAAAAGGACACAATAGTCGTGATAGGGGGATTCTGCAAGAACCACGAACACCAGCAAACCACTGAAGACGGATTCCTGGACCTGGGGACTTGTAAAGCAAAGGGACCAAGTCCAAGAGTCGCGATAGTGCCCGGGGGGGCAGGAGCCCAGGAAACCCCGGATGAAGGTGCAAGAAGGCTGCCTCTGGATGGAAGAAGCCTAGGATTCTGCAAAAACAAAGAGAGCTAGGAACTTCTCCTTTGGATGGAGGGTGTCCCACGGCGTGCTGGAGGTTGCAGAAGTGTTCCCACACAGAAATACCGCAAACAAGCCTTGCTAGCTGCAAGGGTTATGGTAGAGGTTTTTGGGTGCTGCTGGGGACCAGGAAGGAACAGGATGTTGCCCCTTGGAGGAGGAGACAGAGGGGGTGCTCAGCAACTCAGAGATCCCCCACAAAAGCAGGCAGCACCTGCAGAAGTACCGGAGCAGGCACTTAGAAGATTGTTGTAACCAGAGTCACAAAAGGAGGGTCCCACGATGTCGAAGTGCAACTCAGAGGGTTGAGCACTGCAGGACGGAGTGCTGGGGACCCAGGCTAGGCAGTGCACAAAGGAATCCTTGAAGAAGTGCACAGAAGCCGGAGCAGCTGCAAATCACGCAGTACACAGGTTTGCAGTCTAGCATGGGGAGGCAAGGACTTACCACCACCAAACTTGGACTGAAGTATCACTGGACTGTGAGGGTCACTTGGATATAGCTCCTGTGTTCCAGGGACCACCCTCGTCAGGATGAGAGGGAACCCAGAGGACCAGTGATGCAGTCTTTTGGTGCCTGTGTTAGCAGGGGGAAGATTCTGTCGACCCACAGGAGATTTTTTCTTGGCTTTCAGTGCAGGGTGAAGGCAGACAGCCCCCAGAGCATGCACCACCAGGAAACAGTCAAGAAAGCCGGCAGGATGAGGCGCGACAATGTTGCTAGTAGTCGTCTTGCTACTTTGTTGTGGTTTTGCAGGCGTCCTGGAGCAGTCAGCGGACGATCCTTGGCAGAAGTCGAAGAGGGAAGTGCAGAGGAACTCTGGTGAGCTCTTCCATTCGTTATCTGAAGATTACCCCAGAGGAGAGATCCTAAATAGCCAGAAAAGGAGGTTTGGCTACCAAGAAAGGAGGATTGGCTACCAAGAAAGGTAAGAGCATATCAGAGGGGGTCTCTGATGTCACCTGCTAGCACTGGCCACTCAGAGCAGTCCAGTGTGCCCCCAACACCTCTGTTTCCAAGATGGCAGGGGTCTGGGACACACTGGAGGAGCTCTGGGCACCTCCCCTGGAGGTCCTGGTCAGGGGAGTGGTCACTCCCCTTTCCTTTGTCCAGTTTTGCGCCAGAGCAGGGCTGGGGGATCCCTGAACTGGTGTAGACTGGCTTATGCAGAAATGGGCACCATCTGTGCCCATCAAAGCACTTCCAGAGGCTGGGGGAGGCTACTCCTCCCCAGCCCTTTACACCTATTTCCAAAGGCAGAGGGTGTAACACCCTCTCTCAGAGGAAATCCTTTTTTCTGCCTTCCTGGGCTGGGGCTGCCCAGACCCCAGGAGGGCAGAATCCTGTCTGAGGGGTTGGCAGCAGCTGCAGTGGAAAGCCCGGAAAGGCAGTTTGGCAGCACCCGGGTTCTGTGCTAGAGAGCCGGGGGATCATGGAATTGTCACCCCAATACCAGAATGGCATTGGGGTGACAATTCCATGATCTTAGACATGTTACATGGCCATGTTCGGAGTTACCATTGTGACGCTATACATAGGTAGCGACCTAGGTATAGTGCACGCGTGTAAAGGTGTCCCCGCACTCACAAAGTTTGGGGAATTTGCCCTGAACGATGTGGGGGCACGTTGGCTAGTGCCAGGGTGCCCACACACTAAGGGGGTCGCCGCCCGCGTGGAGGGAGCCGCCATATGGCCGCTCCGCGGTCGAAAGACCGCGGAGGCCATTCTGGCTTTCCCGCTGGGCTGGTGGGCGACCGCCAGAAGGCCGCCCGCCAGCCCAGCGGGAAACCCCTCCCCACGAGGAAGCCGGCTCCGAATGGAGCCGGCGGAGTGGGTATGTGCGACGGGTGCAGTTACCCGTCGCGTATTTCAGTGTCTGCATAGCAGACACTGAAATACAAAGTGGGGCCCTCTTACGGGGGCCCCTGCAGTGCCCATGCCATTGGCATGGGCACTGCAGGGGCTCCCAGGGGCCCCACAACACCCCATACCGCCATCCTGTTCCTGGCGGGCGACCGCCATGGGGGATTCCCAGGGCAGCGGAAAACCGGCGGGAGACCGCCGTTTTTCCTTATCCGACCGCGGCCAAACCGCCGCGGTCAGAATGCCCTGTGGGGCACCGCCAGCCTGTTGGCAGTGCTCCCGCATCCCCGACCGCCGGGGTCGGAATGACCCCCTAAGTAACTTGGCACCCAACCTTCACTAAGTCAGGGTTAGACATATAGGTGACTTATAAGTTACTTATCTGCAGTGAAAAATGGCTGTGAAATAACGTGGACGTTATTTCACTCAGGCTGCAATGGCAGGCCTGTGTAAGAATTGTCTGAGTTCCTTATGGGTGGTAAAAGAAATGCTGCAGCCCATAGGGATCTCCTGGAAACCCAATACCCTGGGTACCTCAGTACCGTATACAAGGGAATTATATGGGTGTGCCAAAGAGAATTGGTAAATTTAGTCACTAGCTTGCAGTGACAAATTTAGAAAGCAGAGAGAGCATAAACACTGAGGTTCTGCTTAGCAGAGCCTCAGTGATACAGTTAGGCACCACACAGGGAACACATAGAGGGCACATACTATGAGCACTGGGGTCCTGGCTGGCAGGATCCCAGTGACACAGGGATAAAACAAACATACATACAGTGAAAATGGGGGTAACATGCCAGACAAGATGGTACTTTCCTACAAGTGGTACATGGTTTTCCTGGCTCTCTAGAGGCAAGAGAGCAGAGGAAAAATGTGGGTGGCACTCCTGAACCTCAAACTAAAAATTTTCCTGTCATCCTCCAATCTCTGCCGACGCACACTGACAGGAAAAAGTATGCCATGCTGAGAGTGGCACCAGGTAAAAGGGCAACAGCTTCAAGTTGGGAAGGAGAATGAATCTCCAAAAGGCAGTGTTGGAATATTGTAGAATGCCAAGGGGTTTATTTTCTACCAGGCAAGGATGTGGAGATGTTATGCACAGAGGGTGGTGTGAGATGTCACAACACTATACAGGGTTTTTTGAACCATGATTTAGGGGATGAGTGAGGGAAGTTAATGTGCAGAGGGTGATGCGTGTAGGTGACAAGATGCTATGTACTGAGTTTTTGGGTTGTATGCTTTAATAACGCGGTCGGAACCATGACCATGTTTTTCCACGCATGCCTTTACCACACACACCTTACAACTAATTTTGTTGTAACAGCATGCTTAGTAAGGGCATATGTGGAAACTGGATGTGCGGTTTTGTCGTACAACTTCCCTTAAACTAAAAAAGTAGCCCCCACCACCCAGAAACCTACATCCACCCCTAATAAGTAAATTACCCTGACACCCTCTACCCACCCTGATCCCTAAAACCTTCCCACACCCCTAAAATCTAAACTAACCTGACCCCTCACTCACCCTAGGCCCTAAAAAAATGACACTGCCCTCAAAAACAAAACTACCCCGACAACCCCCACCCTAAGCCCTAAATTCAACCCCACTTATCTCACTGTGTCCTCTCCTGATCCTTCCCCACCCCTAAAAAAAAATACCTCAACTGTTCTTCTAAAAAATCAATTACTCAGTCCTCCCACCCACCCTAAGCTCTAAATACAAAATTTCCTCTACCCCTAAAAAAAAAAGCCTGAAAGCCCTTAATCCACCCAATCCCTAAATATCACCCAAAACCCTGTCCCAGCCCCACTTACCTCACTGCATCCTAACCCAATCCACCAGACTGCTGTCTGCCTTTTTCTGTGCCTTGACCACGCATATGCGTAGTTTGGCACATACGTGGTTAAGGCACAGAAAAAGGCAGTTGTTTTTCCACCAAGCATTAAGCTTGCGTGGTAAACGTCCGTGTTGTTCACAATGGTATGTTTAGGATGTTTCCTGAGAGTTTGCATTGGCGAGGTGGAAGGTAAGGTAGAGTAATGCAGAGGGTTGATGTGGAAGGTGGTATTATGCCAGGTACATCAGACTACTGAAGAACAAAGGACCTGATTGCAACTTTGGCAGTCCCACCACAGGACTGCTAAAGCTGCTGGGAGGACGCCACCACCATGGGGGTGATGTCCCCACCAAGGGTATTACAATTTTCCCACCGGGCTGACCGGCAGGATAATTTTAAAAAACTTTCCCATCAGGCTGACCAGCGGGAACCGTGCTAGGATATTGGCCTCAGCTCCTTTAAGGGCGGTGAGGCCAATATCCTAGCATTCTACCACCCTCAGAATAGGCACTGTCTTTAAACCATTATGATGATACTGAGCAGGGTTGCCCCTGCACTGCCCATGCCATGGGGAGTGCAGGGCCCCCCCGGGTCCCAGCCCTGGCTTTCTGCCAACCTTTTAATGACAGTTTCCCTACCATGAAAAGGCTGGTTACAAGTCTGACCACCGTCACCTGGTCGGGATCTGTTATCCTGGCGGGGACTGAGGTCTTTAGGTGGGTCCGCCCACCTATGTCGTAATTTGGCGAGTGTGGTGGTCTTTGGACCACCACATCTGTAATGAGGCCCAAAGTCTGCAGTACATTTCAATCATGTATGTATGTTTCCAATTATATTTGTCTGAATTAGGCATTTGTATAGGTCAAATCTAAACGTAACTGAAAAGAAGCAGAGCTCTCTAAAGGGTCAAAGGCACAGTCAAAAAAGTTATTGGAAATGTAGTTGGGTTCTGTATCCTAAACAAGTTGTTATTACATCATGATATAACCCTCTTTAAATAATATTATCATAAGAACTCTGCTAGGGTAGGGCAGTCTTGACAGCAATGTTGTTGCAGATCTTGGTTGCATAGATGTAGGTCTGTTGCCTTTTTTTATTTTTTCACTAATGTATCTCCAGTCTGATCGTGCCCTGCATGCAAGAGTGCCAAGAACTACTGGAGATGGGGAGTTTGTCAGCCAGACATAGCTGATTAGTTAACATGTCTGACATTCTTGAAAACCCCTGGTTTTGGTGCTGAATCTTTAAAACATATTTTTTCCTGACATTGTGTAATTAGAGTGCACAACATGCAAAGTGTTGTTGGATAAAAAGTCATGACAAGATGAAGGTGTCACACATGAGAGAGGGCCACTACGAAGCTAGAGCACCATTGTCGCCTGGTGGATGTTTGGATCTGGCACGTGCACTGTTAGGTTACCAGCTAAAGCCTTGGCTGCTTTCCATAAGTTCTATATTGGAAATAAAAAAGTGTGCATATCCATGATTTCAGAATGAGTATTCCCTTGAAAATATCCATTAAAACATGAGGTAAAACATGCATTTCCCATTTTTTTGTGAGCATTTTTCTTTGTATAATTAGGCACTTATGTGATAATCAGGTTGTTCTCACTTACATGAATTTATGTAGGTGTGTGTGTAACTATTCAAGAATATATCATAAGGTGTTTACAACATTCGTTTATTTTTATGTTGAGTTAATTTCTGTTGCTTAGACCAATTATCAGCGTTATACGAGAAAGCTCCTTTTGAGTGAAGTTATCTTCAGTCACTTACGTACATATTAAAACTGCCCCCCTCTTTTTTGTTTAAGGTTAAACAATTTATCGCACTTAACAATGCTAATATTTTCCCTGGAATGTGACATTACAGCTGGATATTTTTAGTGGCATTATGTAGGTAGTAAGAACAGTTTTATGAATTTCATTCTCTACTTTTAGGCAGATTGTATTTAACTAACACATATGTCTTAAATTCAAACAAGGGAAGTAATACACAACTTTCATTTGTTTATACCTTTTGAACATATTTGAACCTAAAAATAAAATCAACCTTGACATGGCATGTACTCAGGTGAATAAGCTAAATAGCTCAGTGTAACTAAGCAAAACACCTCTCTCTACTCCTAGCCAATCTAGCTAAATTATCTTTTCACATGACAAGCCAGCCTTTGACGTACTAAGAGTTTAAGTAAACTACCTGGTTGATTATAAGTCTTTTCATCAGAAGATAGCACTACAACTCTTCCTCATGGTTAGAGAAAACCAAACACTTCCAAACACATCTCCTTAGTTAAAAACTATAGAAATGAACTATGAAAGTATAGTAGGCACAAACCATAAAAATGTAGAACCTTTTTTAATTGACAATACTACCATTGTTAATGTAAACTCTTTCTGCTACCTGGGGGTTTCTTCTACATGCAACAGGTTTTGGGCACACCAGAACTCAACTGTTAAAGCCAAAATTAGCAGAAATTTGCATGGGATCTTTAGGTTCTCTAGTAAATTAGGTAACCAACCAATTAGAGATATGATGAAAATGTACAAGTCCTGACATTTATGGGGCTGGTCTATGAGGCTATACGGTAAATAGATCTCTGCAGGTCGAGGAAAATTGCTTCTTAAAACGTGCTCTTTGCCTACTTACCTCAGCATCGACCACGGTAATACATCAGGAGGTAGACTTACAGCATTTGGAGGACATGCTCTTGGTAAGACCCTTGGTATTATGGTTTATCATATGGTTTACCATATGGGCTAAAAAATAAACCAATTTTACCAAATCGGTACTTTTAGTTGCTCAGATCATTAGAGTTGCCTTCAGTGTAGGGGTACAGTATATCAAATCAAATCAAATCATTAACATTTATAAAGCGCGCTACTCACCCGTGCGGGTCTCAAGGCGCTATGGGGGAAAGGGGGGGTTATCGCTGCTCGAACAGCCAAGTCTTTAGGAGTCTCCGGAAAGCGGAGTGGTCCTGGGTGGTCCTGAGGCTGGTGGGGAGGGAGTTCCAGGTCTTGGCCGCCAGGAAGGAGAAGGATCTCCCACCCGCCGTGGAGCGGCGGGTGCGAGGGACGGCAGCAAGTGCGAGGCCAGCGGAGCGGAGGGGGCGGGTGGGGACGTAGAAGCTGAGGCGTCTGTTGAGGTATTCCGGTCCCTTGTTGTGGAGGGCTTTGTGTGCGTGGGTGAGAAGACGGAAGGTGATCCTTTTGCTGACTGGGAGCCAATGCAGGTGTCTCAGGTGTGCGGAGATGTGGCTGTTGCGGGGTACGTCGAGGATGAGGCGGGCCGAGGCGTTTTGGATGCGTTGCAGGCGGTTTTGGAGTTTGGCGGTGGTCCCGGCGTAGAGGGTGTTGCCGTAGTCCAGGCGACTCGTGACAAGGGCGTGGGTCACGGTTTTTCTGGTGTCGGCGGGGATCCAGCGGAAGATCTTGCGGAGCATGCGGAGAGTGAGGAAGCAGGCGGAGGACACGGCGTTGACTTGCTTGGTCATGGAGAGAAGAGGGTCCAAGATGAAGCCGAGGTTGCGGGCGTGGTCTGCGGGGGTCGGTGCGGTGCCGAGGGCCGTGGGCCACCAGGAGTCGTCCCAGGCGGACGGGGTGTTGCCGAGGATGAGGACTTCCGTTTTTTCAGAGTTCAGCTTTAGGCGGCTGAGCCTCATCCAATCTGCGACGTCCTTCATACCCTCTTGTAGGTTGGTCTTGGCGCTGGCGGGGTCCTTGGTGAGGGAGAATACAAGTTGGGTGTCGTCGGCGTAGGAGGTGATGATGATGTTGTGCTTGCGTACGATGTCGGCGAGGGGGCTCATGTAGACATTGAAGAGTGTCGGGCTGAGCGATGAGCCTTGAGGTACACCGCAGATGATCTTGGTGGGTTCTGAGCGAAACGGAGGGAGGTAAACTCTTTGGGAGCGGTTAGCGAGGAAGGAGGCGATCCAGTCCAGGGCCTGGCCTTGGATCCCGGTGGAGCGTAGGCGGGTGATTAGGGTGCGGTGACAGACGGTGTCAAAGGCAGCCGAGAGGTCGAGGAGAATGAGGGCGACTGTTTCACCGTTGTCCATCAGGGTTCTGATGTCGTCTGTGACTGAGATGAGGGCGGTTTCCGTGCTGTGGTTGGTTCGGAATCCGGTTTGTGAGGGGTCGAGCAGGTTGTTGTCTTCCAGGAAGGTGGTCAGCTGTTTGTTGACGGTCTTTTCTATTACCTTGGCTGGGAAAGGTAGAAGAGAGATGGGGCGGAAGTTTTTCAGGTCGCTTGGGTCAGCCGTAGGTTTCTTTAGTAGGGCGTTGACTTCAGCGTGCTTCCAGCATTCGGGGAAGGTAGCAGAAGAAAAAGAAGAGTTGATGACGGTCTGGAGGTGCGGGGCGATGATGTCGTCGGCTTTGTTAAAGATGAAGTGCGGGCAGGGGTCCGAGGGGGCGCCGGAGTGGATAGAGTTCATGATGGATTTGGTTTCTTCCGTGTTGATGTGGGTCCAGTTGTTGAGGGTGATGTCCGGGGAAGCGGGTTCAATGGTGTATGGTTGGGTCTGGTGTCCGAAGCTGTCGTGGAGGTCGCTGATCTTGCGATGGAAGAAAGTGGCGAGGGATTCGCACAAATCCTGTGAGGGCGTGACGGCGTTGGCGCTGGCGCTGGGGTTGGAGAACTCTTTGACGATACTGAAGAGTTCTCTGCTGTTGTGGCTGTTTTTGTCTAGTCTGTCGGTGAAGAAGTTCCTTTTGGCAGTGCGGATCAGGTGGTGGTGTTCGCGTGTAGCGTTCTTGAGGGCGGTCATGTTGTCAGCGGTGTGGTCCTTGCGCCAGGCCTTCTCAAGGGCACGACAAGTTTTCTTTGATTCTTTGAGGGTGTCAGAGAACCAGAGAGGTTTTTTGGTGTTGGTCTGTCGATGCGTGCGTTTGAGGGGAGCAAGGTTGTCAGCGCAGTTGGAGATCCAGTTTGTGAGGTTGAGAGCTGCGTCGTTGGGGTCGGTGGTGAGGGTGGGTTGGTTGGCGGCGAGAGCGGAGAAGAGTTGCTCTTCAGGGATCTTGTTCCACTGTCGATGAGGGATGGGTTGAGTGCGGAGGTGGGAGGTCTCGCGTCGGAATGTGAAGTGGACGCAGCTGTGGTCGGTCCAGTGTAGGGCAGAGGTGTGGCTGAAGAAGACGTGTTTGCTGGCGGAGAAGATAGGGTCGAGCGTGTGTCCGGCGATGTGGGTGGCGGTGTTCACCAGTTGTTTGAGGCCGAGGTTGGCGAGGTTGTCGAGCAGGGTGGTGGTGTTGGGGTCGTTGTTTTGTTCCAGATGGAAGTTGAGGTCGCCTAGGAGGATGTAGTCCGGTGAGGCGAGGGCGTGCGGGGAGATGAAGTCGGCGATGGCGTCGCTGAAAGAGGCGCGAGGTCCGGGAGGACGGTAGACGAGGGATCCTCTGAGGGTGGTCCTTGGGTCGGTGCGAATCTGAAAATGCAGGTGTTCAGCGGCGAGGGGGGGGTCTTCGGTGGAGGTGGTGACGCTGATGGAGTCTTTGAAGATGATGGCGACACCTCCTCCTACTTGGTTGGTGCGGTCTTTCCTGGAGATCTTGTAGCCTTCGGGGATGGCGGTAGCGATGTCTGGAGCAGAGGAGGCGTTCATCCATGTCTCCGTGATGAAGGCGACGTCCGGGGCTGTGGAGTCCAGGAGGTCCCAAAGTTCAACGCCGTGCTTGTGGACGGAACGGGCGTTGATCAGGATGCACTTGAGGTGGTTGATGGCGCGTGGGCTTGTGGTCGTGGTAGTTGCGTGGTGGAAGATGCGTTTGCAGGAGTTGCAGGCGAAGGGTCCATGGGTGCGTTTGGGGTGAGCTAGGAAGCAGGTTTTGGAGCGCCCTGGGTTGAGGGCGTGGAGTGTGGTGGGGTCGTAGCGGGTCAGCGGGGCTTGGGGGAGCTGGGGACCAGGGGTCGTGGCGCTGGGCGCGGGCCAGGCGCGGACGGGCGCAGACGGGCTTGCCTCTGGCGCGCCTCCGGCGCGCCAGCGGCGTGCCCGCTGCGCGCGCCCGCTGCGCAGTCGCGCAGCGGCCGCCATAAGAGGTAGGGGGGGGGGGAGGGGTCAGCTGGGGGCGAATGGGAGCTGGGGGGCGGGGGCGTGCAGGAGGTCGCGGCGGGAAAGCGCGAGGGAGGGGGGGGACAGGTAGAGTGAGAGGAGCTGGGGGAGGGGGTTTAGGGTGGAGGAGGGTGAGTGTTAGGAGGTTTGGAGATTAGGGAGAGAGATAGGAGTAGGGTTGTGAAGATAGGGGAGGGGGGGTTGTAGAGGTGGGTGAGGAGAGAGGTAGAGTGAGAGGATAGGGAGATAGGTAGTAGAGGGGGTGGCGGGAGGGGGGGAGAGATAGAGAAATAGATAGAGAAAATAGATAGAGAAGTCGATAGATAGGGAAATATATAGATAGACAGATAGGTAGGTAGGAGGAGGTGGAGAGTGGGGGAGTTAGATAGTGAGATAGGGAGCTAGAGAGATAGGAAGATAGGAGGAGTGAGGGAGGTAGATAGCGAACGGGTTAGCTAGGGGTGAGAGAGGGGGAGGCGAGTGAGGGAGGGGGATGAGGAAGGAGCAGGAGGGCAGGCTCGGGGGAAGAAGACGGAGGAGGTAGAAGAGCCGAAGACAGGAGAACAGAAGACAGAAGAACAGAAGACAGAAGAACAGAAGACCGGAAGAGCAGAAGACAGAAGAACAGAAGAACAGAAGACAGAAGAACAGAAGAACAGAAGACAGAAGCACAGAAGATCGGAAGAGCAGAAGAACAGAGAAGAACAGAGAAGAACACAGAAGAACACAGAAGAACCGAGAAGAAGAACACAGAAGCACCGAGAAGAACAGAGAAGAAGAACACAGAAGACCGGAAGAACACAGAAGAACAGAAGGGAAGAACAGAAGAACAGAAGAGAAGAACAGAAGAACACAGAAGAAGATTGCAGAGGGGGAGCGAGGAGGAAGAGACAGAGAGGAGGAAAAGAAGCAGGAGCAGGAGAGAAGGTGAGTGGCGCGGGGCAGGGCGAGTGGCTGGGAGGAGGGGGGTACTTACAGTTAGGTGGGTCTCAGGAACACAGGAACTCGGGAACTTGGAGGAGCTGCAGCGGCAGGGGGAGCGACCTACCCTTGGGAGTGACAGGTCTTCAGTATTTAACCCGTATTGACTGTGAGCCCATCTAAATAGTACTTACCATAGGCATTTCTACCTGCCAACATGTACAATTCTATATGTAGTATATATTAGTATGTGTAATAAAGTACTTTTCCTTTTAATAATAAAATATGAAAACATGACTATAATGACTGTATAGTGAAACAGTAAACACTCTATAATCAATAAAAACATTATTACAGAAAAAAATATATAACACAACAACATTGTAAACAAAAACAAAGAAATATCAAATATCACCTACACATTAAAAGTATGAAAACATAACAATGATGAAAAACAAAATATTTAACACCAGAAAATCGACATAATTCTAAATATAACAAATATCACATCAAACTTACAAACACATATAAAAATAAGTTAAAATAAAATCAACAAACATTAAATAAATAACAAAAACACTAATTAACATTTATCAAAAATGATGCAAAAACAAAAATAAATCTAGCCTCCAAGCAGCCAATATAATTATTCCTAAAATATTTAACAAATAGAAATGGCTTGGCAATTAACAAACAGTACAAAAAAATGTCTTAAAAACCCAACAAAATGCTTCCTAAAAAAAATTAAAGGAGGACAGCATAACACTACCAGATTGCAAAGCTACCAAAGAAGACTTTAAAACTTCAGTGACCCACTGAATGCTACAAAAAAGTGAGTTTGTGAAGGCTAAGCAATATAATAAAGGTATTTTAAGGTACCAAATAATTAGAACTATTCTAAGTTTATTTTCCAAATTACAGATGCATCCTGTACAAGATCGGAGAAATACTACAAGGAAAACAAAGTAAAGACACAGACACTGAGTTACTTCAAATTTAAAAATACCACTTTGAAAGTAAGTATAGTGACCAAAGCACAAAACGAACATCAAATTAAAAATAACACTTCAACACAAACACCAGCTACATTTTGGCTTAAAAAATAAACCAAAAATAACTAACACATTTTCACCATTGACAAGCTACAGAAAACTGTGCTACAAACACTAAACAGGCCTGCAAATATAAATTCCACAACGAAAATGAAGTAAAGACAACAATTAGAACATAAGTTAAAATATGTGCTTGCAATATAAAAATATTAAAATTATTATAACATTACCCATTTTTAATAAAATAAATGTAGATTTCCTAAACTCTAAAACCCACAGATAAAATGTTGCAAACAGCAAAATACATCAAATGTAACATACTTATAGTAAGGAGTGCATGGCCAGTGAGGAAACACCCTGGAAATGCACTGAATATTATTGAAACACATGCTTTGGCAGGGATACCAATAAAATAAAATAATATAAATGATTTAGAAAATATAACTATCCCCTTAACATTACTGTAATACACATCAGGAATATTTTGTGGGACCTTAAAGAGGACAATGCAAGTTCACAAGACCCAACAGGAACAATAGTTACAGATATTATACCAAAGGTTCCTCAACAGGCCACCTCCCTGGCATGCCAACCCTGAAAAGACTAATAGCCAGAACAAGTAAAACAGCCAGAGATACACTAGTAGGACCTAAATAATATGAGCATATAGACATACCCCAGCACTTACTAATTGCATATTAAAATCACACCTTTTTAATAAATGACGACAACAATGTTAAAGAGTAATAATGTATGTTACCAGTAACAATTTACTAACCTTAAATCAGTGTAATACCTGGGTGAAGGAAATGCATTTTTAAGTTGTGCCCTTCATTGTTTACTCAAACACAATACAAGGTCAATAGAAAAATATAAACATCCCACTAGTACAAGTACTTTTACCTGAAACAAAACTGCAAACTAACAATTATACCCCACAAAAAAATTTAATAGATTTTGTACAGGCAATGATTTTCAACACTCTTAAAATCTACTCTCACACTGCAATTCAGGGGTGCTTCTACCACTGTAACTAGAACATATGGAAGCAACTTAAAAAATTCACTTATGCATAGAATATGTATTTAACCTAAACTTTGCACACAAAACAAAATTACCTTTGGAATGTGTCACTTTAACAGAATCCACCTATTACCAACAACATTAATCAAAACTACCTCCACTAATGGATTATTCTGAGAATGGGGTGGAAGCCTGCACTGATCAAACCATAAAGGCCAACACAAGTATCACATTCCATGGTGAAATATCTATAATATCACCATGCCCCAAGAAGCAAAGACAAATAACACAGCAGAATGGTGTCAGAATTCCTTCCAAAGAATACTTGGAAGAAGTCACCCTACAGACTACAAATTTCTAGAAATACTTAAAGAAGGACAAAGTTACCAGGAGTTAAGAATTTTTATTGTAATTGTATTAATACAGTGCTTACTATCCCTGACTAGGCATTGAGGCACTTTCTATCGAGTAACATGCTACTCCAGAATCCAAAGGATTTGTGGTGGATTAGTATATAGAAAGTTGTTCATTTGAGTGATGGACATGTGAGACTGCTAGTTTGATTAAATAGGACAAATTAGGGTTAGAGGAAGGAAGAGTCTTGATAGTGTTATTTGGGAGTTCATATTAGTTAGATGAGGTCTGGAATGAGTCAAAGGAGGGATAGAGGAGGGAAGATCTAGAAAGGATTCTATGGGAGTTCATAGTAGAAGAATGAGGATTGGGGTGAGTCATGGAGGGATAGACGAGGGAAGAGTCAAAAAAGGTTTTTAGGAAGATCATAGTAATAGGAGGTTTGGGGTGAGTCAGAGTTTAAGTAGAGGATGTATTGAGAGGTATAGGATGAGACATTTTTTTACTACAGTAAAATAAATATATAAATACATAAATACATAGAAAGGGTATATGTTTATAAGGAAAATATTATATTAAAGGGATGTAAAATTGTTTTGCAAAAAGTTCCATATCTTCAAGCATAGATAATTAGAAATTCAGACGTTCAGGTGTTGCTGTACGTCAAAGCTATTCTTTTTAACATATTTATTTCATTTTTATGTTTTCTTCAAAACCTCAATAGTGAATCAGTTATAGATACAATTGGTATGATCATATTAAAGTATTGTGATAGATAAATAAGAGACTCATAAGCCTCCAATCAAATAACTAATATGAAAACTATACAGCGACCTATATACATGTTAAATATAAACCATAAGTCATATATACATTTGTTAAACACACCTACAGAATATGTATATATTTTTAAACCATAAGTAGTAAATATATTTGTACAAAGAAATGTACAGATCTAAATACATACATTTGTTCAAATTATATATATTTACATGCACAGGCAAATACTGTACATGGCTGTTTGAGTGTGTTGGACATGTAGGAAAGAGCCAACCCTTGAGTAGTCCTCTGAAGATAAAATAGTTATCCATGGCTCATATTTGGGGGTAATGAATTCCATAGTTTGGTTGCTTGAACAAAGAAAGATGTACCACCCATGTTTTTTTTTTCTTGTGTGTTGGGGTTTTGAGTTGAGGCGCCAATCTTGATTGGAGTTTCCTTTGTTCTATGGATTTTGTGCAGCTTGAAAGGGGATCTTCTGGCAAGTAGTAACCAATGTAGGGCCCTCAAGGGAGGGAAGATGTGGGCATGTGGCTTTACCAGCAGGAGTAATCTGGCAGCAGAGTCCTGAATTTGCTGCAGTTTTTTCATAGTTGATAAAGATAATCCATGGTAGAGGTGATTGGCATAATCAAGTTCAGACAGTACAGGAGGGATAGCAACGTGGACCTCATGTGGAAATCTTAGGTGGGGGAAGATGCGTCACAGAGTTTTCATAGTAATGGAGCTTGATCTTACTAACTTGTATACTTGGTCATTCATTAACAATTAAAAATCCATGGTAGTTCCAAGGTTTCTTACTTCCTTAGACACTTTAGGAGGTGGCCTCAGATCCTTAGGCCAGACACCAAAGTGAGTTATAAGTTTTCCAATCACTACATGTGAGCAATTCAGATTCTGAAGCATTCAATTTAAGGTGGCTCAATGTCATCCACTGATCAGTGGCTCACAGGCAACTGAAAACTGCCTTTGGGATGGTCTAGTTTAAGAAGTATTGGGCCTGGTCCTTTTTGCCTTCCTCCTCACCTTTTTGCTGAATTTGTTTTTGTTGTCTTTATGACTCTTGCTACTTTACCACTGCTAACCAGTGCTGAAGTGCATGTGCTCACTACTTAAGCATGTTACCATTGGTTAATCCACAACTGGTATATTTAATTTACTTATAAGTCCTTAGTAAAGTGCACTACCTGTGCCCATGGCCTGTAAATTAAATTCTACTGGGGTGGCGTGGTGGATAAAAAAATATGGATTAAACCCAGATCTTTGTTACAGGGGGTAAATGTTTTCATTATTCAGCATTCCGTCCATCATTTTTATTTATTTTTGTCCGTTGTCACCCTTAGTGGGAAGGGTATGTACAGACATGGGTCCCTTGTTTACTACGCCACCGGATTCAAGCTAGCCTGGCTGATGAGGGGTGATACCCAGAAACCAGTCCAAGTAGTCTTATTTCTGGTCTAGGGAGGACCTGGCCTGGCAGTTCAGGCTGGACTGTTCCCATCAGGATTAAGGTCAAGACTGATTTGCATATGGTTGGGTCTAAACTGGGGTGGCGTGGTGGGCAACAAACGATGTGTTAAACCCAGATCTTTGTGTGACGGGGTGAATGATTGCATTGTTCAGCATTTCGTCCATCATTTGTTTTTTTGCCTTTGTCGCCCTTAGTGGGAAGTGTTTGCCAAGATGTGGAACTCTTGCTCACTGCACCACTGGATTCAAGCTAGCCTGCCTGATGAGGGGGTGATATCATGAAGTCTGTCCTAGGATGCTTGTTTCTGGTCAAAGAAAGACTTGGCCTGGCAGTTTGGGCTGAAGTGTTCCCATGGGGAACATGGCCAAGACTCATTTGTGTTTGGCTGGGTCCAAACTGGAGTAGCATGGTGGGCAAAAAGACACTAGATTAAACCCAGATCTTTGTGACTGGGGTGAATGTTTGCATTGTTCAGCATTCTGTCCATCATTTGTTATTTTCTCTTTGTTGCCTTTAGTGGGAAGGGTTTGCCTAGACGTTGGTCCCTTGCTCACTGTGCCACTGGATTCAAACTAGCCTAGTTGATGAGGAGTGATACAGCACTGATTGTACCACCCACTTAAGTAGCCCTTACAACATGAATGAAGCCTCCCATTGTGAAGCCTATGTGTGCAGGTTTAAACTGCTTCATTGACCTGGTAAGTTAAGGCCCAAACCATCCTTTTTAAAACATGTAGGGCATCCCTAAGCTAGGCTCTGGACAGTTCCAAGGGCAGGGTGAAGTACATTTGATATGTTGGGCATGTCCTTTTAAGTTTTACATGTCCAGATAGAGAAAACTCTAAAAATCAATTTTTCACTACTTCGAGGCCTCTCTCTCCTGTAGGGTAACATTAGGATTGCCTCATTACATTTTGTAAGTGTAATTTCCAACTGGTAAGAGATGGGACCTTCATGTTTGTATCTCTGGAATCACAATTAAAATCACAACTTATGGTGAAGTCTCATTTTAATTTGTAATTCTGAAAATGCCACTTTTAGAAAGTTGGCATTTTCTTACTTTAAATCATCTAGTGCCTTTTTCCTGTTTCTGTCTACATATCTGGGTCGGTGACAGCTGGGCTTTTGTGCATTCCCTCCAGACAGTCACACACAAAGGGAGCTTAGGTGTGACTGAGTGGCCCTCTGCATGTTGGAGGCCCATCCTGGGCAGGATGGGAGGGAGGAGCTTACACATCTGAATGGGCAAGTCCTGAGCCCTCACAAAGGGCTGCATAACCCCCTGTAGTATCTGGAGCTAGGACAGGAAGGGTATGGACGTTGTCCCTCTGTTTGAATTCTCCTCCACTTCAAAGGCACTACTAGGTATAAGAACTGGACTTCAGATCCTACCAAATCAGTACACCTCTGAGCCTGTGGGTACTCTGCCAGGAAGGACTGCTGTGCTGCTACAAGAGTTGCTAGTCCACTGGACTGCTGCTCTGGAAGAACTGCTTTTCTGCTGTGCTGATATGCCTGTTGTCCTGTCTGCCTGGCTGACAAGGACTAGACCTACACCACTTGAACCCAGAGTGACTCCAAGGGCTTGTCTGCTTGCCTTCTGCTCTGAGGTCTCATAGACATCAAAGAGTTCCAGCAACTCTACAACAGCACCTGGGCTCTGCCAACTGTGAGACCTCCCTGCCAAGTGGTGCCACTCCAGTCCTCGGCCCTTGGAAGTGGGTTTCCATGTGCTGAATGAGCAAAATCCACACATCACCGGCACTGAGCCGATCGGAAACGCAACAACTCTCCTCCACCCGGCGCATCACTGCTGCGGACTAGGACATCACAACACTGTCTGAGCAGATCAGGATCAATGAATTGTCCTCAGCCCTGATGCATCTCCTTTGCATCACTGTCTGTGCAGCTTGACGATGACGTATCACCTTCTGTGAGGACATGACGTCTCATGTGAAATGAGAAGAACATTGAAAAAATTTAAGAGGCAGCACCTTGATTGCTTGCAGGAAGCAGCCTGTTCTGTACCAGGCCCAAAGACCACACAGTTGGACTGGCCAGAAAGGGTGGGAATGCTGTCCAAAAAGGGCGGGAAGGAGGGCCTAAGTCATCACATCAAGAAAAGTACTCAGAGTAATGATATTATCGGTAAGTAACTGAGACATTACCCCTTCACCCTTTTCGCCGTGCTGACTTACATAATGAGATGTACCAATAAAATAAGCTGGCCAGGACAACTGCACAAAAAGCAAACACGAGCAAGCCACAGGCAAAAATCAGTACACCACATGGAAGACAGAGCTGCGGAACCCAACAAATCCAAGAACCACCAGAGAAAGAGACCCAAAGGTAGAAGGAACTGTTCAAGTGGCAACCTGGCAGAGGTCCAGCAAAGAAGTGCCCTGCACTGCAGCCAAGGAAGCTGACATGTATCAAGGATACCTCCCCTGTATTCCAGAGGAGAAGACAAACCATGCTGCCTATATACAAGTGGAACACCGAACCACCGACCTAGTGGCCCGACGAATAGAACAGTGGAGCAAATAAGATGGCAGCCACACTGTATGCCGATGATGCTTCTCACGCTGGCCCCAATGAACATCTGTCGCATGGGCTCTCATTATCCTAAATGAGACTACTGGATTTCTAGGCAGCCGGATCGATAACGGTGTGGGGGACTGAGTCTGACCCACGTGTAAGGAACTCTGGCACCCTAAATCCGGTTCTTGCTCCGGCTAACTAGCAGTGCCTCATTTCTCCCAGGGGAAAGAAATGATTAGGCAGCCGAGCGCATGACATCTTTGGAACTTCTCAGGGAAGTCGTGGTCACTCAGATCCAAACCAATTCCCTCATTTACAATATGGTCTCATATACAAATGACAAAGACAGTATAAGTTTTATATAATGTTTTAATAAAACGACTGTATTTTAGATAATAAGGCGTGAGCCGCAATAACCAGAACAATACAACACAGTAGGATTGAAATAGTCACCAGGAGAGTAAAACATAAGAACAAAGCTATCATATTTCCTAACAGTTTCTACTCTACTCTCCCTCTGCTTGTTCTATTTAGAGCACAGCATGTTAAGCTTCTAGCTTGCCTTTCTGAATCACTGGGGAGACATAAGCCCTCATACCTGAGCAAAGACCTGTGATCTGGTTCAGCATCTGCAACGAGGCATTCAGCGTCTAGTTGTGGTTCCCTGGTCGTAATCTCCCTCTTGCATGTATTGGGACAAGGAAGTGATTTTATAACTAACATGTCATCGTGATCACAAAATGTCCCTACGCAGGAATGCCAAATCTGAACTCCTACCACGTCTATCGGTAATGTACCAGACTGTAGCCTTGACTGAAGCACAGAGTGAATATGTTATGAAGAACTCCAGTGCTGAAGTAGGCAAAACAGTGTGACATGAATAAAAATAACACCGTAGAACTGGCTATTTGAAAAATAACAGTATGAAGCCTAATAAAAAGCATTTAGAACAAAGTGCACAGAGGCTCTAAGCTGTCAGCAAATTAATAAAATACATTCAGGGCAAAGTGCACAAAGGCCTAAAGCCTGAAGCGAATGCGCAAAATATACGTAAAACTAACCAAACTACACCCTCCCCTTGTCGGTAGCAAGTGGTTCCAATAACATAAAAACATGCCCCAAACATAAAAAATATATTTCAACAAGATAAGAAGACAATAAATTCATAAATTTAGGAAACATGTGACGATAAAGCCAAATTCAATATAGTGTCAATTTTGCCGGAGAGAAAAAAATCCAATTGTCAGACAGAAGCAATAGAACGTAGGAGCTCCTCCACTTCGATATATGTTAATATCGGAAGATCCACACCACAAAGTACCATGGAGCAGGTGTGTTCCAAAGCCCCAAAACCAATCAGGGCAGCACCCCGTGCAGGGCCAATGAAAGAGACAATACCATCTTCCTCCAGGAAGGGAATCTCATAAACCGCCTCACGAAGCAAACGCAACTGCAGTGCACAAGTCTGGGAATGAGCCCTTATCGGGAACATCAACAGATCAGGATCAACCACTGGAGGGTGCTGTAGTGAGAGACAGAAAGCCAGTGCATGTTCAAACGAGCACCAAAGGCACCGAAACACGGGTTGCACACAATCCAAAACCAGTCACACTCCAAATGGCCCAGGAGTGTAGCTCCAAAATGCTGCATCATGCGTTCACGACACAGCTGCGCTGACGGGAGCAGAAATATAGGATCTCGTCGTGGCGGGACAGCCATTGTGAAAAAATAGCAACAATAGCAAGACTCCAGCCAACAAAGCCAAAGTAATTGGGAAACCCCCAAAAATGCTTCCGAAAATAGAGTGTATAGCCGAAGGTATTAAACCGAATATGGAAGAGAAGGTGTGAGCGAAACCAACACCAACGGCTTTGAAAAAATGAGCAATACCAGCAGTGCTGGATGCATTAAATATACGTCCCACAAGTTCACCGAAGTGACTTGGAAAGTTAGTATTCAAAAGGGACTGTATCTCCGCCGATGACCTTGCCACCTGAAGTGCGTAGGTCTCGCTAGCAGATGTAAGGGCCACATGCTTTTGAAACAATAAAGCTTTCAGCCGACTCAACTTGTCGAAATCAACCTTGGAAGTAGCAATATGAGGCCAGATGTCCGCTACCTCCCTAATTTGAATGGGGGGAAACAACACATACGCATGCCACAGCAGCGCTCGCTGTTAAGAACAACGTAACTGCCGTTAGAAAGCACCTGGAAAGTGTTTTAATAACCGGGACTGGAACACCCTTTAGATAACAAGCTAAGTTAGCAATCGAAGCGTTACACGCTCCGTGCAAGGACAGCTGTTTACAAACCATGGAATGGCTGACAGAAGCTTCGCATTCGCTACCGCTAAGAAAAACCTCCCTCAAACCATTAACACATCTGTATTGAAAGGGAAGCTCCCACACCTCGTGTATGTAACTGTCTCCCAATAGTTCATATCTACCCACCGGAATGTGCTTCAAACAAGAAGTAAATTGCAGAGTGGAGATAGGCAAATTAATAACCCCATGAATCAACCATTCAGCTGATGGAATCTCAGCCACCCTGAAAGGTAGTTTCTCTAATTTCACAATATTCAACATAACATATGTTGCTTCCTTTTTAGCCATCAATTGTTGTTGACGAGTCAAATTAAAAGAGATAAAGATCTCTCTGGCACGAATGTGCTGTCATGGAACGCGACCCGCCTTCAAGGTCTGAAGAGTCCAACCCAGCTGCATGATGGATCGTGTCTGACTCTGCCCATGATATAAAGAAGACATGTCTGATTTAATAATGTCAATAGCAGAGGAAACAATGCTGTCAATCGTGTAAACACGGTCAGAAAGGGTATGCATGCCATTATCAACAACAGACAAAGTCTGCAGCAGGTTTTCCTGATCAATCTGCCTCAACCGGGCTGCATCCTCCTGTTGTGAAAGTTTCCAAATCTCATTATAAACTTCATATAAAAACCTTTTCTTCCGTGGTACCTTGGGACCTGACAAAAAATCTTGTAAATCAGTACCATTAGACAGTAACATGAGATGTGACTTAACTGCATCCAGCGTGGATGACTTCAACCACTGTTGACAAAGCTTCCCCACGCTGTACGTAGTTATAATATCAGCATGTTCTGGTGAAATGTAACGAGGGTCTGCCCTACTAGTCCTGAACCCCCCTGAAGAGGTGACAAAACATTGATGACACTGATTAGTATCTACAGGCCATAATAACCACCCATCCGGATGTAACGATGAAGTGTTAAGCGTACCATTCTGGACCCAATGGGTAAATTCACTAAAAGTAGCATTCACATAGTGCTGTCAGTTGTTTAATTTGGAAGGGACAGGTATACCAGGCAAAGTCAACTCTCTAATCGACGCCAAGCCCAAACAGCTAGTCTGTTGTACCGTGTCATTGAGGAAAATCATTTGCACAGGGATAAGACATGCTCTAAATAATGTATCCCTGCCTTGCATCTGCCAATTTTTCGTACCCCAAACACTTTTCAAGTCAACAGTCTTTAACCAGTATTCATATCCCTCGACCGAAAGTTTAGATACAAACAAATTTGAATATAGTAATTTAGTATCGGTCAATAAAATTTGCTTATTAGAATACGGTGCAACTTTAAAATAGTAAGACTTAGCACTCTGTTGATTATGCCCGGAAAAATATGCAAATTTATCATTATACGTTTTCGAACTCCCTTGTGGAGGAGTCGAGCAATGTTCCCATTGCACATAATTAAATATGGACTTAGGGCTACTTGCTTTGTGAATAAAGTGGTGTCCATAATAGTTGTAGCAAAACATGTCACCATGATTATCTCTAAATTGGTAAGCATCTTCATCGTCATAGACAGTATAATATTGCAAATCCTTCAGCATAGAATCTACTGTCTTCACATCCCAATCATCAGAAACAATGCCTGGTATAACAATATCATTCATTGATAACTTGAGGACATACGGTATTTGAATCAATTCAGTGGGACCATATATATCAAACATTACTTTATCCCACACAATCCCATCCGGAATCGGTATTGCAGAAATGTTCACATTGGACAAGTCTCTTCGAACCATATAAGACGAAAAATGTGGTTTTAACACAGTCTCCACGTGCTCAATGTCAGATCGATCAGGCAGAAAATGACCATGTATTACTAGAAAAAAAGTAACCACAAATCCCAACCATAAACAAAATAGTAATTACAGCCATAAAAAGCCACAAATAGTTCCAAGGAAAAACAAAATATGTACGTTTAAGCCAACTCAGCAGCTTACGTGGACCTCGGACAGAAGACATCGATGACGAGGAGCTGGACACTGCTACATCAGCGTCGTTGAAGCAACCAGAGGCAGTTCTTGCAAAAGGTGCAACTGTGAACAAAGAAGCAGACAGAGGCTCTCTCCTAGGCACGCTATAAACCACATGTTCAGAAACATCAGTAGAACGTACAGCAACTTGATCAAAAGATTCCATATTAATCGTTGTCTGTGGAACAATCGCAAGATCATCTTCCACCCTCCCCAAGCTTGGAGAGGAAACAGCGTCGGTGTAAATCACCTGCAGCGGGACTTCTTCCCCAGTAGTGAGAGGGATACCGGAACTACTGGGTGTCCCTCTTGGTCTGCTGTGCAGTATCGGCCACATGTTGTAACTTGACATTATCAATAGAAACAAAGCGATTTCCTTTGGCCCCTTGCAGCGGCGGTAAAATCACAGTTCTCGTGCCGCTCACCCCTAACACAGGGACAGGTGCTAGATAAGAAGGACCAAATTCTTTCTTCACTGCAACCTTTTCACACACTAGATCCCCAATCCTGGGTATCCAACCAGTAGGTGTTACTGGCTCATCCTTAATTCCTGAGGAGGCAGCATTTGCAGAAGAGTTATCTTCACGGAATTGTTGTAAATCCTGCAAAACAGTGACACGATCATTTATGTCAAAGGGCGTAACTGCCGCCTCCACACCAGGACCATCTAGATCAGGAACATACATTTGTGTTCCAAACAGGCACTCATATGAAGTACGACCCCCCAGTGACCGTCTAGGCAAGTTATTAAGTGCTCTCTGTACTCCATACAGGTGGGCTAGCCAACTACGACCCGTACCTATAACCCTGGTCGTTAAGGATTGCTTTAAATCACAATTTAAACGCTCCACGACAGAATTTCCCTAGGGATGAAATGGAGACGAGAATTGGAGCTGGACCCCCAACGAAGCCATGGTGTCCCTGAATGCCTTAGAGGCAAAAGCAGGGCCTTGGTCCGAATGAAAAGCCGCAACTGCAAATGTATCGACAAAGATACGCAAATCTTTAATAACAGTCCGAGCGTCAGCCGAGCATTGTGGCCAGACCCACACAAATCTGGAGCACGAATCTACAGCAACCAAAATATATTTGTATGCACTATCTGGTGTCAGCGGACCACAATGATCCAAGTACACACACTGTAAAGGTTTATTTGAAATCAGAAGGGGCGTCTGCAGCGGGCGTCTAGCCGACGAAGCCTTAATCTGTTGACAAATGTCACAACAAAGGACATATTGCTTTGTCTCTTTATAGAGACCAGGCCACCAGTAACGAGACTGTAAAAGCGAAATCGTGGCAGCCACACCAGCATGTGCAGATGCCACACCCTCATGTGCTGCAGAAATTAATCGAGGTCTCTCAATTTTATTTGGTATTTCACGTACACCAATGCCTGGAATATTAACAACAGCATTTAGCACACCACTCAAGCAGTAACTATATTTAGAAGGAAATCCTTTAGGAAATGGCGTGCCATCAGCTGTAGCTTTTACGGCAGCCGAAATCTCTGTGTCTGGTTTGGAACTCGAACGAGTCACTGCGGCTACAGTGGCGACAGCCACTGCTGACTTTGCAGCTTCATCAGCCAAAGTATTCCCAGCAAAGTGTATTCCAACGCGCTGGTGTCCAAGTGTATGCACAACATGGACCTTAGGAAGCGTTTCTTTCAGATCCGCAACCTTACCCCACAACAATTTATGTTTAATAGTGTTGCCTTTAGAATCTCTGAACCCATTCAACTTCCAATAGTGCGGATATTCATTGAAAGACTGAACACAGTAGTAGGAGTCACAGACCAGCAAGGTCAAAGTCGCTGGATCCGCGTGCTCCAACGCTAACAATAGAGCTTTGAGCTCAGCCAGCTGTGCCGTGCAATCTCCCAAGGTTTTAGTATAAGTATGTCGGGGGCAGAACACTTCCTCCTCCATAGTGCCACTCACCACCGCACATGCAGCAGAATACTGTTGTTTAGTCCCAACCGCTGGTTGCGCAGAGCCATCGGTATACATGACCATCTGATATTGGTCAATAGGCAATGTGCCAGCAGGAACTGGGTACTCTATTTCATATTGAAGAAATTCTTGAGTCTGCAGTTTAGGGTCAAATATGTAATCTACATCAGTGGCTGTCAAAGACGTAGACCATTGTATCCATCGCGGGTGTAAAACTTTTGAATTAGGAACACTCGCTTTTGTTACAGCCTCTAAGGCCGGAATCGGGGAAACAACAATGATGCGTTGGCCCTGGGCAAGCGGTCTTTCATTGATCACAGCCATGTGTACTGCAGTGAGTATTTTCTCAGTCTGTGCAAATCGTTGTTCAGCAGCAGAATACAAGTGAGACTTGTATGCAATCGGGACTGTCTCACCCTCATTAAAGGTGACATACGTAAACCCAACAGCCCCAGGTATCACCCTGATGACTAAATGTGAAACTTATTGTCCCGTGTGTGTAAGTGTTTAACTGCTAAGAGATCAGTCTGTAACTCTCGCAGTATGTGTGTATGTTCAATCGTCCAAAATCTACTCGAAAAATGTGGGCGAATCAGTTCGTATAGGGGTTTTATACGCGTAGCATAGACAGGAATGTAAGTTCTGCCAAAATTCAGAAACCCCAACAATGACTGGAGCTTCCGAACCGTATTAGGAGGCTGCAATAAAGCACATTTCTCCAAAAAATGTGGTGCTAGGCTCTTGCCCTCACTCGATAACTCATATCCCCGGAAAATGACGCTGAGGAAGGCAATCTTTGATTTCTTAAAATTAAACTTATAGCCAATATCAGCAAATCCCACGACAATGTGCGATACGCGCCTTAGATGTTGCAGAATCTCATTGTCTGTCAAATATATGTCATCAACATATGATAACGCTTCAGGGTCCAACTCGTGCAGCATTTCAGTCACACGAACCGAAAACAGTCCTGGGCTATTCTTATACCCCTGAGGCAAACGACAAATTTTTTTCTGAGAGCCAAACGCACTGAAACTGGTATAGTCCCGACTTTCGGGTGCTATATTTTGGCAGAAAAATCCATTCGAGATATCCAAAGTTTTTTTGTATTTTTTACGCACTATATTGTTCATAAGCGCTGCGCCATGTGAATTCTGTATTGCATATGTGTGTGTGTGACCATTCAAATGTCTGTAATCCACCACTATCCTATATGAATGGTCCGGTTTAGCAACCGGAAATAAGGGATTATTCATCGGCGAGACACAGGGCTCAATTACACCCTGGTACTCCAATTGTGTAAGAATTTTTCTAACCGATGCCCTTGCCTCAAATTTAATAGGATACTGCGGCTGTGGCTGAGGTGTGCCCTTTATTGGAATTACATGATAAGGCGATTGTTTATCCCACCCCACATTATTTCTATATAGGGCGGGAGCCTGTGCTAGAGCCCATGTTTTACCATAGGACTCCGCTAGCTCTCTCGGAACAAGTGGTGAGAAGGAAGGTACTATAACATCCTCCCCAACCGGACAGTCGCGAACAAAGTCAGGTGGCCAATCTTGTTCGGCCAACCGAACATCATATGATTTTACCACATGGTCCCAAAAGATGGCGTGTACAACGCGGTCAATGTCCCCTTCTAATCGTAGAGTCACTTGATATACTCTATCAGGATCAGAGACTCGCATATCCGCCATTTCGACTTGTATGAAGTCATCAGTTGCTTTCACCTCCAGATGCTCTAGAAGACTCCGGCGAACTATTGTGACCTCTGCCGCGCTGTCTAACAGTGCTAATGGCCATGTCTTGTTCGTCAAGAGAACTCTCTTCTTGAGCGGCATGTCTAACTGAGACCGCTGCCACTTTTTCCTTTTTAAATTGCTGTTTTTGTTGCAGCGGTTTCTCTTCTTGTTTAACAGAAACCTCCGCTGAGCGTTGTGAATCCTGTCTCGGTTTCACGTACTCCGTCCTCCGCTCTGACCGCCCACCTCTCTCACTTCTCTTTTCTGAGGAGTCCTGAAAGGGACGAGATTGGCGTGTATCAGTATATCTATCACGCGTCTTCAAATTATCCCTATTCCTGAGATTATACCTATTCTGCGGGGTCTCCGGTTGCGGAGACTGTCCCCCATCTTTTTTTGGTGTTTGCTGTTTCTTTTCCCAGCGCTTTTTTGCACCCTCAGGTTGCTGTTGCTTAGCATTATCTTTATTATTTTTACCCTGCAATTGTGGTTTCTGCGGTCTTGCCCCTAGGCTATCGCGACCAATACTTGAATACGTCTCAGCTATTATTCGCGGAAGTTCCCGCTCTTGATTAATCTGCGGAACATCCCGAAGATGCATTCGCACGGCTAGTGCTACTGCCTCTCCCTTGAGATTACTCAAAATAATAGAAGAAACTGCGGCAAAATTGGCCATTAACTGCATGCCCAAATCTAAGGCAGGGGCAGCCCCATATTCATCTTGAATTTGTTTAAGCACTTCCGGTAAATTAGCTAAAGTCGGCGTACCATGTGCTGTAGTGTAGAGCGCGGCAAACACCGTGCCCCAGGTATTACAAAGGTCCACCGGAGGAACCATCCCATACAGCAAACACATCGTCAAAATTCTACGTTTATCCTGAGGTCCCGTATGGGGAAATAGTGCTTCCAGCGTATACATTTTTTGCGTCAGCCAAAATGGAGTCTCCTCACGTTTAGCCGGTACCTTACCCATAACTGAGTGTACAGTGGCCGGATTGATTCCCGGAACCACTGCTTGCGGGTGCGCCGGAGCAGCACGCGCTGCATTAGTATTTAATGTGTGCATCACAAACTGAACCAGTCTTCTGTATGTTGTCGCTAAGTCTATGTATAAACAACGCACATCAGCCACTGCCAAATTAGCAACCGCAGGATATGGTGTGTAAGTAGCCAATAAAAGCCAGGTCGGACCATCAGTACTCAACGGACCTAACCGTACTTGTGCTACTGTGTGTGGGAGCCATCAAGCCAATTATGATGTTCTTGATAAGATAGAGGTATCTCTAAGTAAGCGTAAGCCCTGTATTGTCCAGGGACATTCGCAACAGTATATTCGTGAAAAGTATTTGTACCCCCATCAGCTGCTGGAAATATGACCCAAGAATAAAAATGTTCTGTTCTATAGGCTGCATGGGCGTCCACCACAAAAGTGACTGAACCCCCTGGACTGTCAGTCCATGTGCTATTAGATGTCCTGTGAGCGGGTGACGCATATTGATTGCTATATTCACTACATTAGGATTCGCCATTTGCAAAAAATAGCTCCAGGTCAGAGGAGGCACACCAATATCGGGGTTTTTCCTTTCAAAGTTCAAGCTTGAACAACCAACCACTAAGCAATAGGACCTACCTATCCCGTGGTGGCGGAAACCCTCAGCCCCACGGACGTCTACGCGTACGGAACAGAGGAGTCAAAATATATATGAGACCGAGAGAGTCAGTCGGACCTAAACATTAGAGCCAGACCAATCGTTGGCGGAGCCATGTTGCGTGGGCTCTCATTATCCTAAATGAGACTACTGGATTTCTAGGCAGCAGGATCGATAACGGTGTGGGGGACTGAGTCTGACCCACGTGTAAGGAACTCTAGCACCCTAAATCCGGTTCTTGCTCCGGCTAACTAGCAGTGCCTCATTTCTCCCAGGGGAAAGAAATGATTAGGCAGCCGAGCGCATGACATCTTTGGAACTTCTCAGGGAAGTCGTGGTCACTCAGATCCAAACCAATTCTCTCATTTACAATATGGTCTCATATACAAATGACAAAGACAGTATAAGTTTTATATAATGTTTTAATGAAACAACTGTATTTTAGATAATAAGGCGTGAGCCGCAATAACCAGAACAATACAACACAGTAGGATTGAAATAGTCACCAGGAGAGTAAAACATAAGAACAAAGCTATCATATTTCCTAACAGTTTCTACTCTACTCTCCCTCTGCTTGTTCTATTTAGAGCACAGCATGTTAAGCTTCTAGCTTGCCTTTCTGAATCACTGGGGAGACATAAGCCCTCATACCTGAGCAAAGGCCTGTGATCTGGTTCAGCATCTGCAACGAGGCATTCAGCGTCTAGTTGTGGTTCCCTGGTCGGAATCTCCCTCTTGCATGTATTGGGACAAGGAAGTGATTTTATAACTAACATGTCATCGTGATCACAAAATGTCCCTACGCAGGAATGCCAAATCTGAACTCCTACCACGTCTATCGGCAATGTACCAGACTGTATCCTTGACTGAAGCACAGAGTGAATATGTTATGAAGAACTCCAGTGCTGAAGTAGGCAAAACAGTGTGACATGAATAAAAACAACACCGTAGAACTGGCTATTTGAAAAATAACAGTACGAAGCCTAATAAAAAGCATTTAGATCAAAGTGCACAGAGGCTCTAAGCTGTCAGCAAATGAATAAAATACATTCAGGGCAAAGTGCACAAAGGCCTAAAGCCTGAAGCTAATGCGCAAAATATATGTAAAACTAACCACACTACACATCAACCCAGACGTACAGTCAGAAACATAATGCCAGTACATGCACGACCGAGGAGCAATGCTCCATCAAACTGAACCAGGGCAGTAAAATCTGCAAACACCCAGAAAAGCTGTTGGAAACCATCCAGCAACTCTCCCCAAGACAGAGAGCCATGCAGGCAAATCAACCGGGCACCAAGGAGACACCACACCCTGCCACCGACTCATGCCCTCCTGACCAGTGGAAGGCACTACAGACCACTGGCTGGGTAAAAACAGAGCAAAGACGTTGGAAAAAAACAACCAGTCTCCTACCATGGAACTGAGCACACACAACCAGTTAAACACCAGGAGTCACTGTCAATTTCACAACAGAAAATTCACAAGTCCTGTCTAAAAAAACATGGACAGGAAACAAATAGCAAAGAGAGAAAGCCCCCCCACAACAGATTTTAAAGCAGCCGGTTGCAAGGCAACCCAGGAATACATCCCCTGCCAGAGAAAGGCATTGCAAACCTCCAGCCGGGTCAAGGCAGGAGTCCAAATGAATATCAGGAATACAAGGAAGGTGCTGCAACAAAACCGTGGCGTATGCTCACTCTGCCTGCCCATAGGTTGGAAGCGCAAAAAATAAACTGTGTTTGTGCTTTCCTTCGTACACTTGGCATTAGACTGTAATGGTCTGAACAGCCCCTACAGAGCACCACAGTAAAAATAGCATTTGGAACAAACATGATAATGTAACCATATATTCAACCCCTAGATGGCATAATCACACAAAAAAGAATGATAAAGAACATTGCAGTGTAACCATATGACCAGCCCCCTGAGGGCATAGCGTATTACACATTTTCAGGCCTAGCAGGCCTTTTAAATATCATTTAACTTTGGAGGCAGTGGCACAGGGGTGAAGTGCCCCAAGTCATTACTAGACAGAAGAAGGTGCAGTACCACTGGTCATGGCTAGATGTCCTTGTAGAGTCAACCGCAGAAGGTTCAGTACCACTCGTGGTGGCTAGATGTTCCTCTGCAGTCAACAGCAGAAGGTGCAGTACCACTGGCTGTGGCTAGATGTCCCTGTGGGTCCCAAAGCACTTAGAGTACAGTGTCACGGAACAATGCCAGAATTTCTTCTGATGTTAGCTAAGACTGTCCCCCAAACCCAGAAACAGCTGGAGAAGTGCAAGGTCCTCAGTGAAATGGCTGAAATATTTAGCCATGGCGCACATTAAACCTTTATCAGAAATAAACTCTGTGTGTACATTAGCAGAAGGTGCAATACTACTTGTCGTGGCTAGATGTCCCTGTAGAGTCAACAGCAGAAAGTGAAGTACCACTGGATATCAGCTAGATGTTCCTGTGGAGGCTACTCAGTCAGTAGTGCCTTGGGTACAATTATCATTCTTCAGCCCTTGGAAAGCATAGTGCATCATACATTTGCAGGACATCAGAATGTTATTACAAAGCGCATATAACAGATTCCTCTCAGCTGTAAAAACAAAAGATCCAGCTATAAAAGAGTTTAAACATACATTGAATGGCGGAAAAGGTTATGATTTTTGAGCCGCTTCTGACCTAGTGTGACCCACAAGATGGCCTAGACAGAAAGAGCACATCGTTTTGAATGTTTTGGTGGTAGTCCCATTGCCCTAGGACCACCACAGGCTATGAGCTATGGCCAACATTTTTTTGTAAAAGGAATGCCTGCAAAGCATTATGGGGTGATTTTCCCCTAGTGCAGTGAATATTGTAGTATCAGTTCTCCAGCTGTGCGGGGAGAGCAGCTGTTGAGGATTCAATACCTGGGTCGATTTCCTGCTATATAAAGCCACAAAAAAAATTACAAAATCACACACACAAGACACGACTATATGTATTTATTGATTATGTAAATTAAGGACCAAGTGAAGGGCAAACGCAGAAAAAAAAACGCGCACATGTACACAAATGCTTACTTACAAACACGAGAGGCAGGAAATAAAAAGTAGTCCATCCAAACAGAAAAACAGTGCAGGCGTAATTAAACTGTGCTTGGCCGGTGGTAGTCAGTCAAGCACAGGAAGTGACGTATTGGATGCCCATTTAGAAGGCAGCAAAACAAGAGCAACACTGCCTTCGACCTATGGTAAGCGGCAGGCGGCGGGAGCAAAGTCCTACAGTCATTCCAACAGGCCTGCAGACAGTGCATGCACTCTGTCTAGAGTTGACCTAAAAAGGAACAAAGTAAGGAGGGGGATTTCTATATGTGAGAAAGGGTTGTGATTGGACGCACAGGGGCCTCACTATGTAAGTCATCACAGCGAGAGGGACGAAGGGGTACTATAAATTATCAAGGAATGTTAACACAGACACCTTTGAATTCAATGTCACTGGGGCAGCAAAGGGACTTTAATAAAGGTGATGCCACTGTCAGGTCACACTTAAGTCTAGAAGTTTAGCATTACATAAATACATAAGGTGGCAGAGGCAAAAAAAAAATCCTCAAGTTCAACTTAACCGTATAAATAACCATTACATAGAAATTTGGCCATTTGAAAGGAACCTTTGGCATAATTATAGTGGGTTTCCCTTTAACTTTTTCCATTTTTATGATATCTGAGGATACTTGATTTTTAATTCCACCAAAGCAGTGGTTATTTTCAGGTACTGGGATTCTTTGCTTTGTATCACAGACGTTGGTCCTTTAAGCTTCTTAAAAATATTTCCTGGTAGACTGGTTGTCAAGCTGGGAGCACATGTTCTAAATAACAACTAGACATGCATGTGTGGGCTCAAACATACAGGCCTCCTGCAAATGCGTGCAGCTTCCTCCAATTATTGCTCCAAATGCATTTCTTAATTTGTGCTATTGGCGCATACTACTTCATTTGTTGTTGGTCTGGGTGGGATTGGCGCCAGGGCCAAGACTCTCACCTTAGGCCTAACTACACTGTCTTGATATTCAGCACCATCAACATTAGACATAGTGCTGGGCACAGGCTTCTGAGCAAAATTTGAGTCCTGCAATTATTTTTTTGTTTCACAAATTAACTTAAGTACTGCTTAGGCTTTAAACCTGAAGTGTCAGTTTTACAAAGGTTCGAAGAATGAAGCCCAAACACACATAAGGTCACAATTTTTACTCTGGAGGAAGATAGCAGAATCTGAAAAGAAATACAGTACTATAAGCAATTGCATTACTATTGTATTGTGGGAGCAAAGGGTCTAGCACAGTTACGGCAGCATTGTCAAAGGCAGAGAAACATAACTGCTGCCACTCACCTGCCTAGGCCTGCCACCATAGACATCATTTAGGGTTTGCTAGGGGTCCCAGCTGTGATCCCTAGCTTTCCCCTAGCCACCCTTGGAGGTAGCAAAATCAGTCCCATAAAGACAAATGCAGCTCACCATTAAGGGTTTCGTCTTCTGCCCATTTTCTGTGACACAAATAGTTAATAATAATATATTATTCACTATTCGTGTAGTAAACAAATGAGCACCAGCAGCTGGAAAGAGATGTTCAGTGGCAGATGTTTTAAGCAATATTTTGAGAGGGGTTCAAGAACAGAAATCCCACCCCAGGAAGTCTGATGTATCTTGTATATCTGATTGTGTGCTTTTAGGAAAGTGTTTCAAGAAACAATCAACATATTTTGAGAGAGGTTCAAGGATAAAGTCAAATCCTGGGATAGTTTATATCCCGGGTAGTGATTCTATCCTGATACCCCTCTCAAAATATGTTTATTTTTCCTTGAAACCCTTTCTTAAAGCCATGAGATCATATATAAAAGATACCACAGAATACATCAGCCATGTGGAAAGCCTATACTTTGACACCACCGTTCAGATCCTAGTGACATTAAATGTAATTTTGCAATACACCAATATTCCTCAAGAAGAAGCTTTAGAAGTCATTGAATTTTATCTGAACAAAAGGGAAAGATCCCATAAAGTCCACACAAAATGTATTTTCAAACTTGCTAAACTGGCCTTCATCAAGAACCTCTTTCTCTTCAAAGGGAAATATTATACCCAGATCATGTGGGCGCCATAAGATGTCCCTCCGCACCAGAAATGGCAATTCTGCATATTGCAGAATCAAAGAGAAGTTAATTTACAACAACCTCTTTTATGAGAATATGCCTTTATGGCTTCTATATATTGTTGACATATTTTGCATGTGGACAGGTGATCAAGGACAACTCCTTGCCTTCTTTGGATGGCTGAACATGAGAACTGTGGACATTAAATTCAATATCATCTATGACAAGAAACAATTTTTTTTTTTACTAGTATAATCCTGGAAGAGGATAAGAAATTGATCACTACCTTGGCCCAGACGTGGCCCCCTGAAAATGAGGGAATCGCTTTGCCTTTTCGCCCGCACCATATTGTTGTGTTGCCATTTTAGTTATAGCTCCATACACGTTATTTTAGCATACTAGGATTGCCGCTATGCACTTTAACCTAGAGATATTTTATTCAGCTTCATTGATCATTTTAACAATAGCCACTTTTGTGGTCTTGTTTTATTTTACTTTATCTAGCTGTTTTTGCCTAGGCCAGCACTCTGTTCTCAAACAAGATATTCTTCCTCACTCAGTGCTTCTTCCAAGGCTGCAATAAGATATGTTGCCGGTGAACGTGGTATAAAGTTTTGTCTCTGACATTCATTGAAAACACACATCCTTACTTAGGGAAACTTTCTCAGAACATCAGTTGTTTCAGTATAAAAATACTTCCTTGTCCCTTACACGTTACAGGGAGACTCCAGCCGGAAAACCACAACTGCAGACATCAGGCCTTTGCTCAGGTATTGGGGATAATGTCTTCCCAGGGGAACCTGTTGGGCAGAATTAGAGCGTAGCACGCTGTGGTCTATTATAGCCTATGTAGGAATTAGTCTATTGACTCTAGTGACAATATGGTAGCGTTATTTCTATGTTTTACTCACCTTGTCGCAATTTTAATCTTGTCATGCTGTATCGTCCTGGTTAATGCAGCCCACGCTTTCCTATCTAGGATGCAGTCGCTTCATTAAAATCTTACTGAAGCATATACTGCCTCTGTTTGTCATTGTGTATGTGATACTAATGTAACTGAGAGAAATGGATGAGACCTGAGTGACCACGGTTTCCTTGAGGAATCAGTTACGTCATGCGCTCGGCTGCCCAATCATCCCTGCCCTTGGGTAGAGATGAGGCACTGCTAGTTAGCCGGAGCAAAACCCAGATTGGGGCGACAAGGGTCACCTGTAGTGGGTCAGACTCAGTCTCCCACTACAGGCGATTCTGCCACTCGAAATCCAGTTGTCTCATTAGAATAATGAGAGCCTACGCAACAATATTATAGATGCGGGCATAAAAGCAAAGAAGCCATCAGGAGGCTCACTGACAGTGCGCCACAAAAATGTGGTGCACTGTCAGTCTGGTCCCTGATGGAAGCCCTCTGGAGGGGATGAAAGGGGTCCTATGGACCCCTTCCAGACATCACCTTGCAAGCGGATGCAGTCACTCAATGCCGCCTGCACAGTGAAACACAAAGTGGCTGCTTCAAAGCCGCTTTGTATTGTACTTTGAATGTGCTGCCCACAGGGTGGAGCAAGTTCGCGGCTGTCCTGGGAGCAGAGCACTCAATCTAATATGGCTCATTCTCCCTTTTGAAAGTTGCATACGGTACAAACAAGGAAAGTGCGCTGTATGTGTAATAGGGCCCCTGGTTGAGCCAGCAGTCCACCTTATTAATTCACCAGAGCACTTTAGAAACTGCAAATTTACCAACGCGCAAACATTGAGGGAAATAATTGCTGAATTACAACAATCAGAGAGTATCAACTTATAACTAATAGTTTAAATCAATATGGTAAATTTAATAGTATCTGAGTGATGGGTAGGCACTGAAATATGTGAACTTAATAGGGCTGCTAGCCAGTGAAAATACTGTGTGCAGTACAACTCTGGTGAAGCAGGTTGGGCTGCCCTATGGCATCGTTCGATAGCAAGCTATTATTTAATAACACTGATCAAACATTCTCTTGCGACTGTTTACTGATGTTCACTTCACTTAACTGCATACAAAATCTTGCTCAAATCTGGTGCATGCCAGACACCAACTAGGAAAGGTGGAGAGAGTGCCAGCTTCCGAAGAAACCTGTGGACACTGATATGAATGCCAAGGAAGGCTGGGAGAATGAGTTGTATGCCTTCTGCCTACCTTGACTTCATAACATAGAGTCACTGGTGTCCGCTCCCACCGAATAGCTGTCCACAATGTATGTGGCTTCTCCTTTCTGTCATTCTTCCTTAGGTCATTTATTATAAACTCCCAGCCTCTTACCTCATTCTGGTATAATCGTGCACAGTATTAAGGGAGCACTATCATGGAGCACCCACCTTAAGGATACTCCATCTCTCACTTAGCAACCATTTGGCCTGGTGCTGTATGCCACAGGTTTAGCCTGTCCATAGTTTTAACCAACAGCACTGTGAAACTTTTAGTTATGATTTTATAGTTATAAATATGAGCTCATTAGAGGCATTTAAAGGCAAATGCAAAGTGATCAATAGCTAGGGCCCCTATCTTCCGGGGAGCCCGCTAGGAATGTGACCCTCTGTCTAGCCTAATTCTCTGTCTAAAGCTCACTCCTTTTCTGCCTATATCTAGCTCTGATTGTCTCTCTATCCATTCTCATTGTAAAGATTTTGGGGCCAACAGATGTCGGGGCACTCATGAATCAAAAGGCTCAATCCTTTATAAATGCTTTTAGTCCAATATTAGTGTTTAATGCCAGTATCAACAAATTAGCCGTTGGACCGGGATCCGTGAAAGAAACAGAACTCAATTTATTCTTGAGATAGGAAGTTCATCACAGCAACAATAGCCGTCCTTGGAACCAATATCCATGTAGCAACAACAGCTAACACGTGTTTTGTCCTATGGAACATTAGTCTCAAAGACTTCATCAGGGCTGAAATAAATGTAAACAGTGACTACAGTTGTAGTATACACTCATCCAAATTTTAAAATTCAAACCCTCTGCACCGTGATATTTGTGTGAACAAACTAATGCAATTCGTGACTTTGTGTGACAAAAGAAAAAAGATAATTCATAGAAAAGGACAGAAGGTCACCATTGAGAACATATAGCCAATTGTAAGAGATAAATCGTCTCGAAGAACTCATGTGGACCATATTCATGATCAAGTGATTGTCATGATATAAATGTGCATGTCCTCACCTTAGAATAGTCTAAAGTCGTCCCAAGTGATCAAAGAACAGTAAAAGCAAAAAAAAAAAAAAACGTAGAAACACACCAAGTAATACTAAACACACCCCGAGTGTCAATATAAGAACCCTAATACCTTATACAATGACTTGAAGTAACAGCAAAATATACCTTTGCGAAAAAATCATAAAGCTAGTGAATCCAAATCATCCGACAAATCCGAGTATCTAGAAAATAATAATAAAAACTTACTATATTTCTTACTCAATGTGCACATCTTAAGGTAAAATTGCCAATAAGTGACTTAATTTCGAACTGATTTAAGTATGGCCATAAGGCCCAGACTAACCTTATTTTGTCAAGATAACTGATTGCCAAGTAATATTGAACCGTAACGTGTAGAGCAATCTAAATGAAAATGAATAAAGTAAAGGTTAATATGATAAAAAATTGCCAGCTACACTCTTATCTCCATACTACAAAGCTGACTCGCTATGTGAAAAGAAAATACCAATGACCGGTATAAATCCCGTAAACACTCACCTATCAGCCATGAAATCAAAAGGATGAGAAAACCGCGTTTCTGTGTATCAGTGTAACAAGTACAAACCCGCTATCCGGAGAGGGCTCCATTTAAAGCGTCCACTCGGACGCCCTTCTCAGAGAAATAAAAAACGGACATTAAACGCCACGCAGGCGCCATCTTAAAGTAGTAAACAATAGTTGTAAATCGATAGAAAGTGAAATAAGCCCTAAAAACGTAGTCTGCAATGCATGAAAGGCATTCGCAGACCAAAAATAAGAAATCCAAATTTTTGCGATTTTTTGCGTTACGACCTGGTTATGCAAGTCGCATTTTGCATTTCGGTATTTCCAGTAGGAAATTGCGAGGTGCAAAATGCGATTCTCAAAATACAAATCACAAAGAGATGCATCATAGCTGAGCTACAACCCATACTGCAGTGCGCAACACATAGGAGTCATAGCATACCCACCCATGTGCAGCTATCATGCTCCCTACACCTACTCGCCTCAGGGAGCTATCAAGGGGTCATAGCAGCAGCTGGAGGGGTCTCACAGAGTACCCTCTCCAGATGTTTTTATTCTTTTATCAATGCCATGCTGAGCAAACTACAAGAGTACATCAGATTCCCCCACACCCCACAGGAAATACAGCAGATAAAAATAGAGTTTTACCAGATAGCACAGTTCCCCCACGTCCTAGGTGCCATAGAAGGCACACATGTGGCAATCTGTCCACCATCAGCCACAGAGTATGTGTACCAAAGCCGTAAATACCAACATTCCATGAATATGCAGGTGATATGCAATGCCTCCTATATCATAACTGATCTCGTGGCCAGGTACCCAGGGAGCACACATGATTTGTACATCTTTCGCCACAGTGGCATTCACACAAGACTGCTAGCTGGGGAGTTTGGTGAAGGATATCTACTAGGTGGATATCTACTAGGTAATGTCACTCTGTACATGTCAGATGGCTCAATTACTCATCACACCCTCTGTCCCTTCCCTTCCAGGTCACAGTGCCTACGCAGTGCGCACCTACATGATGACGCCCTACCTCAGTCCTACAACACCAGCTCAACGGAGATACAATGCAGCACACAGGGCAACCTGCAACGTGGTGGAGCGCACATTTGGACTGCTGAAGAGTCGCTTCCGGTGCCTCCACAAAAGTGAAGGGGCACTACAGTACAGTCCAGAGACAACATGTAGAATAGTGGCTACTTTTGCAATCTTTCACAATATAGCTACAACCAGGGGCATACCTGTAGAAATCAGTGACACTGAATCAGATGAGGATGACGATCCCATACCACCTCTACAGCCAGCAGACAGGACCAGTGCAGCAGAGGGAAGGCAAAGGCGTGCCGACATCACACACAACCATTTCAGACGTGAGTATTAATGACACAAATCCACTGACAACTGTACCTGTAGTGATATAAATGTATTACCTTACGTCAGGTAATGTATGAGTGAGTAATAAATGAAACAGGTGATGTGACAAACACAAAACAACAAATAACCAGAGTTATGCACTTTTTCCTCATAGTGGCAACAGCAGTCTAATGGCAGCAAGAGTCATTTTTTTCTCCCACACACACCACTCGGGTGCCCAGTTACGTCACTGGCACCTCTATTGTTATCTTCAGTGGCAGTGCTGTGCCTGGCACTGCGCCATCTGGTGTCTGCTGCTGGCACGACAACACTGCTGAGGCTGGAACTGTCCTCAGTGTCCCCCAGTGCTAGCTTACTTGGAGTGGCTGATCGTGGTCCCATGATGTGTTTGATCACATTTGTGATCTGAAGAAGTCCCTGAACAACGTCCCTGCTGCTATGTGCAGCCTCTATTTGTGCAGCCACTGCGCGGCGGGCAATCAATGCAGTAGAATTTGCCATCCTGTTAGAGGACCGGCAGTAGCTGCCAAACATTGTCCGGAATCTGCGATCCTGTCTGCGCCGGCTCACCCTCTCATGGCGCAGCTCCTGGCACAGCTCACGCACAGCACTTGTAAGGTCCCTGGTGTCCTGTGAAGCCTGCACCTGTCCCTCACGCAGCTGTACAATATTACCATTGAGTGCGTCAAGTTGGCGATGCAGGCCCATCATGTTGTGGTTGTGTTTGCGCAGGTTTCGGTCTAAACCAAGGATCCGCTTATTTTGCAGACGCTGCTGCTGCAACATAGCAGCTTCAAGGCCCTCGAATAAGGAGGAACCCTCACCTGCCTCCTGCTGTTGTGCCCGGGACTCCGTCGCAATCCTGCGTGGTGCTGTGGTTGGCTGACCCTGCCCTCCGGAATCTGGCTGCACCTGTCTGGTGCTGATAGTGTGCTTGGCCCTTCCTGCTGCTCATCAGAGTCGTTGCTGAGCTCTGGCAGTGGCAGTGCCCTGGGCCTGCGTCGGACAGTCCAGATGTGGAGGGACCCACTGGTGTTGGAATCTGAGGGCAGATGGGTGTCTGTCTCTCCTACACATGCAGATGGTGTGGCTGCTGGGCCTGGCCCACCTGCAAAAACAATATGCAGCATGTCAGTTCTGTATGTCACATTATCTGTCAGACAATGGCAATAAAGGTACAGGTACTGCTCTACACGGTGTTGTGTGCGTTGTGTTACTTTGGGTGTCACTATACTTAATTACATTGTTGTGCTACTTTCAGTTCTAGGTTGTGGACTGCCACTCCCATAATGCATTGTTGTGCTGCTTCTAAGATGTGGACCGGACTACTTCACACACTGTTTCACATTACATGCTAATTCCTAAGGGGCTTTTGTGCATATACATATACAATATTGCACCTACCTTGGCTGGTACTCGGTGTGCCGGAGGTGTTGATGTCTGTGACCCCAGTCACAGCTTCAGGGAGGAGTGTGGACTCCACTAGGTCCTCCAATGGTGTTGATGGTGCCTCTGTTGGTGGTCCGCCACCTGTACCCTTGGCCTCCGCAAGTCTCCTTGCCACCCTCTCCTTTGCACGGGACAGCAGGTCGTACCACCTTTTTTTTATCTCTTCGATGGAGTGCTGTGCCACTCCAATGGCACATATTTTGGACTGTATGTCCAGCCATAGTCTCCTCTTTTCACTCTCAGGCACCTGGAGTGAGCTTTTTCCAAACAGGCGATCATGGCTCCTGACCACCTCCTCAGTTAGAACCTCAAGCTCCTGTTCGCTGAATTTCAGCTTGTGCTTCCTTTCAGCCTTCTCCTGTGCTTGGCCTGGGGTGTCCATCCTGGCTCAGGTGTTCTTGCTCCTTCTAAGTGCTGCTCTGTGTGGTTAGGGTGCTCTCTCTCAGGATGCTGGTTTGGGTGTGGCACCTGAAACTGCCTGGGATGACTCATTTCCTGCTGGTGATGTCATCAGGCTCCTCCAGGTGTGCATTCTCGAACTTTCTCACAATTTGCGTTTTTTTACCGAATCGCAAAAAAATCGCAATTTGCGATAATGCAAATTGTGATTCAGTAAATGGGCCTCGCAAACCACAAATAGCGAATTTTAAGAAATCGCTATTTCCGATTCGCAATTTTGTTACATGGCCAATTGCGACTCGGAAATAGCGATTTCTTAAAAATCGCTATTTGCGATTCGCAAGCTCCAGCTTTCATACATATGGCCCAATATGTCTTCCCAGACCCCCAAAATCCATAAGATAACACTGGAGTGAAGAACTTCAGCATGCAAAGTTGTGATGGCTGAAACGGGAAGACTGTCGGAGAGTGCCAAATAGGACGTGATTCAGGTTCGCATGCATGCACTTATCCCCATTTTTAAGACATCATTGCAAATACAGCACATTTATCTCACTTGTGCTGAGACTGTTAAGAGAATGAAGAAGTTGACAGGTATGTATGCAGAGACCGACATTGATGTGAAAAGTAGGAAGCAAAAGGGGCACTATAAAATGTGGAAACAAAACAAACTAGCATTTGCAATACAGTGGGTCTTGTGTTTACTCGAGTTAAAGCTATTAGCGTTGTAAACTCCTAACCGGACTTTTCTTGCCACATAAACTGAAAAGTAAAACAGTTTCACATAACCGAGCCTATGGCTGCCATGAGTGCAAAGCAAACACACAAAAGGAAACAGAAGTTCTCTTGCAGTAAAAAACATATTGGCAAAAGTGCAATTATGCAAGTAACCGGCAAAAGTTAAATTATCTATGTAATCGGCAAAAGTGCAATTATCCATGTAAGAGAGTTGATGTCATGCAAAGCGCTGGACTACTGCCCAGCAAGAGGGTTTTGTCTACGAAATAAAGAGAAAACGTAGTCCAGAAACCATGCGGAAAACATGGAGCCTCGTATGTTTTCAGTAGTTAGCCGGTGAGCTCGAGGCGGGATAAACACTGGAAAGGGCATGACGTATACATGCCTTTCACTAATGAAATCAAGCAAATTGTAAAAGGCAAGACCAGGAACCAACCAAACTGATGGGCAGGGCATGGGCATGGTAACAAGCCTGTAGAGAGAGAACAGGGACAGAGTGCTTTGCACTCGACCCTAAAAAGGATGCATTCTAAGTGGGAAGAAAGAGAGAGTTCAACTGAAAACTCCAGAGTGAAAGCAACAGTCGCTCAGTAGGTGAGTCAGAACCGCAGGGTGTCAGCGAGAACTACATTCAGGGGGAAAAGAAAGGAGGGTGCAAAAAACATGAATATGAAGCAGAAAAAAAATATTGTGTGACAAATGGGTTGCTAATACTTGGTGTAGTGGGGGATATTGTGTTAGACTGGGGCCTGCTGTGAATTGAAGGAAACGTTTTGATAAACCTCTACAAAACATTTGGAACATAGTACCAAGGGAAACATTTTCTTCCCAACTACGTGGGCAACAACAACTCACTGGGATGCAGAAGAAAAGCAGCAGAAAGTGTGACAAAGTGATGGGGAGAAATGGTGAGCACTAAAAGAAAGTCAGAAAAGAGCAGATGGAAGACCAAAAAAGAGAGGAGAGCAATGCTACAAAAGAAGCAGAAAGAGAGTAGAGGTAGAAAGAAGAGAGGGAAATGTTGGGCGAGAGGTGACAGACCAGTGATGTTGAAGGGAAGAGGAAAAATTGATTGAATGGTTTGAGGATAGTACAGGTGATAGAGAGCAGAGATAGGGGATGGGCCAGGCACCAGTGGAGGAAGTGAGCCGTGCTAGTGGTGGAAGTAAGTGGCTTCTGTAAACAAGCATTGTTAAATGCATTAGGTTTTGCCTATGCAATTAATAATAAGTCAAGAGGTGTGGGAGCAGTGTATGAGTGCAGGGTGAATGGTGAGTATGCTCTGTGCAGGGAGAGTGGTGCATGAATGAAGGTTGATAAGTGTATGAGTGCGGGATGAATGTACCTCAATGCAAGGTGATTCATGTGTGTTCAGTGCAGACTGAGAATTGTATGAGTGTACAAGGTGAGAGAAGTTACCCTGCACAAGGGTTTGAGGTGTGCGAGTATACGGTGAGCAGTATGTTAAAAGTATAAGTGCAGGATGAGCAGTTTTAGTTCAAGGTGAGAGGTGTGGGTGGACGGTGAGAGGAATGTGGGTGCTGGGTTATAGGTATGTGAATGGTGTGTGAGTGCAGAATCAGCACTATCTGAGTGGTGGATGAGCAGTATCTGACTGCTAGTACAATGTCAGGGTGACGGTGCAGAGTTAATGGTGGGTGAGTGTGCAGGGGGCGGTGTCTGAGAATACAGTAGGTGAGAGGTATGTAAGTGCTGTAAAGATATGTCAGCAAAGCATCCCAAAAAACGATCCAATATAGTGTTGTATATGCCACATTCACTGATGATCAAAATCCCTAGCTCTCTGAAGATAGGCTACACGTCCCAGAGCGCCACAGGATTCTCACAAGACTTGTAATGGTGCCATCCATCTTGGATTCATATTCTATAAATTCCCGGTGTTTTGCTGCCAGGAGATTGAAACTCACTACACTATCATTTTGAGTTATCAACGGCTTATCTGATACACAGAACTATTATGGGATAGCACGAGAGATCACAAATTTAAACTTTGATATGCATGCGATTACTGGAATCTTTTTGAAGGATTATACACTCTAGTTAGCACTTATTCTTTCACATAAAGAGGGAGGGGGAATGTCAACTAGAGTAGACTTTTTTAATATTACTTGTGAGTCAGTCATGGCATAGCGCTGATGAACTTGCTATATTGAGAATCATTCAGCTCACAATTTACAAATCATTAAAGGTAGTTATACATATACAAATGCATACTGCAGTTCAGATTAGTTTGTACATCTGTTATAAAGGTTTCCTGTGTATTCCAGCTCTATAAAGTCACAGTATTTTAACCAATCATAGATAGTCGGTTATACAGAGCTTTTCACAATGTACAGTGTGTATCATTTTAGAAACAGTGAATAATGAAATATTTAAAAAGTTATTTCCTTCTCAACCTAGCAGCCATCTCCGCCAGTCCCGCAACGAAAGCCAAAAAGTTGGCTTTTTTGATGCATGCCTCCTTTTTGACAAAGCAGGAGTAAATCCACCTCTGCCTGCGGTATTGTATGCCATGACTTCCTACAGTTACATATATGTTACAGCCCCCGCAAGACGCAGAGGGTAGTTTTCCACAGCATGATTGGCCTTGTAAGTTGGTGAACACGATATACCTGTGAGTTTATGAACGTTTATAAACTCCTGTGTGACCCTCTTTCTGTCTGAATAGGGATTTGCTCCTACAATGTGCCAGAGTTAACCGCTCTCCATTACAGAAAGGGGAATGTAACAACCCAACACTTGGTGGGGTGTGGGGAAATAGTAGTTGTCTTGGGGAACAACAAAAAAATAAATGCTATCTAGTTGTGCGGAAACGCTAACTTCCCACAAGAAGGATATACAATTCTACAATATGTGAATGCCAGCCTCTGGAAAAGTCATGTGACTTTCCTAGTAGGTCACTTGAAAATCAGATTTATGGCATTTTACTGGAATGCCTTTGAATTGCAGTAGTGTGACTGCCGTACTGAAGGGGTTAGCATGTGCCACCGACACTCTGTATTTCTGTGAATAATCCATTGGACCATTGGCCATTGTTATAGGTAGACGTGCTAAACAGCTGCCTTCTTGCCCTTCTTTTGTCAAACGAAAACAATTTATTTTTAGGACAGGCATGTCACGAGATTTTCCTAAAAATGCTTTCGAGCAACACATAGGCCCTCATTCCGACTTTGGCGGGCGGTGGGCGCCGCCCGCCAGTCGGAAACCGCCGAAAGACCGCACCGCGGGGTCATTTTGACTTTCCCGCTGGGCCGGCGAGCGACCGCCAGAAGATCGCCCGCCGGCCCAGCGTGAAAGCCCCTGCAACAATGAAGCCGGCTCCGAATGGAGCCGGCGGAGTTGCAGGGGTGCGACAGGTGAAGTAGCACCCGTCGCGATTTTCACTGTCTGCAAAGCAGACAGTGAAAATCTTTGTGGGGCCCTGTTAGGGGGGCCCTGCACTGCCCATGCCAGTGGCATGGGCAGTGCAGGGGCCCCCAGGGGCCCCACGACACCCATTCCCACCATCCTGTTCCTGGCGGGTTTTACCGCCAGGAACAGGATGGCGGGAAGGGGGTTGGAATCCCCATGGCGGCGCTGCAAGCAGCGCCGCCATGGAGGATTCTCCGGGCCAGGGGAAATCCGGCGGGAAACCGCTGGATCCCCTTTTCTGACCGTGACTTTACCGCCGCGGTCAGAATGGCCCTGGAAGCACCGCCAGCCTGTTGGCGGTGCTTCCGTGGTCCCCGGCCCTGACGGTTTTTACCGCCAGGGTCGGAATGACCACCATAATGCTTTAAAGTGATGTACCGCTAGTGGCTGCTGGAGTGGTTGATTGGCTGAAGTTCTCATTAATTTATCTGTTGATTAATTGGAGAACAAACATGATGAGCATGCCGAGGACGTGGGCTCGGTTTAGTAAACAAGTGATGTTTTAACATTATTTTATGTGTGCTTCTGCAACTCATTTTATAAACACGGCAAAGTCAAACTGTGTGAGTCCTGATGAGCTGAATGAGTGATGTTATGAAACTGCTCCATTACTCGAGGGTTCAGTTTGTAACCTTGGAGCGTGCTAGTCCACGGCTGGTCTCTCGTGCCCTTTATTCCTATATGACCTGTGCAAACATACCACTTTAGCCGCAGCTCTCTTCTTTGCCACCATGTCCTGGTGCCCGTTAAGTGATTTCCTGTCTGCCTCGGAGGGGCTGGTAGCTGCCTACATCAGAGATGAGGGGACGTGGTCAAAAGGAGGTCAGCTAGGGTCATATGATGTAAGCCTGATGCATATTTATTTCAAAACGGCCCCCACTGGTGGTTTCCGGTTTGGTCGGCAGAGTTGTCAGCTTTCTTCTGCTGGCTGTCCTTGGAGGCCATTTTATTTCAATGTCTGCAAGAAGGTGTGTCCATAACCACAAGTTCCATAGTTTTCTGTACTGCCTCTCTCACGCTATGTCCTAGCACATGAACACAGTACTTGGGCATCGGACACTGATAAGAGCAAGCACACCTGTAACAAGCATTGGTAAATGCAAGAAAAACGTGCAAGAGCACATAGAAATGGAGGGAAAGTAAGTGGCAAGCACAAGCACAGGAACCAATGAAAGCAAGGAAAGCAAAGGGGGAGCAGGATGTAAGCCCCTTTTAAGATTTATATTAAATACAATAGATTTCACAATTTCACAAGCACAGCACAAGCGTTGTGCAGGCGAAACCTAAAGAATTAGCACAGTGGATTTTTTAACTTATTTTTTTGTTGACCACATTCACAATTGATAAAGGAAAGTGTAAATTATTTATAGTTGAACATAGGCTGCCCAGGTCTGCACTGAGCATGTGCAAACCAGACAAAGTCAATCCTCTTTCCAGGGAACAGCTTTCTCAGCAATATAGTCTGAAAAACTCTAACTAAAGACACACATTGCAAAGCTGTGTTTTGAATTACCAGCAGTTAATGCTCTGGTGAAAGCACTAAGGGGGGTCATTGTGATGCTGGTGTGTGACCTTAGTGGAAGGCCTCCCACCATTTAGAGATCCCTATCAGGTAAAAGAATTTCAGTCCCTTTGCTGCAGTGGCAGCTCCACCAAAGCCACTGAAGCTACGCCAGTTGGCCAGAATGTTTAATTCACCTGCTTACCAAAGATTTTCTGTTTACAAGAAACCAAAACCAGATTATGGGCCTGATTACAACTTTGGAGGAGGGTGTTAATCCGTCCCAAATGTGACGGATATACCACCCGCCGTATTACAGGTCCATTATATCCTATGGAACTCGTAATAAGGCGGGTGGTATATACGTCACATTTGGGACGGATTAACACCCTCCTCCAAAGTTGTAATCAGGCCCTATGTTTCTTTAAAAAAAGAAATAAATCACTCTGATGCCAACTCCCGTGATGCTGGATTGTAGGGAAAACATGTGACATTCACACTATTCTAAATAGGAGTGGCAATCATCATTTTACCTTGATTGCTATGTGATGGAGAAAGCCATGAGGTTAAAAACTGGGAACCGGCAGAGAGAGCAGATGCTCTGCCAGCAATAACACAGTGCTTCCACTGATTCCACATAAAGCAAGGACACCCCATATTTGGCAGAATGGCAACACTTAGGGCTGTGTTCATGCTCTTCCGAACAGGGTCCGACTGGCCTACTTGACAATCATGTAATGTCCCAGAGGCTGGTCTAAGGGGTCAGTGTGTGGTACTGGTTTTTGTGGGCCTGTTTTATGGTCTGATGGCCAGTTTGTACTGTTAATTTCCTTGACATTAAAGCAAGTGTTACCTGCAGCAAGCTCAAATCCATGCAATCTTCCATACCTCGCAAGCACTTAAACAGGTTGTCTTTACATGTTAAAAATTCTCCCAATTTGCAAGCATGGGGTACTTGCTCAGCTTTCTATTTCAGTAATGGGGCCTCTTTTATTTTGGTGCCTGGGCCTATTTTCTGTCTCAGTCCGACCCTGACTCTGCACCATTTTTTGGGCCTCCCTCCGACCCCCTTGCTGAAATTATGCCTGGCACAATCATAATGTCGCGCAAGGGTGTAAATACGGCACATCCTTAATGCTGCCTTAGCGTTAAAAAAATAAAAATGTAAAAATATTACGCTAGGGTGGCGCAAGGTGGCACTAGGGGCTTGTAAATATGCCCCTAAATGTATAAACCGTCTTGAATGGATTCAGTACAATTGATAAGGCAGTTTTCAGGACACATCGTAATCATATTATTGAAAATAATGTTCACATTACAGCACACATTTCATAATTATAAAGATAGGAAACATTTGAAACCATTAAATACACGCGGAATAAATCATGTGTGCAAGATCCCATGCTTTTCTTCAGAAGCGCAGATTAGAGTTTTTTACTAGGGTATTGTATTGCCGGGAATTAATATCATTCCAAAGTAGACGTGCGAGGAAACAGTATGAGCAGCTAATAGCAGAGCATTAGATTCATTTAACATTTCTAATTCACTAGTCTCTCTTGCGAGTTCATACTAAAGCTCACTATTTTCCAAACCTGATTCTTTATGCCAAGTCTGTTTATTTTTTTTCTGCCACCAGCTTCCTATAATGCGATGGGACTTTTCTTCTGCAGACTGTAGATAAAAGGACATCTTTTTTTTCTGAAAGTATAGCGCACGTTGACAAAGAAGACAGCAGGCATGTTCTTCAGTTATTCAGTCTTTGAGCAGAACACTTTCATAGTTGCCTCAGAGAAATGAAAGATAACGACTTTAATCCAGCGAGCTTCTCTCTTTTCTTTGCAGTATCTGGTTTGAGATGCACTGTGCAGACTGACCCTCCAAGTATTATATTGCTGATCACAATCAGGGGGCAGAATGAGGTTGCGAAACAGCAATGTGAAAAGGGAAGTACACAAAGTCACTCAATGGATTTATTTGTATTTCTAAAGGCTAAATGGGTTTATTTTTATTTCTAAAGGCTTTCTTTTTTAAATAAGGGCAACAAAATATTGTTTCACCTTATATTTATATAGGTGTGCGTGTATTTATAATATGTATATGCTAACTGGAAACACATAGTTAAATATGGTGCAGCAAACAAAAGACTGAAAAAGGTCTAGAGAACCAATTACTTATCCTCTGTTATACTCATTCTGGGGGATGCTCTAAAAACAGGTTATTCAACCTGCAATATTCCTCAGACACCAGACTGGATCCATAAACGTTTCATAGCAGTGCTTTCCCATGCCAATGCAGCGATTACAGTCTTAGCCCTGGTGAAATGGGAATTTGCTGAGGCTGCTTTTTGGCCAATGCATAACATATCTTAAGGCAGAGGACAATCCACCTTGACATAGTCCTTTCCTGCACAGCCTTCCCGCTCTTCACCCAGAGAACCACACAGAAAGCTACTTGTGCAGCAGATAGTCTTTGTTACACATAATGTAAAAGCTTAAAGCTCATTTGAGGTTCAGAAATCCACTCCTTTTTTAAGAGTTGAGACGGGAAAACAAATGCTGGAAGAATGATGGATTCCTCAATGTGGATAGGAATCATGACTTTTGGCAGAAGGCAGATTGAGTCCTCTCACTATTTCATCCGGAAACTAGGTATTGTAGGGTTGTTGTACCAGAGAACCTGGAGTTTACCCATGCAGCAAGCCAAAATGGTCACAATGAGAAAGTCGTCACAGAGCTCGTATTAACATTTTGGCAGCATACGGACATTGCCAATGGTTTGCTTTAGCAACAGGGTCATGGGAGCGTGGAGAAACAAGTATTTTATTTTTGAACTGTCTTTTGTGCCTGTTTCACTGTCTTTTTCCCCCGCATGAGCTCTTCTCACTCGAGGTTGTTGAGGCCACCATTTTAGATCTAGACGCACGATGTTGCTCTTTTTTGATATTTCTTCATGACGCACATATAATTCAAGGTCCTTTTAGTTAATAATTCATAAACACCTTCAGTTGCTGTGTTTATTATTGCTGCATGGACTGAATTACTGCGATATTGTGAGCTCCTACAGGCATTAGGCTATAGTTGTCTGCACTTCATATGATTTTGTTAGTCAGGAGGTGCATTCTATGGAGCATATCAGAGTCTTCTTTGCTGGATAACAGCTCTACTGAACACTGCTGCGATGAACAAATATCCTTATGCTCATTTATTTTTTACTCTAGCAATCTGATAACTATCTTTACTACAACTCACAGCAACTGGTTAAGTCTGTGGAATTTGCAGCTTGTAATTTTTTCATATAAGCCTTTCTTCAGCTGCTTCAATATATTCACCAGTTTTGAGAGTGTCCATTACATACTTATTGTATATGGAGCCTTCCTCGTATCCCTGTCAAAAGGCTGCGTCATTATCTGGAGCAATGTCCTCTGCTGGCACGGAATATAACAACACTTCCAAACGTCAAAAAAAGAACCCACTTCCCCAAAAAAATCTGCATTGTGTTGAAGACCTCATGGAAGTAATAAAACACCGGAAGCCCTTTGTAATGGAGACTAATGCTATGCTTCAAAGGATTGAAGAAAAGTGGTCTAATCTAGAATCCAGGGTAACAGAGGCTGAGCCAAGGGTAAGTAATATACAATATGCAGCAACCAAGATAGATGCTATGTATAAAGAAATTTTGCTTCTGTAAACACAAACCGAATATTTGAAAAATCATAATAGACGTAACAACCTTAGAATTTATGGTATTCCTGAAGGAGCGGAGGACAATGACATAATTGCTTTTCACACACATTCCTAAGCTAGTTTGGGGCATATTTATACTCTGCACTGAAATAGCATAATTTTGTTTATGCTATTTCAGCGCAAACTTAACTCCATATTTATATTTAATGCTAGACCCGATAGCGTCAAAATATTGGAGTTAAAGTCAATTGTTGCATGTGGAAAACTACCTTGCATCAATGAGATGCATGGTAAGCATTCCCAGGCAACAAATGACTCTAAGGCCCAGGCACCTTATTTATCCTCCCATGCACAAACGGTGCACAGGAGGGAGGTGGGCCTAAATAATGGCCCTAAGCTTGCTTAGCACCATTATTTAAAGCCTGGGTCAGGGCAGGCGTTAATGGACCTGGGAGCCTTTTTCCATGGTCAGAGACCATGGAAAGAGCCCACAGGTGCCCTTCCCTAGCTCCAGGGGTACCCCTACCCACACCAGAGGGACAGCGGAGGATGGGGGAATCCCCTCCCAGGTAAGTAGAGGCAAGTAAAAAAACTTTTTTTTCTGTAGTGCCATGGGGGGCCTAATTTGGGCCCCCTACATGGCACTGGGCCAAATGGCGTGGACATTGAGATGGTGGGCATGACGCCTGTCTTAACTTACACAGGAGTTATGTCCATGGGGTTTTAACGTCAGAAAATGATGCTAATCTGGTTAGAGGCATCATTTATGCCTCTGCCCATACTAGTGTCATCCTTTGATGGTAGGCCCCCTGTTTCCACTATGTTCCCCCCGCAATCTAGAATCCTTTTTTTATTATGCTAGCCGGGCCTTAGCGCCGGCTACCATCATCCCATAAATGAGAAGCCTGGCCGGCGTCTTCGGATGGCGTTAGCCAGTAGTATACTTTTTGACGCTAAACTGCGTTAGCACAGTTTAGCGTCAAAAAGTATAAATCAGGGCCTTGGTCTCAAGGATGGTACTCCTCTTAATATACAACATGGCCATGCGACCCAAACCATCTGGTGCTTCATTGTCTGACGAACCAAGAGGCATAATCGTTCCTTTTCTGGACTATTCTGAACTACTTATGGCCCTAGCTGCAGCTAAACAAAGGAAACAAATGTTATAGTCTGGTCATAGGATTTTTTTTTTGTTGCAAGATGTGGCATTCACTACTGCAGCTGAACTCAAGGAATTCCTTTAATTTCGTCCTGATCTAAGGTCTCTAAATGCTCGATATGGCCAGGTTCATCCTTGCTTTGTCATAGTAACCTACAAAAAAGGTTCTTTTCATTTGCAGATCTGAGAAAGTTAATTTGCCAGTGCAAGGGTTAAGAAATGGAACTTAGTAAATCTTGAATGTCTGCTTATATTTTTTCTGCCCATTAGATTTCTTATAATGCTTATATACATATAGTTGTGTTGCATAAGAATTTGATGATGTTGTTTATTAACTGAGTGTTCTCTTTGCTCAATAACCTTTTCTTCTTCTTTACAGATATTTCATGCCCGCCTGATTCCCTGTTTCAGATGTGTCCCTTTTGTGTCTTCTGTCCCAGACCTACTGTCTCCAATATGTTCTCATTTGTCGATAAGTGTTTTGTATCAGTCAACAGTGTTAATTCAAATGCCGCCTTATATATTTCTTTTCACGCATCATCTACATGACTTCTTGTACCCTCTCCTGTGAGGTTCCAGTTCGCTGCCCATCTTTTCTCCTTTTGCACTTCCCCACTCCTCTCTTATTGTTATTGCTTTGGACATGCCTTGTTTCATTATGGTTGAAGCCGTGTGGCTTATAGCCATTTATTTTGTTTCTATCCTGCATTACACTTCTTTTCTTTTTCTTTCTTTCATCTCTTCTTTTTTCCTCTCCTACTTAATTGAACTTTACCTTACCATCATATACAGCTTTTGGTACTTTATGATACAGTGGTTTTCTATGTGTTGTCATGTAACTACTGTTAAATTGAAGATGCTATAACAAGACTATTTCTTTATTGTCCTATTATATTGTTAACGTAATGCGTGTTGTATCCTGGAATGTGAAAGGTTTGCACAACCTGATCAAGAAGCAGAGGGTTCTTTCTCATATATACAAATTGTATTGCAAGATTGCTATGCTACAAGAAACCCATTTATCTGAAAAAGATCTCAATTCCTTAAAGAAGCAGTGGGTGGGTCATGTATCCTGCTCTCCTGCATATCATAATAACAATTGAGTCATTACTTTATTTCATGAGTCACTCTCCTTACAGATAGAGAAAGATGATGATGGGAATTGGCTTCTCATTCACCTTACAATTAATAACCTTCCCTATTACTTACTGAATATATATGGTTATACGGGTAAAGATATAAAGTTCTGGAAATGCATCTCAAGCCTTCATGCCCAATTGACAACCTTTTACTAGGTGGGGACTATAATCAGATTATGGACCCTTTTACTGATAGGCAATCCCTCACCAGATATGTCCCTAATAAAATGCAAAAAATGTTCAAGAACACTATTCACTCTAGAGATCTAATTGATGTTTGGGGAATATACATCCCAGATAATTTTGAATTCATCTTTTATTCACCCACATATAAATCCAAATCTAGGATTGATTACATCGTTTTGACACCCCACTTAATTACAGCTCTAGTGCATGCTGAGATAGGTTATATATTAATATATGATCATGCATGTATATCCATTGACATAGAAACTATACCTGAACATTGTATATCAAGGGGATAATGTGTTAATAATTATCTGTTGAAAGATCAGATTTTTGTAGACAAATTTGAAAAAGTCCTTAACGAATATTTGCAATCTAACCTTACCTCAACTTTGCAGCCCCATTTCATTTGGGATGCATTTAAAGCCACAGCTAGAGGTTTTATTATTGACTGTGTGGCCACAAAGAAGAAAACATTTCTTACAGACTCTGCACTTCTTCTATCATCAATTAAAAATCTTGAACATAAATATTATACTTCAAATAATACTGATACTCTTAAACTTCTCATTCAAGCCAAGCTGGATTTCAATAAGAAATCAACTGATGAAGCCTCTGGCACGCATTTGAGGGTCAAGTCCAAGTTCTATGGCAGGGGTAATAATGCTGGTAAATTGCCTGCGAACTATCTTAAAGTTAAATCACAAAAATTGAAAATTTCAAACATTATAGATGAAAAAGGTATCAATCATTTCAGAGATGAGGACATCTTACAATGCTTTTCTGATTTTTACTGAAATAGTTATACACCTGAATCCTCCCATCGGGAGCAACCCTTGACTCCTTTTTTTTAATCTCTCCAACCCCGTGCCCATCAATCACAGGACTTCGCTTATTTAGATAAAGAAATATCTCTGCAGGATATCAAGATGGCTTTGACCAAGCTACCTAAAGACAAAGCTCCAGGCCCAGATGGTTTTACAGTTAAATGTTCTCTGTCTCTCCCACATTTTCCTTCAACCCTTCCTTCATAATGACGAAACTCAAGGCACATTTTCTGATGCGATGGTCTGCCTTACTCCTAAAAAGGATGAAGTTATTTCCCTCTGCTCCAACTATCGGCCTATTTCTCTGATTAACTTAGATTGCAATATATTTGCGAAAATGTTAGTGCTTTGAATTAATTAGATGAATTCTGGTATAATCAGCACAGAACAAACAAGTTTTGTTAAAGGCAGATATATCATTGATAATTCCAGAGCTTTATTAAATATTTTGCATTTAGCTTCTAAAAGTTCCACTCTCTTGGCTGCTATTACATTGGATGCTAAGAAAGCCTTTGATGGTGTTTACTGGCTTTTTATGGCGAGAGCCCTTAAATGGCCTGGCTTTGGTCCTGGAATCTTAAAGTACATAAATATACTTTATTCTTCCCCATCTAGTTCCATTTTTTAAAATTGTATTCAATCTTCTTCTTTTTCCCTTCATCGAGGTGCCAGGCAGGGATGTCCATTTTCACTGTTATTATTCATCTTATCTCTGGAACCCTTTTTACGTTCCCTGAGACACCCTCCTTCTTTTACTGGTTTTATACATAAAGACCTGCATATCAAATTTACGGCCTATGCAGATGATATCATATTATATATTTCTAATCCGCAGCCATCATTACCTGTATTTGTGGATCTCTTAAACACATAGGTGGTCATTCTGACCCTGGCGGTCTTTGACCGCCAGGGCGGAGGACCGCGGGAGCACCGCCGACAGGCCGGCGGTGCTCCAATGGGGATTCCGACCGCGGCGGTAAAGCCGCGGTCGGACCGGCACCACTGGCGGGGTCCCGCCAGTGTACCGCCGCCCCATTGAATCCTCCGCGGCGGCGCAGCTTGCTGCACCGCCGCGGGGATTCCGACCCCCCCTACTGCCATCCAGATCCCGGCGGTCGGACCGCCGGGATCCGGATGGCGGTAGGGGGGGTCGCGGGGCCCCTGGGGGCCCCTGCAGTGCCCATGCCACTGGCATGGGCATTGCAGGGGCCCCCGTAAGAGGGCCCCTAATACGCGACGGGTGCAACTGCACCCGTCGCACAGCTTCCACTCCGCCGGCTCGATTCCGAGCCGGCTTCATCGTGGAAGCCTCTTTCCCGCTGGGCTGGCGGGCGGTCTGAAGGCGACCGCCCGCCAGCCCAGCGGGAAAGTCAGAATTACCGCCGCGGTCTTTCGACCGCGGAACGGTAATCTGACGGCGGGACTTTGGCGGGCGGCCTCCGCCGCCCGCCAAGGTCAGAATGAGGGCCATACTCTAATCTTTCAGGTTATAAGTTAATCGGAAGTTATGCCCTTGAACACATTTTGTCTCAAGTATATGTTTTGCAGGAACTGACTTTAAATGGAATACCAACTGTATAAAATGCATAGGGATTAAATATACTCCTTCAATTTCAACAACTATTCAGATTAATTTGGATGACTTTCTTCAAACAATCTGTGATGTGTCAGACAAATGATCTCCCGTTTATTTATTCTGGTGCGGTGGGCTAGAATCAATTAAAATGATGATGCTCCCAGTGATTAATTTCTATTTATCCATGTAACTGGTTAAAATTCCTCTGAAATTCTTTAAACTTCTTAATAGCACACTTGCAAAGTTCCTTTGGGGAAGAAGGATACACACCGGCTTGTTGTTGTGTGAAAAAGGCCGCTTTATTGGAAACAGGTGCACTCACATTTTTATACCCTAGGCCTTACGCCTCACAAAACTAAAAACCTCACTATACAAAAACTTCCTGTAACCTCTCACCCCCACCCCTACCCATGCCACCCCTTCCCCCCCCATTTTAACCGCATGTCCTGTAAACCTTTGACTGTAAACCCCCTTTGTCATCAACGAAACGTCCACGTTCCTATTCTTAAAGTCGAACTATCTGTCCTTATTTGTCCTGTTCTTCACTCCCTTTTTCCCGCGAGATGTTGTCAGCCCTGTCTCCCTTCTCTGTTGTCACATTCCTGATCCGTCCCAACCCCCCGCCACCAGAAAAAGGCACTCCCCGCCTTTTTCTGCCCCCCCCCACTAAGCCTCCCTGAAAAGCGACTTCAATGTGTCTTTTAGTTGAAACAGGTAAAGCTCCATGCCAATAAACGACAAGTGCACTCCGTCATCACGAAAAAATTCCTTGTCCTCGAATCTCAAATCAACGTGCTCAACACACGAGATGCCCTGAGATGCGCAAAACAGCTTCAATTCTTTGTTTATTTTTCTCCTAGCCTTTTCAATCGCTGCAGGCTTCCTGGCCCCTCTGCAAAACCTACGTGGCACAAAAGCCGTCCACATTATATGGCAACCATGCCAACACTTTCGTATCTGCAGTAAGTCAGCCTTCATGTCCTTAATTAAGTCCAAACCCGTCCGCCTAACTAGATCGTTTTCCCCTACATGCAACAATAAAACATCGGGACAAAACCCTTGACCTTTCATCTCCTTCAATGTCCCTAATAACTGGCCCCACTGCATGCCCCCCTTTCCCTGCCACCTCACTCTATATCTGTCCCTGTCAAAACCTAAATTGTCACCCAGAAACGTCGCCCGAGCTTGGCGCTGTGCCCACTTTACGAAAGAGTGTCCCACGACCCATATCTGAAGAAACTGCACCGCAGGACCCGGGACAGAACCTGTGGTAAAAACAAAAAATAGACCTGTTACTGCGCGCCGCCTACACCCGGCCCCGCTTGTCGCACGTAGCGCTTGTAAGCATCCGATTGCCAATGCCCCAAAGCCATTATACGCGCATCTGACCATCCTCTGCACCCTACCTCAGTGGCCATCCCAATCCGAAAAGAATGTGTGCCGAATAGTCCCTCGCTCGGACCCACCTTTTTTAAACCAGCGCGAAGCACTCGAAGGAACTGGTAGGCCGTCACCCCTTCCCTCGAAAAATGTCGAAAAACAAGTTGCCCAGCTTCGTAAGAAACCGCACGCCACTCCCGTGCCCATTTTACCGGACATACCGCGCGGTCCGGATAGGGCGCCAAAACAATCCTTGCCCCAAAACCCTTCTGATCCGCTTTCGTTCTCCCGAGCTGTAAAACCAAATGGTCTCCTGTAAGCAAAACATCGTCCCATATCACTCCCCCAGATCCACGGGCTCCCAACAGTTCAGATACTCGAAACGCCCCGAAAAACATCCAAGTCATCAAAGTGTGGAATAAAATGCGTTCCCATTCGTCATAACAAACCTCCGACAATGACCCAGTCACCTCCTTTAATAATGACAACGTTAGAGGTTGCCTCCTCAGCCCTTGTCTACCCCCCTCCCTCTCCCACCCTTCCAAAATACGCTGACCCAACTCCCCCGCCGAAGGAGGGTAACCCCAAAACAGCTTGCCCATGAAAGCAATACCTGCCAATTTACCCGCAATGGTGACCCTGGACTGACGTCTTTCAACCAAGTCCAAAATAAAGCATACCACGTCTTCAACTCTATCACGTTCGCTGCTCCTACGGCGTGCGCCCAGTTTCGTGAATTCTCGCCATGCCCGCAGATACGCCCGCTGTGTAGATGGTGCCAGTGAGTTCAGCAGCAGCTGAAGCATTCTGTGTCGCCCGCGGCCCAAAGCACGTCGGGCATCCGAATCCTGTATAACTCTGCGCCCGCAACCAGCCCATGGAACCTCTCCCACTGTGAACGAGACAAAGCATCCGCAATGTCGTTGTTCACTCCAGGCACATGACGCGCGGTAAAATGAATATCATGTCGCAGACAATGCAAAACAAACAGGCGCAGTAATCGCAAAACCTGTACATCCCGCGCGGATTGCTTATTCACAATGTGCACGACGGCCAGATTGTCCACCCGAAAAAGAACTCGGTGGTGAGTCAAATATCTGCCCCACACACAAGCTGCCACAAGCAGGGGAAAAAACTCTAGGAACGCGATGCTGCGCCCCCCCCCTTTCCAAGACGCCGGCCACGACTCCGCGCAGTACTTACCGTCCCAGTACAAACCAAAACCCGACCCTCCCGCTGCGTCAGAAAAAATCTGTACATCCCAGTCCACCATCTGCCAGGACTGCAAAGGTATGCCATTGAAATGTTCCAGAAAAACCGTCCACATCCTTAAATCCGCTTTTACTCCCGCACCCAGCCGCACATGATGGTGTGGGAGCTTCCCACCTGCCAGGGCGAAGCCGAGCCTTCGACATAAAGTCCGCCCAGCTCTAACCACCCTACACGCAAAGTTGAGGTGGCCCAGCAAAACTTGAATATCTCTCACTGTTGGCTTTTTACACTGTAAAACCGCCATTAAGGTTCTTAGCATAACCTCTTTCTTCTCAGTCGGCAGCCTCGCCACCATGGTAATGGTGTCCAACTCAATGCCTAAGAAAGTTAAAGCCGCACAGGGCCCAACCGTTTTCTCAGGGGCCAGGGGCACACCCAAGTCCTCCATGAGCTCTTGGAAACGCCGCAGCGTGACCGCGCATAGGTCCGTGGCTTGCGGTCCAACAAAGAAAAAATCATCTAGGTAATGTGTCACGGCCCTGTGCCCCGACACCCGCACGAAAATCCACTGAAGGAAAGAGCTGAAACACTCAAACAGAGCGCATGATGTGGAGCATCCCATTGGCAGAGCTTTGTCCACGTACCAATGGCCGCCAAACTGAATGCCCAGCAAACTGAAATCATCCGGGTGGACTGGTAGTAACCGAAATGCTGACTTAATGTCAGTCTTAGCCATTAATGCACCCGGCCCGATGTTTTGAATCAAATCTATGGCCACATCCACGGAAGCATAGGACACCTTTGTCCGCTCCACCGGAATAAAATCATTTACCGACGAACCCTCAGGCCATGATAAATGATGTATCAGCCGATACTGTCCCGGTTCCTTCTTAGGCACCATGCCAATAGGCGAAACTATAAGATTTCCGATTGGCCAATCGCTAAAAGGACCTTCCATCCGTCCTTCATCCAATTCCTTCCTAAGCTTTTCTTGGACTATAGCCTCTTTCCCTTGCACCGACTGCAGATTCTCCGCCCAACGACGCTCCCGAGGCCCTTCGTACCCCAACAAAAACCCCTCCGCAAACCTGTGGAACAATGTTGCCGCCGCATCCCTGTCGTCATAGACTCGTAACCATGGGGCCAACTCAGCCAACTTAACTGGCGTACAAGCTTTTTCCCAAGGGCCCTTGGCTTCCCCTGAAACGGGCGATCTGCTGAGTGGACCCTCCACCTGCTTGTTGATTCTGTGTAGGCGTCCCGATTCCCTGGGACGCAGAAACCGTACACTGCACGACCCCGTGTCGTCCCGCACAGCGGGAGCACTCATGTCGAAACTTGCAATATTCTCGGGTTCATAACCCTTTATTGTAGTCCCAACATGCCCCTGTTTTCGAGGGCCCTGCCCCACCTGAGTAGCCTCCCTTCGACGTACCGCTAGCCCCACCTTGCGTGGGGCGGTCTCGAAAGGGCCGATACGTAATCGGCAGCCCGCTGGCTGTATACACAGTCTTACCGAATTTTGCGGGGCCCATGGTGTGCTGCCACAGGTCCGCGTCAATTTCTCCCCACTTCACCTCCTCGTCAACTGCCATCCGAGCCCGAAACTCTTCGTCGTACTGTACCCATGCGTAGCCTCCGTAATTAAGGTACGCCTTCCGAATCACGTCCATGTACTTAAACAGCGCCACTGCCCTTTCGGGAAAGCGCTCACAATATACGCTGGCATATATTAAAAAGGCCGCCGTCCAGTTCTCTATCGTAACCGGTACCCTGGGTCGCTTTGCCAGTTCGTTTTCTTCCTCCTTTGAGCCCTCCTTAGCTCTAATCTCCCTGTGTAATAACTTCAGCATTTCTACGTATTCGCCCTTCCAAATTTTTTCCTTTGTCGTCATCATTAAGTGGGCGCCTAAAGGCTTTGCCGTCCCCATATATGGCAACTTCTTAAACTTCTCTCCTTCCTGCTTCGCTGACCCTTCGCCTGGCGTTTTCCCTTCCTTTTCCTCAGCCTGGACTGCCTGCTTCGTCTGCTCCCCTTTACCAATCCCCAGGTCAGGCCCAACCCCAATATCGCTTACATATACCCCTTTGCAAAGGCGCTCCTGCCTTTCCCCGTCCTTCGCCTCCACCGCTACCGAAACTGCCCCCACGCGCTCCTTACCTGGAATCAAAACCTATTGCCTCTCCCGGATTCTATTACGCAAAGGAACTTGCGGCCGCCGCTCGTAATCCGTAACCTGCAACGACTGAAAAACATCATTAGACTCCCCCCCTCGTCTTCCACCACGTCCCCTCCTCCCCCTCTCGTAGTTCCCCTTCTTCCAAACTGTCGTCCTCATAGTCCAACTCCTCCAGCCTCTCTACCTCCTCCTCAAAAATTTCATGAATTTCTCCCAGCCCCCCCCGACGTCCCCGCGCCCGTCCGCCCAACTGCTGGTCCCCCTCTGTAGGTGCCGCGCCAGGTTGTCGCTCCCGTAGGCCCCCCATGGTGTTGGGCGCAAAACCCGCTCCGCCACCGCTGCCTGCAGGAACCCCATACTTCCTTTTGACGGTAGACATCCAGCCGGCCGCACTTGGCCCCGCCTTCCCTTCTTGCCGGGGTATTCGGGCCGCCCGTGACCTGCCCAGGTCCTGTGGCATCTCCTCCTCGCCCTGCCGCGGAAAAATCGGAAAACGGTTGAACTCGTCTGTTCCAACCCCTACTCCCCGATAATCCTCAACGTCCCTGGCCTCCTCCGAGTCACTCTCCTCTCCCTGTTCCCCTACTCCTCCCCACCCAGAAACCTCGGGCCCCCTGTCCCATTCAACTTGGCCTGAACCGTCCCTTCTCCCGTAAGTGCGATGAGGGGGAAGAACGCGAAGCGTGATCCCGTCCTCCTCCACCCCCCAGCCCCCCTCCCCGACGCTCTCCCCCCCCACACCTCTGCTGCCCCGTCCCCCTCCCACCCCACCGTATCTGTTTCCCTTTCGCTCCCCTCCCCATCACTCCACTCTAGTTGACCCAACCCAATACCTGCTCCGCCCTGCCCCCACCCCCTCCTTTACCTGCGGCACCTGTAATCCCCCCAAATGGGGCCGCCTCACCTGATGAAATTACGCCTTGGCCCTCATCTTGCGCCGGGGCCTGCCCCCTAAAACCATTCTTGCTCCTCTCGCCCTTTTCCTGACACGTGGGAGCCGCCGTCGCATGACCGCGTGGCGCGGCCACCCGGCCCCTCGCTCTTACAGCTCGCGCCGCTATTAGAGAGGCCGGCCCCTCCTTGATAGCACCCGGCCGCGCGGCTTTTCTACAGCCGCCTCTGGCGCGCCCTCTCCCGAGGGTCGCGTGCGCCCCGCGGCGCCTTTGCCCGCCGGGGAATCCCCTACAGCCATCCGGCGGGCGCCAGATACACGGGAGGCATTGCGCCTCCCCTCCCCCCTCGCCCGGGCCCTCCCTCCACCCCTCCCACTCACCATAGTCCTGCTGGCCGCTCCACGGGACTCAGAGCAGGCCAGCACCGCCGCCGCCACACCGCTGGAGGCCCGTCGCGTAGGACGCGACGGGCCCCCCACTCCGCTCTTAACGAGGTCGAGGCGACCAGCCTCCCTCAGCAACCGAAAAGACTCCTGGACCCTGGTGTCGGCCATTAGGAATTCAACCGTCGACCCGACGAAAAATCTGACAGGTACAGTCAGAATATGAAACGCTTTTCCTTTTTTTTTTTTTTTTTTTTTTACCAACCAAAAGTCCCTAACTTCTTTTTTTTTTTTTTTTTTTGAAACCCTACGAAACAAACCGCCGCTCGGAGCAAAAAGCCTTGCTACCGCCCGCTTTCGTCGCCACCAACAAAATGGTGGCGACCCTAACAAGATGGCAGGTATAAATACCTGCTTCCAAATAGCCCAAAAGGTGCCCAACGGTGCCCGTGGGCTAATCCACTTCCCCAAACCTCCTGGGGGGAATACAGCCCCCTTTGGTGATCCCCCCCGGGACCTCCATGGAATGGACTGAAAGCACGCACATCTTTATCCTCCCTATGTAAGCCTAAAGAAATAGGTGGAGTTAATTTTCCTAATCTTCCTTAATATCATTCTTCATTTTTACTAAAAAAAAATTTACCTCATATCTACTCTTCCAGCGACAACCCCGCCGATCTGGTACAGCTAGGAAAACATTATGATTTCCCCATTATCTTTTCCGTCATTAGCATATTTTTCACATTCACCCAGAATCTTCACATCTCCCTCTGTCACACGTTCTATCTTGATTATCTTTCCATTTTTTACCACACCTTTATCATCTTTACGTACTTTTCTGGACTCATCCATTTGGCATAATAAAAATACTAAATTATCCAACCATATTTTTTTTAGAAAGAATGGGTTGCTAATGGAATTTTACAAGTCTAACAATTATTTCAAAACATGTCACCTCTCTCTCCTTCTAAAATTCAATCCAAATTCAATCTTTCATCCACCTCCATGTTAAAATACCAATCTTTAATTACTTTTCTTAGACAAGAATTATCTATCTTATCACAGGACTCATCCCTCACTCCAACTCCTTTACAATTCTCTTCTTCTACTCCGACTAGGGCCTCCTATTTATACAAACACCTTCATTATCAGCTCCCAAAGTGTCCCAAACATAAAATAGAACATATATGGGAATCTGATCTCCATTGTTTCTTCTCTGTCCAAACATCGAACTATATGTGGTCAAAAATACACCATATCTCCTGCAATGCTAGCACTACACAAACTACCTACTACTTTTACCACAGGCTTTTTTTAACTCCTCTCTCTCCAAATATAACCCAACCCTAACTAACCTCTGCTGGAACTTCTCTAATACACCACATACCTATGTGCATTCATTCTTCCGGTGTCCAATGATTGCTTCTTTATGGCATTACCAACATTTTTATGGGAAGCTGTTCGCCTTTTTGGATTGGCACTCGTAAAGTGGATCAAATTGTTGATTTGCTCATTGCTTTAGCTTTTCAAATTATCACATCGAACTGGAAAGACACCACTAATGTTACTTTTAATGAATGGTGGAATTTACTTTGTCATCACCATAGACTTAACAGAGCTTTGTCAAGTTCACAAAGAAACTTCTTCAAAAACGCTCCTTCTGATCTCCTCTTACTACATATTAAGTCATTAGTCAACTCCATCTCAAAACTACATTTTGGGTTTTCCAGCCACCATGAAATAATACTTCATGACAAATTATACTACATAGTTGGTAGTTTTATTGTTTTAAACTATGTGGCAATTATTGTGTCATCCAAGTAATCACTGTCCCCGGTAAGAAATGTTCTGTATTATACATTTTTATTTTACCTCTATTTTCTTATTCTTTTCTTTACACTTTCTCTCTCATCTTCTTTTCATTACTTTTATCTTTCTCTCTCCTTTTTCTGAAAAATACAAAACATAAAATGCAGTTTTCTTAATATATTTTATGTCCATTTCTTACCTTTTATAGCCAATAATATACGTATACACCATTTGTCAGCTTTTTATCTATTGTACTTCCTTGTGTTATACTTTGGAGTAAGTTTTAATTCTGTGATAAGATATTGTACCTCTATGGTAAATTTTATTTTTAAACAAAGCATTCTTAAGCTGAAAAAAGAAGACGAAGTAAGCAGCTGTGCATTGGCTCAAAGAGAATATACAAGAGGAATGTCAAGGCCAAGTTAAGGTCCTACTGTGGCATCACAAATGGTTTGCCAGGGGATATGTATTTCAAGCTTTTAATAAACCGTATTACAACAGCAGATTTAAACACGGATGAATGGCCCATCAGAAGCAGAAAGGTAGACAGTTCCAACAAATAACCTTTAGTAATGCTCACTACAAGGCCTTGCTGGGTCAAAGGAAAAAAACTATAAAACAACCAACAGTTTGGCCGTTAAAGGGTCTGTCTTGTGGACTCTGCATCAGGCTACAAATTGGCATAAATGGACTTCATAGACAGACATGTGACAACGAGGAAAACATCTACAAGCGTGGGTGGCAGATCGAAATGCAATCAACTGCCTCTGCTCGTTCTAAATGCATGAAGGTGGAGATTGTGATGTTTTGGGTGCAGAACCCTGCCCTTCTGCTGCAAAAGAAGATCCTCCCAAAAAGGAAACCTGATATTAGACAGCTGTTCATGCCAGTAATTTCAGGTTCTAGATATGGCCCAATTCAGAGCTGTTAGTATGACATGGGCACGGTCATTACTGATATTCCTCAGAACTCAGGCAAGAGAGACACAAGTGGGAAAGACTACTGGAATTCAATGCTACACTTATGCGGAATGCATTTCTTAGAAAGAGTTTTGTGGGAACTCCAATGTGCAAAAGTTCTGACAGTTTGCAATTTTGACAATAGCAAAAAGATCTATCAGGTTTCCCATAACTGTTGGAAGATCCCCTGTGCCACCTGAGGATGCATACACCATTTGTGATCTGCCAGGCACCCATGCTGAACTTTCCTCCATTGTGCTCAATGATTCATCCAGGTGGTCCATGGTTAGGGAGATGCCATGACACTCCAGGGAACTCTAAAGATACAGACCCTTGTGGTACAGGACCCAGGACCCAGCCCTACCCTGCTTGTTACAATAGTGCATGACAGTGATGTTGTCTTGAATAACCTATAACAGTCTTTCCTTGCTGGATAACAGGAAGGCCTTCAACGCCAGACAAATGGGCAGCAACTTCAGCAATTTCTTTTTTTATTGTAGAAATATCCATTACATACAGTAATCGAAGTTAAAGTGCAATCTTTCGACGTAAGCCTATGGCAAAGTTACAGAAATAGATGTATACAACAAATAACATGATTTCATAGGAGTGGCAGAAATCTCAAAACAACTACAGCAAAATTAATTACAACATGTAGTCACTGCCCATTCAGGCAGAAATTACTAAATTTCCAAAGCTCTTCTCATAGACCCCATTCTTGCAATATTTAGGCTCTCAAACTACTTCACCCATTTGATCCTATTTAGCCATTGACTAAAGGTAGGCACCATAATCGATCTCAATTTTTGTACAGTTAATAACCTGGCAATCAAAGAGGCGACAAACACAAATTGCTGTGCCATAAAGTGCTATACCTAAATTGAGGAATCATTCTGAACAAAACCCCATAAGGATCTTGTCGTAGAGTCAACTGGATCTTTTGGATAATAAAGTAAAATATTTGATCCCAAAAATAATAAAGACATGAATATGTAAAACCTATACGCAAGCAGTCACTCTTAACATTGCCACATCTAAAGCATATTCCTGAGGTGGCAGGACACATCTCATGGATTCAATATGGAGTGTCATATAAGATCCAATTACAGAAAAAATACATTCTTCTATATTTGGCAGTATTAATGTGTTTATGGGCAATTTTGTTATAGCAATCGATTTTACAATTTGTAGAAGCAGCAATGGTATCTAGAAAAGGAGATACCACTTTGTCTCGTAATTTCTGGTGCAGGGGACAGTCCCAATTGCCTATACATTTAAGACAAGTTACAAAGTAGGCTTTGCTAATATTCTCTGCTAGTTTACCAAACACCTGTCTGAGCTCCAGATGAAAATGTCTTATTTGTAAATAGGTAAACACCAGGGTGGGAGCCATTATTGGATGGTTAAAAACTAGCTGTTACCCTCCTATTACAGCATTAAGTAAAGTCTTCAAGCTTACAACACCCGCCCTTTCCCAATCCAATCTAGCAGATGCCTTTAACTGTAGACCTAATGCACAACAATCTCTTAAACATAGAGATAGATGAAACCACGGAGTAGGAAACGGCTGCCATATCTTATGTCTATAAGCCAAGATGTGGGGTATCAAATATGTAGTTCATTTTGGCAAACTAGCTATCTTTAGAAATGTAGGGCCAGATGTATGATCACGGCCCATTGCGATTCGGTAATAGCGATTTTTAAGAAATCGCTATTACCGACTCGCAAAGGGCCATGTATCACATTTGCGAATCGGTAATAGTGATTTAGTAAAAATCGCAAATGCTATTACCGAATCGCAAATTGCGATACCGGCCCCATTCGCAGCTATGGGCCTGTTGGCCCATAGCTTGCGAATTTTGGGGCATTTCCAAAATTGCGATTTCTGAACCAGAAATCGCAATTTTGGAAATGTAAAAGGCCAGGGTGCTGGGGGCATAAGGCCCCCTCTCCTGCACCCCAATGTATTTATTTTTAACATGTAAGGTACACACATGCCAAAAGGGCATGTGTGCTTTACATGTTCAATTTAAAAATGCAGTTTTACTGCATTTTAAAATTTTGCACCAGGTTACCACCTGGTTGCAGATCATGGTATTTTGCATGTGCAAAATACCATTGTGCGAAAAATCGCTATTTGCTATTTTTTGCCGCATTGCCTTGCGATTTCTTCTTTGTGGTCTGCAAATGCCTTTCATGCATTGCAGACCACTATTTTGCACTCGCAAACGGCCGATTTTACCGTTTGCGAATGCAAAATATTTTCATACATCGGGCCCGTAGAGAGATCAACAATTGCCTGTGTTAGCATCATCTGGAGGTAAAATTGATTGGAATAGACATTGGCGATTGCAGTCAGAATTATCCAATCTAAAAGAGCAGCCAGGTAATACATTTTAACTTGTGAAAGTGCCAGCCCTCCTTTTTCTATGTCAAGCTGTAATGTCTTCAAATTGGTACAACATTTTCTAACCTGCCAAATAAAAAGACTCATCAGTTGATCAACTTTATCAAAGAATGATTGGTGCGGTTTTATCATATCATTTGAGAAAATAAATATAAACGGGATGAACAACCATTTTGATTAGTGCAATCCAACCAGTAACAGTAAGGGCCAATGGCTGCCACTGGCTGAGTAATCCACATACTTTAGTCAAAGTAGTGGTGTAATTTAAACAAAATAGGTCAGCAATACTGGCTGTAACATGAATCCCTAAATATCTAATAGGGCGAACAGTGGAATAATGAGCCCTTATTTCTACAAGAAGGGCTGAAGGGGAACTTTTAAATAGCAGGGCTTCGGACTTGAAATGATTAATTGTATACCCTCATATGCCTGTGAACTCCTCGATTATAGCGAACGTATTTTGAATATTTTTCTCATCTACAGCCTGGTACAGTGTCATTGCCTGGAAAACGTTTTAATTTCGCTGCACCTTTGACCCGAGCCACAATGCAGGGATCTTGCCTCAATATAGTGGCTAAAGGCTCAATAAATAACGTGAAAAGAGCAGGTGACTTTGGGGGCCCCTGAGTCGTCCCCCTCTTGATCGTAATGTGACTTTCTACTTTGGAATTCCTTACAGTTTTGGCATTGGCTTTTCTGCAGCAAGGTAACCAGTTTAAGGGGGAATCTGTTCATCATTATAACGAACTAAACCTGCCACTGAACTAAATCAAAAGCTTTTTTAGTATCTAACATAATGATGGCTGCCTCAGTACTATTGATTGAATGATAGTCAATGGTGTGTACTAAATAGTTCGCATTAGTAGATATCAATCTGGTTGGTAAGAAGACAGCTTGGTCTGGGTGGACCAAAATTTGTGCTAATGAGAACAATAAGCTTATGAATATTTTAGCAAAAAAGTTATGTTCGCTATTTATCAAGCTGATTGGACAATATGAGCCCAGTTTATACGGCGGCTTACCCTTTTTTTAAACTTATGATGACTGCTTCAGTAAAACAGATAGGCAGATCACTTCCTTCTAAAATGTTGTTGAAAAGAGTAAACCGAAATGTACTTACTTGATTTTTCAATAGCTTATATACTTCTGCAGGTAGACTGTTTCTCCCACAGGCCTTCGCATTGGGAGAAGTTTATATTGCATCTTCCACCTCAGGTAGTGTAATAGGTGCAACAACTACAGTTTGCTTACTAAAGTTAACTCTCACCCATTCAGTGGCCTCCTCCCTACTAATTTTCTCCAAGACTCCCCTCATTCCCCTAAAACCTACACCCAGTTCCTCCATCAAGGTCACAAGTAGCCCACTCACCTTCCCCTCTGAAAAGCCCACCCAAACAAGCTCCCTCTGGCCCCTCCATCCTGAAATAAAAATGTCTATAACTTAACAGTTGTCAAAGCCTTTAAATGCAGATATAGCAGGACAGCAAAATCACAACATAAACCTATACACAAATTTAAAGCTAGCACCACCATCTTCTTGAACTACAGTATTTTTCTGCCACTGCTGGATCAGCCACTTTTTACCTAATGCCTGACAATTCTGATATTTAATACATTTCTTATGAGATTGGCAATCTAAAAAGATGGGCATCATATAGACATATACCTATCCTATACACACATTCGTACATATACATACATGTTCATAAAAATACTCTGGTAGCAGAGGCACAATGTATGCATGGCTAGAAGATACACACAGTCAGAGTAAAAATGTCAAAAGCAAAGTGCAGTGTCAAAGAGTGATGACCCTTATATTACCTTACAGCTAGCGATGGTCTTTATCAATAGTCTGTGGTGAAGAGAATATAGAAAAAAGGGGGTTACCACATTTCTTAGATTAACTCTCTAAGGAGTGGAGTTGTTACACAGTCACTAGGGGTTGTAGCACTTATAGAATAAATGCAAAGTTCAACTTGGAGCTTGGTGCTTGGAAGAGTTAACGTTTTTAAAAAACTGTGCAGCAGATATGAAATTGACTTTCATGAATAACCTTGAGCTTGGTCTGTTTTATCGGTCCAGCCTGTAATCAAACCTGCTTCAATAAACTCATTATCAATATAAATTGCCTACATCGACAGGCAGTTAATACTGACATATTGGCAACAACACGAAAGGAAAAATTGTCTGTCATTTGGAAAGACTTGCTTTGCAAAGTTTTGTAAAAGATTTGGCCATTGATTCAGTAGTCTCCAAAGTTCACAGGAATTGTTCTGGGTCATTTTGAATTAGGAGAAAGATGGCCAGTAACCTGATGGACCAGCATGATTATAAGGTTCTGAGTTACAGCTGAAGATTCTGGTAGTACATATGATCTGACCAAATCCTGAGCTTGCCCACTTTCTGATCCTTCTCCTGGCCTTCGAGTTTACCCTCAAAACACAAATTAGGTCGGCAAGTTCTGTTTTCCATTTCTTCGAGTCTTGCTTGCAGCCTATCGATATCTTCCCTAGACTGAGCAATCATACCGTCACGCTGATTGAAGTTATCTTCCAAATCTGAAAGCCTCTGCTCTATTTGCTTTAAACAAGCATTGCACTGAGTCAAGTTCTCATTTATGCATGCAATTGCTCACCAATCTGTTTATTTGCTTGGATTTTATCTGCTCACACCTCCCGGATTTCAACAAGAACCTGCTGAAGGACAGGACCACTTTACACCAAATATGGGGCTTCCTGGCTATCATGTTGCATCTCCCCTGAGGTGATGGTTGACCAGAATTTGCCCACAAGTGGATGAGCTGCTGAAGGTGGAGTACCTTGTCAGAGGGCTCATTATTCTGAAGACTGCCCAAATCATTATCAAAGGCCTCTAGTGGATGATCACTGATTGTTAATGTCTGCACACCCCCAGCATCTTGGTGCAGTTCACCCATACCACTGCTGCCTGCTAAGATTGCTAAAGTCTGTTTAGAACCCCTGTACTTGGACAGTATGGATTTAGCAGCTAACTGGGATAACCCAGTAATCATGGTTGTTGACCCTAATTGAGTAACGTCTGCCTGTTCGAGCATTTGTGAGTCGCTTCAAACTGTTAGTGGATTTTGCAAGAGGGTGGTTAGTACTGTGAATCTCAAAAAGAATAGCGCTTCACTGGGGAAAGATTCACCTTATTTCTAGTACCACTGCCTGTTGCTTTCTAATCTCCTATTTAGCTGCTACATCGGGTACTGCTTCAACAGAATATTAGATCTGCACTGCATGTCCACTAGGAATATGAGGGAGCACTCACTCAGAGGCTCCCTCAGTGGCCACAAGCCGCACCCATCTCTAACTAGGCCACTTCCACAACCCTCCAGGTTCCACTGCCCTTAAGGAGAGGCACTATGAACTCCTCCCTTGAGGTAAATCTTTTCCTTCCACTGCATGCACAGGGACTTCCTGATCCAAATCCTAAATTAAACGTGGGTACGAGAAGTCTGGTGTTTTGGTGATTAGTGGTAACTCCTGCACTTTTAAGATTGTCTGGGGGCAACACTATGACTTGGGAATTAAGCGGGTCATGAGACACATAGATAGTTCAGAAATGCAAAAATAGCAAAGACACCAGGCTTCAGACAGCTGACCTGATTCTTGTTGCCACTCTACTCCATGACAGACAGGGAGAAAAAGAAAACACCACAAAGCAGGTAGCAATGCCCATGACTCACCTTCCCATGTGGATCGCAGGAGACCGCTCACCTCTCTAATAGGGCTTTACACTTCAATTACCAACACCCAGAGTTCTAACTTGTAATCATCACAAGCTCATTGTAACCTCATCAATCATATTCTCCCCTCATTGCCTAGGACACTACCACCTCAGTTCGCTCCACTGGTTGCATGCCCCTCTACTCCAAACGCCTACACTCAGCATTAAAACCGCGGGTCAAACATCATTCCTAGAAGCACTGAGCTCTGCAGCAGGGTATGACTGGAGCTCCTCACGGCCAACAACCATCTGTAGTTCAGGCAACCCAACTTCAGCAAGTTCTTAAGAAGCCAGGCCTCTACCAGAGAACACTGATCTCTACCTTCCCCATAAGACCGCCCCAACCCAGCAGTGACACATCTGTCTGCTCTGGGTGGGGCAGGAAGATGGGTGTGCCACTGGTCCAATTGTGATTGAGCAGGCACCTCTGCGGATCTCGTGCCATCACCTCCAAATCCTGGATAGTGTCTGTTAAGTGGGCTTTGTGCTGGACCACAAGGACTTTAAATTCCACTACAAAGGCCTCATATGCCACCTGTCATTGTCAAAGCAGGATGCAGTATTCTAATAGGCCAAGAAGCCTCAGAGCTGCTCTCACTGAGATCTAGGACCAAATATCTCAAATATCCTGGGCTTGTTGCAGTGGATGGAAGGCCCTGAACTGCACTATGTCCAAGCCAGCTCTTTTACAATCAAGCTTTTGTGAGTACGTCAGGTGGGACGATGGGTATTTAAACAAGAACTCCAGTGATGTCAGGAGGCTCACTGTTGTCTGAACGTGGCCCCAACTATTTGTGGGGAGCCTGCCTTCAGCAACTAGTCATTGAGGTAGATGAAAACTGTTATCCCCAACCTCCGAAGATGGGTGGTTACCACTAGCATTACTTTCCTAAATACCTATGGGCACTGGTGAGGCTAAAGGGGAGCACGGCAAACTGAAAATGCTCTTGGCATACCCTGAATTGGAGGTGACATCTGTTAGACTTTCTTTTTATTTATTTTTTTTATTTTATTTTTTAAGGACACGCAGCGGGTTACATGTTTGTAAATAAAACACAAACAAACAGAAAAACAAAAAAAAGGAAGCATAAGTACATCAATATTGTCATACAGGTGAAGCAAACATTCTACACAAGAGTCAATGATAATGGTTTCTGCTTTTAGGGATCTCGTAAATTTACTTATTTAGTCAGCACATTCTCGGGGCCCAAGAGCCATACGGAGAAGGGTGTCCAGGCTCTAGTGAGTCTTTTACAGGCCGCTGCTCCTTTTAGTTCATACAGGCTATTCTCCAAGTGATACATAGATAAAAGTCGTGAAAACCATTGATTAAACCGTGGGGGATCTACTTCTCGCCACAGAGATGCTATGCAGCTGCGAAATACTGACATTGCTATGAACAGGAAGTATCTATCTCGACTATTGCAGACTGAATGATCAACCCCCAGTAAAACCATTTGGGGTGTCAGATAGATAGTCTGTTTCAAGATTTTCTTCAATATATCGGATATCCCGGTAATCAAACTTCCCAGTTTTACACATTGAAAGAACATATGACAGAGATCTGCTTTCGGGCAACCGCATCGTGGACACATAGGGGGTGATTCTGACCGCGGCGGACGGCGGTCGCCGCCCGCCAAGCGGTTCCCGCCGAAAGACCGCGGCGGTCATTCTGGCTTTCCCACTGGGCCGGCGGGCGACCGCCGAAAGTCCGCCCGCCAGCCCAGCGGGAAACACCCTTCCCACGAGGACGCCGGCTCAGAATGGAACCGGCGGAGTGGGAAGGTGCGACGGGTGCAGTTGCACCCGTCGCGAATTTCAGTGCCTGCAAAGCAGACACTGAAATTCTTCGTGGGGCCCTCTTACGGGGGCCCCTGCAGTGCCCATGCCATTGGCATGGGCACTGCAGGGGCCCCCAGGGGCCCCGCGGCACCCCCTACCGCCATCCTGTTCCTGGCGGGAGAACCGCCAGGAACCGGATGGCGGTAGGGGGTGTCAGAATCCCCATGGCGGCGGAGCGGGCTCCGCCGCCATGGAGGATTCTCAAGGGCAGCGGGAAGTCGGCAGTACACCACCGACTTTCCGTTTCTGGCCGCGGCTGAACCGCCGCGGTCAGAATGCCCAGCGGTGCACCGCCAGCCTGTTGGCGGTGCTACCGCCGACCTCCGCCATGGCGGTAATTACCGCCAGGGTCAGAATGACCCCCATAATTCCCACCGTTTTGCCCCAGCTCGCAATCTTAGCAGGTGTATAATATAAATTATACAATACCATAAAATGTTGAGCTTGCGGGCCAGCAGACAATAAAACAGTCCGCGCCATTTCCATAGACTCACAAATCTCTGTCTTTTTAGCTCCAACCCGTGCATCCCATTTTTTAACAAGTGACGCCAAGTCATCTTGTATAGCATTTAAAAGCAATGGATTCAGGTTTTTAATGCCGCAGCTAGTGGGGTGTCGTGAGACTTCCATTAGCTTAATCTTGTCTATGTGCCAACCTTGGGTCATACTAGTTAGTAAAAAGGCTCTAATCTGTAAAAATTTTAAAAAGTCTATTTTTTCCAGCGCAAATTCCGCACTCAGTTCATCAAATGATTTGAGGTGGCTGCCAGAGTGAAACAGGTCCCCGACCTTACGAATGCCCCGATTACTCCACCTCAAGCAATAGTGGTCTTTAAATATTGCTGGAAGCGTGGGGGTAATCCACAAGGGAGTGTAGTAGCAGATTCGTCCTATACCTATCTTACGCTTAACCTGAGTCCATGCCTTAAATGCAGCATAGATTACCTTAAATTTAACCTTTTTGTAGTAGCTGGGTTCCAGAATCCGCAGGAAGACTGCGTCTGCTTCTTTGCCCAGAATCAGGGTATATATCGAAGGGAGAGCATCTTGCCCAGGTCTATCCGTAACATAAAGTATCTGTGCATACTGAAGCACTGCTGCCAGATAATAAAGTTTAAAGTTAGGAAGTGCCCACCCCCCTTTCTGTCTTGGAAGAGTCATATACTGGAAAGCCCGGCGTGGCTTTGTATAGGCCCAAATGAAGCTATTAACCAATCCCTCTATTAATTTGAACCAGTCTTGCCCAATCTCTAGAGGGATTGTTCTAAAGAGATAGAGTACTTTGGGTAGAAACACCATTTTTATCACATTACAACGTCCCATAAGTGACAAGTGTAGATTGCTAATGCGAGCAAGATCTTTCCTAGTCTTTGTTAAAATTGGGCCCATGTTTATTTTCACCACTTCGTCAAGGTTTACTGTAAGTTTGACACCTAAGTATTGTACCTGTGTCAGCACCCGCTCATCCTTAAAATCTACTGATTCATTCACCAATAATTGGCATTTACTTTTGTTCAGCAAATAACCAGATCTTTTCCCAAACTGCAGGGCTTCCTGCTCTATTTCCAATATAGCAGTCCTGGGGTTAGTGGTCACCACCGCAATATCATCTGCATATGCTAAAATCTTAGTACACCCTCCTTTCAATGAGACTGGGATAATCCGATCGTTCCGGATCATTTTCCTAATCAAGGGGTCAATATATAGCACGAAAAGCAGTGGTGAACACGGGCACCCTTGTCGCGTACCTCTCTGAATATTGATTGAGGACGACTTTAGCCCGGCAACTTGTATCGTAGCCGTTGGGTTGTGGTAGAGCTGTTGAATTGCCTTAACAAACCCGGGGCCAATGTAGTTTTTGCGCAGAACAGACCATAAAAAGTGCCAATGGACACGATCGAAGGCTTTTTCCGCGTCTAACAAGATTACTGCCATGGGTAGCCTGGCTGTTGCACTAACATCAAGTAACGTAATAACTCGTCTTATATGATCTGCCGTGCTTTTCCCCGGGATGAAGCCATGCTGCCATGGAGATACTAAACCTGAGATTACCAGACTCAGGCGTCTGGCAAGTATTTTAGCGTAGATTTTGGCATCGCTATTAATTAAAGAAATTGGGCGATATGAACCAGGCTGAGTGGGTTCCTTGTCCTTTTTAAAAAAAACTACTATCTTAGCCTCCCCCCAGGAGGCCGGTTGAGGAGCCCCTGCTTGTACTACAATAAATAAGTTAAGTAGCTGTTTACATATCTCCACAAAAAAAACTTTATAGAATTCTAGTGGAATTAGATCCCCCCCTGCCGCCTTCCCGCTTGCCAAGGCACGAGTTGCTGTATCCAATTCTTCCAATGTCATAGGTGCTTCTAAAGCTGCCTTATCTTCCTCTCTTAACTGACCTGATATCTCATTGTCCGCGGCATCGATCCCTTCCTGTTCTTCCTGAGTATATAATTTTTGATAGAATTGTCTAAAGACTTCCATAATCTCAGGGCCGTTGTGTGCCATCCGCCCTTCTTCATTCACTAAGCTTTTAATGCTCCCAAATACCTGCTTTTGTCTTATTCTTAAGGCCAGCTGTTGACCCACTTTCCCGCTATACTCATAGCATTTCTGACGATATACTAAAAATTTTGCAGCAGTCTTATCCGTAAAAATCTTGGCGCCTTCTGCCTTAATGATATTCACCTCACACAGAATGTCTGAGATATCTACTCCACTGCGGATCACTTCCCCTAGTCACTGCTCAGCTTTAACCAGCTTTGTCTGAACTAATTTTAACTGCTCTGTACGCATTTTCTCCTGTCTTAGCCCATAACTCAGGGTTTCTCCTCTGACAGCAGCTTTAAAAGTATCCCAAACTATCTGGCAAGAAGCAGAGCCCTGATTTATCTTAAAAAATTCCGGGATCCATTCCTTCATTTTATGGATATACCCTGGATCAGCTAATAGTGTCCTATCAAATGTCCAAGATCTAGGCTGCAGGCCCTTTCTCCCAGTCTCCAAAGCCAAGACCAATGGATTGTGGTCTGATATGATTCTAGGAAGTCTATTCACCCCTATTTGGTTTTGTAGAGAGGCTGTCACAAAAAAGTAGTCTAACCTGACTAATTTCTTATGCGGACCAGAGAAGAAGGTGGACCCTGAATCCTGCAGGCAACACAACTGCCAGACGTCGATCAAGCCATGATTAATGGCCAATGACTGAAGTGCCCTAAAAACTTTATTTTTTCTACCCAGGTAGAGTGTTTGTTCCTGAATGGGTTCTTTATTATCTAAATGTATATTGAAATCTCCACACATTATGATAGGTGTTGCCCAAGTCGTAAGTTCTAAATTAAGCCAATCCAGTATCTCTGGATCGTCTGTGTTAGATCCATAAATAGAACATAGAGTGAACCTTAGCCCCTTAACCGAGCATTCCAACAGAGCCAGCCTGCCAAGGTTATCAGCAAATTGTTTATGTATAACCAAAGTACTGATCCGGGTTAATATCGCTACCCCTCTAGTGGTTGTGTGTTGTCGTGTAAAAACCGCTAGCTTCCACCCATAAAACTCCATTAGCTGCTTTTGTGTACCTTGAATATGTGTTTCCTGCATACAAATAATATCGACATTCCATGACTTGAAAACCTCTCCTACAAACTGCCGCTTCTTGCTGTTGTTGAGCCCACAAACGTTCACTGTGGCGATACGTATTTCACTTTGCTGTCCCATTTTTATGGATGTTGGTCCTTCTGGTTCCCCAGTATGCCCCGTTCAATTTTGCTGCTTTCAAACCCTGACACCTTTTCCACTGATAAGAGCCATCCCCACTCCCCCTGCTGCATGTCCCATTATCCTTTTTGCCCCTGTGACCCCCCCACCCTCCTCTAACCCACCCCCCAACCCTTACCCCTACAAATGGAATCGCCAGGCTCCTGAGCCTATAAGATGGTATTTGCCAGTCCCGTTAGCCCCCCCATACGTAAAACACCTTCACACACTTATGGCTTGCCAATCCTTACCCGCGGCCCCTCATCTTCACCCTCCCAATCGAAACCCTTAACCAATAAACATTAAAAAAAAAGGCAAAAAAGACGTAATTTTTTTTTTTCCGGGGAGTAGCGAGCGGAATGGAGGGGGAGTTTGACCACCCCCAATCAGTATCACGTACATTTACGTATGAACAACTATTTACAGCAGTCGCTCCCCCCCCTTTTCCCGTACCCCCTGCACTTGCCCGGTTTTCAGCTGCTGTACATATTCCCCTGCCTTAATTTCTGAAAGAAAAAATCTTGTAGTTGTTTTATAGACAACTTTTAGACGCGCCGGGCTTAGCAAGTAGGCTTCCGCCCCCAACTCTTGAAATTGAGCAATCATCTGCCTGAGTCGCCACCGTCTTTCTACAGTGGCATGTGCGAAGTCTGGCCTACTAAAGAATGATACACCTTCCACCGTCACCTTTGAGTTGGGGCGAGCTTTTTCAAACACAGCCTGTCTCAGCAAAAAATTACCAAAATACACTATAATAGCCCGTGGGTAGCTCTGGTCTCTATTAGTAGCAGTCAAAGCTTGTTTTTTCCTCATTAACGGAAAACGGTGTGCTCTCTGAATCTCCTTTTCCCAATCCCACCCAATCAAGTCTGGGAATGCTTTCTTAAAAAGTGAGGATATGTAGGCCCTAGTATCCTGCCCCTCGAGGTCCTCTGCTATTCCCAAAATCCTCAAGTTATTCCGCCGCTGGCGGTTTTCAGTATCTTCCAGTTTCCATTGAATATCCGAAATCTGCTGCCCTTGTGTCGTCGTCTGTGCTGTTGCTGCTTTAACTTCGATTTCCAGCTTCTCCGTTCGATTCTCCATGGTGGCGATGCGTACACCAATGTCCTGGCAGGATTTGACCACTTTTTTAATAAATAGTTGTAGCTGTCTGCTTGCTGCTTTCATTTTCCTACTCTCCCTCTGAGTCTGTTCATGATTCTGAACCATTGTCCTGTAAATCAGATCCAAAGAAGGAGGCTCTGCAAGATCGCCCGTGGGGGGGGGCACCAGAGTACTACAGGCCGAGTCACTTTTCGAAAAGGCCTGTTGGGTGGCCGTATAGTCCTCACCATCCTCCTCTTGAGGCTTAATCGGGTCTCTCCTAAGCTTGGCCCCTGAACTGCTCCTGGCATCAATTTGCTCGAATGATTTTCTTCTGCATGTTAAGTAGTTAGATACCCAGATACTTGCAGCAGAGCTACTCTCAATATCTGAATCTGTTAAAGGAATTTCTTCGTCCAAATCTGAGTCTCTAGACTGATCGGAGAGAGAAAAAAAGCTTTCTGCTGTATCGAGTGGCCCCTGATCCGTGTTTGCTGGTTTCACCTCTTTTCCCCTCTGGACTGGAGCTGGGGGGATAGTCTCATATATCGTTGAGGACTTGGCCATATCCTCAATTTGTTGTAAATTTTACTTGCAGCTTGATGCACGAGGTTGTACTACACATTTCTCTGGACTAGATTCCTGAGACCTCTGATTTGACTCCTTAAGTTCCTGCTCAGATAGCTTCGCACACCCCATTGGGGGGGGGGCCCAGCCCCACCCCACTATTTCCTGGACTTGTACTGACAGTCTCTTGACAGGGTGGCTCCCTCCCCCCTGCATCGGATATAGGAGTGAGTGCTTCAGGAGATGTGAATGCAACAAGTACATGCTCATCATTGACTCCTGACACGTTTGTTTGCGCATCACAAGCTGCCTTATCCGTGGACCTTTGCTTAAGCCGCATCATGCTAGTAAACATTGTTGGAACAGAGTACCTTGCGTCTTTTTCCATGTCGGTTGTTTTATGCGGGCCCCCTTTCACATGTAGATTGCTGTGCTCCTTCGATCCGGGGACAGGTAGCCTTTTGTCCTTTCTGGTTCCTCCTGGGTCTTGGTTCTGCCGTGCCCGTAAGGAGCGAGGGGTCCTGGTTATCTGCGGCACCATCCGAACGTCCCACACGCCCCAAACACCAACTAGTGTTACCAGGAAACTACGAGAATCGCGCTCAGCCGAGAGGAACAAGAGCGCGGGTCTAGGGCGAGCGCCACCGCGCTCGTATATTCTTGCGGGGCCCTTCGGTGCTTGCCGTCGCGGCCCCGATCCTGGCAAGGACCACCAGAAAGCCGAAAAGCGCCCGCAGCGGTCCGTGCTGCCGGCGCGCAGTGCCGCGGCATCCGCGGCTTTCGCGGGTGAGTGAGAGCCGCGTGTAGCCTGGGGATGGGCTGGAGCGGTAGGGCGATCAGCCGGGAAATCCGTCCGCCATCTTGGGTCGACATCTGTGAGACTTTCAATGGGTATGAGATAATATGCTTTATGCAGGTTCATGTCCACCATTCAGTTGCCCGCTACCAGGGAAGACAGAACCTGGGCCAGGATGAGCATTTGTCCATCCAAAGGAAGGCATTCAGAGCACAAGCACAAAGTTCTAAGATAAGCAAAGACCTCTATTCTTCTTTTACATGAAGAAATAACAAAAGTAGCAATTCCTTTTATTTCTGAAAGAGCAAAATTTGCACTTCTTGCATCAGTATTGGAAAGTGATACTCTGAAAGTTATTATGATATGGAGGAAATGTGTGGCAGGACAGAAAGAAACAGTAGGGCATAGCCATACTAAACAGTTTAGAGGACTCCTCTGTTAGATGAGATGGATTGCCACCCTTGAAGAAAGTGCCTGATCCTGCCTCCAACAGGATAGCTGTGTACAACTAATAGCAAGCTAATGTGGCTTGGAGGCTATTGCTGCAGAAGAAGGGGGGCCATGAAGACTGATGCCCTTGGTAACCTACATATTTCTTGCCATATCTACATCCCCATCAAAGAAAGGACTGGGGTCACTGCAGTGAGATGGGGAGACTCTTATTGTTTGTACACTAACCCCCTGGGTTAGCCTCAGGATTTCCTGAACTGGTGTTTAGCTGGGGCTGAAAGACTCAGAAAGAGGGCTATGGCCATACACTTCTCAGAGCGTTCTTGGGCAAAATCTGCTTTTTTGGTGCATCTGAGTGATCATCAAAAGGAATATCTATAAAGGAGACCTGTATGTCACCTCAAAAACATGTGTATTGCATTCATGCATGGTGAGTGAGCACCATACAGGTGCCAAACACTCACCCCGGATTATCAGTAGAATCAAGGCTAGCATGAATTATGTATTCAACACCATCTTGGTTATCTTGAATGGTCTGAAACAAGAAGGATTTAAGTTCTTCCAGGGGCACCAGCAAGATCTTGCTAGCCAAGACAATGGAGCCTCTGAGTGTACCTCTGCAATAGTGGAAGTGTAGGATCAGACTCGTGTAGTGTGGGGATTGGATTGTGAAGTAGCAGATTCAGAGCACAACCTCAGTTAGGGTTGAACCAAAACTGGTTCAGGGACAGACATCAGAGCTTCATACTGGACTCTCCTCTGGCACTATTATGTTGGCATCAATGAAGGAGGGACAGAAATGGGTCTAGGAGCTATGGTGAAACTCTGCACCGTAGAAGGTGATGAACATGTGATGGATCCAAATTGTTCAGAAAGTGCAGAGGACAGGTCCACTGTCAGTAATCAAACTGAAGACCCCTGAGGATCCTTGGGCTTGAATGCATGACAGAGGGAGCCAGAAAAATGTCAAAGATAATCAGGATGGCTTTCTTAAAAGACTCGACCTGCTGCAGCATTGTCAAAGGACCAGAAAACCTTGGGGCATTAGGAACTGGGAAATCAGCTTCTCAATGAAAGATTAGCAGCAATACCAATTGACATCATTACGCCATTGGGACTTTTCTTTTGCGTGTCAGAGAATGACAAAATGGGGGTTGAGTCTCTTCTCATGTCTCCACTTGAACTTTGACTTACTATGGGACTTTGACTGTGAAGAAAACTTCCTGTGGAAATAGCCTCAGGAGAGTGACCAGGAGAAGATCCAGGTCCATGACTTGGAGCAACAACAGGGCTTATGCAAAATCTCTGATGTCTTCCTGTATTCGTCAACCTACATCTTCACATCAAGATCGCTTTTGGGTGCTTGAGGGCGCCCTCGTCACACAACTTTGAGTCGTGTCCTGACCCCAAATACCAAAGACACACCTTGTAGGAAGTTGGCTCTTTATGCACTATTTCAAAGTAAGGAATAGTATGCACAGAGTCCAAGGGTTCCCCTTAGAGGTAAGATAGTGGCAAAAAGAGATAATACTAATGCTCTATTTTGTGGTAGTGTGGTCGAGCAGTAGGCTTATCAAAGGAGTAGTGTTAAGCATTTGTTGTACACACACAGGCAATAAATGAGGAACACACACTCAGAGACAATTCCAGGCCAATAGGTTTTTGTATAGAAAAATATATTTTTTTAGTTTATTTTAAGAACCACAGGTTCAAGATTTACATGTAATACTTCAAATGAAAGGTATTGCAGGTAGGTACTTTAGGAACTTTGAATTAGCAAAATAGCATATACAGTTTTCACATAAATCACATATAGCTATTTTAAAACTAGACAGTGCAATTTTCAACAGTTCTTAGGGGGAGTAAGAGTTTGTTAGTTTTTGCAGGTAAGTAAACCACCTACGGGGTTCATGTTTAGGTCCAAAGTAGCCCACCGTTGGGGGTTCAGAGCAACCCCAAAGTTACCACATCAGCAGCTCAGAGCCGGTCAGGTGCAGAGGTCAAAGTGGTGCCCAAAACGCATAGGCTTCAATGGAGAAGGGGGTGCCCCAGTTCCAGACTGCCAGCAGGTAAGTACGTGCGGCTTCGGAGGGCAGACCAGGGGGGTTTTGTAGGGCACCGGGGGGGACACAAGTCCACACAGAAAGTACACCCTCAGTGGCACGGGGCGGCCGGGTGCAGTGTGCAAACAAGCGTCGGGTTTTCAATAGGTTTCAATGGGAGACCAAGGGGTCTCTTCAGCGATGCAGGCTTGCAAGGGGGGGGGAGGCTCCTCGGGGTAGCCACCACCTGGGCAAGGGAGAGGGCCACCTGGAGGTCGCTCCTGCACTGGAGGTCGGATCCTTCAGGCCCTGGGGGCCGCGGGTGCAGAGTCTTTACCAGGCGTCGGATCTTAGAAGCAGGCAATCGCTGTCAGGGGGAGCCTCGGGATTCCCTCTGCAGGCGTCGCTGTGGAGGCTCAGGGGGTCAACTCTGGCTACTCACAGTCTCGCAGTCGCCAGGGAGTCCTCCCTGAAGTGTTTGTTCTCCACAAGTCGAGCCGGGGGCGTCGGGTGCAGAGTTTCAAGTCTCACGCTTCCAACGGGAAACGCAAGTTGTTGCAAAGTTGCTTCTTTGTTTTAAAGTTGCAGTCTTTGGTGAACAGAGCAGCTGTCCTCAGGAGTTCTGGTCCTTCTAGAAGTAGGGAAGTCCTCTGAGGCTTCCGAGGTCGCTGGTCCCTGGGGAGAGCGTCGCTGGAGCAGTGTCTTTAGAAGTGGGGAGACAGGCTGGTAGAGCTGGGGCCAAAGCAGTTGGTGTCTCCGTCTTCTCTGCAGGGTTTTTCAGCTTAGCAGTCCTCTTCTTCTTAGGTTGCAGGAATCTGAGTTCCTTGGTTCTGGGGAGCCCCTAAATACTGAATTTAGGGGTGTGTTTAGGTCTGGGGGGTTAGTAGCCAATGCCTACTAGCCCTGAGGGTGGCTACACCCTCTTTGTGCCTCCTCCCTGAGGGGAGGGGGGCACATCCCTAATCCTATTGGGAAAATCCTCCATCTGCAAGATGGAGGATTTCTAAAAGTCAGAGTCATCTCAGCTCAGGACACCTTAGGGGCTGTCCTGACTGGTCAGTGACTCCTCCTTGTTTTTCTCATTATCTACTCCGGCCTTGCTGCCAAAAGTTGGGCCGTGGCCGGAGGGGGCGGGCAACTCCACTAGCTGGAGTGCCCTGTGGTGCTGTAACAAAGGGGGTGAGCCTTTGAGGCTCACTGCCAGGTGTTACAGTTCCTGCAGGGGGAGGTGTGAAACACCTCCACCCAGTACAGGCTTTGTTACTAGCCACAGAGTGACAAAGGCACTCTCCCCATGTGGCCAGAAACATGTCTGGTGTGTGGCAGGCTGCTAAAACTAGTCAGCCTACACGGATAGTCGGTTAAGGTTTCAGGAGGCACCTCTAAGGTGCCCTCTGGGGTGTATGTTACAATAAAATGTACACTGGCATCAGTGTGCATTTATTGTGCTGAGAAGTTTGATACCAAACTTCACAGTTTTCAGTGTAGCCATTATGGTGCTGTGGAGTTTGTGCATGACAGACTCCTTGACCATATACTCTTATAGCTACACTGCACTTACAATGTCTAAGGTTTTGCTTAGACACTGTAGGTGCATAGTGCTCATGCACTTATGCCCTCACCTATGGTATAGTGCACCCTGCCTTAGGGCTGTAAGGCCTGCTAGAGGGGTGACTTATCTATACTACATAGGCAGTGTGAGGTTGGCATGGCACCCTGAGGGGAGTGCCATGTCAACTTAGTCGTTTTGTCCACCTAGCACACACAAGCTGGCAAGCAGTGTGTCTGTGCTGAGTGAGGGGTCCCCAGGGTGGCATAAGATATGCTGCAGCCCTTAGAGACCTTCCCTGGCATCAGGGCCCTTGGTACCAGGGGTACCAGTTACAAGGGACTTACCTGGATGCCAGGGTGTGCCAATTGTGGAAACAATGGTACATTTTAGGTGAAAGAACACTGGTGCTGGGGCCTGGTTAGCAGGGTCCCAGCACACTTCTCAGTCAAGTCAGCATCAGTATCAGGCAAACAGTGGGGGGTAACTGCAACAGGGAGCCATTTCTTTACACACCTCATTCACATCAATGACCAACATCTGTTTTCTTCATTCATGGCATGGTTTGAAGCCTGCAGTTTTAGAAGGGGACATTGGTCTCTTGCACACTGGATTTCAGCTTAGAACTCATCAAAAGACTGATGAAATTGGGTGCATAACTTCAGACCCATGTTTGAAGGTGTGGAAAGAAAGGAACTGATGATGGTGCACAGGGGTGGTGCTTAGATGCAGCTCTGCTCCATTTCTTCAATGGGGCTCGATACCTATGTGGATCCGCATTGCGCCACCCATCAGCAGGCAAAAGCACTGCTTTGAAAAGGTTCTAGATCCAGTCTGGCATTTGAAGAATATTCTAAAGGTGAGGTATTTGCAGTTAGATATCCATTAGAAATCCATCAGTTATGGTATGCAAGACACAATACATACCATAACTCACATCCAGCTCATCTTATGTTATTTGTAGATAGAATTGTACTATTTTTCATGCCATTTACTGAGGGGAGTACTGAGCATAGCAGAGTGTGATTTACAGTTCCTATTGTGCAATAAACACCATAACTGACACATTTCATAAACTTTTCAGTTTGTGCTTGCTAAACCATAGCTACCATTCAACTGTGTTGTTTTCAGCAAATTTCATGTTGTTGTTTTTAGTGGTGTACTGCAGTTACCTGCCATATACTCATTCTGCACTATGCAAGTCCTTCAACCAGGCTCTGTGCTCAACCTCCTCCACTCTTTTACCACTGGGGTTGCTTAGAGTATCCACCTGCCTTTGTACTGGGCTCAATTTGCTAACTGTCTGCCAAACGTAATGCAAATTCACCAAACAGCACCAAAGTTATTGTTAACTAAACCTTTTATTGACCCAAATCTATCTTTGCCCCCCACCCAGCCAATCTGCTCAAACAAACAAAACAGCCTGTTAAATGTCTGCCAAATTTCGTTAGGCTCCATCAACAGCACCAAATTTATTAGCAAATGAACACTTCTTCGAACCACCCCTCTTTGAATATGCTCCCTCTTGATTGACCTGCAGAAAACTTAGAAAGCCAAGAGGAGGCTAACCATACTAAGTGCCTGATTCTTAGTTTGTTGGAAGCTTCCTGTGGAACCACACCAACAATTGTCACCAACCTTTCCTGCCGTCTGTCCCAACAAGAGCAGTAACATCTGTTGTGCAGCCAAGACCCATTGCACCTGTTGTCACCCAGTCAGGCTCACAAGGTGGTATGGAAACAGCTGGGGCAGGGCATGCTGCAGGAAGGGAGATGCAGGGTGTGGCCATGTTATTAATGGGGTCTCTAGTTGGCAGTGGTTTGCACCCCGTTCAACTAGGAACCCTCACTCTAGTCAGGGCAAGGGAGTCACACAGCTAAGATAACAGCTGCTCACCCCCTTGGTAGCTTGGCATGAGCAGTCAAGTTTTTCTCAGAGAAAATGTGTAAAGTTTTTGTTCACACACAGAGTATCACAGTAAAAACACCACAAAAGTACTTCACACCAGTTTGGGAAAATAGCCAATATTTGTTTGAGTAAAACAAGACCAAAACAACAAAATTCCAACATACACAAGCAAAGATAAGAATCTGTAAAGATTAAACCTCAGTAAAGCACTTAGAAACACAATTGTTCCAATCTGTTTCTATCACAATGTATTGACTGAGTCGTTCCAAACAGTCTGACTCCACTCACGAGGGTGTGTGGGACAGTCATGGAACCCAGGTACAGTATCTTCAGAAAATTAGTAAACAAAGAAGTTGCACAGACACGGGCAGGTGAGGCATCGCTAGAGCCAGTGTGGCATTGGTTCCTTACTGCTAACAGAGAGGTGAGACAACAGTTTCTTACTGCGAGGCGGGGGCAGCTGATGCGGCATCAGTAATGAGGCGTTGGTTCCTTACAATCCAGCAGGGTTGGTGAGTCCAGCAGGTCAAGATGCGAGGCATCGACTTTGAGGTGTCGGGATCACACCAAAGGGCCACAAGCACTCAGGACTCACGCTGTGGTGGGACTTCAAAGGTGCTGCAGTGACATCGGGTCTGCGGGGTCAGTCATGGACAGTGCACTCAACAGGGACCATGGCTCCGGCGCAGGTGTGGAGTCGGACAGCAGCGCCAGTTCCGAAGTTGCTCTGGACTCAATGAACTTGGTTTTTCCTTCAATTTGCCACCACTTGGTGAGTCAGAACTCTCAGCAAGAGAGTTCAGGTCCTGACAGAGGAATTCTTTGATGCCCCTGAGACTTCTAACAGGAGGCAAGCTCAGTCCAGGCCCTTGGAGAACCTTTAGAAGCAGGATGTGGAAATCAAAGCTTAGTCTTTTCACTCCCAGGACGCAAGCAGCAGGCCAGCACAGCAAAGCAACAGGCAAAGTGGCAGTCCCTCCTACAGCATCTAGCTCTTCTTCCTGGTAGACTGTCCTCAGTCCGAATGATTCTAACTTTGTTTGGTCAGAAGTCCAGTACTTATACAAATGTATGTCTTTGAAGTAGGCAACCTTCAAAGAAAAGTCTTTGTAGTGCACAAAACCCTGCCTCTCCTGCCCTAGCCCCAAACACACTCCAGGGGATTGGAGACTGCTTTGTGTAAGGACAGACACAGCCCTATTCAGGTGGAAGTGTCCGCTCTTCCCAACACTCTAGCTCAGGAAGAACCATCAGCATATACAGGGCACACCTATGCTTCCTTAGTCCGACTGTCTACAGTGAATTCACAAACAGCCTAACTGTCATACTGACCCAGACATGTATTCTATAGCCAGGCAGAGGCACAGAATGGAAAAGTAAGAAAATGAACACTTCCTAAAAGTAACATTTTCAAACTTGCAATTTAAAAACAACTTCACCAAAAGATGAATTTTTATATTGTGAGTTCAGAGTCCCCAAACTCTACATCTCCATCTGCTCCTGATGGGAAATTGCACTTCAAAGATATTTCAAGGCAATCCCCATGTTACCCTATGGGAGAGGTAGGGCATGCAATAGTGAAAAACAAATTTTGCAGTTTTTCACTATCAGGACATGTAAAACATACTAATACGTGTCCTACCTTTAAAATACACTGCAGCCTGCCCATGGGACTGCCTTGGGCCTGCCTTAGGAGTGGTGTACATGTAAAATGGAAGGTTTGGGCCTGGCAAGTGGGTGCACTTGCTAGGTCAAAATGACAGCTTAAAACTGTGCATACAGACATTGCAGTGGAAGGTCTGAGACGTGTTTACAGGGCTACTCGTGGGTGGCACAATCAGTGTGGCAGGTCCACTAGTAGCCTTTGATTTACAGGCCCTAGGCACACATGGTGCACTATGCAAGGGACTTACCAGTAAATCAAATTTGGCAACCATGGATAAACCAATCACCAACACCATTTAGACAGAGTGCACTTGCACCTTAGAACTGGTCAGCAGTGGTAAAGTGCCGAGAGTCAGGCCCAACAGGCCACCAATGTCAGCACCATTGGTATACACCTGATGTGTGCAGTTGTGCAGTAGAAGGAACAGCTTGGCCTGAATATAGAATGGTATAGAGCCCTGAAGGAACTGCAGAAGGATCAGAATGATTACCAGGAGGCCCAAAATGATCTACTTGAGTGTTAGCCGAGTCTCCACACTTTGCATTGCGAGGCGAAACAGAATGGCTTCAGAGCAATGTCTGTAGCAGTGTCTGATTTAGCTGCTTCTTTCTGTCGTTAGGCGTCATCTGCTCCAATGTTCAGGCAACTTGGTATAAAATCTCTTCATCACCATTATATTTGCAGGACTGCAAAAGTCCCACCAATGCCTTGCTAGTGACCCAGCATATGACAGGATGACATGACCTTAGAAGGATTAACTATACATATTCATGTCTGTGATTAACTCATTCTAATTTAACTATTTTTTTCTAAGAAAAACCATCAAGAGCTGTAACAGATTCGCTGAAAACATCCACATTTTTATATTTCTCATTTAAAGTATATACTATTGTACTTTAATTAAACAATTCCTCAAATACATTTGAAGAAAATGCCCAAAAATAAACCTAAAAAATGTCCTCTCTACTAATAAATCTAAGTCCTATGACATGGTAAGCAGTCGCCCTTGAAGCAGGCCAGCTCCTTTTTGTATAGGTGACACAAGACTCAAATATGTCTCTACATTCACCTATTCGGGGTTGCCCTTCAAATCAAATCATTAACATTTATAAAGTGCGCTACTCACCCGTGAGGGTCTCAAGGCGCTAGGGGAAAGGGGGGGTTACTGCTGCTCGAATAGCCAGGTTTTTAGGAGTCTCCGGAAAGCAGAGTGGTCCTGGGTGGTCCTGAGGCTGGTGGGTGTGCTGCTTTACCCTTCAGAATATCAAAACTATGCACTTCAGGATATTTTAAGGCACAATGTAAAGCAATCACTCTCAAACACCTTCGTAAGTAGAATAATCAAGTTTATTTAAGGGGCAAGTTCTCAGCTAGCAAAACTAAACCACACTAATATATATATATATATACATCAGGAGAATAACATGAGAATAATGATAAAGATATAAGCACTCTGTGAATAATTGCAAGAGTAAGTGCATATAATACAAGCACACACAATATACCTCAATGCTCAATAGCATGAAAATGACTGCAAGAATAAGTGCATATTACGCGCGCGCACACAATATACTTCAATGCTCAATAGCATGAAAATGACTGCAAGAATAAGTACACATTACGCGCGCACACACAATACACTTAATAAATTGAAAAGCTTCACCGAAAAGAGCGTCTGCATCCCTCCGCCGTACACAAAGCTGGGGAACCCAAATCAGCTGACACAGGGAGCCTCTGTTCGGGACAATCAGTCCTCCTGGCGTTGCGTCCAACCCAGAAGAGAGTTCCTAAACCAGCCCATCCAGGCCCCCAACTTTTATAGTATCTACTAACGCCCAGGAGTCTTTTCTAGAAAAAGACCCCCTCCTTTACAAATTGTGCAATCGGCGGTACCTTGTTCACCCTTCGAGACGTCTCCTCAGAACGGGCCAAGTTCCCAGGAGAGGACTCCAAGGTGAAGCTTGCATTCCTCCTTGTGTACAGGCGCATCCCCCTGTTGTTCTAACTGATAGCTCGTGGAATGTAAATAGCGCCCTTCGTACCAGGCAGATGGAGCGAAGTTGAGCAGAAAAACACCCCACCCTTCAGCTTGCCGAAGCTTGTGGAAAAACACAGAACAGTGCCTTACGCAGCGAACCAGACTCGACAAAATGGAGTCGTGAACCAAAATGGAAGCGAAGGCCAATGAAAGCAGAGGCCAATGGTCCACACTCTGCACCACTGTTTACCTTGCACGTAGTGCTGCGCATGCACGTAGTGTATGTAGCAATACATTTCCACCCTTGGACCATTTGGCCAACTTACAACTAAGTATATCCTATAAGCTGAAATGGCAATGCTCTTGGGCGAAACTGAGATAGAAGGTTAGGCACACACTGAATACAACAACATAATGAAATTAAAATAACTGTTATGATAATGATTACACCAAAAATATAACGCAGTTGGCCTAAATTAGGCAGCCATCCAAAAGCCCAATCCCACCACCCCTTGTCAACATCCTGCTGCACCCCCTTCACCAACTTATGCAGGGCCTCTATGTGGGAGTTGATTGATATGGAGTGGTCGGATAAATTGAAGCAACATAATCCTTCAAAATCACTGCAGCCATGGTTGTGTTTAAGCAGTAAATAATCAATAGCAGCGCGATTCTGCAAAGCAGCTCTTCTAATTCCCTGTACATCTAATAACAGCTCAGCTAAGGCAGCTGATGTATAGTTAATATTCTTGACTACTAAACATGCAAGTTTATTAATAACTCTGGTATTATATACTGCAAGTCCTGGCACCCCTACGATAGAACCAGCTAAACTAACATATTCTGTTTTGGACAGCAATGAAATTTCAGAATCACAGTCCGTAGGTAATTGAATAGTGTCTCTGGTATAGCGAGGGTGTAGAGCAGTATCCATAGGAAACATGAGAAAGCCTAAGCGTGACCAGGCACAAGGCCCTCCGGTTAGATTGGCTGGAATATAAGTAAAAGAAAGATTACCACAAGAAAAGAGCCAACCTTTAGGCAACTTAACATTTTGAATGTGGCTGGCAGCAGGCACCACATGTTGGCAAAACATTGAATTATTTACATTCAAACAGGTTAGGTCAGTCCGTGAGTGGCACAACGTCCGTTGTGCAGCAGTTAAGTTTTTGTCTCTTTTCTCCAATTTGAGCTGAGCACATTTACCTATTTTCATAGGATCACAGGTTAATGAATAGCACACATCCCCACTTGAGATGTTAAACGTGAGTATAGATGTCATGTTCCTCCACAACCGCCTGCCCACCTCCGGGCAATGACGGCAGTACTCATAGAGTGACAGATGGGAGCGAACGTCACTCACATCCACCATTCCATCCTGGTTTGTATTGTTAAAGATGTGTAATAATACAGCAGCAGGAGTGGGCACTGCCACTAGACAAGTGGTAATCAAATCTTGAACGCTTTGCATGTTACTCATACAGAAGTGAGATATATTCAGCACTTCCTGCGCTAGATGAATCCAAACATTGTTCGGTTGATGCAGCAGCGTTGGCATCTGCGGCTGACGGTTGAATTTTTGGGCTATGAGCCCCTCCCGCTCCCCGGTGGAGTCTCCCGAACGGGCTCCATACACCACACTCATGGCACAGGCACTCCACAGGATGATCTGAAAAGAACAAAGGACAAAACACGTATTATCATTCTCGCAGATAGCATTTGTCAGCGGGAACATGTTCCCATTTGTCTTGACCAGGTCGCATAACTACCAGGACATTGTCTGGTCCAGTGGCGATGACATCAGCGGGTTGAGGAGGGTTATTTGGGGATTCAATCCACACTTTGGCCCCTGGGTTCTTGTCAGTAGATCCGAACCCTCCTTTGCCTCTCACAGTGAGAAGAGCTGGGGCGCTCCCCTTCTTAACAACACCTCCATAAACCGGCATGATGACAATTTGGGCAACGCGATCACCAGGTTGCACCACTAGGTCTGTGTCACCACTGTTCAAGAGAATGACTTTCAACTCGCCTTGGTAGTCTGCATCTATCACGCCTCCTAAAACTTGGATGCCCCTCAAGGCAAACCCAGATCGAGGGGCGATCAGACCGTAATGCTCAGGGGGAATCTGAATTCCCACCCCAGTTTCAATCAGAGTGATGTCTCTAGGTTTCAATCGATGCATGTGTAAAGCATGTAAGTCAAGTCCTGCAGATTCTGGTGTAGCTCGATATGGGGCCAAAGCTCCTGGAGCTGTTTCCCAATACATAATGGTATTGCTCGTTGTAAACGGATTAATCTGTAAAGCAGGTGTCAGCATTCTCATGAGAGGTGTCTCGGCATTTGTTAGGGGTCGGTTGTTCAAAATTTGCAAAGCATCATACAAATTATCCCTCCACCCCTTCAGTGTCCCATCATTCAGTTTACGCAATTGTTCTTTCAGCAACCCATTCATTCTCTCAATCAGTCCCGCTGCTTGTGGGTAGTAAGGTATGTGAAAAATCCACTCAATATTGCGTTGTGCACAATAGTCCTGCACTAGTCTGCCCTTGAAGTGGCTGGCGTTATCACTTTGAATCTGGAGTGGCACTCCATAGTACAGAATCAACAGATCTAGTGTTTTCAGGGTGCTCTGCTGAGTTGCGCGCTTGCAGGGAAAGGCTATGAGATAACCAGAGTAAGTGTCTACCACAGTGCAGGCATACTGACACCCTCTGCTCACTGGCATTGGTCCAATGTAATCAATCTGCCAAATCTGTCCTGGCAATTTACCTCTGCCTAGCTGGCCTCTCACCACCTGTGGGACCGGTCTGTGCTGTGCATGCTGACAAATGGGACATTCAATGATTGCTGTTTTAATCAAATCTAGGGGAAGATGCATCCCTCTAATCTCGGCCCACCTGTGAGTAGCCTTTTCTCCAAGATGTCCGCATTTCTGGTGTGCCCATTTAGCCATTCCCACCAAATCAGAACTCTGCGCCTCCACTTCAGCCTCTTGAATCTTGGCTCGATCGTCTGCAAGACAATTGAACCATCGGTCTAATGAATCAGTTGGACAGTGAGCGTCCACATGATAGACAGTCACGGTGCTTTGAGGTAACATTTCCCAGATCTCCTGCCATAACTCCTTCCCCCATACCTCTTTGTTATGGATTTTGTACTGATGTGCATGCCACGTGGGAAGCCAAGTAGCTAACCCATTGGCGGTAGACCAGGAATCTGTATAAATGTGACATTTTCCGGGTAGCTCCTGTTTTAAAGCCTGATACACGGCATAAAGCTCTGCATACTGGCTACTTTTTCCCTGTCCTGTAGTTGTCAAAAGCTTCTTGGTAACAGGATTATAGGACACTGCCTTCCAGTGCCTTTTCGCTCCAACATATTTTGCTGAACCATCTGTGAACCACACATGTTTTTTGTCATCTGCAGACAAGTCTGCGAACGGCTGGCCCCACCCTACTGGGGATTCACACACTGAAGGTACATCATGCAACATTTCGGAATTCTCCACTGGAGCCTGCGCTTCCTGCTCATGCAAAACGGCGGTCCCTTTTGGACCCGCTCGTGCCCTGTCCTGGACATACCATTTCCATTTTATAATGCTGGCTTCTTGCGCATGTCCAATTCTATGAGTTTTTGGGGAACTCATCACCCACTGCATGATGGGAATTTCAGGCCTTAAAATCACATTGTGTCCCAGTGTAATTTGCTCAGTATCAACCAGGGCCCAATAGCAGGCCAGCAGCTGCTTCTCAAAGGGAGTATACCGCTCTCCTGCCTCAGGTAACTTCTTTGTCCAAAATCCCAGGGGCACCCTCTTTCTTCCTTGTTTTTGCCATAAACTCCAATTGGCATACTGCCCCTGGACTGTCACATTCAACTCAATGTCTCCCTCTCGAATCGGCCACAAATCCAAAGCATGCTGAATGGCGTCTTTCGCCAATTCAAACGCGCGCTGCTCCTGCTCTCCCCATTCAAACGCATTTTTCTTTCGTGTAACTTTGTACAATGGGGCCAAAATCTGAGACAAATGGGGTATATGTTGTCTCCAATACCCGAATAGTCCAATAAAACTCTGGGCTTCCTTCCGATTTCGCGGTACTGCGAATTCCTTAATCTTTTGTTTCACTTTTGGCAACACTTCTCTGTGTCCCTGATTCCATTGAATGCCCAAAAATTTCACGCTCTGAGACGGTCCCTGCACTTTCTCGGGGTTAATCTCCCACCCTTGATTCTGCAAATGTTCCACCACCCTGTCTAGCTGAATTTGCACCTGTTCTTGCGTCTCTCCCTGCATCATCACGTCATCTATATAGTGGGAAATTTGCACTCCAGGAACCACTGGTACTTCATCCAAATGCTCTGCCACCAGCCGGTGGCAGATAGTGGGGCTATGTAAATACCCCATGGGTAATCTACAGAAGGTGTACTGACGCCCCGCCCATTGGAATGCCAGCTGAGGCTGGCTCTCAGTAGCTATTGGTATCGTAAAGAAGGCATTGGCAATGTCAATGGTTGCATACCAAGTCCCACTGTGTTTCTGTATGTTCTCAATCAAGGTAATGGTGTCTGGGACCGCTGCAGTCAGAGGAGGTGTATGTTTATTCAATTGGCGATAATCAATGCAAATCCTCCAACTGTTATCACTTTTACGAACAGGCCAGAGGGCATTATTCCACGCAGTGGTGATGGGAACTATTACCCCGGCCTCTAGTAAATCATGTATAGTCCGGCTAATCTCCTCATGTCCTCCCGGTATTCTGTACTGTTTCAATTGAATCACCTTAGTAGCTTGGGGAAGTGTTACCGGAGGAATCTTCAACAGCCCCACCCTTGCGGCGGCTATTGATATAAATCTTTTGGAACCAAATTGATAACATCCATCTTCCAAATGTAGGGTCATCCCTTTCAAAATGTCAATTCCAATAATGTATTCGGGAATGGGCACAATCAGGACAGTGTATTCTCTCTTTGGAAGTGCCCCTATTTTCATGGGAACCACTATCTGCACTGCCGGGGTTTCTTTTCCGCCCAATCCCATAATGGTAAAGTACTGTCCCCTGAATTTTCTTGGATTGCCATGAATCAAAGTGGCCTCCGCTCCGGTGTCAACGAGGGCTCGAACTTTTTGAACATTTCCACGTTTCCAATAAATTTCTACTTTGACATGAGGTCTGTTATCTTTGCGAGCCCATCCCTGCACCGGAGTTTGGCCTGTTTCCTAATCTATTTTCACTCTGCGCACATCAGAGTCTGCCCAAGTCAAATCTGGATACAGTTTGCGGTAATTCTCAGGGAACTCCTCCTCCCTGTCTCTGCTTCGCAACCTCTCTGAGCTTACCAGCTCCCTCTCCCACTCTCTTCCTCGAGTTTTCCCAGAACCTGTCAGTTCCCGGTCTCTCTCCCTGCTCCGGGTTCCCTCTGCGCTTCGGTGCTCTTCCTCCCAATTTCCGTCCTCTGGGGATCTCTCTCTACTGTGGGGTTTTCTCCCTCTCTCTCCCTTTTCACTCTCACGCTCCTCCCCTCCTGCCTTTCTCTGGTTCACCACTTTGTTATCCTTCTTGTTCCCTTTCCTACTCCCCTCCTTTTTATCCAAACCGCGTTTGCGGTACATTTCCCACATGTCCTTGGTGCTTATCCCATCAATTTCATTCCTGGTCACCCCATCTCGCATCAAGGCCTGAAACATGTCTCGCCTTGTCACCCTGTTGTTATCAGTACGATTCTCAGACCGTGAATTCCTCTCTGGCTTAGCCCATTCTCCTAAATCACTTAACTCACGCACCGCTTCTACCACCTGAGACAATGGGTTACCTGTCTGATTAATTAACAAAGTCATGATGACATGCTTATATGCAGGAGGAGCGGCCCTAATCAGCCGGTTTCGCACAGACACACTTAAAATTCCATTCATCAAATCATGGGCATTACCCATAAAGATAGCTGTTTTCATCCCTTCTTCCTTCAATCTCTGTACTGCATCTCTCAAAGTATACCAAGGTTTATCATTAGGCGGCCAATCTGACTCTGTCGGATACTTCTGAGCACACCCTTGCGCAGCTAGCTCTAACAAATTGGTCATGGGACCATTCCCTGGATAGCTTCTAAACTCATTTTGAATAACCGGGTCTGTACTTAACATACAAAGCCTCGGGGCGTCGCCGTGATCCAATTGGACCCCCTGGCCCCCCATATCGTGCACCCGCACCAACCACGTAAGCAATGTTTCCCCAGACCTCTGTCGAAATCTGTCTATCACATCACTTAGTTCTTGCTGTGTATAATCCTCCAGGGCATCCAACATCACCCCTCCAGGATTAGCTGGGCTATGCTGTAACTTTCGCCGATATATGGGCTGCGCACGGACAACATTCCTGCGCTCTGTCTTCTCCTGTCTAACATCTTGGCAGTCATCGCCCCCGGACCCATCTGAAAAATCAGATGTATCCCAGATGTTTCCATCCCAAAATTCAGGATCAAAGGCTAATCCTGCCAGAGAGATAGCTAAATGCACCTTCTTTTTATTAACTTTCCCTCTTCGTTTCTTGTGTTTATATTTAGCTACGCTAACAGCCGTTCTCTCTGCAACCAGTTGGTACATTTCCAACTTATCACTTAATAATTTATTTTGACAAGCTAGCATGGTAGAGGAATTTCGGGCTTCCACTAACTCCTTCTCCAGCTGCTCGTGGTCTTTTTGTAACTGTAAACATTTTTCATACAACTTTCGGTACGCAGAAAGCAAGATCCAGCCTCGCCTCCCCAACGCACAAACCTCCCTTCCCTTGTCAATTGAAACTTTCCGTAGACATATGAGAAGGTCTTCAGGTTCCACATTTAACATACACGCATTCCAATTTTCACACAAACCAGCACAACGTGACCATTCCTGAGCTAAAAGTTTATACGGAGCGGTTTCCCACCCCGGTATTTCTATGTCTGGATTTGCTACATGAGAACCTGCTTTTGAGCTCGCTTTGATCTTATTAAGCATTTTCCCTTTTTTTTTTTTTTCGAATCCTGCAAACGACTACGCCAATTTGTGCTGCTTTACCCTTCAGAATATCAAAACTATGCACTTCAGGATATTTTAAGGCACAATGTAAAGCAATCACTCTCAAACACCTTCGTAATTAGAATAATCAAGTTTATTTAAGGGGCAAGTTCTCAGCTAGCAAAACTAAACCACACTAATATATATATATATATATATACATCAGGAGAATAACATGAGAATAATGATAAAGATATAAGCACTCTGTGAATAATTGCAAGAGTAAGTGCATATAATACAAGCACACACAATATACCTCAATGCTCAATAGCATGAAAATGACTGCAAGAATAAGTGCATATTACGCGCGCACACACAATATACTTCAATGCTCAATAGCATGAAAATGACTGCAAGAATAAGTACACATTACGCGCGCACACACAATACACTTAATAAATTGAAAAGCTTCACCGAAAAGAGCGTCTGCATCCCTCCGCCGTACACAAAGCTGGGGAACCCAAATCAGCTGACACAGGGAGCCTCTGTTCGGGACAATCAGTCCTCCTGGCGTTGCGTCCAACCCAGAAGAGAGTTCCTAAACCAGCCCATCCAGGCCCCCAACTTTTATAGTATCTACTAACGCCCAGGAGTCTTTTCTAGAAAAAGACCCCCTCCTTTACAAATTGTGCAATCGGCGGTACCTTGTTCACCCTTCGAGACGTCTCCTCAGAACGGGCCAAGTTCCCAGGAGAGGACTCCAAGGTGAAGCTTGCATTCCTCCTTGTGTACAGGCGCATCCCCCTGTTGTTCTAACTAATAGCTCGTGGAATGTAAATAGCGCCCTTCGTACCAGGCAGATGGAGCGAAGTTGAGCAGAAAAACACCCCACCCTTCAGCTTGCCGAAGCTTGTGGAAAAACACAGAACAGTGCCTTACGCAGCGAACCAGACTCGACAAAATGGAGTTGTGAACCAAAATGGAAGCGAAGGCCAATGAAAGCAGAGGCCAATGGTCCACACTCTGCACCACTGTTTACCTTGCACGTAGTGCTGCCGCATGCACGTAGTGTATGTAGCAATACAGTGGGGAGGGAGTTCCAGGTCTTGGCCGCCAGGAAGGAAAAAGATCTCCCACCCGCCGTGGAGCGGCAGATGCGAGGGACGGCAGCGAGTGCGAGACCAGAGGAACGGAGGAGGCGGGTGGGGACGTAGAAGCTGAGGCGTCGGTTGAGGTATTCCGGTCCCTTGTTGTGGAGGGCTTTGTGTGCGTGGGTGAGAAGTCGAAAGGTGATCCTTTTGCTGACTGGGAGCCAATGCAGGTGTCTCAGGTGTGCGGAGATGTGGCTGTTGCGGGGTACGTCGAGGATGAGGCATGCCGATGCGTTTTGAATGCGTTGCAGGCGATTTTGGAGTTTGGCTGTGGTCCTGGCGTAGAGGGTGTTGCCGTAGTCCAGGCGGCTCGTGATGAGGGCGTGGGTCACGGTTTTTCTAGTGTCGGCGGGGATCCAGCGGAAGATCTTGCGGAGCATGCGGAGGGTGAGGAAGCAGGCGGAGGACACGGCGTTGACTTGCTAGCTGCTAGCCCTTTGATAAGAAATCCACCTGGGGTCACTTGAAATCTGTAAGGGGTACACAGTTTGAACATGCCACGGCCTCACTACTTTGACTGAGTCTAAACTGGGTAACATACCGCTAGAGGCTTCCATCATTGTCTATAAAGCCAGACCACTGTCTATGGCAACTTATGGTGCTGGTGTCTGGGGGCATACTGGAGGCTCGCTCGGAGTCTGAAGTTGGAGACTCGCATTTCAGACTAGTGAGAACACATTGTTCAGGAAATTGGTGTCATTGCCAAGAAGTGCTCATAAAGAAGTAGGCCTCCAATATTTGAATGATGCTGTGGTAATTGCTCTGGTAATGCTTTGGCTCATGCCAGAAGCTGCTTTGACAAAGTCTTTGTTGCTTGATTGTTTTGGTCTTTTCGGGGGCCACAAAAGCAAAAGGCTCATATATGTGAAGAATATCTTACTGGAACTTGGTAGGTATGAGTTTTTTTCAAACCCTGAGTGCATTAACTTTCATGACAAATTAGTCATTAGAAAGAAGCTTCTTAATTATCTAGTGATCGAGAGAGTTAAGATTAAACCTAAAAAAGCATTGGTGGCATGTTTTCCTCCTTAAGCGCTTCTCACCAGTACTGAGCCACATTGGCTTAAGGTGCCCAGACATCACAGGTACCTTTTGATAAGGTTCAGGCTTGGCTATGCACACATTTTGGCAGCCTATCCTGTTAATGAGTACAATATAAAACACATGGTAGCTTGCCTTTGTGGATCTAGCACCCCTCCATCGCAACTTTACATGTTTTTCTGCAGCCTGTACCGAGGCCAGAGAACTCAATTGTTAATACCTCTTTTAAAGTCTCTCAATATCAGGCAGTGTAAACCAGCTATGTTCTATCTTCAATTGCTGCTAACTGAACAAGTCTGCTTTGTGATGTATAATTATTTTGCTGCTACGGTGAAAGCCATAAAGAAGGAAGACAAGTAAATGTGTCTTGTTCAGTTTTATATTGTATTTGCTGAATTTTAACCTTTTTATTGTATTTTAGATTTATGTTTATTAGGAATCATGGGTTCACCTAGAAAGAAGTCTTGGTCTATGTGACTGTTTGATTGTATTTTGGGACATCAACTATGACATATTGTTTTGATTATTTTTATGTGCTGCTTTTATGGTTTATTTTAACCAAATAAAGCTATTATTAACTTTAAACCTGAGAGGTAATTAATGGGTTAGCAGGATACATTTTAAAAGAAAATATGTCCATCTTGGATGTTTTTTACATTTGCATTTCACTTTGTCACCTCCCACAAGGCATAGATGGTGTCACTGATACACACCACCCACCACAACACCCAAATCACAAAGATCTAATAAGTGGAAATTGAGAAATTACATTTTTTATGATTTAAGAGAAAATAGCATAAAGAAGTGCCAAGCATCATTTGGGGTCAATGGTTGTGGTATACTGAAAAGGTAATTGGCACATTGTGGAATCACGTTCTCTTGGATCCATTTGGACCTAGTGGACCCTGTGATGCACAATGAAAATACAGGCCTGTTTCTGTTGAACACATTACAATGTTGAATTAACTAGGCCTTGAAGAAATGTCTATTGTGCTTGAAACACATTATGTTGCAAGGCTTGCTAAACTGATGGCCATCACAATACACCACTGCATGCTAGCTTGCGAAATCCTCACTGCTAAAAGTACTAACGTATGCACTTATGGTTCCTCTTTCTCCACATATAGATGTATCACAAGACATTTGATTCAGAGGACATTGTGCAAGCTTCTTGTCCATGATTCTAACCCTTATATGGAGCATCACGTGTGCTATATAGAAAAAAGTTAATCAGACGACAATTATCAAGAACAAATGAAATGTGTTAATGTGTCTGCAGTTTAATGCTATAAAAGATCATGCATTACTTCCTTGTGCAGACTGTTCGAGCTGGAATTTGCCCGCTCAGTTTCCATGTACCTGTATTTCTTATTGTGTCTTATTAGTTCTTATTAAAAGTAATCTAAGGAAGAGCGGCTGGTCTCGGTTTGTTTCCTGAATTGTCTGGATCTGAAATACTCTGACTTGGCTTCGACAACATTTCTGGGGAAAAATTATTCTCCATGTGGCACATAGCTGAAATTTATTCTGAGGCTGTGGACCACCAGTCGGATATTTTTCACAGTCAGTCCTCTTGAAGCTCTATAGCTCTGGAGCAAAAGTATTTAAAAAGTACCAAAACTTCTTTTGATACCCACACAATCACAGGAGTATACTTCAAAACTCCTTATAACCTCTGGGGAGCACTTAGAGACTTTCAGGGAAACAGAAAAGTCCTCTCTAGGTCCAGTTTCAAATGGCCAGCTGGGATTCTCCACAGGAAATCCTCTTCCGCTTCGTTCTGATGCTGGAACCACCCAGGTATTTAGCCTTATTATCCTTGGAGATCGTTAGGTCTTTCAACTTCAAGTGGTAGGCAGTCCAACCTCCTCAAGTCCCTATCAAAGGTCACAGATGCCATCAAGTACAGTCCACCAGGTATCCTTTTGCAAGCCCAGCAGTGTTCCGAGGAAGGATGGGTGATGGTCCAGGTTTGTAAGGTTCTGCTGCCTGTGGAAAGCGGACATCCTAAGACACTCCTAGCCACTCTCTGACCAATGGAGTAAATGTTCCCAGGCTCTGGTCAACCTATGTTTTCAGTAGTTCCTGTTTGCTTTTCTGCAAATAGGCCCAAAATGCAATGTGTCAGAGCAAATGCAAGATGACAAAGGCCTTGGGCAACACTAAACTTGGGCTCTGAGTCTGGGGGGGTTGAGTAGGTATGTCTGAATGTGTTCACTATTACTTGTACTGTCTTGGCAGCTTTAAAATTAACCCTTTCAAAATGTCTAGGTTGAATTATCTTAATAATGTAAATCTACAATCAACTCAAAACTCATCTGACACATTTGTTTACATCTACCATTCCTCTTTCCAGTGTTAAACAACACATTTTTGCAGCATACCTGCCCAATATTGTGATTTAAAGTCAGAGAGACTTTGTCTCCCTCCGTCTAAGGACAGTTTTAAAACTCTGGTGGCTTTACAGGGGTTTTTAAAACGCCAAATAAGCTAGTTAATAGCAGAATCTATTTGAAAAAAAAAACACATTAGGTACCAAAAGTGGAATGAAAGGAAACAGATACAGAAATTTGGGAAATATAATCACGTTAACAATATTAGATCTGCCCGCTATAGTTAAAGGAAGCGTCTTCTGCTTATAAAACGCTTGAATGCATTCTTTCAATAATTCCTCATAAATGATACCGATAATTCTATCCACTTGGCTAAGTATTCTAACACAGAAACAAGTTGATTCTCCTACAATAAAGCAGTACTTTTTGTATTCTTTATAATTGATCACCATCTGTCTCTCATCAACGTTCAGTCTATATCCATACACATATCTGATTTGTTCTGCAAGCATATTAATTGTTTTCATGGTCTGTAACACATCTGTACAGTAGACGGCCACATCATCTGCATAAGCAGAAATCTTAAGCTGTACTCTATTCAACATCACTGGTTTTATGGAGGGGTTACTACTTATTTGTCCTATAAAGGGCTCCAGATAAATATCAAATAAAAGTGTTGATATAGGTCATCCCTCTCAAGTGCCAGGAGTGATGTTTATGCCCTGTGAGGTCATATCCACTGTAGTTATCTTGGCCTTGAGTGCTCTATATAATTCTTGTATGCGGTTTATGAATTTTCTGGGAAACAGCACTTGATCCATTACAGGCTTAAAAAATCTTCAAGTCACACTGGCAAATGCTTTCTGGGGAGAAATAGCTGTGTTGATATCTCCTGTAGTGTCACAGCCTAGGAAAAGCCATGTGGTTCATGCCAATGATTTTAGTTCTCGCTTTACATAGTCACTCAGCCAGCAACTTTGAGTAGATTTTAGCATTCCACGTTTACCAGCGATACTGGTGGGTATCACCCACATTCATTTGGTGGCTTTTATTTTTTTTAATATTTAAATTTGATGATTGGAACATATCTTCTCCAGCGTTAATTCTAGCAGCAATCTGTACCAATGAAAGGGATAATACCTCTAAAAATGTTTTGCGACACTCATTGGGTAACCAGTCTTTCCCAGATGCTAGCAGCGTAATCGCATGCAAGGCCTCCTCCATGAACACTATGTTATCTAATTCATTTTGGCCGCCCCATGCACCTCTGCTGTCTGTGCTCTTTCTACATTATATGCTACTTGCAGTTTATCCCTTTGCCTTGCTTTATTCTACCACATCATTTGGCAGTAAATTAAATAGTGCATCCCCATTTCTCTGAGGGTACCGAAGCAGAGCAGTCCAAGACCTACTCTGGGGAGGTGGTGTGGGCTAGTAATTATCATTCACTGGCACGCAATAGTAACACTCAATAAATTATTTTACAAACAAAAGAGACAACAGGTCCCTTGAACTGCCCCCCCTTCAGGTGATCACACTTCACTGTCGGCATCTGTACCATCCAGTAATCCTTAGTAATGCAGGAGGCTGTGGATCATCTTCCGGCAGGCCAGGGTCGATGTCTCCTTCATCCCTCCCACCAAGAGGTCTCTGGAAAACAGAAGAACATCTTTAAAACAGCACAGGAGTCTCCAGCAGCCCTGTATATCTCTGAGTGTGTGCGTCCTTGGAACAAACCATACATAACCAAGTCTGCGATGATTCACAATGTTGGTCTCAAGGCCCCAAGCTCTGCACTTAGAAATGGAAGGACGTCTCATCTGTGGTGCACCCTCTCGCACAGTACTGCATGAAGGCTGTCTCTGGCAGACCTACTTGGATGGCCATCCAGTCAATGTCTTTGTGGTGGTTGGTCAGGCACTTGAAGGCGATGTTCTCCCTCATGTGGCCCCGTGTGGCACAAGGGAGGACACTGATCGGTTTGCTAATGGCCATCAGATCTGGCTTTGGACGATCTTTGGAGTCCACTGGTTTAGGGTGGCAATCACCAAACCAATCTCCTTGACAAACTTTTCCACTTCCTTCTAGAATCACGGGTATCCCAGTTGTAGAGGCCGGCGCTTACCCACTCTGCCCATCCTGGCACCTTCATGTTGGCAACAGGAAGAAGTGTGGCATCAAAGTGGACATGGCTCTGAGCTTCCATGCACAGGGTTTTCCTCATACAGTGGCACTCGAGGATTCCCCTCAGGATGGTGGCAACATCTGACATTCACTTGCCTCCCTTGTCATGGGTCTTGAACATAAAAGCCCTCTTCACTCTGTCCAGCTTGGAGTGTCAGATGAAGTAGAAGATCATTCCTGTGATGTCTTGGCCATTCAAGGCTGAAATTGAGCAATGTACTGGTCTTGTTCTGCAGGATCAAAGATTTATCTTTGATTGTCAGCTTCCGGAGGCTCCAGAGTCCTTGCTTCTGTTTCATCTTTGCCAGTCTCTCCTCCCATGTTTTCTCCTCCACACCCTCTCCACCGAACCAGACTACAAAGATCTTCAGGAAATCCTGCTTGATGAGGAATGGGAGTGGGTCTTGGGTGGCGGAAGAGTAGGGTTTCTGACTTGGCACTGTTGATCTTCACTCCTGACACCTTTCCAAACTTGGTGCATGGCTTCTCCAGTTCCTTCACAGAGTGCCCATCCACAATTCATGTAGAGGGAGCACTTCACTTCATCCTTCCCGTTGCTTTCTGGCACTTTCGCTCCTCTGATGTTCCTGTTCTGTCTGAGTTTGGCGAGGAGCTCTATAACACAAATGAAGGTGCAAGTGAGCTGCCCTGCCTAACACCCAACACGACAGGGAAGGGGTCAGTTTTCCATCTTTTAAGCAACGCAGAGCTAGAGATATCCCTATACATTGTTGTCACCATGTCGCAAAAAAGTCATTCAGTCCCAGTGCTCTCAGTGTTAGGTCCATGAACTCGTGGGAAACAGGGTCAAAGGTATTTTCCTGGTCTAGACTAACAAAGGCTGCCTTTACACTTTTAGCTCTTTCACGTACTCGATCTTTTCCTGAACCAGGGCCAGAATGTCCGAAAGTTGCAGACCCAATGTCCCACAAGACAGGTCAGGGTGAACTATCTTTGCTATTACCTTCTTTAGGCAGTTAGCTATTCCCTCCCTGGGATTTTTTAGTCCACATTAAGGAGCAAGATGCAGTTCTTGAGGTCCTCTCTCTTTTCCTTCTACTTGCACAAAAGCGTTATCATGCCTTCACGCAGGGATTGTGACATACTGCCCTTGCCTACCATTTCCTCTCAAAGGTCCAACAAATCTGGCCCAATAATATTACCACAGTTCAACATAAAGTTCCATTCGGAGACTATCGCTTCCAGGTTCTTGCCTCTCTTGGAGGTCGTGGCGGACAAGTGCAGCTCTTCCAGGGTGAAGTGTGTGTTCAGGCCCTCTCTCTCTTTCGAACCCCGTGGCTTTGAGATGGCCTCCAGGAAACTGTCCGACTGGGATCTCTCTGACCACTTCAGTGAGTAAAGCTTGCCATAATAGTCAGTCACAACTCTCATGACGTGCTCATTCCCACTTTGGAGGTTGCCCTCAGAGTCCCAAAGCTCCACTAGCAGGGTGTGAACCAAGTGAAGTTTCTTAAAGAACGAGATGCATGTCTCATCCTTCTTGAGGTTCTCGATTCTGGTCCGGAAGATGATTTTCCTAGATTCCTCCCTGAAGTGCTGTGAGAGCCCTTTTCAGGTTTCTCCTAGCTTGTCATCCAAGTCCCATCCTCTGAGCTTGAGTTCATATAGTTTCTTTAGTCTGCTTTGCAGCCTCCTGAACTCACTCAACAAGGTTTGTGAAGATATGCTGTTGTACCAATGCCCTGAAATGGAGTTATGAATTTTTGGAGTTCCCATTGCTTTTCCAGCATTTGTCCATAAAAGTCAGAGTGAGCAAACAAAGATGTACTCCCAGCTGTAACAGGGGCAATAGGTTTTGATTTGCGAAATTCCATTTGTGTATGTCATCATATCATTTGTACATTGTGTCTTCACCAGCTCTTGTTTCGTATCCACATAGTGGACCACAGTTTCTTCTCAGTGTTTTCGTTTAAATCTCTAGCAGAGTGGGTTCACAATTACCCTCCGCAGTTGATACCTCGTTAACCATTTGTGAGCTACGGCTAGCACTAATCCCAGGTATGCCTTCTTTAGTGGCTACAAGTACTTGTTGCTGACAATCTGCTGTGGTTTCTCCATGCAAATATCCAGTTTATTTTGCGATGAAGGAGGCCCATTAGAAGGTCCATTAGCAGGCGTACCGAGACAAATATGTGGACAGATATTCAAAGGACTATCCCTATTACCCCTTACAGTCATGCATGGACCACTTTATCTCCATCGTCTGAGTATTTCCAAAGTCAGATTTTAGGGTATCCTTTTTTAATGTGTTATCCTCTTTTTCCTTTTTTTCTCAAACTAGGAAAATAATTGGTTTGTTTAATACACTATCTCCAGCCAGGTTAGATATGTGCATCTTTGGCTTAGCACCAGGGTTGGACATCTGTTTGCTGTGTATCACAACATCGACCACCTGTACCTATATGTTGGGGGCACTCATAATATGGCTATCTTGATTTATTTTCATGTTGTCTGATACTGGTTAGTTAAATTTAGCCCACCCAACAGCCACACCCATGTTGCTCCCACTAATTTCAAGTGCACACACTATTTCACAGCCTTTTTTCACTGCACCAGGTAACTTATAAGTCACCTATATGCCTTACCTTCATTTACTGAAGGCTAGGCGCAAAGTTACTGTGTGTGAGGGCACCCTTGCACTAGCAAAGGTGCCCCCATGTGGTCCACGGCCAATTCCCCGGACTTCATGAGTGCGCGGACACCATTATAAATGTGCACTACATATATCTCAATACATATATGTAGCTTCACAATTGTAACGCTGAATATGGCCATGTGAGATGTCTAAGATCATGAAATTGACCCTCCAATCCAAATATGGCATTAGGTGGCCAATTCCATGCACCCTGGTGGCTCCACCATGGGCCCCCAGTACTGCCAAACCAGCTCTCTGAGGTGTCCACTGCAGCCCCAGCTGCTGCCACCTCACAGACAGGTTTCTGCCCTCCAGGGAACTGAGCAACTCAATCCCAGGAAGGTAGAACAAAGCATTTCCTTTAGGAGAGGAGTATTACACCCTCTCCCTTTGGAAATAGGTGGTACAGGCATGGGACAATGCCTTCCTTGTATAATCCAGTCTACACCGGTCCAGGGACCCCCAGTCCTTCTCTGGTGCAAAACTGGACAAAGGAAAGGGGAGTGACCACTCCCCTGTCCATCACTTCCCCAGGAGTGGTGCCCAGAGCTCTTCCAGAGTGTCCCTGGCATTAGCTATCTTGGATTCCAAGGTATGGGGACCCCCTGGAGACTTCTGAGTGGCCAGTGCCAGCAGGTGACATCAGGGACCCCTCCTGATAGGTGCATAGTGGGTAGATAGCAAATCCCAATCTCAGGGCTATTTAGGGTCTCTCCTCTGGGTGTTTCCTCAGACTCGGTTTGCAAGATTTCTCCAGGACTCCTCTGCATCCTCTGATTCAGCTTCTGACCATCAGATCAACCGCAGACTGCTCCAGGAACAGCTATAACTGCAACAAAAGTATCCAGGAAGACTCCTGTGACCTTCAACTTCAGTTCCAGGCAGCAATTGCAACAGTTTCCGAGTTGTTCTCCAGTGGCGTGGGATCCTCCACTTTAGTGCTGCGATGACTGCACTTTGCAACTCCTTTGTCTCCGTGTCCTTAGACTCCTGTGGAAGCTGCCTGGTCTTTTGAGGGCTCTCTGAAGTGATGAGAGCCACCTCTGTCTCCTCAGTCTGAGTAGAGACCTTCAGCTCCCTCCTGGGTCCAGGCAGCTCCTCTTTGGCGCAAACTGCGTACTTGCATGAACCAAGGCTTGTTGGCAGAATCCAGCGACGCAAACAGCCTGCATCCAACAACTCGATGTGGGACATCTCTTGCACCAAGCAGGAACCCGCAGCTATCCTTTCTGTACTTTTCTTCCAACTGGAGACTCTACGTTTGCACCTTCTTCCAGGTAGGCAGAGGCTCCTGTTCTTTCTGGACTCTTCTTCGATTTCTGGACTTTGTCTCCTCTCTCCATAGGTCTTCAGGTCCAGGAATCCACCATTGGTTGCTTGCAGTCTTGCCTGGTTCTTGCATAATTCTTCATCACGACTTGTAATGTGTTCTGAGGAAACTTGCTGTACTTTACTCCTGCTTCCTGGACTCTGGGGTGGGGTATTTTACTTACCTTTGGTGTTTTCCTACACTCCCCGTGTCCCTCTACATACTACACATGACTGGGGGGAATTAGACGTTCGCATTCCACTGTTCTAGTATATGGTTTGTGTTGCCCCTAGGCCTATTGCAATCTATTGTATTTTCTACTGTTTGCACTTTTCTATGACCATTTACTTATCTGGTTTTGGTTACTAGTGTATATATTATGTATAATACTTACCTCCAGAAGGAGTAGTGCCTCTAAGATATTTTTGACCTTGTGTCACTAAAATAAAATACCTTTATTTTTGGTAACACTGAGTGTTGTCTTTTATTGGGTATAAGTGATCCTTTAACCATAGTGGTATTACAGGAGCTTTGCATGCCTCCTAGTTCAGTCTTGGCTGCTCTGCTACAGGTACCCCTAGGCAGCCTAAGCTGCTAGACACTGCCTACATTTCACTAATAAGTGATAACTGGACCTGGTATAATGTGTATGTACCTTAGGTACCCACTACAAACCAGGCCAGCCTCCTACAGTGGTGGTGCAGCGGTGGGATAAGTACTTGCAATTGCTTTACCACTTTGTTACTAATGCTTTTCACAAGAAAAGTGTACTCCAAATACTTAGAGCTATATACAATTTTACTTAGCAGTCATTTTTTCATTTCCAAAAAGTTCTTTCAAACTTTTTAAAAGTTTTACAAAGTTCTGAAAAGTTTTTATTTTCTTCTAAAAAGTTAGGTGAAATAGTTTGCTTACTTCTTACTCTTTTCTCTAACCTTTTTTATTACTATATCTTCTATGGAAGCAACATTTCAAAAGTCTGAGGCATCTCTGTTTAGAAAGAAGCTTAGGGATTGGGAAGAACCCTAACAAGAATTTCCTTTTTAATCTTCTCCTACAGGATGACCAGGAGCATCCTAATGGTCAGGTACAATCAGAGAAAGAGGTAGAGGGGGATTTTACCCACGTAGATTCAGGGGAGGGCCCTTCCATAGATCTTTCCTTTAACAGACCTCTTAGTGTCGCTGGTAGTGGGAAGGGGTCACACACAGGTAGGGCGCCCTTCACACTTAGAGGCCATGTCACTAGAGTAACACAAGTTAGGAAAAGGTCAACCTCTGCTCATTCCTATGTCACTTCTGTGTCAGAAGTGTCCCACACATCCAACCCTGAGGATCAGTCCCTAAATAGGGAACTCAGAAAGCTAAAGTTGGAGGAGGCCAGACTGAGGCTACAGCAGCTACAGTTGGCCTTAGATAGGGAATCCCTATCTGTGGAAAGGGAAGGACAGGGGTTTGGATTAGTTCCCCATGGTGGCAGCAGCATCAGTAGTTTCAGAAGTTCCAGTGTTAGAGAAAACACATTTGACTCTAAAAACCTGCACAAAATTGCCCCCCCTTACAAGGAGGGGGAGGACAGTTACAATTGGTTTGCTGCACTTGAGAGGGCCTGTAAAGTTCAGAGGGTCCCTCAGGTACAGTGGGCTGCTATTCTGTGGTTGTCCTTCTCTGGCGAGGGAAGAGATAGACTCCTTACTGTGAGAGTAGATGACTCAGACAATTACAATGTTCTGAAGACTGCACTCTTGGATTGATTTGGCTTACTCACTGAACAATATAGGATTAAGTTCAGAAAAAACAGAAAAGAGTATTCACAAGATTGAATAGACTTTGTGGAATGTTCAGTGAAGGCCTTAGGCTGGTTGCATGGCAGCGAGGTGTTGATTATGAAAGCTTATATAATCTGATCTTGAGAGAGCATATTCTGAACAAATGTGTGTCTGATTTGTTGCACCAATATCTTGTGGACTCAGATGAAGGCAGACAAATGGGTCAGAACAAGGGTGAGCAGAAAAGCTCATACAGGGGATGAAAAGGACAGCAAGAAGGATGGTAAGTCACATGACAAGGGTGGGGACAAACATCAAAAGTCATCAGAGTCTTCATCAGGCCCACAAACATCCCCTGGGGTGATGGGCCCAAGCCCTCCTATAACAATCAGAAAAAGCCTTGGTGTTATTTATGTAAGAACAAAGGACATTGGGCAAGTGATCCCCGTTGTCCTAAGAGAAATACAAAACCTCTCACCACCACAACACCCTCTGCTTCCACTAGTGCCCCTAGTAATAACAGTGGTGGTGGGAAACACTCTACAAATAGCCAAACAAAGGGTGTAGCTGGGCTCACTTTTGGTAATGTAGTGGGGGTTAGTCTAGTTAGGGAGACCACTGAGGCGGTTTTAGTCTCTGATGGTGGCATTGACCTTGCCACCTTAGTTGCTTGTCCCCTTAATATGGATAAGTACAAGCAACTACCCCTAATAAATGGTGTTCAGGTTGAGGCCTACAGGGACACAGGTGCCAGTGTCAGTATGGTGATGGCGAAACTGGTTGCCCCTGAGTAACACCTACTTGGTCATCAGTGTCAAGTTACTGACTCCCATAACAACACTGTTAGCCACCCCATGGCTGTTGTGAATCTCAATTGGGTGTGGTTACTGGTCCTAAAAAGGTTGTGGTATCCACTGACTTCTTTGTAAAATGTCTATTGGGCAATGATTTGGAAAGTTATTCTTGGGCTGAAGTGGAGTTGGAGGCCCATGCAGCCATGCTGGGCATACCAGGGCATATATTTGCTCTCACCAGGGCTCAAGCAAAGAAGCAACAATGGTCCAAGTGCTCCCAAAAACCAGGGGTAGAAAGGGCGAACCCTTGTCCACTAGCCCTCCCTCTCCAGACGATTCCCCTTTTGATGAGAAGGAGTCAACTCCTTGTGCAGAACCTACACCAGAGTAGCTTCAGGCTGACACAGCTGAGCTCTTGGGTGCAGGGGGGCCAGCCAGGGAGGAACTGAGTGTGGCACAGCAGACCTGTCACACACTAGAGGGTCTAAGACAATAAGCTGTCGAACAGAAAAATGGGGATATCAGTGACTCACATAGAGTTTTTGGGGAGAACAATCTCCTTTATACTGAGGCAAGGGACCCTAACCCTGGTGCTACCAGATCACTGGTCGTTCCCTTGCAGTATAGGGGATTCCTCCTAACTCTTGCAAATGATATTCCCCTGGCTGGACATATGGGACAAAGTTAAACCCGGGACAGTCTTGTCCCTCACTTTCACTGGCCTCATATGTCAGAAGAGACAAAAGAGTTCTGTGACTCTTGTGTGACTTGCCAAGCCAGTGGCAAAACTGCTGGCACCCCAAAGGCCCCCTTAATCCCACTTTCAGTGGTTCAGGTGCCTTTTAAAAGGGTAGGGTTTGATAATCTTGGCCCCTTTGACCCTCCAACTGCTTCTGGTAATAGGTTCATCTAAGTGGTAGTAGACCACGCTACAAGATACCCAGAAGCCATCCCCTTAAGTACCACTACAGCTCCTGCAGTGGCAAAGGCCCTCCTGGGAATATTTTCCGGGGTGGGCTTTCCTAAGTAGGTAGTATCAGAGAGTGGTAATAACTTCATGTCTGCATACTTAAAGCTGTGTGGAAGGAGTGTGGTGTGACCTATAAATTCACCACACCCTATTATCCACAAACAAATGGACTGGTTAAGAGAGTTAATAAAACGCTCAAAGGCATGATCATGGGACTCTCTGGAAAAACTCAGAAGGAGATGGGATGTCCTCCTGCCATGCCTCTTTTTTGCCAATAGGCAGGTACCCCCAAAAGGAGAGGCTACAGCCCATTTGAACTCCTCTTTGGTCACCCTGTTAGGGGTCCCCTTGCTCTTGTGGAAGAGGGGTGGGAACAACCCTTGAAGCCCCCTAAACAAGACATTGTGGATTATGTACTTGGCCTAAGATCAAGGATGGCTGACTACATGAAAAAGGCCACTAAAAACCTTCAGGCCAGCTAAGACCTTCAAACGCAATGGCATGACCAGAAGGCTGTCCTGACTGACTACCACCCAGGACAGAACTTGTGGATTTTGGAGCCTGTAGCACCAAGAGCACTCCAAGACAAATGGAGTGGCCACATCTTATTGTGGAGAAGAAGGGTGAGGTCACCTATTTGGTAGACCTTGGCACTGCCCGAAGTCCCCTCAGGGTACTTTGTCAACCGTCTTAAACCCTACTATGATAGGGCAGATTTGACCTTACTCATGGCCACAGATGAGGGTCAGGAGGAAGAGAGTGACCATCTCCCTGACTTCTTCTCCAACACTAAAGCTGATGGCTTAGTGGAAGGAGTTGTACTTGCAGACTGCCTCACAGCAGAGTAGATTGAGGACTGCAAGATTTTACTAGGCCAATTTTCTGAACTCTTTTCACGCACACCTGGTACCACTACATACCATTGATACTGGAGACAGTTTGCCTGTGAAAAGTAAGATTTATAGGCAGCCTGATCATGTTAGAGACTGTATTAAATCTGCGGTTCAGAAAATATTGGACCTAGGTGTTATTGAGCGCTCAGACCCAAGCCTCATAGCAAAGATGGAAAGTGAGAAATGTGTTTTGTACAGACTACAGAGGGCTTAATACTGTAACAAAAGCAGATGCTCACCCTTTAGCCAGGGCAGATGATCTCCTAGATAGACTGGCATCTGCCAACTAACTAAGCACCTTTGATTTGACTGCAGGGTTTGGGCAGATCAAAATATCAGAGGATGCTAAGCCAAAAACTGCATTTTCAACCAGTGGACGGCATTGTCAATTTACAGTCACACCCTTTGGTCTGAAAAATGCACCTACCACTTTCCAGAGGCTGGTGAACAGAGTCCTCCAAGGTCTGGAAGCTTTTTTAGTGCAGCATACTTAGATGATATTGCTGTATTTAGCTGCACCTGGGATGACCAACTGGTCCATCTCTGTTAAGTTTTGGAGGCCCTCCAAAAGGCAGGCCTAATTATCAAGGCTTCAAAGTGCTAGATAGGGCAGGGGAAAGTGGTTTATATGGGCCACCTGGTAGGTGGAGAACAGATTGAACCACTACAGGGGAAGATACAGACTATTTTAGACTGGGTTCCCCCTACTACTCAGATCAGGTCAGAGCCTTTCTTGGTCTCACTGGGTATTACAGAAGGATCATTAAAAACTATGGCTCCATTGTTGCCCTTCTTAATGACCTCACCAGGAAGAAGATGACTAAAAAGGTATTGTGACAGCTAACTGTCAGAAAGCTTTTGATGAGCTTAAGCAGGCAATGTGCTCTGCAACTGTCTTGAAGATCCCAAACTACTCCAAAAAATGCATTGTCCAAACAGATGCTTCTGAATTAGGGGTAGGGGCTGTACTATTACAACTTAATTCAGAGGGCCAGGATCAACCTGTTGCTTTTATCAGCAGGAGATTGACCCCTAGAGAAAAGCATTGGTCCACCATAGAAAGCCTTGAAGAAGCTGAGACCTACTTGTTTGGGACTCACTTCATTGTTCAAACAGACCACAAAACTCTATTATGGCTTCAACAAATGAAAGGTGAAAACCCTAAATTGTTGAGGTGGTCCATTTCCCTACAGGGTATGTACTTTACAGTGGAATATAGACCTGGGAGTCCTACTCCAATGCAGATGGATTGTCCAGATATTTTCACTTAGACAATGAAGACTCATCTGGGCAAGGTGGTTAGCCTTATTGTCCCTCGTTTGGCGGGGGTTGTGTAGGAAAGTACTATCTTTCTTGGCATGTTACCCCCACTTTTACCTCTATGTAAGTATGTTTTTGCCTGTTTCACTGGGATCCTTCCTGCTTGTCAGGACCCCATTGCTCATAGTTAATGGCCTAATGTGTGTGTGTATAGTGCTTAACTGTGTCACTGAGGCTCTGCTAACCAGAACCTCAGTGCTTATGCTCTTTCTGCTTTCCAATTTGTCACTATAGGCTAGTGACTTAATTTACCAATTTCAATTGCCACACTGGATCCTCCTTATAAGTCCCTAATATATGGTACCTAGGTACCAAGGGCATTGGGGTTCCAGAAGATCCTTAAGGGCTTCAGCATTTCTTTTGCCACCCATAAGGAGCTCAGACAAACCCTTTCACAGGACTGCCACTGCAGCCTGCGTGAAATAGTACATACATTATTTCACAGCCATTTTCACTGCACTTAAGTAACTTATAAGTCACCTATATGTCTAACCTTCATTTAATGAAGGTTAGGTGCAAGGTTACTAAGTGTGAGGGCAACCTTACACAAGCAAAGGTGCCCCCATATAGTCAGGGCCATCTCCTGGGACTTTGTGATTGTGGGGACACCATTACACGCATGCACTGCATATATGTCAATACCTATATGTAGCTTCACAATGGTAACTCCGAATATGGCCATGTGAGGTGTCTAAGATCATGGATTTGTACCCCCATTCAAAATCCGGTATTTGGGAGCCAATTCCATGCATCCTGGGGGCTCCACTATGGACCCCCAGTACTGCCAAACCAGTTCTCTGAGGCTTGCAATGCAGCTATAGCTGCTGCCACCTCACAGACAGGGTTCTGCCCTCCTAGGGTATGAGCAGCTCAGTCCCAGGAAGGCAGAACAAAGTATTTCCTTTGGGAGGAGGGTGTTACACCCTCCCCCTTTGGAAATAGGTGTAACAGGCTGGGGAGAGGTAGCCTCCCCCAGCCTCTGGAAATGCTTTGAAGGGCACAGATGGTGCCCTCCTTGCATAAGCCACTCTACAAGGTGTGGGGACACTCTGGAGGCCTCTAAGTAGCAAGTGCCAGCAGGTGACGTCAGAGACCCCTCCTGATAGGTCCAAACCTGATGAGGTAACCAATCCCCCTCGTAGGGCTATTTAAGGTCTCTCCTGTGGGTTCTCTTCAGGTTCTACTTGCACGTTTCCAGCACGAATTCTCTGCAAGTACTACTTCATCCTTTAACCTCAGTTCAACCACAGACTGCTCCAGCAACTGTTGTAATAGCAACAAAGCATCCAGAAGGGCTACATTTCCTCTGCAACTTCAGCTCCAACTAGCAACTGTAACAGTGTGCACACTTTGGGGACTCCCTGTCTTCACCCTGCACCAGAAGGACCAAAGAAATCTCCTGTGGAGTGATGGAGTCACTTCCCTGCTCAAGCAGGCACCTTCTAAGTTAACAACTGTTTTTCTTGGACTCCTCTCTTGGCATCGAGCCTGCTCCTTGGAACAAAGAGGGTGGACCCCTTCGACACAGACTGTCCTAAGGTCCTGCTGTCCCAATTTGGAGGAGGTAGGACCTTGCCTTCCCTGAGTAAGACAGTACCCCTTTGCACTGCGTATTAATCACCTTCTGAGGCCCCTATTTGCAATCTTCCTTTGTGCACAGTCTGGCCCAGGTCCCAGGACGCTATCCTGTTATGCTTAACTCACTAAGTTGACCTCCGGTGGCATGGAGGAAATCTCCTGTGAAGTGAAGGAGTCACTTCCCTGCTCACACAGGCACCTTCTAAATTGATGACCAGTTATCTTGGACTCCTCTCCTGGTGGCGAGTGTGCTCCTTGGAACACAGAGGGTGGACCCCATCGCCACACTGTCCTGAGGTCCTGCTGTCCCAATTTGGAGGAGGTAAGACGTTACCTTCCCCGAGAACGACAGTACCCCTGTGCGTAGCGTCTTGTTCACCTCCTGAGGCCTCTATGCACTATTTGAAAAATTCCTTTGTGCACAGCCTGGCCCAGTTCCCAAGCACTCTATCCTGCGACGCTCAACTTGCTGAGTTGTTCTTCGGTGGCGTGGGACCTTCCTTTGGAGCACTGCACCAACCGCATTTTGCACCTCCTTTGTCCCCATGTCATGGCACCCCCGTGTGTGCTATCTGGTGTTCTAAAATGCAGAGAGACCCCTTTTTCCTCCTCACACAGAGTTGAGGCCCCCAGGTCCCTCCTGGGTCCAGATAGCGCCAACTTGACCCAAAACGTGACTTTGCCGGAACAAATGCTTTTCTGGAGGAATCCAGCACCAAAACTCACCTGCATCCAACTTCACAATGTGGGACATCCTTTGCATCATGCAGGAACCTGGTGGCATCTTCCTCGGGTGCATTCTGCAGTCTTCGTCCAACCGGGGACTCTTCTTTTGCGCCCTCTTCTAGGTTGGCAGGGGCTCCTGCCCTTCTGCCCTTCTGGAACTTCTTTCGACTTCTGGACTTGGTCTCCTTTCTGTGCAAGTCTTCAGGTCCAGGAATCCACCATTTGTTGTTTGCAGTCTTGCTTGGTTCTTGCAATAACTCTAATCATGACTTGTAGTGTGTCCTAAGGAAACTTGCAGTGTTTTACTCCTGCTTTTCTGGGCTCTGGGGTGGGGTAATTTACTTACCTTTAGCGGCTTTTCTGGGCTCTGGGGTGGGGTAATTTACTTACCTTTACCGTATTCTTACTCTCCCAGCGATTCTGCACATACTACACTTATATAGGGGGGGAATTCATGGTTCGCATTCCACTTTCTTAGTATGTGGTGTGTGTTGCCCCTACACCTATTTTCTCCCATTTCATTCTATAGCACTGCCTATTGTTTGCACTGTCCTATTCCTAATTACTTACTTACCTTATTTTGGTGTCTAGTATATATATTGTGTATAATACTTACCTCCAGAAGGAGTATTGCCTCGAAGATATTTTTGGCCTTGTGTCACCCAAATAAACTACCTTTATTTTTGGTAACACTGAGTATTGTCTTTACTTGTGTCGAAGTACTGTGTAACCATAAGTGGTACTGGAGGAGCTTTGCATGTCTCCTAGTTCAGCCTAATCTGCTTTGCTATAGCTACCTCTATCAGCCTAAGCTGCTAGAACACTTCTACATTTCATTAATAAGGGATAACTGGACCTGGTGTAAGATGTAAGTACCCAAGGTACCCACTACAAACCAGACCAGCCTCCTACAGCAACTGCTAGGACGAAGGATGAGAGCCAACTGATCTCTCTCCTAGCAACCCAGGGAAGTTCCAAAAGACTGTGGAATGCATAAGGCATTCTTTACACAATTAAGGCTAAGGTGCACAAATTAAGAGAGAAATAAAGTGGAGCTATAACAAACACATAAAGTAAGATGACTAAACTATAATATGCTAAAATACTACATCATATTCCCCCCATAAAATATTAGGTCAGATCATAATCCTATGTGCTGAAACCTCTGAACTAGGAAATCCATTATCATCAGATACAGAATCGTCGTTAATGTTTTCATGCTTACATCCCCGTAAACAACTGGTAGATGGAATCACAGGTAGGTCAAATGAAGAATGATCACCAGGATTACTTTCTGGAGGCATGTCAGTACTTGAAATTTGAACTTCATAAAACACAGTCTTTGTGCATGTTTAATAATCTCTAACTGAGCATCAGAAATGTGTACTAACCTACTCTTATTCCACCAACCCTTATCGTGTAATAGCATAGCATGTCCCCCCACATTTTCAATTTTAACAGGAGACATAAACATAGATTCTCCCTTTATCACTTTGAAGGGTTTTTTAATGAGCACCCAGTTACCCGTAATGAATTCTTTGTTGGAAGTGTTTTTGGAAACATCATTCTATTTTTTTTGTTTTTATTGTTTCATTTGCACTCTATCTTTCAATGCAAATTATTTCGAGAAATAGCGATTGCGCAACTTGGAATGAGACTGATCATTAAGCCAGGTAGATACAATCTTAGAGTTACACTTCCTCCCTCTCGACAATTTGAAAGGAGTGAAACCTGTGGTGAAATGTGGTGTAGCAGACATTTTCTCTTTTAAAAACTGTTTAACAACAATGCCTGCTGATGAAGCAGACTGGATACCTGCTTTGAGAAAACGGTTCGCTCTTTCAACCAAACCATTGGAAAAAGGATTGTACAGTGCAGCCTGAACATGCTTAATGTCGTATTTGCAAAGAAATGTTTTCATTTCAGTGGAGACAAAGTGTGTGCCATTGTCTGTTACAATTTCTTTAGGAGTGCCTGCCATGAAAAAGACATCCTGAGTAAATTGCAACTCACTTTGTGTACAGGGGACTCAACAAATGAATAGATCAATTTAGAGAAATAATCTACTAATACAATTATAAATCTGACACACAATGGTAATAAGTTGAAGGGACCTGGAAAGTCCAAAACAAGTTTTTGCCAAGGTTGTTCAGGAGATGGAACTTGATGAAGAGGTTTTTCAACCAATTTCCAATGTTTATCAGAAATTAAGCACTGTGGACACAAATTAATGAAGAATGTAACTTGCTAATTCGTTGTAATCGCTAGGTGTCCTTCATGTGCCAATGTGATTAACTTGTGTCTCAGGGAACTAGGAGGAATAAAACAACTATTCCTAGTGCACATCATTTTCAATAGATAGTTCAGTAGCAACGTGAGCAAAAGGTCTTAAATTGTCTGATAAGTTGCAAACTGGGGGCCAACTTTAAAAAAAAAAATCCATGACTTTAATAAGAATTTGATCTTGGGCAGTGGCATCCACCCAATCCTTCTCAGTAATGGAACCTTAACTATTAGATAAAGCATCAATCTGTGCTACAGCAGATTCAGAGTGTTAGACCAGACTGCCTTAGGGCGGTCACCCCCAACTTTTTGCCTGACTCACTCCACTTTTTGATACTGCTTTTGCCGGTTTTAGGACTCTGTGCACTTCACCACAGCAAACCAGCAGAACTCAGCTTTCTGAGTTCCCTATCAAGGGACTGGCCCTCAGGGTTAGATGTGTGTGACACCTCTGAGACAGAAGTGACACGGGAATTGGCAAAGGCAGATCTTTCCCTAACTTGAGTTACTCTAGTTACCTGGCATCTAGGTGTGAAGGGAGCCCTACTGGTGTGTGACCCCTTCCCACTCCCAGCTACACTAGGGGGTTTGTTGATTGGAAGATCAGTGGAAGGACCCTCCTCAGGATTCTCAAAAAGCTCTGCTGAGTCTGCCTGGTTGGAATCTTCCTCTAACTCCCCCTCTGGCTGTACTTGACTAGTGCTAAGTCCCTGGTAATCCTTCAAGAGGAGATTTAAGAGGAATTCCTTATTAGGGTTCTTCCCAATCCCTAAACTTATTTCAATGCAGAGAACCCTCAAGCTTTTAAGATTCAAACTTTCATAGTTTGTCTTCACAACTCTAGGGGTAGCATCTGCAACAGACATGTTGACAGAAAGAGTTTAGGAAAAAGAGAATCAAGTTAGTAAGCTATTAGGCCTAACTTTTTAGAGAAAAGAAAACTTTTAGAAAGTTTTAAAGAACTTTTTAGAAAGTTAAAAGTGACTTCTAGGTTCAATGATGTATAGCTCTAAGTACTGGAGCAAGCTTCTCTTGTGAAAAGCACTAGTAACAAAGTGGCAAAGCAATTGCAAGTACTTATCCCACCACCGCACCACCAATGTAGGAGGCTGGCTTGGTTTGTAGTGAATACCCTAGGTACTTAGACCTTGTACCAGGTCCAGTTATCCCTCATTATTGGAATGTAAATGCTTAGGCTGAACTAGGAGACATGTAAAGCTCCTGCAATGCCATTATAATTACACAGTACTTATACACAATAAAAGACAATACTCAGTGTTACTAAAAATAAAGGTACTTTATTTTAGTGACACACGGCCAAAAATATCTTAGAGACAATACTCCTTTTGGAGGTAAGTATTAGACACAATATATAAACTAGAGACCAAAATCAGGTAAGTAAACAGTCACATAATAGTGCAAACAGTAGAAAATACCATAGAATGCAATAGGAAGAAATAGGTCTAGGGGCAGCACAAACCATATACTAAGAAAGTGGAATGCAAATCACAAATTCTCCTCTAGGCAACTGTAGTGTGTAAAACAGTGCTGGGAGTGTAAGACATTCACAAAGGTGAGTAAAATACCCCACCCAGAGCCCAGGAAAGTAGGAGTAAAGTACTACAAGTTTCCTCAGGACACACTACGAGTCGTGATTAGAGTTATTGCAAGAACCAAGCAACAAATGTTGGATTCCTTGACCTTAAGACCTGTGAAGAGAGGAGACCAAAGCCAGAAGTCGCAGAAGATTCTAGGAAGAACAGGAACCCCTGCCAACCTAGAAGATGGTGCAAAAGTGGATTCTCAGGTAAGAAGAAGAGTTCAGAAGAGCATAAAAGAAGATGGCTGTGGGTTCCTGCGTCAAGCAGGAGATGTTCCACATCGAGTTGTTGGATGCAGGCTGTTTGCATCGCTGGATTCCGCAAACAAGCCTTGCTTCACGCAAGTACGCAGTTTGCATCAAAATGGAGGTGCCTGGACCCAGGAGGGACCTGGGGGTCTCAACTCGGACTGTTGAGGCTGGTTGTTTCTGGAGTTTGCCCCCCCTCGTTGGAGGGCCAGTTGAGGCATTGTGAGGCCCCTGTTTTCCGTGCAGTGGAGCGCAGAGTGCCCCTTATGGCACAGGAAGTTCCCTTCTTCATAAACGCAGGTACTTTCCTTGGACATACCTAATTCGGATGTTCCTAATATGAACTTGTTAGAAATGGAGTCTTTGGTTGGCAGTCAGGTTACCCCCTGTCCAAGCAAGGACCCTCACTCTAGTTAGGGTAAAAGAGAATCACCCTCAGCTAACCCCTGCTTGCCCCCTTGGTAGCTTGGCACGAGCAGTAGGGTTAACTTAAGAGTGCTAGGTGTAAAGTATTTGTACCAACACACACAGTAACTTAATGAAAACACTACAAAATTACATAACAAAAGTTTAGAAAAATAGAGAATATTTATCTAAACAAAACAAAACCAAAATGACAAAAGTCCACAACACACAAGTCAAGTTATTAATTAAAAAGCAAAAAGAGTCTTCATGTAGTTTTAAACACACACTAAAACTGTTAGCGTGAAAATGTACCTTGGGTGCATCAAATATAACCCTGCACGGGCGAGTATGTGTCAAAAAGGGCTTGCAATATGTCGATTTCACTCACAAGCGAGACCTTGCGTTGTTTCTCCTTTCGTCTGGACAGGCGCGTTGTTTCTTCTCTCCGGAGGAGAGCAATGCATCGATCTTGTCAGCACTCTCGAGTCCGGGCAGGCCTTGCATTGTTTTTACACTCCCAGCGGTGTTTGCGTCGGAAGTCCAGCTGCACGATGATCCGAAAACCACGCAGCACAGGTTGTGATCTCACCAACCTCCGACAGCGATGCTGCGTGTCGTTTCTCCAGCTCGGTGCATCGATTCTTCGGTCGTGTTGCAGGCAAGCGTTGATTTCCCAGCCGCAGATCGGAATCACATCGTTCTTTTCCCCACACAGCGTTCTGTGCATGGATTTCTTCCTCTTAGGCCACCAGCTTCTTCTTTCAGGGTCCCAGGAACTGGATGGGCACTACTTGGCAGATTAGGAGTCTCTTCAGAGACACCGGATGTTGGCAGAGAGAAGTCTTTGCTTTCCCTGAGATTTCAAACAACAGGAGGCAAGCTCTAAGTCAAGCCCTTGGAGATCTTCACAAGATGGAAGGCACACATAGTCCAGTCTTTGCCCTCTTACTGTGGCAGAAGCAGCAACTGCAGGATAGCTCCACAAAGCACGGTCACAGGCAGGGCAGCTCTTCTTCCACAGCTTTTCATCTCTTCTCCAGGCAGAGGATCCTCTTGGTTTCCAGAAGTGTTCTCAAGTCTGTGGTTTTGGGTGCCCTACTTATACCCAATCTCTCCTTTGAAGTAGGCTTACTTTAAAGTAAAGTCTCTCTTGTTTGTGAAATCCTGCCTTGCCCAGGCCAGGCCCCAGACACTCACCCGGGGGTTGGAGACTGCATTGTGTGAGGGCAGGCACAGCCCTTTCAGGTGAGAGTGACCAAGGAAGATGTCAGTGGGTTCCTGCATGGTGCAATGGATGTCCCACGAAGAGTTGTTGGATGCAGGTGAGTTTTGGTGCTGGATTCATGCAACAAGCCTTGGTTCCGGCAAAATCACGTTTTGCATCAAAGTGGCGCTGTCTGGGCCCAGGAGGGACCTGAGGGCCTCAACTCTGTGTGAGGAGGAAGAAGGGTCTCTCAGCACTTCAGAGAGCCCTCAGAAGATCAGACAGCACCCACAGGAGTCCAAGGACACAGGGACAAGGGAGGTGCAAAATGTGGTTGGTGCAGCACTACAAAGGAGGTTCCCACGCCACCGGAGGTCAACTCAGTGAGTTAAGCATAACAGGATAGCGTGCTGGGGACCTGGGCCAGACTGTGCACAAAGGAAGATTGCAAATAGAGGCCTCAGGAGGTGAAGAATACGCGGTGCAAAGGGGTACTGTCTTACTCAGGGAAGGCAAGGTCCTACCTCCTCCAAATTGGGACAGCAGGACCTTAGGACAGTCTGTGTCGAAGGGGTCCACCCTCTTTGTTCCAAGGAGCAGGCTTGATGCCAGGAGAGGAGTCCAAGAAAAACGGTCATTAACTTAGAAGGTGCCTGCTTGAGCAGGAAAGTGACTCCACCACTCCACAGGAGATTTCTTTGGTCCTTCTGGTGCAGGATGAAGACAGGGAGTCCCCAGAGTGTGCACACCATGGAAACTGTTGCAGTTGCTGGCTGGAGCTGAAGTTGCAGAGGAAAAGTAGCCCTTGTGGATATTTTGTTGCTGTTACAGTGGTTCCTGGAGCAGTCTGCGGTTGATCCGAGGTCAGAAGTAGTAGTTGCAGAGGATTCCTGATGCGAACTTTCAAGCAGAATCTGAAAAGAAACCCACAGGAAAGACCCTAAATAGCCCTGAGAGGGAGATTGGCTACCTTATCAGGTATGGACCTATCAGGAGGGGTCTCTGACGTCACCTGCTCGCAGTGGCTACTTAGAGGCCTCCAGAGTGTCCCCACACCTTGCAAAGCAAGCTGGCTGAAGTCTGCGCCACACTGGAGGAGCTCTGGGTGCCACCCCCAGGGTGGTGATGGACAGGGGAGTGGTCACTCCCCTTTTCTTTGTCCAGTTTGGCGCCAGAGCAGGGACTGGGGGTCCCTGAACCGGTGTAGAGTGGCTTATGCAAGGAGGGCACCATCTGTGCCCTTCAAAGCATTTCCAGTGGCTGGGGGAGGCTACCTCTCCCCAGCGTGTTACACCTATTTCCAAAGGGGGAGGGTGTAACACCCTCCTCCCAAGGGAAATGCTTTGTTCTGCCTTCCTGGGACTGAGCTGCTCATACCTCAGGAGGGCAGAACTCTGTCTGTGAGGTGGCAGCAGCTATAGCTGCATTGCAAGCCTCAGAGAACTGGTTTGGCAGTACTGGGGGTCCATACGGAGCCCCCAGGATGCATGGAATTGGCTCCCGAATACCAGATTTTTAATGGGGGTACAAATCCATGATCTTAGGCACCTCACATGCCCATATTCAGAGTTACCATTGTGAAGCTACATATAGGTATTGACCTATATGCAGTGCGCCCGTGTGATGGCGTCCCCACACTCACAAAGTCCCAGGAGATGCTTAAGTGCAGTGAAAATGGCTGTGAAATAATGTGTGCACTATTTCACGCAGGCTGCAGTGGCAGTCCTGTGAAAGGGTTTGTCTGAGCTCCTTATGGGTGGCAAAAGAAATGCTGCAGCCCATAAGGGTCTCCTGGAACCCCTATGCCCTGGGTACCTAGGTACCATATACTAGGGACTTATAAGGAGGGCCCAGTGTGCCAATTGAAATTGGTAAATGAAGTCGCTAGCCTGTAGTGAAAAAATGTAAAGCAGAGAGATCATAAGCACTGAGGTTCTGGTTAGCAGAGCCTCAGTGACACAGTTAAGTACTATACACAACGCACATTAGGCCATAAACTGTGAGCTCTGGAGTCCTGACCAGCAGGATCCCATTGAGACAGGCAAAAGCATACTGACATACAGGAAAAAAAAGGGGGGGGGTAACATGCCAAGAAAGATGGTACTTTCCTACAGTTGCTCCTGCTGTGGGTCTGCTCTTTCAGACTTAAGAAAATAAAGAAGCTTTCCTGCATCCTTCTGGCGCGCTACTGTGGTCTTATTGAGCCCTCTTCCCTAATACTACAGATATGTAAGAGTTCTTAATTTGGCATGGGTTATGGGTGTTTATTTTGTTTTTGCTTGAAAGGTTGTTTGTATGCATTTCAATTGTTTACCAACTTGGCCAGCCAAGGATGCAGGCAGGAGTAGGAGTATAGCTTTAACATTCAATAAACAAAGTTAATCCTGAAAATGTTCCTGTAAATTCAATGATTCTATGAAAAAGGAGGATTATTTTGCCCAAATAAGTGCATAACAGTTAGTCAATTAATTTTAGGAGTATGTGTGACTAAAGACAATTAATTCTGTGGACTGTTCTTAAAAGAAAAGCATACTTTAAAACCTGGAGTATGACACAAAAACCACTTGGCAAAAACTTACTTTTGTATACCACACCTCTATTACTTCTAAGTGCTGTCAATAATAGGTCGTGTTATTATTCAAGTTCATGGTACTCAATTTACTGACCTAGGAAGTGCAGAGGTAGAATTGACCTTGCTGTGATTTGATCTTTTTCATCTCAATGAGCCATCGTGCAGCCAGTTGGCTACATACTGACAAACAACCAACAAAATATCATAAAACAACTTTTAGAAGAAAATTACAAATTAGTTATTTTTCTATCCTCAGTAAATGACGCATTTAAAATTCTAGGGAAGGTATGTTTATTTAGGATTTAGATAGAGCATTAGTTTCACAGAGCAGTTATTGGTAATTTCAAAAGAACATTTCAAGAGAAAAGGTTTGTCTCATAAACAATGCCACTCTGTTACACGATTTGAATTATTTTATTCTTCAAGAAGAATGCTTTTAACACAGGAATAGTTCCAATTCTTATTACTATGAAAATTCCAGTCATAGGATCAAAACAATTTCTGCCCCTGCATTCTGCTCATTTGTTTGTCCCAGGAGTTTTAATATTAGCATATTAGCAGTGATATGCTCACATCTCCATTTGAAAGGCTGTATCTGCTCGCTCACCCACTGAGCTGTTTAACCCTTAATTGCCTACAAGAACAAGCATTGGCAAAGTCAATAGGTCTCTCCTTTGCGACTTATTGGTGTTGTCAGTGGTTTTAACCATGCTGCGCAGCTTCTCTAATGGACACAATTATTAGGTTATGATGGGAGTGGCAACATTATCATATGACCTCTACTGTTGTATATAAACAAAGTTCATCTTGAAAGCTTTCTTGTTAATTCAGTGATTTTATGAAAAAGAAAGATTATATTGCCCAAATAAGTGCACAAGAATTAGTTAATGAATTTACAGGCTCTACAGAGACTAAAGACAATTAAGTTTGTGGACTCCTCTTAAAAGTAAAGCAAATTTTGAAGGCTGGAGTACCACAGAAAACGCATTTAGCAGTAGTGTATTTTTGTATACCACACTTCTATTATGTCCAAGTGCTGAAAATGATAGATCGTAGTATTATCCTCTTTCATGGTACTCAGTTTCCGACCTAGGAAGTAGGGAGGTAGGAGTCGATTTGATCTCATTTATCTAAAGGAGCCATCCTGCAAGCCAGTTAGCGACCCACTCACAACTAGCCATAACTCATTACTTTAAAAAACTCATAAAAAACATCTTAGAAAACAATCAAAAATGATTTCTTTTTCTATCCTTAGTAAATGATGCATTCAACATTTTCGGTAAGGTATAGTTATTTCTGATCTAGAGAATGAATTAGTTTCATAGGGACTGGTAATTTCAAAAGAACATTTCAAGAGAAACAGTTTGCCTCATAATTACTGCTACTCGGGGACACGTTTCGAATTCTGTTCTTCAAGAAGAATCCTTTTAGCAAAGGAATAGTTCCAGTTTTTATTATGAAAATTCCAGTTATAGGATCAAAAACAATTTCTTCCTCCTGGGTGTGTCTGGACAGCACACACAAGGCTTCCTAAATGCACGATTTTCTATTTATGTCCTCAAGCAAACTTCAGACCCCGATTATTATTCTTTATCAATCTACATTTCATTTATTTCTTCCATGTCTACCATAGTTATTGAGATTTAAAAAGAAATGGCAACCGGGGTACTTTCTCCTGCTACGCAATCAGAAAGGAAACAAAAGCTAGTACAGATGTGAAACAATGTACCCAAATGACAGTCACTTAAAATTATCTTTTTCTAGCAAATAGTTCTGTTATAAACCATAATATTGATTCTATAACGAAACAGAATTTTTTCTTACATGTAGAGATACATTTAAAATAGTTGTATTAGCATACATCAATTGTATCATACAAATGCAGCACGTGTATTAAAAAAACCTCACTCGCTGAACCCAAGGTGTAGACAACAATGCAAATGTGTATTCACCATCTCCATTTAAACGCTTAAAAACAAGCACAAGCATCAGGATCCATCCTATGAATTCAACAGAAAAAAATAGATCGGGTGTCTAGACTCAATAAATATTCATCCCTTGATTGCCCATAAGAACAAGCATTGACAAAGCAAGAGGTCTCGCCTTTGGGATCTATTGGTGTTGCCAGTGGTTCTAGCCATACTGCACAGCATCTCTCATGGTCTGCAGCATGGCTAATAAACAGGAAAAAGCCAGTTCGGTCGGCATTTTCTATACCAAGGCCAAGCAAGAAAGCAAGGCCTGAAAAGTCAGGTAACCTAAGTGCAGAACAGCATCCAGTCAAATTTGGGGCTGATCATGGGAATGAGGTACAATTTTAAGGGTTATTTTAACTATTCAGTAACAAAAAATTTACACAATAACTTGTAATTATCCAAGGTCCACAGCGGCGTTTTACTGCCAGAGTGGTCATGCGCAATTAAGATTAATAGTAAGTACATTTATGAATCCTGGGGAAGGAAACAGCACATCCATTTAATTAATCAACTTCTCCCAAGAGCACAATTATCTTTATCGTTCCATCGACTTCGCTCTTATAAGTCATGTGAATGTTACATTAAATATACGTTTCCAACGTAAACACTGTCAGTCCTCGCCCATTATATTTCTAACATAAAGCAGCTAAATTATTTAACGCCAAAAGACTGCTAGACTAAAGATGCTAAAGCCTTACTCCTTACTTGAATCCAAACATTATCACAAGAGACGTCTTCTGTATTCCTAACCTCTGCAGGCTCGCGGTTTTCCGCGGTTTGTCTAGATGAAAATGAAAGCCTCCTACTATTTTTAATGAAGGTTGTCCTTTCTAAACTAATATCGGGGTGGAAAAAGGAAGGTGGTGGCCAGATTGCGAATACATTCTGTACATTAGCGTGTTTTTAATATGCATCACTGCACTCCTTTGTTGCTGGATGAGATTGGAGGGTATCATTTATAATCCGCCCAACCTCCTACTTGGTGCAGGTTACAATACACGAAAAAACAGTGAATACAAATAACGTATAATATACACATTGGAGGGTGAAGGGATGAGGAGGGGCTAGCGGTCCCCTCCTGCTCCGCCATCTTGGAGGTTAGGGCTGTAAAACTCCCTCCCTTTACTCCTATATTAGGCCTATGACAGCACAGCTCGCCACCAGGTACAGTCTCTCTGAACACTGCTTTATTTTTAACCCCTTCGCTGCCAGGCCTTTTCCCCCTCTGGTGTCAGGCCTTTTTTAGACTATTTGGAACAGTTTGCGCTTAGGCCCTCATAACATTTTGTCCGCATAAGCTACCCATGCCATATTTGCATCCTTTTTTTCCAACATCCTAGGGATTCTTGAGGTACCCAGAGTTTGTGGGTTACCCTGAAGGAGACCAAGAAATTAGCCAAAACACAGCAAAAAGTTCGCTTTTTCTGTTTAAAATGGGGGAAATAGGGCCGCAGAAGAAGGCTTGTGGTTTTTTCCCTGAAAACGGCATCAACAATGGGTTTGCAGTGCCTAAAATCACCAGATTCCCAGCTTTCAGGAACAGGCAGACTTGAATCAGAAAAATGCATTTTTCAACACAATTTTGGCATTTTACTGGTACATACCCCATTTTTACTATTTTTTGTGCTTTAAGCCTCCTTCCAGTTAGTGACAGAAATGGGTGTGAAACCAATGCTGGATCCCGGAAAGCTAAACATTTCTGAACAGTAGACAACATTCTGAATTCAGAAAGGGATCCTTTGTGTAAATCCTACAAGGTTTTCCTACAGAAAATAACAGCTAAAATAAAATAATATTGAAATTGAGGTGAAAAAAACAGCCATTTCCCTCCACATTTTACTCTGTAACTTTTTTCTGCAATGTCAGATTGTACGTCAATATACCGTTAAGTCTGCTGGACTGTTCTGGTTGTGGGGATATATAGGGCTTGTAGGTTCACCAAGAGCCCTAGGTACCCAGAGTCAATAAATAAGCTGCACCTTGCAATGGGTTTTCATTCTATACCGGGTATACAGCAATTCATTTGGTGAAATATAAAGAGTGAAAAATAGGTATCAAGAAAACCTTTGTATTTCCAAAATGGGCACAAGATAAGGTGTTGAGAAGCAGTGGTTACTTGCACATCTCTGAATTCTGGGGTCCGCATACTAGCATGTAAATTACAGGGCATTTTTCAAATGGACGTCTATTTTACACACTGTCTTACATATGGAAGGAAAAAATGTAGAAAAAGACAAGGGGCAATAACACTTGTTTCTGCTATTCTGTGTTTTCCCAAGTCTTCCCAAAAAAAATGGCACCTCATTTACGTGGGTAGGCCTAACACCGTGACAGGAAAAGCAATATGGACACATCACATTTTTACATCGAAAACTGATGTGTTTTTTGGAAATTGCCAAGCTGTGTATTTTGATCTCTAGCTCAGCCGGTACCTAGGAAAACCTACCAAACCTGTGCATTGTTGAAAACTAGACACCTACGGGAATCCAGGATGGGGTGACTTGTGGGGCTCTCACCAGGTTCTGTTACCCAGTATTCTTTGAAAACCGCAAAAGTTGGCCAAAAAAACACTTTTTCCTCACATTTCAGTGACAGAAAGTTCTGGAATCTGGGAGGAGCCACAAATTTCCTTCCACCCAGCATTCCCCTAAGTCTCCCCATAAAAATGGTACTTCACTTGTGTGGGTAGGCCTAGTGCCGACAACTGGAAATGCCCCAAAACACAACGTGGACACATCACATTTTCCCAAAGAAAACAGAGCTGTTTTTTGCAAAGCGCCTAGCTGTGGATTTCGGCCTCTAGCTAAGACGACACCTAAGGAAACCTACCAAACCTGTGCATTTTTTTAAACTAGACATCTAGGGGAATCAAAGAGGGGGTGACTTGTGGGGCTCTCACCAGGTTCTGTTACCCAGAATCCCTAGCAAACCTCAAAATTTGGCCACAAAAAAATACCTTTTACTCACATTTCGGTGACAGAACGTTATGGAATCTGAGAGGAGCCACAAATTTACTTCCACCCAGCGTTCCCCCAAGTCTCTGGATAAAAATGGTATCTCACTTGTGTGGGTAGGCCTAGTGCCCGCAAAAGGAAATGGCCCAAAATGCTATCTGGACACATCAAAATAATCAAATACAAAATAACCTGTTTTTGTGGGGGACACCTGCATTTTTGGTCCTGGGCTCAGCAGCCATACTGGGAAACCTACCAAACCCAGACAGTTCTGAAAACGAAAACACCTGAGAGAGTCAAGGGAGTTGTGACTTGCGTGGATCCCCCAGTGTTTTCTTACCCAGAATCCTCAGCAAACCTCAAATTTAGCTTACAAAAATCATTTTTTTTCCACATTTCTGTGTGGTATCACCACACTGGGACGAATTTCCTACCACCCAACTTACCCTCAGTCTCCCAGTAAAAATGATAGCTCACTTGTGTAGGTGGGCCAAGTGCTTGTGACAGGGAAGAGCCAAAACATGTCAAAATTGAGGGGGAAACAAAAGGAGGTCCATAAGGGCTGTGTGAAAAAAAAAACATTTTTAGGCTGACAAGTGGGGAAGAATTCTTATCGGTATAGATGAGACAATGCTGGGTGGTAGGAATTTTGTGGATTCCTACAGATTCCAGATGGTTCCATCACAGAAATGTGGAAAAATTTGTGATTTCCAGCAAAGTTGGAGGTTTGCAGGGCATTGTGGGTAAGAAAATGGTGCAGGGTGCATGTGAAGCACACCACCCTGGAATCACCCAGATGTTTAGTTTTTAGATGTGTCTAGGTCTTGTGGATTTTTCTACATGGCAGTGTCCCAAAGTCCAAAATGTGCAGCCCTCACCATTCCAAGTGGGGCGATTTTGAGAGTTAGCCAAGCTCTCATGGGCCAATTGTAAAAGCAAAACCCAAAATAATCAAATGTCCTCTTGCTTGCCATGCAATAAAATGTTTTAGTGTGTGGGGGGACAGCTGAAAGACTGTTGCTCCCTTCAGTTGGGGTGGGGGCATAACCAGGCCCATACTGGTTAGGAGCCACCACCCTACTGTTTTTTTTATTTTTTTTATTCCCTGGTAGCTAGTAGACCTTCTGCCCCCCCCCCCGGGGTGTGGATCAGGGGTTATTGCCCCATCTGCCCACAGGTGGGCAGAACGACTTTGGCCCCATTTATTTGGGGTGGGGGTATGGCCACACCCGACCCTCTTATTTTGGGAAAAAATGTCGCTGGTGGGCTTTATGCACCCTTTGGGGGCAGATGGGCCTTCCAAAAATAGGCTGATCTGCCCCCAAGGGGGGAAGATGTGACCAACAATAATGTGCCCCCATGGGGAGCGACCCTTGCCCAAGGGGCTTCCCCCCAAACAAAACACACTAATACACACACACCAATCCCTGGTGCCTAAGCAGTTTCTGTCTCCCAAGGGCAGATTGGCCTAATAGAAATACCCCGATCTGCCCCCAAGGGGAGCAGAAATGGCCTAAAATAAATTTGCCCCCCCGAGGGGAGCGACCATTGCCTAAGGAGTTGGTCCCCTTGTGTGAAATTGGCGCAAAAAAAATCCCTAGTGTCTAGTGGTTTCTGCTGCTCTTGACAGCAGATTAGCTAAATAAAAATAGGCTGATCTGACCCCCAAGGGGGGAAGAAATTGACTAAAGACAATTTGCCATCCATGCCTAAGGGGTCGCTCCCCTCACATGAAACTGACAAAAAAAAAATACCTGGTGTCTAGTTGTTTCTGCCTCCCTTGGGGGCAGATTGGCCTAATAAAAATAGGCCGATCTGCCCCCAAGGGGGGCAGAAATGGCCTAGAGTTAATTTTGCCACCAGGGGAGCGACCCTTATCTAAGGGGTCACTCCCCACATATTAAAAAAAACACAAAAAAAGATCCCTGGTGTCTAGAGGTTTCTGTCTCCCCCGGGGGCATATCGGCCTAATTATAATATCAGAAAAGACCTAAAAATATTTGGGCCCCCTGGGGAGCGGCCCTTGCCCAAGGGGCCACTCCCCTTATGTGTAAATAAAAAAAGAAAACAATTCCCTGGTGTCTAGTGGTATTTCTGCTGAGAGACATGAAAGGAGAGGAAAGGCCTTTCCTCTCCTTTCATGCCTCTCTCGCCCCCCCCACGTGATCAGAGGAGAAATGCTTTTGCTCAGCTTCCAGCACGGAGGGGTAGGGCTCTGAAGAGGTCAGCGTATGTTCGCACTCTGATGTCATCAGCCACCACGGGTGTTGAGGAGGTCAGGGGGTTAGAAGGGCAAGCGATTCCCCTTCCATCCCTGCCCAGGGGAGGTGGGTGCAAGGCCCCCCGAGGGAGCGCTAGCACTTCCTCAGAGGGCCCCTACCTGGACGTAATTGTTACATCCTGGGCACCCGAGCGGTGCTGCCCACAATGTAACCGTTACGACCAGAGCACCTGAGTTGTTATTACTGCTGATTTTAATTTGATTTTAGTGACTGTTTAGGAGGGAGGGTATGTATTTACCTTGTTTTTTATCAGGGGTATGTAGCTCCTTTGGCAGCAGAAAGAATAATTAATTAATGTGCAATACTAACTGAAGCAATACTTTTAACTTGTTTTCCTTGCTTTATTTTACTCCATTTTTTTTAACTCACCTGTGCCTGTGTTTAGAGGCATCCGGCACCTATTTTATCGACATTATACGGCCATTTTTCCGGCTGAGCCGCCTCTCAGCTGCCATTTTGGTTAGCGGTCTAGCTTTCGGGTGAGTAGTCATCCAATCGGATGCACTACTTAAGCAACTTATCACGCTGGCCACGCCAAAGGCACACCAAAGGCAAGCCAGTCTGCGCCCGTACGCGCCCGGGAGAGCCAGTCGTGCTGCTGGCTCGATCCCGAAAAAGGTTAGTTTATTCCCGTCACCAGCTGCTAGCCTATAACCTCAACCCCACAACCCCAATACACTCAACTTATTCTTCTGACTAAGCAAACTGGTCCTGCCACAGCTGTTCCTGGACTCCTTCACCTGACCTGCCACCCCCGCCTATTAGCATTTCCAACCTTTTAGGTAGATTATTTCTGCTTAATTGTCACTCTCTGCCTGCTGACTGCCTTCATATTTCTTCGCTCTTAGAGGATTATCACCCTGACACCCTGTTTTTGACATAGACATGGCTCAATGAAGATACCTCTTTCGAAACTTTTCAGGCACTACCTTTAAACTACTCAATCATTCATTTAGACAGATCACAGGCTAGAGGAGGCAGTATTGCTATTATTCACAAAAAAACTATTAAATGCTCTACTACCACCCTAGATATTCCTGGATGCGAAAGCATGACCTTCTCATTATATCTCAATGCAACATTCAGTTTCTACAGATTTCTTGTCTATCACCCTCCTGGCCCCTACATGATTTTTCTACAGGCCTTGTCTGACTTCGTAGTAAGTATTCTATGTAAAACACCCAATTTGACCATACTTGGGGATTTTAATATCCAGATTGACAGCATGCACTGTTCTGCTGCCAAAATGCTTTTATCTTCTTTGGCAGCATTAGATCTTGCTCAGAACATTACAAGACCCACCCATCTTAAAGGACATACCATTGATCTCATTTTTAGCAATCTTTTGGATCTTTCCTGTTATACTCCTTTGCCCCTCATCTGGACAGATCATTATCTACTTTTGTTTACATCATCTTGTGTAACTTCTCCCTGCTCCCAAACTCGTATAAAAACTACTTCTCGTCAATGGTCAAAACTTGACCCTAAAGAATGGCAGGTCACCCTCCGTCTCTCACTTCCTGACAACCTAATTCTGAGTCCGTGGAATCCTTTAATAATTGGATTTCCACCTCTCTTGATTCTATCTTGCCAATCAAGACAACAGTAAAAAGGCCTAGACACAAGCCTAAACCCTGGTTCACTCCCCAACTGCTTAAATAAAAAATAAAAAAATGCAAAAAGCTGGAAAGGATTTGGAGGAAAGACTACAGCATTTCCTCTAAGGAAGTCTATAGAACAGCTATCAGAAATTACCATGTCAATATCAAATTAACTCAATCTTCATTTTATAGTTCCAGAATAGAGCGATCGGCAAACTCTCAGAAGGAGATCTTTCACATTTTTAAAGAACTTACCCTGGTTTCTTCTGATGAACCACCTATGGAGGTCTCTATTCAACATAGTAATAAACTGGCATTTTCTTTCCAGGAGAAGGTTATTGACATATACTCCTCCTTCCCAGCCATATCCAACCAGGAAGTCATCAATGATCAGTTTGTCAGTCTCCAGCCCCCCTTGGTTTCATTTGCAGCTTTTCAGCCATTGACAGAAGCATTGGTCACAAAATTCCTCCATAACATTAAATCAGGATCTCTGCTTGATCCCGCCCCTCCCAGTACTCTGGCGATGGCCTCCGACATTATTGTCCCTTCCCTGACAAGCATTCTAAACCATTCTTTAATTTCAGGTTTTTTACCAGAATCCCTCAAACATGCCGTCGTCAAATCTCTTTTGAAGAAACCCAAACCTGATCTTACTGTGCTTGGTATTTGTAGGCTTATTGCTCTCCTTCCACTCCTAGCCAAAATTATGGAAAACACATAAACAACCAATTGACATGATTTCTTGAGGACCATGAATTCTTAGACTCCACCCAAATGGGATTTAGACACCAGCATAGTACAGAATCAGCCCTACTAGCAGTTACTGAAACCACCCGCCAACTGTTAGATCATGGAGGGCATGCAGCCATTATTTTACTTGATCTCAGTGCCGCTTTTGACACTGTAGATCACAATATCCTCCTTCACAGGCTCCTTAACATAGGGCTAGAAGGCATAGCGTTAACTTGGCTTTCTTCATTTCTGAAAGGTAGAACCTTTCAAGTCTCTGATCGTTCTTTTTTGTCTAAAACACTTCCCCTCACTTGTGGTGTTCTACAGGGCTCCTCCCTGAGCCATACTCTGTTAAATATCTACCTCTCCTCTCTAGCTAAGGTGGTAAAACCATATGACCTTTCGGTGGTCAAATATGTTGCCAAGGATTCTTCCTTGACGAATCTTTCTCTTTGTCTGGCCGAGATTGGCAAATGGATGAACATGTCTAAATTAAAACTCAGTGACGGGAAATCCGAAGTAATGATCGTAGGTAATGATGCGCCTTCAAACGTCTTAGCACTATAGCCAGATGTTTTTAACAATCTTCCGCCCCCTAAGGATCAAATAAAGAGCTTAGGCTTTTGGCTTGACAGTCGTCTCACAATGGAGCAGCAAGCTAAAAAGATCTCCTCATTCTATTTTGGCCTCCTTAGATCTCTAAGGAAAATTGTCAATCTACTACCCCCCTTAGCTAGAAGAATCCTTATCCAGGCCATGATACCCTCTCGCCTGGACTATGGCAATACTTCTTCCTTAGCTCCCCTGATTATGTAGTGAAGAAACTTCAGGTTGTACAAAATGCAGCTGCAAGACTACTGTTAAATGTACCTAGACATCAATTAGCCAAATCAGCCTTAGCTTCCCTCCATTGGCTACCAATAAAACAGCGTATCCACTTTAAGGCTCTATGTATAATACATAAAGCTCTTCACATTATAGGTCCTCACTTTCTCAGACAAAGTATCTTGCCCTACATTCACAAGAACTCTAAGATCTTCCGCCACCCAGCTAGTTCATGTATCAAGGTTCAAAAGATCATCATGGGGAGGTAACTCCTTCTCGGTTAAGCTTGTCTCTAGAACTCCCTTCCCCTGGAACTTCGGCAAGAACCCGTGGAACTACTGTTCCAAAAGAAACTAAAGACCTTCCTGTATCTGACTTAACTCTCTTATAGCTTTTATTATTCTATTTTTTGTGTCGGAGTTGTTACCTCTTCTTAGCGCTGGGAGGCCTTCGGGTAGCCATGCGCTTTATAAATCTGCTAAACCAAACTAAACTAAACTCTTGTTTTGCTTGCCCTTCAGTTCACCGCAGCCCTGACTGATCAGAAAGGATCAGTTACACACTCAAGCAGACGTTGCTGCTCCACCTTCTGGTCGCTCCCCTTCTGCTCCACCATCTTGGAGGTTAGCATTCTTGCACTCCCTCCCTTCACTCCTATATTAAGCCTGTAACAGTGTGGACGCATGCAGTGGGCGTACCAAAGACTGGTAAAGGCTAGTCAGTCTGCCCCTGTCCATGCCCTAATTTCACCAGGAGCCTGGGCCCCTGCTTATCAGGGTATACATACCACTTTTGCTAACAAAATGAGCAGCCCTAGATAAAATTGGCACCCACTATGCCCACCTAGGTCAGTCTGCATATGTCTGCAGACACTCCTTCCCTCTAAGCTTGGAAGGCCCTATCGCATGCCTTGCCTGTAATTTCTCTAGCACCTCCCCTTCACTGATAACCCCGGGCTGAAAATGTTCACTCTTGCCTGGGTCTGCAAATACCGGGATTTAGGCTAGTCCTACGTTAGAGTTATATTCTTCAGGCCGAGATGCCCTATCTTGTGACAATTTGGTAAAAGTCCCTTCCCATTCCACCTTGTCTCTTAGAAAGATTTATTCTAATGTTAGATCACTGCCTAAGCATGCCACTGAAACCTGCGATCATTTATCTTAGCTGGTCCAAGATTTCTGTTTCTTCACGAAAAAATTGCTTCCTGCTCCTCCATGTATCCCCCTTGTTCTACCGGACAACTATCAGCTAATTAGGCTCAATAGAGAATCCAGACCGGTAGGTGGAGCAGCCATCACGTTTCAAGATACAGTAAAGGTTGAGCATTTTGAATCCCTGCTAGTGGACTGGGTGGAAATGTTCATCTTTAAATTTGAGTTACAAGCTGGAGCTTACTGGAGGGGTGCACTTATCTACCACCCTACAGACACTAAAAAGACTTGAGTCAGCTCTATGCTGAGCGTATTGCCCATTTTGCTCTGTCTTCCAAGAACTGTCTCTTATTGGGAGATTTCAACTCCCTTGAGGAGGAGACTGCGAAGTCCAAGGTTGCCCAACTTCTCTTGGATATGGAGGCGCTTAGCCTTCACCAGGTCGTAGTTGGTCCCATTCATGAGACTTTGAACTAAATTTTCCATAATTATTCACTCCTAGAGAATGAATGTCCCTTACCTTTGACTTGGGCTGACCACCACTTAATTAAGCATTTGATTACCAGGGCAAACATGATGACCTAGTCGGTTAAAACATTCAAAAACACCTATTGAGCCTGGAATTCCTTCTGGTCAGAATTGTTGTCCACATCTTTTGTTCCAGAGTATGTAACCAGGTGCTTTGATGTTAATACCGCACTCACCAACTATCACCATACTCTAACTGCATCATTTAACAGAACAGCTCCACTTAAATTATTTAGATCTGTCTCCTCCAGACCTCAGGCCCCATCGTTCTCTGCGGACCTCAGTTTGATGAAAGTGAAATGCAAAAGGCTATAAAGATGATGGTGATGTTTTAAAACATGAGGAGACAGAGCACCCTATAAAGGGGCACTGATGAGCTATCACCTTCACTTAAGGAAAACTAGGAGAAGCTATACAGGCCCTCAAAATTGAGACTGCAAGAAACCCATCCAAAGAGCTGTACAAAGTGCTCCATGACTTCAGCAAGCCTTGCACTTGTATCATGGCAATTCCTGCCTCACAGCAACTATGGAATTACCTGGCAGACTTTGAAGTCATCCACCCGAAAATCCCAACCAGCTGTAGTCAGATTAATCCATCTGCGCCTATGGTGTTCCCATCTAATCCCCCCCCCACTCCTCAACAGGTTTGAACCATGTACTCTGCTTAAACGTTTGGAGCTTCTGGCCATAACTAAAGCTGGTTCACCTGCAATTGTGTGTTCTCATAGGGTCATTGCCAGTCTTGTGTTGCTAGTAGCTCCCACCATCCTCTCTGTTTAATCTGTCCTTAGCTACTGCCAACATACTACTCACCTGGAAGACTGCCTTGGTCTCTCAGATATTAAAAAAAATCAAATACAGATCCTAAAAGTTTGCACAATTACTGTCCCATCTCACTTCTATTATTGGGGAAAATGACTCTCCTAGAGGATTTTTAAATTCTGGTGTCCTCTCAATCGGGCTTTAGATCAGGCAACAGCAGTGAGACAGTATTGGTGTAATTTGCCTGTCCTTAGATTCAGGCTCTCCTCCTTTGCTAGTGCTGCTAGATCTGTCAGCGGCCTTCGACACACTTTCTGAGGACATACTGCTGTGCAGGCTGCATGAGATCAGGGTCGGGGCAATGCCCTTTTATGGCATGTAGACTTTATAGTCAGACGCCGTCAAATTATTTTGTTCAATGATTAACTAAAGGAGAGCCTCAGGGGTCGTCACTGAGCCCGACGTTGTTCAACATTTATTTAGCCCCCCTTGCCCAGACTGTCAAATCCTGTGGCTTCAAAGTGATTTCACATGCGGATGACACCCAGCTGAACATCTCATTTGGAGAGGATTCTGACAGAGGTTGTGCTGTTTGGTAAAGCCCTAGATCTCTGGTCCTCTGACTGGTGGCCCTCAGAATTGGGAGGCTCCCTACCCCAGGCTTGTGATGAAAAATGTGGGTGTTATATTAGATAAGGCCCTTCCATGAAGGACCAGATCTCTGCTACCTGTGGGGCCTGCTTTGCCTCCATGAGGCTTCAGAGGAAAATTTTCCCTTGCTTACCAACCTCTGCAAGGCGGACTCTGGTGCAGGCCATGGTCAAAAGCCGCCTTGACTATGGCAATGCCTTCCTTGTGGCTGCTATGATTCCTCATTGACCAAACCCCAGGTGGTGCAAAACATGGCAGCATGCCTTATCTGTAATCTCCCAGCAGGCTCCCCATCAGTGACCACATTGAGAACCCTACACTGGCTTCCGATCAGGAAGCACATTATTTTTAAGATCTGCTGCCTCGCCCACAGGCCTTGATGGGTGGAGCCCCCACATACCTAAAGGTTAAGTTGCAATACTACTGCCCTGTAAGAATACTTAGGTTAAGCGATAATGCACCCTTTCCGTTCCCCACATTTGTACCTCCATATGTGGAGGGAGGGCATTTTCCTTCACCACTGTATACAGCCTGAAACTTGTTTCCTTACCATCTCCATTGCTGCTCCAACTCTGGTTGAAAAAGACCTGGCTGTTTTAGGTTACTGCAGTGTTTCTGTGCTTATAAGAAGCTGGATGCAGAAAATGGAATACATTTTCTGTCCCCCTTCCTGCCAGCAAATTCCTAAAATTCACGAAAGAGGTGTATGGATGTGATGTTACTGTGGAAAAAAAAGGGCTTACTCTGGCAGATCACACCATCCAGAACTCACCCCCTGTTTTCTGAATTGACATAATGATAATAATCAAACAATGGCAAAGCCAACAGATCATGTCTAAGTGAGGTGTTGCCTTTGTTAATGTTGTAACCAATTTGTACAGGGGTGTGGCTGCTGTGCAGCATGGCTGAAATTTAAAAAAAGAAAAAAAAGAAAGAAACTAGAACAAAACACTATGACTTGGCCAGCACTGGGAAAAGTGCTTGTTTTTGGCTTATTGTGGGGTAGGGATGGGGGACAACAACGAGGGAGGGGATAGGGAGACCAACAAATCAGTCAGTGGCTAGAGTGGGAATGAGAAAAATAACATGGCAGTGGGTTGGTACAACAACATGGACAAACACTGTGGTGGGAGTGAGAAGAAGAACAACAACACAGGCAGTTTGTGGGTGTTAAAAATGGAGGTCCCTAGTTGGCAGTTAGTCTGCAATCTGTCCAAGCAGGGACTCTCACTCTAGTCAGGGCAACGGAGATACACACTTAAGGTAACCCCTGCTCACCTTCATGGTAGCTTGACACAAGCAGTAAAGCTTTTCTCAATGGCAATGTGTAAGGTATTTGTACCAAAACACACAGTAGTCCAGTGAAAACACTACAAAATTGACACTACACCTTTTTAGAAAAATTGCCAACATTTATCTAAATCAAACAAGACCAAAATGACAAAAAATCTAAATACACAAGTAAAGTTATGAATTTTTAAATTGAAATGAGGCTTACACCATAGGAAACAATGGATGCGTTGCTGTTGCACAAAGTACCTGGTCTGAGTAAAAAATGAAGCCGCACGGGTGAGCATGCATCAAAAAAGTCAACGATGCGTTGATTTCTTACTCGCAAGTGAGGCCATGCGTTGTTTTTTCTCTGGTTGGGTATACGATGCGTCATTTTTCTCTCCCTTTCTCGATGCGTCGATTTCCAGATGGGCACCTCAGGTCCAGGCAGGTTCACCCAGCGACAATGCATGTGAAATCCAGCTACACGGTGAATGCTCTGTGTGGGGCTTGCGTTGATTTCAGCAGCCACAAGCGGATGTTGCATCGTTTCTCCAGCCATGATGCAGGTGGTGCGTTGATTTCTCAGCCCTGATGCAGGTGGTGTGTCACTTTTACAGCCGCGTTGCAGGTGCTGCATCAAATTTTTCCCCGCACGGTTCCTGTGCGTGGATTTCCGCTGTGATTCTACCAGCTTCACCTTTCAAGGGCCCAGTGACTAGAGTGGGCACCACTTGGGAGGGTAAGAGTCTCAGCAGAGAGTCCAGGTGCTGGCAGAGGACGTCGTTGATGGCCCTGAGACTACAAAACAGGAGGCAAGCTCAGTCCAAGCCCTTGGAGACACTTCACGTGCAGGAATATACCATAAAGTCCAGTCTTTGCCCTCTTTCAGGTAGAAGCAGCAACTGCAGGCCAACCCAGCAAAGCACAGTCATGGGCAAAGGGCCAGTACTCCTCCTACAGCTCTTCAGCTCTTCTCCTTGACAGAGGTTCCTCTTGAGTCCAGAAGTAATCTAAAAATCTGGTATTTTGGGTCCACTACGCATACCCCTTTCTGGTTTTGAAGTATGCAAACTTCAAAGGAAAGTATCTGTTGTTCACAAGATCCTGCCTTGGCCAGGCCTGGCTCAAGATTCACACCTGGGGGTTGGAGACTGCATTGTGTGAGGGCAGGCACACCCCTAGCTGGTGTAAGTGTCAGCTCATTCATCCATTCTAGCCCAGGTGGCCCACCAGGATAGGCAGGCTATACCCCAGCTATGTTTGTGTCACTGTCTATTACAGATTCAGGAACAGCCCAACTGTCAGGCTGACCGAGACATTGAATATACAAGCAGGCCGGGTCACAGAATGGTTTTAGCAGAAAAATGCCCACTTTCTAAAAGTGCCATTTTCAAACTGACATTCTGAAAACCAACTTTACCAAAAGTTGTATTTTGAAATTGTGAGTTCAGAGACACCAACTCCAATATCCATCTGCTCTTAAAGGGAAACTGAACTAAAAGGTCATTTAAAGGTAGCCCCCATGTTAACCTACAAGAGACATAGGCCTTGCATCAGTGAAAACCAGATTTGGTGGTATTTCACTGTTAAGACATGTAAATACACACCAGTACATGTCCTACCTTTAGCATACACTCCACCCTGCCAATGGGGATACCTAGGGCCTACCCTAGGGGTGCCTTACATGTATAGAAAGGGAAGGTGTGGGCCTGGCAAGTGAGTATACTTGCCTGGTTGAATTGGCACTGCAGTGGCAGGCATGAGCCATGTTTACAGGGCTACTAATGTGGGTGGCAAAATAAGTGCTGCAGCCCCACTGGTAGAATTTGATTTACAGGCCCTGGGCACCCCTAGTGCACTTTAGTAGGGACTTACTAGTAAACCAAACATGCCAATCATGGAAAAGCCAATTACACATGCAATTTACACAGAGAGCACTTGCACATTACCACTGGCTAGCAGTGGTAAAGTGCCCAGAGTACCAAAACCAGCAAAAACAAATTCCAGCACACAGTCAAAACATGGAAAGTAGAGCCAAAAAAGGCAGGGGAAGCCATGCCAAGAATGCCAGGTCTAACACGTGTCCTCCCCCCAGCTGAAAGTGGGAGAACTACCCACCCTCATGGGAGTTTTCATCACTAAGGCGGAAGAATCTGGACAGACCATCAGCATTGGCGTGTTCTATTCCAGGGTGGTGTTCCACTCTAAAATCCATTCCCTGCAGGGAGATGGACCACCTCAACAGTTTTGGTTTCTTACCCATCTTCCGCATTAACCATCGGAGAGGCCTGTGGTCTGTATGAACCCAGAAGTGAGTCCCAAACAAGTAGGGTCTAAGCTTCTTCAGCGCCCAGACCACAGAAAAAGCTTCATGCTCAATTGCACTCCACCTACATTCCTGGGATAGTAACCTCCTACTAATGAAGGCTACAGGCTGGGGTAAGCCCTCTTCATTTAGCTGTGTAAGTACTGCTCCCACACCATGCTTTGAAGCATCAGTCTGCATGACGAACTCCTTGGAGAAGTCAGGCGCCTTCAGCATGGGTGTCGTGCACATGGCTGCTTTCAGGGTATCATAATCGGTCTGGCAAGCCTCAGTTACAAAATCTGCAAACCTAACAGATATCTTAATAAAACATAATTAGCAGATGAATGTAAAGAAGACTATGATCTGTGATAAAGGGCAACTACAGCACCTAGGAATAGGAATATTGACAGCTCTGATCTAGAGGTAGTCAAACACATTTCTTTTTTTTTTGGGTATTACAGGTGAGCATTGTTAAGAATAAGCTTGGTGTGAGGAGATTTAAGCATGCATTTTGGACAAGATGGAAGGGAATCATTGCACATATCCCATGAGACTATGAAGGACTGGTCTATGGTGAACTTAGAGTGCCTGGCTGCGAGATTCAAAGAGTGGGTTTTCTACAGCATAGGAAGAAGTGATGCTATTTGATAACTCCACTTTCCTTTGGAATGTGCCCAAGAGCTTCCCACGTTGTATTGGCTCCTTTGCTTCTCAAAGTTGTTTGTTCACGGTTGTTTCCATCCCTCACCTTTTGTTATTTTGTTTCTTGCTTCGTTCCATCATTTTCCTGATCTGATGGCTGAATTGTTACTTGACTCTGTATTACAATTTCACTTCTGTGTCTTGTCTCGTCTTGTTTCCCACTATGCCCATGAGAGACATTGGGTTGTTGGTTACCCTGTCAGACACCACTTCCTTGAGAAACCCCACCAAGGTGGAAATACCTATCAAGACCCTAGCCACTGCAAAATGCAGTCACTATCCTTGGAGGGATTGCCTTAGGTACATAGTGGCATGGTACACCAATACCAGGATAAACCTTGCCCTTGGCCCAAAGGTCCAACAATGTCAAAGACGGCTTTCCCCAGGACCTTTTGGCGAAGTGCCCTTCTCTGTCGGATGTAGCCAGTGGTATTCTGAGCACTCGTAGCCCACTCAAGATCAATCGGAGTAGTAATTATCAAGGTGGGCACCTCCTCCACACACAATTTCTTGCAAGGACAGCGCTTTACCTGATTACAAATGATTTTGGCAGCGCTCGCATGGCTACACATAGAGGTCCAATGAATGATTTGTAGACTATCTCTCAGTGCCATAGACCACACAAAGGTACTTCTTTCTTCCAATGTCCTGATGAGGCCCATATAGGTAAGTGTAAGATTCACGGAAAAAGACTGCACCACATTTAATTATCACAGATAAACTATCATCCGCTTGTGGTACTCATTACTACTACCTCTTGTTGCAGACTGCATTTGAAAAGTTGAACTGGCAATCACTTCTTGTATATATAGAGGGAGATTGAAGTGTGCTGATTGTTTCACCAGTACCTTTCAAGTAAAAACTAGCCTATTGGCATATGGTTGTACATATGTGTTTTATTGTAATGTCCTGTGACAAGTTTAGTGTGAAAAATGTTGCGTCCTATAGTATATGCAATTCCCTTTTTATGTTCTTATGATGAGGGGCAGGACAGTGTATGACAAAAAATACATTTTTGTAGAAGTATTGGTGACATAAGTAATAATCAATTAAGGTTTTCACTGTTATTCTAATCACAAGTGTATTTTTCCCTACTTCATACCATTTTATTATGGTTATTCTGAAATACAAGTTGGCTTGTGTGTGTTGCCTGTTCTTGTTTCCCACTAAGCCCATGAGAGAAATTGTGTTGTTAGTTCCCCTGTCAAACACCACTTCCTTGGGGAATCCCACCAATTTAGAAATATCCATCAGGACCCTAGCCACTGCAGATGCAGTCACTGTCCTTTGAGGGATTGCCTCTGGGTTCCTGGGTACCTAGTGTCATAGTCCACCAAAACCAGGATAATCCTGTTGCCCTTGGCAATTTTGGGTCCCAAGGGTCCAACAGTGTCAATACCTACCTTTTCAAAGGGAGTGCTAATGGCATATAAGGGATTCAGGGAGCATTAAACGTTTCTGTCTTCCCATTGACATGGCAGGTGAGACAAGTCCTGCAGAAAGTATCTGAAGATGACTTCATCTGGTGCCAGAAAAGTGGGAGACACGCTTTGCAACATTCTTGTCCTGCCTCAGATAACCTGCCAGGATAATCTCATGAGCCAGCCCCAGTAGGAAGGCCTTATAGCATTGCAGGATCACCAACACATGTCACCCCATGCACAGGCACATCAGGACACTGTACAGGAGGTCTTTCTTCCAATAAATGAGCTGATCTCCAGAGGTGTCACCAGCTGCCTGGCCTCAGTTTGCCGCCTCATGCCCTCTAGGGTTGAGCACATCTTCTGTGCCTTGCATAACTCCTTTCCTGGATGGTCCATCCTCTACTTGCCATCTGGCAAGCTCAGGTAGATCCTCGGGAAGCATCCTCTGGCACCTCATTCACCTGTACTGTGGGAATATCAGAGGCAGGCTTCATATGCCCCCTGCCCTTCCCTATCTTAGAAGCTGTCTGGAGCATTCTTTAAGGCCCCAGGCCTCCTTGACTCCTCTCCTGGTGTGATGCTATGTGTATTTGACTACCAACTCCATCTTGACCACTGACTCCATTTTGTTCTGAGCTTTAGGTGCAGTCATAACAGCGGCACAGGGTTTTTCCACACCAAGCTTGTTTTCCACACAGAACGTGTTTGCGCTTTTCTCACCAGCACAGGGTTGCACCTTGTTGGAACACAACTTGGGGGATGTGGAAGGTAGAAGTGATAACAGAGCGTCAGCCTGGGAATGTTTCCATCAATGAAAAGTACGGCTCCTCTGTCTTTGGAATGCACATTGGGGCACGGCCGTTCCTTTGCGTGTTTTCGATGCAGACCGAATACAGCCAGCATTTGAATTTCATAATCGAAGGAAGGGGGAAGTTCTCGAATCTTCCTCTTTAGTTTGTTTAAGGTATATAAGGTGAGGAAATCTGGCACTGAGGTAGAAGGAGCTCCCCTGAAAGTGGACGCATGCTCAGAGAAAAAATCCCATGTTGGGAAGGCCTCCTGCCTCAGCCATTCAGGGTTCCTCAGCTCGATGCTGGCAAGGATGAAAGGTTCAACCCCCATGGTGATGCATTTTAATTCTTAATTATTTAGCTTGATTATGGATATATATTCATTGCACATATTCATTGTTGATGTATTGCACATTTTCTGTTTGTCATTGTTTAACTGCTGTGAGTATTTTTGACATCTACACCTGTTTTACTGAATTCAAGTAAAATGCTCATGTTTTTCATGTGCTTTTATTTAATATCTGGGAATTGCCTTAATAAATTAATTACTCAGACTAAGCGTGCTGCGTGCTTTGGCATTGTTTCCTCTTAGTTTAAAATGGAGCAACACACCTGGGCAGCCATGGACCGTGTGGTCATACAGACCCATTCAGGTAACCCCAACATCTACAAGAATGACCTGAGCTCTACTTCCTTCCAGGGAGAGTGTTCTAGGTCATTTCCTAACAAACAATCCAATCCACAGACATGGCAGGGTTCATGGCTACCATAGGAGAACTTGAGTCCCCCCCACATTCAAAGGGAACTAGTGCCACTGTGTAATGATTCTCACTGTTGGCTGCTACTACAGCCTTGTGCAATGAATTGGATATTGCCAGCTCTGAGAACACCAGATGACACCTGACAGCAGTAATACTGTTTCCTGTGTCCCTCAGAGCCACCAACCTCTGCCCATGGATGGATATCGCCAGTTCTGAGAACACCAGATGACACCTGACAGCAGTAATACTGTTTCCTGTGTCCCTCAGAGCCACCAACCTCTGCCCATGGATGGTGACCCACCACCTATACTTTGAAGTATTGGAACGCATGTGGGCTTTGGGCACCATTTCTTTGTCACCAATGAACACTAGGGTAGCCTCAGGTGACCTCCCCACCACTAAGTGTGGCCATCTCCTCCCGAAGTGTGACACTGGGCAACCCTTGGATATACAAACCCGTGAGGGGCTGTGCCCTCTTGGGGAACTTGAAATCTCCTTTGGTTTCCCAAACTGGTAGCACTCATAACACTTAGGGACAAACCTCCCAGTATTGTTGTTAACAAGTCCATTCTTCTTGGGGCCAGGTTGGGAATGAGACCCCTTCCCATGAGAACTGTTTTGATGGCCTTGAGATAATCCCTTCTTATTTTTATCTCCCCCTCTTTCTTCTGGTGTGAACCCCGATCATCTTTTTGGGCGTCATCCCCAGATACAGTCTTGTGGACCCTGCTACTGAGCCAGTCATCCACCTCCTTAGCAAGTTCCCTTGAGTCATTAGTTTTATTATAACATGGAGAAAAGTATGTAAAAAAATCATACAAAGGTTAAACTGACATGTAGTCCATTAAATTGAATGGTAAGTTAATACATTCAAGTAATTTTCAATATCCGTGTGGGTGGTTCTATATTAGTTACTGTGATGTTTATTTCGTAAAAACTATTTTTGACGTATCTGGCATGCACCAGCTTAACTTTGCATGATATATTGAAACCCAGACTTTACACTACTCATATGTGCACAAACATGCTTATTGCAATAAAATTTGCTGCAATATCTCAAAAACTTTGCTATTGATTTAAATATAATGCCTTTTCTAAATTGGAAAAAATATAATTTAGAATTAAATCTTCGAACACCACCCCACTGCTGTGGACACCTCTAGCCACCTCACACCCACTGACTCAAATCCTGAACACCTACTCTCCACCTGGGACCAGCTCACCAAACAAGACACCACTGCCTTCATGAAATCTGTCCACTCCAAAGCTCCCACGGACCCTTGTCCCCACCATATATTCAATCTCGGTAGCAAGATTATCAGCAGGCAGCTCACCACCATCCTCGACATATTAATCACATTAGTTCTCTGAAGATTGGAAACACACAGAAATTAAACTCATTCTCAAGAAACACACCACCAACACCAGCGGTCTCAAGAAATACCGCCCCATCTCTCGGATCCCCTTCCCTGCAAAAGTCATCGAGACATCAACCGCCAACTCATAGAACAATAGGTGTATAATCTGCTGGACTTCTCCCAAACCATATTCTGCATCAACCACAACACCAAAACCGTCTTGCTCACTGCCACCAACAATATCAGAACCCTCTTGGACCTTGCAAAAACTGCAGCCCTGATCCTCCATGACCTCTCAGCAGCATTCAACACTGTATTCCATCATACCTTTATCAAGAGGCTTCATCATATTGGAATCCAAGGAGTCGCCCTCAAATGGTTCGTCTCTTTCCTCTTTGGAAGAATCTAGAGAATCTGCCTGCCACCATTTACCTCCGAACCTAAGAACATCACTTGCAGCATTCCTCAAGGCTTGTCCCTCAGACCCACACTGTTTAACACCTACATGACCCCCTTGTCTAACATTGTCAGAACCCATGGACTAAACATTATATCTTACGCAGATGACACTCAGCTCATCCTCTCGCTATCAGAAGACTCCTCCACCTCAAGGGCCAACTTCCACAGGTACATAATGAGTATCAATGACAGGATGAAGTACAACTGCCTAAAACTCAACACCGACAAAACAGACTTGCTGATCTTCAGGAACAACACCTTCCCAAGGAGCAACTCATGGGGCCTACCAAACTAGGACCTTCTACGATGTTGAAAGACCACGCCCACAACCTTGGCATTATCTTGGAAAACAAGCTCACCATGAAGAACCAGATCAACACAGTTTCCACCGCCTGCTTCCTCACTCTTCGTAAGGTCTGTATGATCTTCAGATAGCTCCCTGTCAACACCAGACGAAGGGTCACTCAAGCCCTTATCACCAGCTGGCTGGACTACGGAAACACACTATCCATAGGGATCTCCACGCACCTTCCGAAGAGACTGCAGACCATAGAGAACTCAGCAGCCAGACTCATCCTCGACCTCCGCAGACATACCCACATCACCCACCATCTCAAACGCCATTGGCTCCAAATTCAGAAGAGATGTCAATTCAAGATGCGGATCCAGAGCTACAAAGCCCTCCACAATCAAGGACCTGCTTACACAAACCACTGCAGAACACCCAGCAGCCCTGCAGACTCCTATCCTCTGCCTTCCTCTCCCTCACATACACACACCCTCACCTGCCGGAGCAATAGTGGAGGATGCGCCTTCTCCAACCTCACCGCACAGTCCTGGAACAACCTCCCCCTCCACCTCAGGACTTCAACGTCTCTTCAGGATTTCAGGAAAGGTCTCAAGACCTGGATGTTCAGCTAAACCCCCAGAAGCAGCATAGATCTCAGCCTCTGTATACCCTCATGGGTCATTAGCCACACTTTACAAATCTGGATTAATTGATTGAAATGCGTTGTAACTTCATATAAAGCAGCATTGCTCAATCTTTGCATTCCATTAGAGAACAGTCTCTAGAGTTGAACTTTAGCATGGAAATTCCAGTTATTGCCTGGCAAGAGATTACACCTTTTGTAGCTATTGCTGAACAGTGACTCAACTTTTATCTTGATAATCCTGACATCCACCAAAAAAGAAGCAGTAATGCAGAGAAGGTGGTGGTGAAACCCACAAAGGGACAGGCGGAGAACCTGCTATGCCAGTTATACTCTGCTACAAGGCCTTGAGTATGCCCCTTCACCTGGCCAAACACCTGTCATCATTCTGATTCTTACATTTTATGAAATTTGGGTCCTGCCAGTCGCAGCCATTAAATGGGCCACGTCGACAGCCACACTTGTGGCGTTCATAACAGCTGAGTAAACAACTTACAATCATACCATAAACTGCAAGGCTATACAAGTGCTAGCCATCCGTTCACTGTGGAGAGTTTTCATGCACTAAATCTGCAGCAAGAATCTTACCGAGAGGCCATAGCCTAAAGGAAGCTATGGCATGAGCACCCGGTCCCCTGTCTCTCCCTTGGATGTTGAAGTCACCACACTCTGCTTCAGAGAGCACATCGGATCGCATATGTAGAAACAACATCTCTCTTCACACAAACCCAAAGTGCTCCTAAGTAAAAGCAGTACTTCGATTTTTTTTTAAAATATAAACACTTCCCTTTGTCAAATCTGCCACCTGTTTGCCATCATTATAATTTCACAAGGAATTGAACACTGCCATCTACAACCTATGTGGTATAGTTGTGTTCAATCATGCATTTTACTTCTCACCAGCAGAATTTGTAATGAGTCCTTCATGAATTATTCAACGTCAAGCTTTTCCCTCTGAACCAGTGCCACCACCCATCATCTAGACAGAATGGGTGTATTTGTACCTCACTGCTGTAGATGGCATAAACTTTAGTCTAATTAGGAAAAAAGCACTTCTTACCAATACATCGGCAAAGAGGACCAACATATTATTAAGTACCTGCGCACCATAAAGGATCATCTAGGTTACAACATCACAGATGTATATCTAGAAGCACAAATAAGGATAGAAATTAGGTTTGCAAAGTCACTTAACTTGGCCATGGTAAGACACAAGTTTTACACCCACCACAGAGACCCAGTGAAACAGCTGACAATTTTGTGGCTATGCAGGAACGTCTGTGAGTGGACATACATCCAACTTTGAAAGAATCAATAGAAATTGCTAAGGTGTAGGGGAATCCACCTCTTATATGAGGGAGATGGGAGATTTTGAAACTAATAAGAAAACAGAAATATGAGCAGTAGCAGGAGGGAACAAGAAGGAGCATCATGCAAAATAAGTTAATGTTGCAGGTAAAACAAATTCTCTACAACAGACAAAAATATTGCCTGTGGTTAAAGGGTCTAAACAAAGGAACTACACTTGATGTGATAGAATTTCATAAAACAGGTTGTAAAATGTGTTTTGCTATCAACAGGGAGTGCAGGCGTTGTGGTATGAAAGGGAATTATGCTAGGATGTTTAGACATAGAGATGGGGGCTATAGTGTAGCCACAGTGGGAGATGGGTTTATGGAAACCGAACTTATTCTTCTGATTGATGGAGAACCTGATAAGTACAATGCAAGTAGGAAATGCAGACCAAAGATGAAGTTCAGGGTAAATGGAAGGATTGTAAAATTAGGGGAAATTAGGGGCCCTGTCTACTATTGTCTCAGAGAATTTGGTGTTAGAGGAATGGAGTAGATTAAACAAATCCCAAAGGACATCAACCCTAAAGGTTATCAAGGAAGAGGCATAGATGTGCTGGATTACATGTGGGCAGAAACTTAGTTCTTAGATCGACATATCTAAGGAAAGGTATATGTAGCTAAGTCGGGTCCACCTTTTATAGTATAGAAACAGCAGTTTGATCTACATATAATGATTAATTACAGGGAAGTAAAGCAAGTGATAGTAGTTGAGCATACTAGTTTTGAGGCTATTGTCAGAGATGGTAGCATGTTGTTTTGGGAGGAGCTAGGTGTATTGAAGGGGTGCATTCACAAAACTAAACTGAGGAATGTAGGGGTACCGGTAAGGCTCAGAGTTAGGTGGGTTCCAATTGTCACAAGTGAAGAAATAATAAGAATATTGGGAGAGATGATGAATGAAGGTGTTATAGAACCAGTGGATGCAGCAGAATGTTTGTCTGGCAACATGTCAGAAAACTGGCAGCCGTTTCAGATGCTGTGTCAATCTGAGGAGCTTAAATCACAACATTGTTATGGACAGTTTCCTGATGCCAAGCATAAATCAAAGGTTATATTGGTGATGGAAGTACTTCTCAAAGTTAGATTTGAGAAGTTGTAGGAGGCTAGCCTGGCTCATAGTGGGTACCTTGTGGTACTTACACTCTGTGCCAGGTCCAGTTATCCCTTATTAGTAGAATAGAGGTGTTTCTAGCAGCTTAGGCTGATGAAGGTAGCTATGGCAAAGCAGCTTAGGCTGAACTAGGAGACATGCAAAGCTCCTACTATACCACTCATGTCACATAGCACAATATCATAAGAAAACACAATACTCAGAGTTACTAAAAATAAAGGTACTTTATTTTCTATGGCAATATGCCAAAAGTATCTCAGTGAGTACCCTCAGATAGAAGGTAAGTAATATACACAAGTTATATGTACACAAACCCAAAACAGGTAAGTAATAGTAAGAAAAGTAATGCAAACAGTGTAGAATTACAATAGGATGCAATAGGTGAACATGGGTCTAGGGGCAACACAAACCATACACTCCAAAAGTGGAATGTGAATCACGAATGGACCCCAGACCTATGGGAGCTTGTTGAGGGTCACTGGGACTGTAAGAAAACAGTCAGGGTGTCCAAGATACCCCACCCAAGACCCTGAAAAGTAGGAGTAAAGTACCCCTATTATCCCAAAAGGACACAATAGTCATGATAGGGGGACTCTGCAAGAACCACAAACACCAGCAAAGCACTGAAGACGGATTTCTGGCCCTGAGGACCTGCAAGGCAAAGGGACCAAGTCTAAGAGTCGCGATAGTGTCCAGGGGGGGCAGGAGCCCAGGAAGCCCCAGATGAAGGTGCAAGAAGGCTGCCTTCGGATGGAAGAAACCTATGATTCTGCAACAACGAAGAGGACTAGGAACTTCTCCTTTGGATGGAAGATGTCCCACATCATGCTGAAGGTTGCAGAAGTGTTCCCATGCCGAAATACCGCAAAAAAGCCCTCCTAGCTGCAAGGGTCGCAGTATAGGTTTTTGGGTGCTGCTGGGGACCAGGAAGGACCAGGATGTCGCCCTTGGAGGAGGTTCAGAGGGGGTACTCAGCAACTCAGAGAGCCCCCACAGAAGCAGGCAGCACCCGCAGAAGTACCGGAGCAGGCACTTAAAAGATTTGTGAACTGGAGCTGGCTCAGAGTCACAAAGGAGGGTCCCACGATGTCGGAGTACAACCCAGAGGGTTGAGCACTGCAGGACGGAGTGCTGGGGACCCAGGCTAGGCTGTGCACAAATGAATCCTTGGAGAAGTGCACAGAAGCCAGAGCAGCTTCAAATCACGCAGTACACAGGTTTTCAGTCTAGCGTGGGAAGGCAAGGACTTACCTCCACCAAACTTGGACTGAAGGATCACTGGACTGTGGGAGTCACTTAGATATAGTGCCTGTGTTCCAGGGACCAGGCTCGTCAGGATGAGTGGAGACACAGAGGACCGGTGATGCAGTCTTTTGGTGCCTGTGTTAGCAGGGGGAAGATTCCGTTGACCCACGGTAGATTTCTTCTTGGCTTCCAGTGCAGGGTGAAGTTAGACAGCCCCCAGAGCATGCACCACCAGGAAACAGTTGAGAAAGCCGGCAGGATGAGGCGCTACAATGTTGCTGGCAGTCGTCATGCTACTTTTTTGCCGTTTTGCAGTCGTCCTGGAGCAGTCAGCGGTCGATCCTTGGCAGAAGTCGAAGAGGGAAGTGCAGAGGAACTCTGGTGAACTCTTTCATTCGTTATCTGAAGAATACCCCAGAGGAGAGACCGTAAATAGCCAGAAAAGGAGGTTTCACTACCAAGAAAGGAGGATTGGCTACCAAGAAAGGTAAGAGCCTATCAGGAGGGGGTCTCTGACATCACCTGCTGGCACTGGGCACTCAGAGCAGTCCAGTGTACCCCAACACATCTGAATCCAAGATGGCAGAGGTCTGGGACACACTGGAGGAGCTCTGGGCACCTCCCCTGGGAGGTACTGGTCAGGGGAGTGGTCCCTCCCCTTTCCTTTGTCCAGTTTCGCGCCAGAGCAGAGCTGGGGGATCCCTGAACCGGTGTAGACTGGCTTATGCAGAGATGGGCACCATCTGTGCCCATCAAAGCATTTCCAGAGGCTGAGGGAGGCTACTCCTCCCCAGCCCTTCACACCTATTTTCAAAGGGAGAGGGTGTAATACCCTCTCTCAGAGTAAATCCTTTGTTCTGGAGGAACAGGAGGGTAGAATCCTGTCTGAGGGGTTGGCAGCAGCTGCAGTGGAAACCCCGGAAAGGCAGTTTGGCAGCACCCAGGTTCTGTGCTCGAGACCCAGTGGATCATGGAATTGTCTCCCCAGTTCCACAATGGTATTGGGGTGACAATTCCAAGATCTTAGACAGGTTACCTGGCCATGTTCGGAGTTACCTTTGTGATGCTATACATAGGTAGTGACCTATGTATAGTGCATGCGTGTAATGGTGTCCCCGCACTCACAAAGTTCGGGGAATTTGCCCTGAACAATGTGGGGGCACCTTGGCTAGTGCCAGGGTGCCCACACACTAAGTAACTTGGCACCTAACCTTCCCCAAGTGAGGGTTAGACATATAGGTGACTTATAAGTTACTTATGTGCAGTGAAAAATGGCTGTGAAATAACGTGGACGTTATTTCACTCAGGCTGCAGTTGCAGGCCTGTGTAAGAATTTTTGAGCTCCCTATGAGTGGCAAAAGAAATGCTGCAGCCCATAGAGATCTCCTTGAACCCCAAAACCCTGGCTACCTAAGTACCATACACAAGGGGATTATTTGGGTGTACCAGTGTGCCAATGAGAATTGGTAAATTTAGTCACTAACCTGCAGTGACAAATTTAGAAAGCAGAGAGAGCATAAACACTGGCGTTCTGGTTAGGAGAGCCTCAGTGATACAGTTAGGCACCACACAGGGAACACATTTAGGCCACAAACTTATGAGCATGGGGGTTCTGGCTAGCGGGATCCCAGTGACACAAAACAATCACACTGACAACATAGGGTTTTCACTATGAGCACTGGGCCCTGGCTAGCAGGATCCCAGTGAGACAGTGAAAACACCCTGACATATACTCACAAACAGGCCAAAAGTGGGGTAACAAGGCTAGAAAGAGGCTACCTTCCCACAGAAGTGCTTACCAGTAAATCAAACTTCACAAATAATCAAAATTTCTAATGTCTTTATCACACCTGAGGGTATATTCTAGTTTACATGTATCCCTTGGAGTCACGCCTCTGCAGAAAGCATATTTCAGCAGATGACAACTCTTTGGGGATCCAAAAAGGTTCGGTGTTTTCAGGGCAACATTCTTGTTTGGTAAAACAATCAAATAAACACAAGTTGGCTCTGGAGAATGTTTTAGATCAGTTGGGAAGGCACGTTTAACATTCAAGAAGTTAAAGTCGAAGTTGTTAAAGACAGAGGTGGGGTATCTGGTGTACACCATTAGTTCAGAATAAATAAAATCAAAGACAAAGTTGCTAAAAGCTAAAGGGATGCATCACCTCTATGCAATGAAGGCCAACTTAAATCATACATGGGACCTGTAGAACTCTATGCAAAGTTTGTCATTAACCTTGCTGAAAAGACAGTACCATTGAGGTAACTATTATGAAGAGGGGAAGCATTTCAAGTGATCACTAGACAAGACACAGCCTTCAATGATATTAAAAGAGATATTTGTGCAGCCAGCATTTTTACTCTGTTTGATGCAAAGAAGAAAACTAACATGATGGTGGATGCCAGTGCACAGGAAATATGGGCTGTATTGTCAGTGTCACCCTGGTAGGGACATGGTAGAAGTGTTTGTGACTCGATCTTTCACCTCCAATGAAAATAACTATTCTGCCATAGTAAGGGAGGCACTGGCTATAACTTGGGTCCTCGATTACTTCTGCACACACATCTGGGGGCTGAATAAACCACTAAAACTGATCACAAGCCTTTAATGAAAGTGATATCAACAGGGGGTAAGTTGCATGTGTCTGCATGCTTAGCTCAACCAGCAGGCAGTCTGTTTCTCCGATCTGCTGGTAGGGTATGTTTCTAGAAGGGATGATATGAATTTAAAGTAGATTGTGGCCAAATTGTGGGATAGTGTCAGGAATAAGGCCATGCACGGTCCAGCTCTCACCCAAAACTCCACTTCACAGTTTTGCAGTGCTTTATGCGCACCCCTTGTCACCCCCTCTTGTTCCAAAGGTGGCCATCAGCGTCTGCCCTGTGGCAAAGCTCATTGAGCTGCAGGTTCAGGACATTGGTGGACAAGATGCAATTATCAGTGCTATTTCATGAAGGGACTACAATACCCATGTTTTTAGAGGCAGCAGCCATCTTGGGGTGTGGCAGGCCTATAAGCGCCAGCCACACCCAAGCACGTTGCTCACTATTTTGAAGACTTCAATGCAGTCAGACCTCGTGGGGGTTCCTATGAAGAACAGCAGATGTCCTGCATGGCAAATGGACGGCAATCGGAATACCCTTGTTTCCATGGTGAATTCAGATACGAGTAGGTCATACTCGTAGTGGTAAGGTCTTGATGAGCCAAATCTTGAAGGGAGTTGATACTTCCAAAAGGTAAATCGCCCCCTAGTACAACAAGCAAAGCATTTTCAGAGAAAAGCGGCCTTGGCACGGTTGTTAAAGCACTTCAGTCCACATGAGGAAAGCGGCCTTGGCATGGTAATTAAAGCGCTTCAGTCCACATGAGGAAAGCGGCCTTAACATGGTAATTAAAGCGCTTCAGTCCACATGAGGAAAGCGGCCTTAGCATGGTAATTAAAGCGATTCAGTCCACATGAGGAAAGCAGCCTTGGCACGGTAATTAAAGCACTTCAGTCCACATGAGTAAAGCGCCCTTGGCAAGGTAATTAAAGCGCTTCAGTCCACATGAGGAAAGCGGCCTTAGCACAGTAATTAAATTGCTTCAGTCCACATGAATAAAGCGCCCTTGGCACAACAATCAAAGCGCTTCAGTCCACATGAGTAAAGCGCCCTTGGCACAGAAATCAAAGCGCTTCAGTCCACATGAGGAGGGCGCCCTTGGCACAACAATCAAAGTGCTTCAGTGCACATGCATAAAAAGCCCTTCGCACAACAATCAAAGTGATTCAGGCCACATGAGTAAGGCGCCCCTTAGCACAACAAGGGTAGCGCTTTAGTTGAAACAAATGAAAGCGCTATCTGGCATAAGGAACAAAGCACTTCAAGTTCAATGAGTAAAAACTTTCCGGCCTTATAGTTGTGAATGTGAAAGCATTTTTGGAGATAAGCAAATTGTAGTTTTCATTGTTTTTTGGAAAGCATAATACGTGAAAAGCACATTTAATTCTTTGAGATTTTCTAGGCCATGATCAAAGGTTTATGTTATGAATGCATAGATGTTACAGGATTGATATTCAGAGTATGATCATAGTCCAAATCTCTTGCCATCTCTTGGTCCTGAGGTTGTAGTTTGTTCGTGTTCCATGATTCAAAGAAGGGGGCTTTGCCCTCACTTCAAAAGGGGTCTCCATCTGGTATCACAGAGACGCATTTAGTCAAGAGCCTATTGATGAGTTTTACTGCTATGAATGAGTAAGTCATATTTGTTCTAACCTTGTCTTTTCAGATCTCTCTCCCTGCTGTTCCCTACCCTAATTCTCTTCCCCCGACTGAATTCATCATAACTCTGTGCTATAATAGCTTCCTGAGTTGGTGACGCCGGGAGGTGGGCCTTTTGTTCAGCAACGTGCAGATCCTGAGGAAAGGACACTGTGACAGATAGTGTGGATGATTTTGTGGGTGCCATCTCAAGAGCATTGCTAGAAGAAGAAGCCAAAGATATTGTCAGACCTTTCCATCCTTGGCGTGGTCTCCCTTAACTTTTTGCCTCTGTTTCCCAGGTTGTTGATGTGTACTTGACTCTGATTTTACTGTTTTTGTTACTCTGGGCACCTTACCACTGCTAACCAGTGCTAAAGTGCAAGTGCTCCTTTACAAAATGTGTATGTAATTGGTTTATCCATAATTGGCATAATTGATTTATTAGTAAGTCCCTAGTACAGTGTACTAGAGGTGCCCAGGGCCTATACATCAAATGCTACTAGTGGGTCTGCAGCACTGGTTGTGCCACCCACATAAGTAGCTCTGTAATCATGTCTCAGACCTGCCACTGAAGTGTTTGTGTGTGCAGTTTTTAACTAAATTCGACTTGGCAAGTGTACCCACTTGCCAGGCCTGAACCTTCCCTTTTCTTACATGTAAGGCACCCCTAAAGTAGGCCCTAGGCATCCCCAAGGGCAGGGTGCAGTGTATGGTTAAAGTAGGACATATAGTAATGTGTTTTATATGTCCTGACAGTGAAATATTGCTAAATTCATTTTTCCTTCTTGCAAGGCCTGTCCTTCTCATTGGTTAACATGGGGGCTACCTTTAAATCTGATTAAAGTGTAGATTTCCTTTGGGAGCGGATGGACATGTGGAATTTGGGGTCTCTGAGCTCACAATTAAAAAATACATCTTTTAGTAAAGTTGATTTTGAGATTGTGTGTTTGAAAATGCCACTTTTAGAAAGTGAGCATCTTCTTGCTTATACCATTTCTCTGACTCTGCCTGTTTGTGGATTCCCTGTCTGGGCAAGTTTGACAGTTGGGCTGGTTGCCCCTCACACTAGACAGTGACACAAAGGGAGCTGCGGTGTAGTCTGCATTTCCTGATGAGCCATCTGTGCTAGAAGGGAGAGGAGGAGTGGTCACTTACACCTGAAAGGGCTGTGCCTGCCCTAACACAATTTGATTTAGTGCTTGCCTCCTCTTGTTTGAAGTCTCAGGGACAGCAACAACTTCTCTCTGCCAGCCCCTGGAGCTTCTGGAAAGACTCCTACTCTGCCCTGTGGTGCCCATCCAGTTCCTGGGACCCTGAAAGGAGAAGCTGGCAGCCTAAGAGGAAGAAATCCACACACAGAATGCTGTGGGGGGAAAAGATCAATGCAACTCCGATCTGCGGCTGGGAAATCAACACGCTGCCGGCTTCGTGGCTGAAAATCGGCGCTTGACTGTAACGCGACCGAAGAATCGACGCACGGAGCTGGAGAAACAATGCGCAGCATCGCTGAAGGATGCTGGTGAGATCGCAACCCGCATTGCGTGGTTTTCGGATCATCGTGCAGCTGGATTTCTGATGCAAACACTGCTGGGCGTGTAAAAACAATGCAAGGCCTGCCCGGACCCGAGAGTGCTGACCAGATCGACCCATCGCTCTCCTGCGGCGAGAAGAAATAACGCAACCCGACCCAATGAAAGGAGAAACAACAACGTAAGGTCTCACTTGTGAGTGAAATCGACGCATCGCAAGCCCTTTTTGATGCACGCTCGCCCAAGCGGGGTTACTTTTGATGCACCCAAGGTACATTTTCATGCTAACAGTGTTAGTGTGTGTTTAAAACTACATAAAGACTTTTTTTGGCTTTTTAACTGATAAGTTGACTTGTGTATTTTGGATTTTTGTCATTTTGATCTTGTTATGTTTAGATAAATATTTTCTATTTTTCTAAACCTGTGTTGTCATTTTCTAGTGTTGTGTGTGTTGGTACAAGTACATTACACCTAGCAACCTACTGCTCGTGCCAAGCTACCAAGGGGTAAGCAGGAGTTAGCTGAGGGTGGGTCTCTTTTACCCTGACTAGAGTGAGGGTCCTTGATTTGACAGCAGATAACCTGACTGCCAACCAAAGACCCCATTTCTAACAGATATTATGTTGGCTGGACTGAAAGGTTTTTTAAAAAGGATGGTGCTGGAGATCTTATGTGGAGCCGCCACTCAGACCTTTCCTTGATGTTTTGATAGAGTTGCTTTTTGCTTGTGATCGGGTGATAATGCAGAGGGATCGATTTAAACAGCCAGAAACATTGAGATAGATAGTGATGGATATAGTATGAGTAACACTTGGGACAAATTCTTATAATGAGGAGCATCAGAGTATTTTGGTGGCCTGGTATTTGTGATGATGTGATAGTTTGTGAAGAGAGCAAAAAGTGGTTAAGAGTAGTTAATGGTGAGGGATATCACTTGCAAGGTCTGAGATCACCTTGGGTGGGGGTGGCAATGGATTTCAAAGGTCCCATGTGGAGGTTGCTGGAAGTAAGTTTTTCCAAATTATGGTTGACATGCATAGCTGTTGGATTAATGTGGAGTCGGTTAAGGAGATCACTACTTTATGTATCATAAGAGTTCTTAGGGAATTGTTTGCCAGTGAAGGTATTCCTCAATGGTTAGTAATGGATAATTGCATGTTGTTATGTCCAGGAAAGATGAAAGAGTTTTTGAGCAAGTTTTGGGATGATGCACTTTAGACTGATGATTGATAATTCCCAGTCAAATGGAACAGCTGAGAGGGAAAATAACGCAATTAAGGGAGTAATTGAAATGGCGGGCAAAAGTAGGATCAATCTGGGTAAGATCCTTGAGGATTTTGAGTGGGCATTTCTCATGTGTGAACACAGTACTACAGGGAGTTCCTCTTTTGAACTCACGAGTCCTGGGAATTAGGTTGGTGCTGCAGTGGCTTTAGGATGTAGTTTTGCCAGATAATATTATCTGGAAAGTGGATTGAAAAGCAAATGGAACAAAGTGGGAGAGGACAGAGGAAAGCAAGGAGAGGAATGTGCTTATTCATGGGAGATTGGGTGAAAGCGAGATATGATGGAGAAGGTTGTGGTTTTTCTAAATTCAAAGGCCCATTCAAGTTGAAGAGGGTTAGCGAGGATTGGTTAGCATTTGAAAATGGGAAGAGATGGAACCCAAGGAAGGTTGTTGACTATCAAAAGAACTGAGAAGTTGTGAATGAGAAGAGGATAGAAGATGATGAGGGCTGTAGCAGTTTGATGATGATGATGACGGATGCAGAGAGAGTGGAAGGGATGTTTGTGGACAAGCTAGAGAAGTGTGCTCATAGGGGGCACAAAGTGTCAGGTGGTGCTCTAGCAGGTATAGGAGGGCACCTGTCAGGCTTCAAGATTATTTGTGTTAAAATAATTCACATTGTATTAGATGTATTTGTTTCCCTCAACTTGCTCACTCATTTATTACTTGCACAATGTAATTGTTTATATTTTCATCCCTACTTCATTCCCTCCATTTTATTGTCTTTTGGTTTTATTATGCAAAGGAGAGGGATGTGTTGTAATGTGTTTTATAGAGCCAGCACCCATAGGTAGGTTTCTTGGCACTTCATGTGTTAGCGTGTCAGACCTTAATAAGTATACTTACAAGGGGATGCAAATAGGTCGATGAACCTTTTGACTCGCAATTCAGATGGTCTTGCCATAGCTCCAGTACACAATCAATAACCAATACACAATAATTAATAATCATTAGTGAGCAACAAAATCAATAATCAATGGAGTCAGTAATTGTCACACACCATGACCTTTCAGTTATGAATAACCACACCGTTAGTAAAAGTTTAAAATGTTTATTTCCCTATATTAACAATGCTAAGGTCATGTAAATTAATCTCAAAATCAAATGAAACACATACAGAAACAACACTGGCTGTCCAAAGCGGCAGACAAAACGTAATCTAATCAAAGCTTGAACAACAACACATTCTAAGGTGATGGTGCAAATCAATAGCAAAGTCAGCTGTGTCAACGTGATAACATGCATGAAGTTTAGCAGAGAATGTCATCAAGCATTAGTCCCTGTTATCATACTTTCATTAGTGAGGATTATTAACTGACATCAGATTAGCGTCAGCATGTTGGGCTTCATGCAAAACAATTTAATAACATAAATTTGGAAAAACATCCAACTATGGCTCTATCAAAACAGCGCAGTTGGTACCAACAAAGGAAAAGCAAATATGCATAATAATCATACCTATCCTCAGAGTGGATCAGCAAAGCAGGATCAGTCTTTGTCCTCAGGACACCAGTCGATCAGCAAGGCATCAGGATTCAGCATCAGAGTTCAGGAAGGGCAAAGTCTTTAAGCAATTAAAGATAAGCACGTCTTTTGTCAAGACGCAATATGGTCAATCGTCAGAATGGCTGTCTTCTCTCCGTGCAGTGCTGTTAAGTCAAAGTTACCTAAACTACCCCCTAAATCCCTATTGGTCAGTTAATCGTATTTTCGCACTCTGTCCAATAAAAATAAAATCCCACATCTATGAATTCTAATGTTACTCCGTTCACATGTCGTCGATTGGTTTGTCTTGCGATGTCCTCATCATCCAGCTTGTCAGATAACAATATTGTTGCAGCTTCTACTCTAGTCAGTATCTTTATTGTTTTTGTCCTGCGACAGTTAGTCTCACACACATTACACATAAAATGGTGCATTACCAGGAACATCATCTCATAACAGTCGGTTCACATGAAAAGCTTCTGCTATGAGCACATTTACACGATACGATAGGAATTCACAGTTTAACTTTCTCTTGAACATTCATATTATTAACCGCTTGAGTGCGGGCGTCGGCCACTGGCCGACGCCCACACACCCTCCCTGGTGCGGGTCACGACCAATGGCCGACACCGGAAGGGCATTAATAAATCCTCGGGTGCGTCGCGCCCGAGGATTTTTTTTTTTTTTTTTTACTACCCCCGGGAGACACGGAAGCTACCGTGTCTCCCCCCGCCCCCCACCCGCCCCTTTGTGACGTCAGCGCGCCGCGAGGCGCGCTGACGTTGCAAAGGTGTTTTCCCCATGAAAGCAGGAAGCAGCCTTGCGACCGCTTCCTGCTTTCATGGGGAAAACGGCCTTTTACACGTTCGGGAAGGCCTTGTAAGAAAGGGGAGAGTCTCCCCTTTCTTACGAGGCCTTCCTGAAAGTGTTTCCTGGCCCCCGATCGCAGCACAGCTGCGATCGGGGGCCAGGAAACACATTCAGGAAGGCCTCGTAAGAAAGGGGAGACACTCCCCTTTCTTACGAGGCCTTCCTGAAAGTGTTTCCTGGCCCCCGGTCGCAGCTGTGCTGCGATAGGGGGCCAGGAAACACTTTCAGGTTTCCTGGCTCCCCCGATCGCAGCACAGCTGCGATCGGGGGGGCCAGGAAACATTTTGAAAAGGCCTCGTAAGAAAGGGGAGAGTCTCCCCTTTCTTACGAGGCATTCTGAAATGGTTTCCTGGCCCCCGATCGCAGCACAGCTGCGATCGGGGGCCAGGAAACCCCACTAGACACCAGGGATTTCACTTTTGGGGGGCGCCCCCCCCCCCGGAAAACGGGCCGCCCCCCCCGGCATAATTTTTTTTATTAAAAAAAAGGTAGGTGCCCCCTGGGGGGGGGGGGCGCGATCGCGCCCCCCCCCCCCAGGGGATTTTTTGTTTTTTTTAAAAAAACCAAAAAAAAAAAAAAAAAATGGAATGACAGGGGGTCGCCCGTGGGCAGGGTGACCCCCTGTGGGGGCAATTTTTTTTTTAGATGATGTAGGGTTTCCCTGGGGGCCATTTTGGCCCCCAAGGAAACCATACAGCAACTAAAAAAAATATATATGTATATATCTATATATATATATATCTATGTAGATAGATATATCTAGGTACATGGATATATCTATAGATATATCTATGTAGAGATATATATATATATATATATATATATATAGGTAGATCTGTATCAAAGAGATTTATAAAGCGCGCTACTCACCTGTGAGGGTCTCAAGGCGCTGCGGGGGGGGGGGACAGCGGGAGGGAAAGGGGCTAGGAGGTTCACTGTTCAAAAAGCCAGGTTTTGAGGCCCTTCCTGAAAAGAAGTAGGTTTTGGGTCTTGCGAATGTGGGTTGTGAGTGCGTTCCAGGTTTTGGGTGCAATGTAGGAGAAGGATCTGCCCCCGGTGGTGGTGTGTTTGATGCGGGGGACAGAGGCGAGAGAGAGGTCAGCTGAGCGGACGTTTCGTGTGGGGGTGTGGAAGGTGACTCTCGTTGAGGTAGGCAGGGCCTGTGTTGTGGAGTGATTTGTGTGCGAGGATGAGGATCTTGAAGGTGATCCTTTTGTCAATGGGGAGCCAGTGGAGGGATTTGAGGTGTGGAGAGATGTGTTCGTGTCGGCGGAGGTCGAGGATGAGTCGTGCTGCTGAGTTCTGGATGCGTGTAGTTTGCACTTGAGTTTTAGAGTGGTGCCGGCGTAGAGGGCGTTTCCGTAATCAAGCCTGCTGCTGATGAGTGCGTGAGTGACAGTTTTTCTGGTCTCTGTGGGGATCCATTTGAATGTTTTTCAGTATACGGAGTTTGTTGAAGCATGAGGAGGTAAGAGCGTTGATTTGTTGGGTCATAGAGAGGGAGGAGTCTAGGATGATGCTGAGGTTGCGTGCGTAGTTGGCGGGGGTGGGTGCAGGGCCTAGCGTGGTGGGCCACCATGGGGGGTCCCAGGTGTTTTTGTGTGGGCCAAAGAGGATTATTTCGGTTTTGCTTGAGTTGAGTTTCAGGTGGTTGGCTGTCATATATACATCACTTTTGTCAATATGTGTGTGGTTTCCCTGGGGGGAAAAGGGTCCGACTTGTCTAGTGGCAGTTTTAGTGCCATAAAGAAGCGCAGAAGGTTTATATGCCTACTGCAAAGAGCACATCTGTATTTTATGTAAATAGCTGAGTACATTAGTAAAGTCTATGGAGAGATGAAGGGCACTTTTGCTGGGTGGTAATGAGGGAATCCGAGGAGGAGGGAGTGGGAGCACCAATAATGATTGTTGGACTGGGCGCAGGAGGTGCTAAAGACTGTGACGAATGGTATGTGACAAGGTGTTTTTTGAGTGTCTTGAAAGTACGTCCTGATTGAGGGAAGAAGCGCAGGTAAGGTGGCCTCTACTGTTGCACGTATCTCACACACACCATCGATTTTGTGACTGTCTACGTAGGCTAGTGTTTTAGAGCAACAGTTTAGCCAATAGCAGAGATGGCATCTTGATTGATGACTGCTGCCTGCACTTGGGTTATAGAGGACCGCTCTGACATAGGATCAGAGACTGAGACATCAGATACTGAGACAGCATCTGAGGGATAGGACAATGGCGCAGACTCTGGGAGTGATTTTTCAGTCAGAGGAGTCCCATTCGAAAACTCCTCTTCCAGTACATTATGAGGGAGGTGATGAGGACAGTCCTGCTGTCCCTTCGCAAGCTGTTCGTGCAACTGGGTAATAGTGGGTTAGGCCAACCCAGAGAGCAGGTGAATGCGGCGGCAAGCAGAGAGAGAGTGCTCTCTTGGGAGCTCACCAATTTAGTTCAGCCCCAAATTCCACCACCCAAATCATATTGTGGAGACATCAAAATTGTCTATGGCAAAACAAACTGGTTTTGTAAGGCAGGCACCTGTGTTTTTGGTCCTGGATTCGGCGGCCATATAGAGAAACACACTAAACCCAAACATTTCTGGAAACTAGACATTCGGGGGAGTCCACAGAGGTGTGACTTGTGTGGATTCCCCAAAGTTTTCTTACCCAGAATACCCTGCAAAGCTGAAATGTTGAAAAAAAACTCTATTTTTCTCGCATTTCTGTCACACAAACTACAGGAATATGCTGGGATCCACAACATTCCTACCACCCAGTGACTCCTCACCTGTCCTGATAAAAACACTTCCCCACTTGAGTGCCTACACCTAGTGCCTGTGTCAGGAATGGATCACCCCAGGGTCAACAGCTGCCTCACGTAAGGACCAACATTGACCGTTGTGTGATCTATTCCTGTCGCAGGCACCAGGCCTAACCACACAAGTGAGGTATCATATTTATCGGGAGACTTGGGGGAAAGCTGGGTGAAAGGAAATTTGTGGCTCCTCTCAGATTCCAGAACTTTCTGTCACCGAAATGTGAGGAAAACGTGGTATTTTAGCCACATTTTGAGGTTTGCAAAGGATTCTGGGTAACAGAACCTGGTCCGAGCCCCACAAGTCACCTCATCTTGGATTCCCCTGGGTTTCTAGTTTTCAAAAATGTGCTGGTTTGCTAGGTTTCCCCAGGTGCCGGCTGAGCTAGAGGCCAAATTCCACAGGTAGGCACTGTTTTCTATGAAAAAATGTGATGTGTCCACGTTCTGTTTTGGGGCTTTTCCTGTCGCGGGCGCTAGGCCTACCCACACAAGTGAGGTATCATTTTTATCGGGAGACTTAGGGGAACGCCGGGTGGAAGGAAATTTGTGGCTCCTCTCAGATTCCAGAACTTTCTGTCACCGAAATGTGAGGAAAACTTGTTTTTTTAGCCACTTTTTGAAGTTTGCAAAGGATTCTGGGTAACAGAACCTGGTCCGAGCCCCGCAAGTCACCCCTCCTTGGATTCCCCTAGGTCTCTAGTTTTCAGAAATGCACAGGTTTGGTAGGTTTCCCTAGGTGCCGGCTGAGCTAGAGGCCAAAATCTACAGGTAGGCACTTCTCAAAAAACACCTCTGTTTTCTTCCAAAAATTTGGATGTGTCCACGTTGCGCTTTGGGGCGTTTCCTGTCGCGGGCGCTAGGCCTACCCACACAAGTGAGGTATCATTTTTATCGGGAGACTTGGGGGAATGCCGGGTGGAAGGAAATTTGTGGTTCCTCTCAGATTCCATAACTTTCTGTCACCGAAATGTGAGGAAAACTTGTTTTTTTAGCCACTTTTTGAGGTTTGCAAAGGATTCTGGGTAACAGAACCTGGTCCGAGCCCCGCAAGTCACCCCTCCTTAGATTCCCCTAGGTCTCTAGTTTTCAGAACTGCACAGGTTTGGTAGGTTTCCCTGGGTGCCGGCTGAGCTAGAGGCCAAAATCTACAGGTAGGCACTTCTCAAAAAACACCTCTGTTTTCTTCCAAAAATTTGGATGTGTCCACGTTGCGCTTTGGGGCGTTTCCTGTCGCGGGCGCTAGGCCTACCCACACAAGTGAGGTATCATTTTTATCGGGAGACTTGGGGGAACGCCGGGTGGAAGGAAATTTGTGGCTCCTCTCAGATTTCATAACTTTCTGTCACCGAAATGTGAGGAAAACTTGTTTTTTTAGCCACTTTTTGAGGTTTGCAAAGGATTCTGGGTAACAGAACCTGGTCCGAGCCCCGCAAGTCACCCCTCCTTAGATTCCCCTAGGTCTCTAGTTTTCAGAACTGCACAGGTTTGGTAGGTTTCCCTAGGTGCCGGCTGAGCTAGAGGCCAAAATCTACAGGTAGGCACTTCTCAAAAAACACCTCTGTTTTCTTCCAAAAATTTGGATGTGTCCACGTTGCGCTTTGGGGCGTTTCTTATCGCGGGCGCTAGGCCTACCCACACAAGTGAGGTATCATTTTTATCGGGAGACTTGGGGGAACGCCGGGTGGAAGGAAATTTGTGGCTCCTCTCAGATTCCAGAACTTTCTGTCACCGAAATGTGAGGAAAACTTGTTTTTTTAGCCACTTTTTGAGGATTGCAAAGGATTCTGGGTAACAGAACCTGGTCCGAGCCCCGCGAGTCACCCCTCCTTGGATTCCCCTAGGTCTCTAGTTTTCAGAAATGCACAGGTTTGGTAGGTTTCCCTAGGTGCCGGCTGAGCTAGAGGCCAAAATCTACAGGTAGGCACTTCTCAAAAAACACCTCTGTTTTCTTCCAAAAATTTGGATGTGTCCACGTTGCGCTTTGGGGCGTTTCCTGTCGCGGGCGCTAGGCCTACCCACACAAGTAAGGTATCATTTTTATCGGGAGACTTGGGGGAACGCCGGGTGGAAGGAAATTTGTGGCTCCTCTCAGATTCCATAACTTTCTGTCACCGAAATGTGAGGAAAACTAGTTTTTTTAGCCACTTTTTGAGGTTTGCAAAGGATTCTGGGTAACAGAACCTGGTCCGAGCCCCGCGAGTCACCTCTCCTTGGATTCCCCTAGGTCTCTAGTTTTCAGAAATGCACAGGTTTGGTAGGTTTCCCTAGGTGCCGGCTGAGCTAGAGGCCAAAATCTACAGGTAGGCACTTCTCAAAAAACTCCTCTGTTTTCTTCCAAAAATTTGGATGTGTCCACGTTGCGCTTTGGGGCGTTTCCTGTCGCGGGCGCTAGGCCTACCCACACAAGTGAGGTATCATTTTTATCGGGAGACTTGGGGGAACGCCGGGTGGAAGGAAATTTGTGGCTCCTCTCAGATTCCAGAACTTTCTGTCACCGAAATGTGAGGAAAACTTGTTTTTTTAGCCACTTTTTGAGGTTTGCAAAGGATTCTGGGTAACAGAACCTGGTCCGAGCCCCGCAAGTCACCCCTCCTTGGATTCCCCTAGGTCTCTAGTTTTCAGAAATGCACAGGTTTGGTAGGTTTCCCTAGGTGCCGGCTGAGCTAGAGGCCAAAATCTACAGGTAGGCACTTTGGAAAAAACAGCTGTGTTTTCAATAAAAAAAATAGGATGTGTCCATGTTGTGTTTTGGGACATTTCCTGTCGCGGGCACTAGGCCTACCCACACAAGTGAGGTATCATTTTTATCGGGAGACTTGGGGGAACACAGAATAGCAAAACAAGTGTTATTGCCCCTTATCTTTCTCTACATTTTTTCCTTCCAAAAATAAGAGAGTGTGTAAAAAAGACGTCTATTTGAGAAATGCCCTGCAATTCACATGCTAGTATGGGCACCTCGGAATTCAGCGATGTGCAAATAACCACTGCTCCTCAAAACCTTATCTTGATCCCATTTTGGAAATGCAAAGGTTTTCTTGATACCTCTTTTTCACTCTTCATATTTCAGCAAATGAATTGCTGTATACCCAGTATAGAATGAAAACCAACTGCAGGGTGCAGCTCATTTATTGGCTCTGGGTACCTAGGGTTCTTGATGAACCTACAAGCCCTTTATATCCCCGCAACCAGAAGAGTCCAGCAGACAAAACAGTATATTGCTTTCAGAAATCTGACATCGCAGGAAAAAGTTACAGAGTAAAACATAAAGAAAAATGGCTGTTGTTTTCAGCTCAATTTCAATATTTTTTTATTTCAGCTGTTATTTTCTGTAGGAAAACCTTGTAGGATCTACACAAATGACCCCTTGCTGAATTCAGAATTTTGTCTAGTTTTCATAAATGTTTAGCATTCCGGGATCCAGCATTGGTTTCACACCCATTCCTGTCACTAACTGGAAGGAGGCTGAAAGCACCAAATATAGTAGAAATGGGGTATGTCCCAGTAAAATGCCAAATTTGTGTTGAAAAATTTGGTTTTCTGATTCAAGTCTGCCCGTTCCTGAAAGGTGGGAAGATAGTGATTTCAGCACCAGAAACCCTTTGTTGATGGCGTTTTCAGGGAAAAAACCACAAGCCTTCTTCGGCAGCCCTTTTTTCCCATTTTTTTGGAAAAAACTAAATTTCCACTGTATTTTGGCTATTTTCTTGGTCTCCTCCAGGGGAAACCACCAACTCTGGGTACCATTAGAATCCCTAGGATGTTGGAAAAAAAGGACGCAAATTTGGCGTGGTTAGCTTATGTGGACAAAAAGTTATGAAGCCCTAAGCGCGAACTACCCCAAATAGCCAAAAAAGGGCTCAGCACTGGGGGGGGGAAAGGCCCAGCAGCTAAGGGGTTAAATGCTAAGAAAAACAACTTTTACCTGAGGCCTGGCAAGTAGGCCAAGACACTCACTAAGTTATGGCCAACAATTAATATAGCTAAAGCTTAATTCATAACCCTTAATATGACATATTACTGTATTAGTCTAATATATATTTAACATTTCAAGAGTATTAAATCATTGATTAGTACATTTTGTTAACATTGGTGGCCATTCTTCGTGATCACATTTTCAAATGTGTGCATTATTTTGCTACATTATTATATTTTCTACACAATCTTTTTAATCAATATAAATAAACACTCATTAATATTTTTTATTAAGACACCTGCGCTAACAATCCCTCCTCTGATGACTAAATATGTCAACACACTAGTACCCACAAATATTTGCACCAGCTAAAATTCTGACAATTCAATCCCTTCATACTTTTGTTTCCCCTTTGAATTTTCTCTGTAAAAGTTTTCCCTTTTCATTTCTTCCTTCCTCTGATCATTCTTTGGCATTTTCAATTTAATCCTCTTGCATAATTTACACAATCCCCATGTCCCCAATAGACAAACCACAACAATTAATATTCCCTGTAATATTTTTTATAGAATCCTATTCCAAATGTTGCTGAGCCAATTTCTCACTGAATCAAACCCCTTGCCAACCTTTTCCCTAAAACCTGGTTCTTTCAATTCTTCCAAATCAATAGTTGCATTAGTCAGATTAGTAAGTAAGTCTCTTATCTCTTTACTGTTATCTGGTATATACGAACAACAAAGCCTAGAATTAATCGTTCTACAGATTCCACCATCCTTTGCTAAAAGAATGTTTAAAGCAAGACAACTTTGAAGAGACATAGCTCTATCAGCAGCTAATTCAGTACCTATCAGGGGTATGGCTCCTGAAAAAATTGTCAGCATGTTATTCACAATAGTAGACAATTTTTGAATTTTTATGGAATTCAAAATGACTCCCACTGAAGGAATCACTGCTCCAAATATATCTCCCACTATAGCAGAAGAGGGCTCCCTCTTCTGTCTCTTATGATGTAATTCAGTCACTTTCGGAAACTTTTTCAGATCCTCCATTTGATAAATCTTTGGGACAACTATCCCCAAATAACATGTCCCATACCATCCTCTTGGAAGATGGTAATAAGCATTAAGTCCACAGATGTAACAAATCCCTGGAATTGCAGGGTCCTGTGCATTCAACGTAAACGTCCATTTACTCTGAAACAAAAACACATGCCTACATTCACTCATTCCCGCAAATAGTGTCAGTGTGCAATTTAGGCCTATATATTCAAAGTTTCCCTACGTGTTGTGCATCTAAAGCTAATTTCCCTTGTGTTTTAATTGCACTATAAGCATAATCATACTTGTAAGTCCTTTTCTCTATGCCTTTTTGTAGTTTCTCTTTTAATGCTTTTATCCTGTCATCTGTGTGATCTAAGAAGCTTTTCTCTAAAGGTGTAAGCAAGCATGTCAGATTATTTATATGTGCATATGCTGTGCCAAACGTCAATGTTGGTTCAAAGAAACCTCTAACTATTACTATGTAACTATGTCATTATCCTTAGCTACTCTACTCCAATACCTAAATAAAGGAACAAACTAAAACACTACATCATAATTTGAGTAAAACTACTGTATGTACTCATGGTTATAAAATCTCGTTAGTAACAAACTACACCTTATCCCATAGGTAAAAGGCACACTAGGATAAGTGACACCTTCCTCGACTGATGAAGGAATCTGCATACACACAAAGCTGTTCTTCACATTCAATGTCTCAACATACTCACTCAATAAGCTATAGAAAACATCAGAAGAAAGTCCTCCCTGCGCATTAGTATCCTCATGCAAATATTTCTCATCAAATCGAAACCTCTCTAATGCCGTTAGTGCAGTAGTTGTCTCAAAACCAGAAGTATGGTTGGATTCCCTTTTATCAAGAACAGACATACCCACAATCAACACCACAAACAATATATCACACATAATCGCCAAACCAATGCTCATATATTTACAGCGCCTAGCATCTCTACTTTGTTGACTGTTACTCATTATCTGTAAAGAATCAGAAAGCAGAAAAAAATTTGAAAAACTTGCAGCAAAAATCAAAAATAGATAAGTCTTCTTTCAGCAGTTCAGTTTCACTTCCAGGATCCCTTGTCAAAATCGGTTAGCAGCTTTGTCAAAATTAGGTTTCAAAAAGTCAAATCAGGGTATCAATGTCTATTCTGGTTACTTTCAACAGTCTCTTTCTCAAACATTTCTCTCAGATTGTTTCAACAGTTCAGTTCATTAGGTTCCCTCAGGTGCCAAAATACTGCCCTGGAACTTCTCTATCAAAACAAAAAGACATAAACTCTTTCTGCCATTCGTTCGTAGTTGCATACGCCCATTTAGGATCTGCGTATCTTCAACTTGCTATTCTTTCTTTTTAATTTTCAATCACCATTTAGTTCTCCTTCACTTAGATCTTCTCTCCTTGTGGTAGGGATTGTTTGTTCAACCACTTCTTTCCCTTTCTCCACGTGTGACTCCGGCCACTTATCTCCTTTCAGTGAACCCTTTGCCAGTGTTCTCTTCAGTGTCAAACTTAAACCTTCTCCTTGTTCTGCTGTGTTTTCTCTTGGCGGACCTGCAACCGGTTCAAGGAGGAGTCAGATCACAGTGACTTTGATCCACCTCAACTCCTTCCCCTTCTGGGTCTGGCAGTTGCTCTGTTTGTCTTTCAAGATCATCTGCTTCTAGGAAAGCCCTCCTCTGACTAGGCTCTCCTTCTTCTTCAATTGAGATAGGCTCTCCGTCGCCCTCCTGGAGGTCTCCTCCCTCGTCTCTCACAGGAGTGACTGAACCATCATCAACGGCTCAAATCCGGTCTCCATTCCCCTTTGTTCTCCTTCCGGGCCTGAGACTTGTCTCACTGTTGTTGGTACTCTTAACAATGCTTCTTCATGATCCAGTGGACATTCCACTTTCTTCATATGGCCTGCATGATACAGTTCGGAATTCAAGCACACTTCACAGCTGTGGTAGTTGTCAAAACTACCTGATAAGGTCCCTTCCCATGAGGCTCCAAACAAGTCTTTCTCATGTGCTTTCAGATCACAACCCAGTCCCCAGCTCTCAGGTTGTGTCCTGGGTCATGGATTGGTGGCAGTGTTGTGGCTTCCACCTGCTGAGAAAAAGAGCGGACCACATCAGCCAGACCTTTGCAGTAATCCAACACCATATCATCTATAATGTTGACAAGTGCATTTGCTGGCAGTAACCTCATTGCTCTGCCCATGAGGGTTTCATCCGGCGACAATCCTGTCTTCCTGTCAGGTGTGTTTCTCACTGATATCAACACTAAAGGTAATGCGTCAGGCCATTTCAAATTTGTGGATGCACACATCTTTGCAACTCTTGACTTCAATGTACCATTCATCTGTTCCACTAGTCCTGATGTTTCAGGGCGGTAACTATAATGCAACTTCTGCTCAATGTTCAATGCTGCACACAGTAATTTAATTACTTCATTGTTGAAGTGACTTCCCCTATCTGATTCTAAAGAGATCAGAAACCCGAAACGCGTTATCAGTTCCCTAAGCAGTAGTTTTGCTACTGTAAGACTATAATTTCTTCGTGTAGGGTGCACTTCAATCCAACGACTAAAGATGCAGACAATCACCAACACATATCTCAAACCTCCACACACAGCCATCTCAATAAAATCCATTTGCATACTGCTGAATGGAACTCCGGCTCTTCCAAAAGTGACTCAAATTAAGCACTGTCCCTTTCCCTGCGTTTAGTTGTTGGCAAATGACACATCGATGGCAAACTGCTTCAGCAACTTTTCTAAACTTTGGGTTGAACCAATCATGTTTGAAAAAACTAACCATTGCATCCCTCCCAAAATGTGCTTGACCATGATAGTACCTCGCCATTTGAGACAACAGGCTATTTGGCAAAACCAATTGACCCGCTTCTGAAACCCACAATTCGACTTGCCTTTGCACACATTTCATTTTGCTCCATGACCGTTTCTCCTCCCTGTCAACATTATTCTGCAACATTTTCAGTTCTTCCACAGTGTCAATTATTTTCAATGCATAACTTGTACAAGTTTCATCTTCTTCAAGTAACAGTTCGCACTTGTCTTTGAATGCTATCCAGTTCAATGCGGAAAACCTTGCAACTTGATCTGCATATCCATTTCCCAATGACACATAGTCCTGTGACTTCAGATGTGCACTGCATTTCACCACAGCAATCTTTTCAGGCATTTGAATATCATGTAAAAGTTCTTTAATTCTCTCTCCATTTCTTACTGGTGAACCAGAAGAGGTCATGAAACCTCTCTGTTACCACAACTGGTCAAAATCATGGACTTTTCCAAATCCATACTTGCTGTCCGTATAGATCGTAACTTTCAACTGAGCAGAGACATGACATGCTCTAGTGCAGGCTACCAGTTCTGCTACTTAAGCAGAATACACTCCTCGAAGCCAAAAAGCCTCCAAGGTACCAGTAATTGAGCACACAGAATATCCTGCTCTCAATGTCCCTGTTTTGTCTCTCAGACAAGAACCATCGACAAAGATAATTTGGTCATTTTCTTCCAATCGGGTGTTTCTAATGTCAGGTCTCGGTTTTGTTCACAAATCAGTTACCTCAAGACAATCATGGCCAACATCTTCCTCTTTCTCAATTTCAGCATTTTCACTTGGAAGTAAGGCTGCTGGGTTTAGCACTGTGCATCTTTTCGATGACACATTTGGTGACCCTAGAATACTCGTTTCATATCTAGTCAACCTCGCACCAGTCAAATATTGGGTTTTCGTCCTTGTAAGTAAAACCTCAATAGAGTGAGGGACCATTATAGTCAGGGGATGTCCCAATCCAATACCCTCACACTGTGTAAGGCTTTGACCAACTGCGGCAACTGCGTGCAAACAACCTGGTAAGGCTGCTGCATCTGGGTCCAAAGTAACTGAAAAATATGCTACGGGCGGTTTACACCTCCATGGACCTGTGTCAAGACAGACAAAGAACATGCATCACGCTCATGACAAAAAAATGTGAAAGATTTTGTGTGGTCAGCAAGACCCAACGCTAGAGCCCTGCACAAACCTTCTCTTAATTCAGTGAACGCTTTCATTTCATCATGGTCTAACACAGTGGGATTAGTGACTTCTTTATGGGTCAGCTTCTGCAATGGTCTTGAAATGACTGACAAATGTGGAATCCATTGGCGACAAAAACCTGCCATCCCCAAAAACATCCTGACATCTCTCTGTGTAGTCGGGGGATTTATCTGCAATATGGTTGTAATCCTTTCTGTGGATATTTTTCTTGAACCCCTTCTCAATCTGGTGACCCAAATATTTCACTACTTTCTGACAGTACTGTAATTGAAGTGGAGACACTTTGTGACCATTCTTTCCTAAATGGTTCAACAGGGCAATTGTATCATACTTGCACTCATCCCTTGTTTTGGACGCAATCAGTAAGTCACCAATGTACTGCACCAAGGTCGATTGGAAAGACAATTCCAACGACTCCAAATTCTTTTCCAAAATCTGATTAAATATGAAAGGTGACTCTGAAAACCCTTGACTAATTCTGCACCATCAATAGACTCGATCCAGGAATTTGAAACAAAAGAGAAATTGACTATCCACATGAAGAGGCACAGAAAAGAATACTTGTGACAAATCGATAACAGTGAACCACTCAACATCACGTGGAATTTGGAACATTATCACAGCTGGATTTAGCACCATGGGACAATATTTGACCACAATCTCATTTATTTTTCTCAAATCCTGAACATTCCGAACCTTCCCACAGGGCTTTTTCAACCCCATTATTGGTGAGTTACATGTACTGCTCAATTCTTCTTTCAGAACCCCTTGCTTTACAAAATCTGCAATTATCTGGGTTACTTTCATCAGGACATCTTGCAGGATATGGTACTGCGGTCATTGAAGAAAGACTGCATTCAGCTTCCCAGTAGCTTTCACTGGCTCCACTCCCTTTTTAAACTTCTTTTCCTGTCAAATCCCACACCTTCTCCTTTACCTTTCCCTACAGTTCAGAATGGAGCTCTTTCACTGTGAACATTGGGAAAAATTCAATCAAAGGGTACTCCTCATTTGTAGTTTCATATTCTGTTTCTGGGGCTTCTTCCTCTTCATCATCACTGTTCGTCTGAATCTCAATTCCATTGTTAGAATTGGGGTCTTTGCTTGGCAGTCAGGTTACCCCCTGTCCAAGCAGGGACCCTCACCCTATTCAGGGTAAAGCAGAATCACCCTCAGCTAACCCCCGCTCACCCTCTTGGTAGCTTGACACAAGCAGGCAGGCTTAACTTCAGAGTGCTAGGTGTAAATTATTTGTACTAACACACACAGTACCTTAATGAAAACACTACAAAATTACACAACAAAGGTTTAGAAACATAGAGAATATTTATCTAAACAAAACAAGACCAAAACTACAAAAATCCATCATACACAATTCAAGTTATTAATTAAAATGCAAAAAGAGTCTTCATGTTCTTTTAAACACAACGCTAACGCAGTTAGCATGAAAATGTACCTGGGTCGCGTCAAAATAACCCGCACAGGCGAGTGTGTGTCGGAAAAGGTAAGCAGTGTGTTGATTTCTTACCCGTAAGTGAGGTCATGCGTCATTACTCCTTCTCCGGTCCAATCGGCATGAGTTGTTTTTTTCTCCGCAGGAGAGAGATGCATTGATCCAGACAAAACACCTCGGGTCTGGGCAAGCTTGCATTGTTTTTCTGTGCCCAGCGATGTTGCGTCGTTGCTGCCTCCATCAGCGATGCCGAGCGTCGTTTCCCCAACCGCACTGCAAGCTTTGCATCGATTTCAGGCGCAAAGCCGGTGGCGTGTCGTTTCTTTAGTTGCTCTCGGGGGTTGCGTTGGAAATGTCCCCACACGGCGATCTGTGCATGGATTTCCAACCTTGGTCCACCAGCTTCACCTGTCAAGGCCCCAGGAACTTGATAGGGCACCACTTGGCAGGGCAGGAGTCTCAGCAGAGGCTCCAGGTGCTGGAAGAGAGAAGTCTTTGCTGTCCCTGAGACTTCAACAACAGGAGGCAAGCTCAGTTTCAAGCCCTTGGAGAGTTCCTCACAAGCAGGAAGGCACACAAAGTCCAGTCTTTGTCCTCTTGCACAGGCAGAAGCACAACTGCAGGATAGCTCCACGAAGCACAGTCACAGGCAGGGCAGCTCTACTTTCTCAGCTCTTCAGCTCTTCTACAGGCAGAGGTTTCTCTTGGTTTCCAGAAGTGATATGAAGTCTGTGGTTTTGGGTGCCCTTCTTATACCCATTTTTCCCTTTGAAGTAGACTTACTTTGAAGAAAAGTCTCTCTTGTTTGCGAAATCCTGCCTTGCCCAGGCCAGGCCCCAGACACACACCAGGGGGTTGGAGACTGCATTGTGTGAGGGCAGGCGCAGCCCTTTCAGGTGTGAGTTATCACTCCCTCCTAGCACAGATAGCTCATCAGGATGTGCAGGCTACACCCCAGCTCCCTTTGTGTCACTGTCTAGAGAGAGGTGCAAACAGCCCAACTGTCAAACTGACCCAGACATGGAATCCACAAACAGGCAGAGTCACAGAATGGTTTAAGCAAGAAAATGCTCACTTTCTAAAAGTGGCATTTTCAAACACACAATCTTAAAATCAACTTCACTAAAAGATGTATTTTCAAATTGTGAGCTCAGAGACCCCAAACTCCTCATGTTGATCTGCTCCCAAAGGGAATCTACACTTTAATCATATTTAAAGGCAGCCCCCATGTTAATGTATGAGAGGGATAGGCCGTGTAACAGTGAAAACCAAATTTAGCAGTATTTCACTGTTAGGACATATAAAACACATTAGTACATGCCCTACTTTAAACGTACACTGCACCCTGCCCATGGGGCTACCTAGGGCCTACCTTAGTGGTGTCTGATATTTAAGAAGTGAGTACACTTGCCAAGTCGAATTGGCAGTTTAAAACTGCACGCACAGACGCTGCAGTGGCAGGTCTGAGCCATGTTTACAGAGTTACTATAATGGGTGGCACAACCAGTGCTGCAGGCCCACTAGTAGCATTTGGTTTACAGGCCCTGGGCACCTCTAGTGCACTGTACTAGGAACTTACCAGTAAATCATATATGCCAATCATGGATGAACCGATTACATAACCATTCTGTATAGGAGCATTTGCACTTTAGCACTGGTTAGCCGTGGTAAAGTGCCCAGAGTAACAAAAAGAGCAAAAACAGAGTCCAGCACACATCAGCAACCTGGGAAACAGAGGCAAAACGTTAAGGGAGACCACACCAAGGATGAAAAGTCTAACATCCATCATTTGAACAAGTACTCAAACACCTTGTTTTACACAACAAGTCTCTTCCCATTAGGGATACCGGACTTGAATCGCAGACTACAAATGTATGCATTCCTTGAAAATTGCCAATCTCCACTTGAACTGGATCTGTCATCAGGTTTGTCAAATACTGGTTTGCAACTCCCATGACCTGCACTGTTCTACCTGAAAGGGCCAAATTTGGAACTTCTGCACTTCTCACTGTAGAGTGTGTAGCTCCTGTGAAAACCAAGAATTAAAACTTGTGGCCTATAACCTTTCCCTTCACGTACGGTCCTCTTTGATCTACTTCTAGGGAAGTCGCAAGCACACATGGCTTCTCAACTGAACTGTCACTCATCCATTCATCATTTATTCCATTCTCACTGTGTAACGTGAATTGGTGCACTGTTACTTATTTCTATTATGCCTCTGACCTGTGACCTGCTGAAAAAGCATCATCTGTTGCTGCTCGATGGGGGCTTGAGGTATTTGAATTTGCTGTCTAGGTACCATGGGAACCTGCTGTTGCTTCGGCTGCAACTGTGACATTTGTGCACTGGCCATTTTCACCTGCTGTATGGGATGAATATTTTGCACTTGATTCACTTTATTCTGAAAATTTGGATTGTGACCTCTTACTCGGTCCTCTCACATTCTGGAATGAATTGATGTCGTTACTCTGCTGAACAACACCTTCCTGCACCATTATTCTACACTCTCGTTTCCAATGTCCGACGGCTCCGCAAATGTGACATGGCAATAGCTTCTTCATTCCCTGCACATCATTCTGAACCACTACAGTATTCAAGTCTGGACCACGATTCACGACCTCTACCTCTCATCTGTGGCTGGGACATCATGTTTCCCTGTGGCTGCTGCGGCAACTCCTGTGAAAAATTCCCTTGCATTCCTGTTTGAGCGGCCTTGATCTGTATCACCATTGCCTTCTCTTTCAACTTTTTCTGCTTTAACTCGATTTCATCACTACAGTATTTGGCATACTGCAACACCTCATTAATTGGCTTTGCTTGCCAACAAATCAAATGACTCATAATCATCTGGCTAATCTCAGGTCTCAATCCTTACACAAATCTGAACACAAAGTGAAGCATGTCTTTCGCCTCAATTGTTTCTGTATCACTGTAATGCTTAAATGCCTGCAACAATCTCTCATAATATGCATGTATCGACTCCTTTGCTTCCAGAGCTGTCATGTCAATCTTCTGCCAATCAATATTCTTGGGTGAAATTCTCGATTTCAGAAACTCAATCACCTTATAGTAATATTTCATCACTTCAGGAGATGGTGCACCTGTATCCTTGTCTCTCTCTGGTTCACTTGTTGGCCAGTCTATACTCCTGTTACACTCGATCCACAGATCAGATGGAACCACTATCTCTAGTAATGTGTACAAGTCTTCCCACAAACACTTGATAAGTTTTACAAATCTGTCTGTCTGCTGATATCATTCTACTGACTTTTCTCTCAATTTTGGATAATCATTTGTAAATGATAGAAAGTCACTTCTGCTCCACGGGACATGAACAAATTTCTCCCCTGGAATTTCTCACATTGGTAAAATCTTTACTGGATCCTTTTCCTGCTGCACATTTTCAGTCAGCTCCAAGGAATCCCTTTTTCTCTTGTCTCTTCTTTACCCATCTGCCTTGACATTTGTCTAATGCTCCCCAGGTCTGAGCACTTTGAAGCAGTTCTTTAAGGTGTGCCTTCATTCCGGCTGATCTCACATGTTCAAAATCTTTTGCCTCAAAGTCTGATCTGTAACTTCTTTTCAAATGCTTTGTTTTCTCTATTTCTATGCCGTATTTCTTTGCCAAGTCAGCTAATCTCTGATGCACATTGCTCACTTCTTTTGTAATCTTTAGGCACAAATATCTAAATTCTGCCTCCATTTAGGATTCTAACCTATTTACCCCCATCATTCCCCCAATAAGTTAACCCGCTTCCATGCTTAGCCTAGTATAATTCAAAAGTTCTTCTCCTTTAGGGGCACTCTTTGGGGTATTCAGCTTGGCACACCATTCAGGTAATTGCTGAGCTGTAAGTCCCTGTACCGAAATGTTACTTGCTTGGTCCGGTGGCACCTGCTGTGCAACTGCATTCGGTGTCTGCGGAGTTTCAAACTCTGACTAACGTTTGGCCCTGCCACAGTATTTGGAAGTGCAGCAAATGGACTAAGGTCTAGCAATGATCTTGATCCATCGAAAGTCTGTCCCACAGGAGAGACTACTCGAGCATTTTCATTATGTCCTTCCCACATTAGGTTCTGGGACATTGCTCCCAGTACACCTACAGTCGGTTTCTTCTATGCAAATATTGGTCCCGCTGGACCAACAGTAATAGGTATCGATATAGTATCTAGCACTGCTCTGGCTCCTATCCTCTGTGAGAGACTAACTCCCATAATCTGATTCATGATTGGAGTCAGATCTGGCTGTTTCCCTCTCACTGGTGTAAATCTTGGCATTACCCGCAGCTATACTTCGGGGAATAAAATTGGAGTTGGCTCAGTCTGAACAAATATTGGTCTCAGAAAGACCTGTTCCATTGGCACCACTAAGTAATTTCCATAATGGGCACGTCAGGATAAATTCTTTACCCCTGTGGCAGTTGTACCTGGGTCAGCACTACAGGAGTGGTAGACACATTAAGACCACTTTGCACCGCATTCTGTGTCAGGTTAGCACTACATGGTACTTTGACCACTCTCATGCACTTTATATGGTGGTGGTCGATCTCTCAATAACTGTGTAATAAACTCCTCATAGTCGGACTCCTGTTTCACTGTTGAAGACTTGCTAGCCTCCTTACTCTCAGATGGACTTCTTTTAGTTTTTCGTATAGTTCTTTTTCCTTCCTTCTTATTTTCCTGAGTTATTGCCGGAACCAAATTAATCCCTTGCAAAGTCTCCATTGTCCATGCTTTCTGAACACAATCTCATCTAGCCTCCACTAGAGTCTTTTCTGCCTTTCTCATTCGCCCCTCAAATTTCAGTTGCTGTTTCTGTCTGGCTACTAGCTCCCAAATTGCTAATGCCCCAAACTGTGCTGGTCTTGGAAGGGGCTTTGATTCATATAGCACCATCCGTAAATGCTCCAAAACCCTCAAATTGAACGTCCCATTTGTAGGAAATGCTAAGTTCCCATCTTTTTATGTCAATTTGCACCATTGCTTTAGCTAAAGACATGGCACGACAACCCTCTTCCATTACAATGTAAACCAGTGTATCTTCGGGCGGCCTAGCCTCGCCTACATTTGTTGTAATATACGTATCTTCCCTTAGAGCACTTTTCAATGCTTTGAAAAACTTCATTGTTTCTACCTTTTGTTTTTCAAAATCAAATCAGGGACTGTAACCGTGTGGGTGTGGAGGAACCACTCCAGACTGCGTTATTGAATTAAAAACAAAGGAATTTTATTGAAGATATTGAGGATGGCATGATACAGGTATGTTTGTTTCAGTCTTGTGATCCTTCCCATTCCTCCCGGTCGCCTGGAACAGGGTCGTCTGGCAATCATCTTCCGGTTTCTCCTCCGATACAAGGACGGTATCGCTGGTGCTGGCTCACAGGTGGGCTCCACTCCTCGTCTTCCTCCTTCCGACCTCCGCACGCTGAAAGTGCCGACAGCGGCACATTTGACCTTCTGGTGTCCCGCCGCTGCGGAACTACCGACCAATCACGGGCAGATTGAACAGGACGCTTCGGAGTAACAGGGGCAGAGTCAGCACAAGTGACAGCCATGTGCGGGCGAACGGATCCCAGCCCGTCACATACACTCCCCCTAGAGAGCGGCCTGTCGAGGTGCTCCAAAGCCGGATAACGGGAAAGGAAATCTGCAGCCACCATGTGTCTCCCCGGCAGATGCTGGATCCAAAAGGAGAATGGCTGTAAGGAAAGGAACCAGCGGAGAACACGGGCGTTAGTGTCCTTATGATGGGCAAGCCAGGTCAGAGGAGCGTGATCAGTAATCAGGGTAAAAGTCCTGCCCGACAGGTAATATCTGAGAGATTCAATCGCCCATTTAATCGCCAAGCACTCCTTCTCAATAGCTGGATAATGACATTCCCGTGGTAGAAGCTTCCTGCTGATGTACAACACTGTGTGGAGGGAATCATCATCCTGCTGTTGGGATAACACTGCCCCAAGCCCTATGTCGGAGGCATCAGTCAATAACACAAAAGGTCTACTAAAATCAGGACAACACAGCACAGGTTCCGACATGAGAGCGGTTTTTAGCTGGTCAAAACTACGTACTGCAGACACGGGGGGGTCCAAGGGTGTTGGGACAGGATTTTTTTAGCATATTAGTAAGAAGTTCCTCAATTGTGGAGAAATAAGGAATAAAGCGCCTATATTAGCCAATCAAACCTAGGAAAGCCCTAAGGTCCTTTTTTTTCTTGGGGAATTCCATTTTAGAGATTGCCTCTACTTTTTCTACTTGTAGGCTAATCCTACCATTCCCCACAATATAGCCCAGGTACTTGATACTAGTTTGTCCAAGTTTACATTTGTCTGGATTGGCGGTTAAGTGGGCCTTTCGTAGAGCATGCAATACGGTACCTAGATGTGTCATGTGCTCCTCCCAGGTCTTGCTATATATAACAATGTCATTGAGATAGACCGCAGCATATTGCTGAAAAGGTCGTATGATTTCATCCATGAGCCTTTGGAAGGTGGCGGGAGCCCCATGGAGCCCAAAGGGGAGGACAGTAAAGTGATATAATCCCGAAGGGGTAGCAAATGCTGTTTTTTCTTTGTCTTCCTTTCTTAAGGGTATCTGCCAATAACCTTTCATGAGATCTAGGGTGGATAGGTATTTGGCTTGGCCTAATCTCTCAATCAGTTCGTCGATTCTAGGCATGGGATAAGCATCAAAATAGGTTAGGTTGTTGACACCCCTATAATCTACACAAAACCGTGTGCTGCCATCTGGCTTGGGTACCAATACGACTGGCGAGCACCAAGGGCTGGTTGACGGCTCTATGATACCCGCTGCCAACATGGTTTGGACTTCTTCTTCAATTATCTTTTGCTTTGGATTCCCCTAGGTCTCTAGTTTTCAGAAATGCACAGGTTTGGTAGGTTTCCCTAGGTGCCGGCTGAGCTAGAGGCCAAAATCTACAGGTAGGCACTTTGGAAAAAACAGCTGTGTTTTCAATAAAAAAAATAGGATGTGTCCATGTTGTGTTTTGGGACATTTCCTGTCGCGGGCACTAGGCCTACCCACACAAGTGAGGTATCATTTTTATCGGGAGACTTGGGGGAACACAGAATAGCAAAACAAGTGTTATTGCCCCTTATCTTTCTCTACATTTTTTCCTTCCAAAAATAAGAGAGTGTGTAAAAAAGACGTCTATTTGAGAAATGCCCTGCAATTCACATGCTAGTATGGGCACCTCGGAATTCAGCGATGTGCAAATAACCACTGCTCCTCAAAACCTTATCTTGATCCCATTTTGGAAATGCAAAGGTTTTCTTGATACCTTTTTTTCACTCTTCATATTTCAGCAAATGAATTGCTGTATACCCAGTATAGAATGAAAACCAACTGCAGGGTGCAGCTCATTTATTGGCTCTGGGTACCTAGGGTTCTTGATGAACCTACAAGCCCTTTATATCCCCGCAACCAGAAGAGTCCAGCAGACAAAACAGTATATTGCTTTCAGAAATCTGACATCGCAGGAAAAAGTTACAGAGTAAAACATAAAGAAAAATGGCTGTTGTTTTCAGCTCAATTTCAATATTTTTTTATTTCAGCTGTTATTTTCTGTAGGAAAACCTTGTAGGATCTACACAAATGACCCCTTGCTGAATTCAGAATTTTGTCTAGTTTTCATAAATGTTTAGCATTCCGGGATCCAGCATTGGTTTCACACCCATTCCTGTCACTAACTGGAAGGAGGCTGAAAGCACCAAATATAGTAGAAATGGGGTATGTCCCAGTAAAATGCCAAATTTGTGTTGAAAAATTTGGTTTTCTGATTCAAGTCTGCCCGTTCCTGAAAGGTGGGAAGATAGTGATTTCAGCACCAGAAACCCTTTGTTGATGGCGTTTTCAGGGAAAAAACCACAAGCCTTCTTCGGCAGCCCTTTTTTCCCATTTTTTTGGAAAAAACTAAATTTCCACTGTATTTTGGCTATTTTCTTGGTCTCCTCCAGGGGAAACCACCAACTCTGGGTACCATTAGAATCCCTAGGATGTTGGAAAAAAAGGACGCAAATTTGGCGTGGTTAGCTTATGTGGACAAAAAGTTATGAAGCCCTAAGCGCGAACTACCCCAAATAGCCAAAAAAGGGCTCAGCACTGGGGGGGGGAAAGGCCCAGCAGCTAAGGGGTTAAATGCTAAGAAAAACAACTTTTACCTGAGGCCTGGCAAGTAGGCCAAGACACTCACTAAGTTATGGCCAACAATTAATATAGCTAAAGCTTAATTCATAACCCTTAATATGACATATTACTGTATTAGTCTAATATATATTTAACATTTCAAGAGTATTAAATCATTGATTAGTACATTTTGTTAACATTGGTGGCCATTCTTCGTGATCACATTTTCAAATGTGTGCATTATTTTGCTACATTATTATATTTTCTACACAATCTTTTTAATCAAAATAAATAAACACTCATTAATATTTTTTATTAAGACACCTGCGCTAACAATCCCTCCTCTGATGACTAAATATGTCAACACACTAGTACCCACAAATATTTGCACCAGCTAAAATTCTGACAATTCAATCCCTTCATACTTTTGTTTCCCCTTTGAATTTTCTCTGTAAAAGTTTTCCCTTTTCATTTCTTCCTTCCTCTGATCATTCTTTGGCATTTTCAATTTAATCCTCTTGCATAATTTACACAATCCCCATGTCCCCAATAGACAAACCACAACAATTAATATTCCCTGTAATATTTTTTATAGAATCCTATTCCAAATGTTGCTGAGCCAATTTCTCACTGAATCAAACCCCTTGCCAACCTTTTCCCTAAAACCTGGTTCTTTCAATTCTTCCAAATCAATAGTTGCATTAGTCAGATTAGTAAGTAAGTCTCTTATCTCTTTACTGTTATCTGGTATATACGAACAACAAAGCCTAGAATTAATCGTTCTACAGATTCCACCATCCTTTGCTAAAAGAATGTTTAAAGCAAGACAACTTTGAAGAGACATAGCTCTATCAGCAGCTAATTCAGTACCTATCAGGGGTATGGCTCCTGAAAAAATTGTCAGCATGTTATTCACAATAGTAGACAATTTTTGAATTTTTATGGAATTCAAAATGACTCCCACTGAAGGAATCACTGCTCCAAATATATCTCCCACTATAGCAGAAGAGGGCTCCCTCTTCTGTCTCTTATGATGTAATTCAGTCACTTTCGGAAACTTTTTCAGATCCTCCATTTGATAAATCTTTGGGACAACTATCCCCAAATAACATGTCCCATACCATCCTCTTGGAAGATGGTAATAAGCATTAAGTCCACAGATGTAACAAATCCCTGGAATTGCAGGGTCCTGTGCATTCAACGTAAACGTCCATTTACTCTGAAACAAAAACACATGCCTACATTCACTCATTCCCGCAAATAGTGTCAGTGTGCAATTTAGGCCTATATATTCAAAGTTTCCCTACGTGTTGTGCATCTAAAGCTAATTTCCCTTGTGTTTTAATTGCACTATAAGCATAATCATACTTGTAAGTCCTTTTCTCTATGCCTTTTTGTAGTTTCTCTTTTAATGCTTTTATCCTGTCATCTGTGTGATCTAAGAAGCTTTTCTCTAAAGGTGTAAGCAAGCATGTCAGATTATTTATATGTGCATATGCTGTGCCAAACGTCAATGTTGGTTCAAAGAAACCTCTAACTATTACTATGTAACTATGTCATTATCCTTAGCTACTCTACTCCAATACCTAAATAAAGGAACAAACTAAAACACTACATCATAATTTGAGTAAAACTACTGTATGTACTCATGGTTATAAAATCTCGTTAGTAACAAACTACACCTTATCCCATAGGTAAAAGGCACACTAGGATAAGTGACACCTTCCTTGACTGATGAAGGAATCTGCATACACACAAAGCTGTTCTTCACATTCAATGTCTCAACATACTCACTCAATAAGCTATAGAAAACATCAGAAGAAAGTCCTCCCTGCGCATTAGTATCCTCATGCAAATATTTCTCATCAAATCGAAACCTCTCTAATGCCGTTAGTGCAGTAGTTGTCTCAAAACCAGAAGTATGGTTGGATTCCCTTTTATCAAGAACAGACATACCCACAATCAACACCACAAACAATATATCACACATAATCGCCAAACCAATGCTCATATATTTACAGCGCCTAGCATCTCTACTTTGTTGACTGTTACTCATTATCTGTAAAGAATCAGAAAGCAGAAAAAAATTTGAAAAACTTGCAGCAAAAATCAAAAATAGATAAGTCTTCTTTCAGCAGTTCAGTTTCACTTCCAGGATCCCTTGTCAAAATCGGTTAGCAGCTTTGTCAAAATTAGGTTTCAAAAAGTCAAATCAGGGTATCAATGTCTATTCTGGTTACTTTCAACAGTCTCTTTCTCAAACATTTCTCTCAGATTGTTTCAACAGTTCAGTTCATTAGGTTCCCTCAGGTGCCAAAATACTGCCCTGGAACTTCTCTATCAAAACAAAAAGACATAAACTCTTTCTGCCATTCGTTCGTAGTTGCATACGCCCATTTAGGATCTGCGTATCTTCAACTTGCTATTCTTTCTTTTTAATTTTCAATCACCATTTAGTTCTCCTTCACTTAGATCTTCTCTCCTTGTGGTAGGGATTGTTTGTTCAACCACTTCTTTCCCTTTCTCCACGTGTGACTCCGGCCACTTATCTCCTTTCAGTGAACCCTTTGCCAGTGTTCTCTTCAGTGTCAAACTTAAACCTTCTCCTTGTTCTGCTGTGTTTTCTCTTGGCGGACCTGCAACCGGTTCAAGGAGGAGTCAGATCACAGTGACTTTGATCCACCTCAACTCCTTCCCCTTCTGGGTCTGGCAGTTGCTCTGTTTGTCTTTCAAGATCATCTGCTTCTAGGAAAGCCCTCCTCTGACTAGGCTCTCCTTCTTCTTCAATTGAGATAGGCTCTCCGTCGCCCTCCTGGAGGTCTCCTCCCTCGTCTCTCACAGGAGTGACTGAACCATCATCAACGGCTCAAATCCGGTCTCCATTCCCCTTTGTTCTCCTTCCGGGCCTGAGACTTGTCTCACTGTTGTTGGTACTCTTAACAATGCTTCTTCATGATCCAGTGGACATTCCACTTTCTTCATATGGCCTGCATGATACAGTTCGGAATTCAAGCACACTTCACAGCTGTGGTAGTTGTCAAAACTACCTGATAAGGTCCCTTCCCATGAGGCTCCAAACAAGTCTTTCTCATGTGCTTTCAGATCACAACCCAGTCCCCAGCTCTCAGGTTGTGTCCTGGGTCATGGATTGGTGGCAGTGTTGTGGCTTCCACCTGCTGAGAAAAAGAGCGGACCACATCAGCCAGACCTTTGCAGTAATCCAACACCATATCATCTATAATGTTGACAAGTGCATTTGCTGGCAGTAACCTCATTGCTCTGCCCATGAGGGTTTCATCCGGCGACAATCCTGTCTTCCTGTCAGGTGTGTTTCTCACTGATATCAACACTAAAGGTAATGCGTCAGGCCATTTCAAATTTGTGGATGCACACATCTTTGCAACTCTTGACTTCAATGTACCATTCATCTGTTCCACTAGTCCTGATGTTTCAGGGCGGTAACTATAATGCAACTTCTGCTCAATGTTCAATGCTGCACACAGTAATTTAATTACTTCATTGTTGAAGTGACTTCCCCTATCTGATTCTAAAGAGATCAGAAACCCGAAACGCGTTATCAGTTCCCTAAGCAGTAGTTTTGCTACTGTAAGACTATAATTTCTTCGTGTAGGGTGCACTTCAATCCAACGACTAAAGATGCAGACAATCACCAACACATATCTCAAACCTCCACACACAGCCATCTCAATAAAATCCATTTGCATACTGCTGAATGGAACTCCGGCTCTTCCAAAAGTGACTCAAATTAAGCACTGTCCCTTTCCCTGCGTTTAGTTGTTGGCAAATGACACATCGATGGCAAACTGCTTCAGCAACTTTTCTAAACTTTGGGTTGAACCAATCATGTTTGAAAAAACTAACCATTGCATCCCTCCCAAAATGTGCTTGACCATGATAGTACCTCGCCATTTGAGACAACAGGCTATTTGGCAAAACCAATTGACCCGCTTCTGAAACCCACAATTCGACTTGCCTTTGCACACATTTCATTTTGCTCCATGACCGTTTCTCCTCCCTGTCAACATTATTCTGCAACATTTTCAGTTCTTCCACAGTGTCAATTATTTTCAATGCATAACTTGTACAAGTTTCATCTTCTTCAAGTAACAGTTCGCACTTGTCTTTGAATGCTATCCAGTTCAATGCGGAAAACCTTGCAACTTGATCTGCATATCCATTTCCCAATGACACATAGTCCTGTGACTTCAGATGTGCACTGCATTTCACCACAGCAATCTTTTCAGGCATTTGAATATCATGTAAAAGTTCTTTAATTCTCTCTCCATTTCTTACTGGTGAACCAGAAGAGGTCATGAAACCTCTCTGTTACCACAACTGGTCAAAATCATGGACTTTTCCAAATCCATACTTGCTGTCCGTATAGATCGTAACTTTCAACTGAGCAGAGACATGACATGCTCTAGTGCAGGCTACCAGTTCTGCTACTTAAGCAGAATACACTCCTCGAAGCCAAAAAGCCTCCAAGGTACCAGTAATTGAGCACACAGAATATCCTGCTCTCAATGTCCCTGTTTTGTCTCTCAGACAAGAACCATCGACAAAGATAATTTGGTCATTTTCTTCCAATCGGGTGTTTCTAATGTCAGGTCTCGGTTTTGTTCACAAATCAGTTACCTCAAGACAATCATGGCCAACATCTTCCTCTTTCTCAATTTCAGCATTTTCACTTGGAAGTAAGGCTGCTGGGTTTAGCACTGTGCATCTTTTCGATGACACATTTGGTGACCCTAGAATACTCGTTTCATATCTAGTCAACCTCACACCAGTCAAATATTGGGTTTTCGTCCTTGTAAGTAAAACCTCAATAGAGTGAGGGACCATTATAGTCAGGGGATGTCCCAATCCAATACCCTCACACTGTGTAAGGCTTTGACCAACTGCGGCAACTGCGTGCAAACAACCTGGTAAGGCTGCTGCATCTGGGTCCAAAGTAACTGAAAAATATGCTACGGGCGGTTTACACCTCCATGGACCTGTGTCAAGACAGACAAAGAACATGCATCACGCTCATGACAAAAAAATGTGAAAGATTTTGTGTGGTCAGCAAGACCCAACGCTAGAGCCCTGCACAAACCTTCTCTTAATTCAGTGAACGCTTTCATTTCATCATGGTCTAACACAGTGGGATTAGTGACTTCTTTATGGGTCAGCTTCTGCAATGGTCTTGAAATGACTGACAAATGTGGAATCCATTGGCGACAAAAACCTGCCATCCCCAAAAACATCCTGACATCTCTCTGTGTAGTCGGGGGATTTATCTGCAATATGGTTGTAATCCTTTCTGTGGATATTTTTCTTGAACCCCTTCTCAATCTGGTGACCCAAATATTTCACTACTTTCTGACAGTACTGTAATTGAAGTGGAGACACTTTGTGACCATTCTTTCCTAAATGGTTCAACAGGGCAATTGTATCATACTTGCACTCATCCCTTGTTTTGGACGCAATCAGTAAGTCACCAATGTACTGCACCAAGGTCGATTGGAAAGACAATTCCAACGACTCCAAATTCTTTTCCAAAATCTGATTAAATATGAAAGGTGACTCTGAAAACCCTTGACTAATTCTGCACCATCAATAGACTCGATCCAGGAATTTGAAACAAAAGAGAAATTGACTATCCACATGAAGAGGCACAGAAAAGAATACTTGTGACAAATCGATAACAGTGAACCACTCAACATCACGTGGAATTTGGAACATTATCACAGCTGGATTTAGCACCATGGGACAATATTTGACCACAATCTCATTTATTTTTCTCAAATCCTGAACATTCCGAACCTTCCCACAGGGCTTTTTCAACCCCATTATTGGTGAGTTACATGTACTGCTCAATTCTTCTTTCAGAACCCCTTGCTTTACAAAATCTGCAATTATCTGGGTTACTTTCATCAGGACATCTTGCAGGATATGGTACTGCGGTCATTGAAGAAAGACTGCATTCAGCTTCCCAGTAACTTTCACTGGCTCCACTCCCTTTTTAAACTTCTTTTCCTGTCAAATCCCACACCTTCTCCTTTACCTTTCCCTACAGTTCAGAATGGAGCTCTTTCACTGTGAACATTGGGAAAAATTCAATCAAAGGGTACTCCTCATTTGTAGTTTCATATTCTGTTTCTGGGGCTTCTTCCTCTTCATCATCACTGTTCGTCTGAATCTCAATTCCATTGTTAGAATTGGGGTCTTTGCTTGGCAGTCAGGTTAACCCCTGTCCAAGCAGGGACCCTCACCCTATTCAGGGTAAAGCAGAATCACCCTCAGCTAACACCCGCTCACCCTCTTGGTAGCTTGACACAAGCAGGCAGGCTTAACTTCAGAGTGCTAGGTGTAAATTATTTGTACTAACACACACAGTACCTTAATGAAAACACTACAAAATTACACAACAAAGGTTTAGAAACATAGAGAATATTTATCTAAACAAAACAAGACCAAAACTACAAAAATCCATCATACACAATTCAAGTTATTAATTAAAATGCAAAAAGAGTCTTCATGTTCTTTTAAACACAACGCTAACGCAGTTAGCATGAAAATGTACCTGGGTCGCGTCAAAATAACCCGCACAGGCGAGTGTGTGTCGGAAAAGGTAAGCAGTGTGTTGATTTCTTACCCGTAAGTGAGGTCATGCGTCATTACTCCTTCTCCGGTCCAATCGGCATGAGTTGTTTTTTTCTCCGCAGGAGAGAGATGCATTGATCCAGACAAAACACCTCGGGTCTGGGCAAGCTTGCATTGTTTTTCTGTGCCCAGCGATGTTGCGTCGTTGCTGCCTCCATCAGCGATGCCGAGCGTCGTTTCCCCAACCGCACTGCAAGCTTTGCATCGATTTCAGGCGCAAAGCCGGTGGCGTGTCGTTTCTTTAGTTGCTCTCGGGGGTTGCGTTGGAAATGTCCCCACACGGCGATCTGTGCATGGATTTCCAACCTTGGTCCACCAGCTTCACCTGTCAAGGCCCCAGGAACTTGATAGGGCACCACTTGGCAGGGCAGGAGTCTCAGCAGAGGCTCCAGGTGCTGGAAGAGAGAAGTCTTTGCTGTCCCTGAGACTTCAACAACAGGAGGCAAGCTCAGTTTCAAGCCCTTGGAGAGTTCCTCACAAGCAGGAAGGCACACAAAGTCCAGTCTTTGTCCTCTTGCACAGGCAGAAGCACAACTGCAGGATAGCTCCACGAAGCACAGTCACAGGCAGGGCAGCTCTACTTTCTCAGCTCTTCAGCTCTTCTACAGGCAGAGGTTTCTCTTGGTTTCCAGAAGTGATATGAAGTCTGTGGTTTTGGGTGCCCTTCTTATACCCATTTTTCCCTTTGAAGTAGACTTACTTTGAAGAAAAGTCTCTCTTGTTTGCGAAATCCTGCCTTGCCCAGGCCAGGCCCCAGACACACACCAGGGGGTTGGAGACTGCATTGTGTGAGGGCAGGCGCAGCCCTTTCAGGTGTGAGTTATCACTCCCTCCTAGCACAGATAGCTCATCAGGATGTGCAGGCTACACCCCAGCTCCCTTTGTGTCACTGTCTAGAGAGAGGTGCAAACAGCCCAACTGTCAAACTGACCCAGACATGGAATCCACAAACAGGCAGAGTCACAGAATGGTTTAAGCAAGAAAATGCTCACTTTCTAAAAGTGGCATTTTCAAACACACAATCTTAAAATCAACTTCACTAAAAGATGTATTTTCAAATTGTGAGCTCAGAGACCCCAAACTCCTCATGTTGATCTGCTCCCAAAGGGAATCTACACTTTAATCATATTTAAAGGCAGCCCCCATGTTAATGTATGAGAGGGATAGGCCGTGTAACAGTGAAAACCAAATTTAGCAGTATTTCACTGTTAGGACATATAAAACACATTAGTACATGCCCTACTTTAAACGTACACTGCACCCTGCCCATGGGGCTACCTAGGGCCTACCTTAGTGGTGTCTGATATTTAAGAAGTGAGTACACTTGCCAAGTCGAATTGGCAGTTTAAAACTGCACGCACAGACGCTGCAGTGGCAGGTCTGAGCCATGTTTACAGAGTTACTATAATGGGTGGCACAACCAGTGCTGCAGGCCCACTAGTAGCATTTGGTTTACAGGCCCTGGGCACCTCTAGTGCACTGTACTAGGAACTTACCAGTAAATCATATATGCCAATCATGGATGAACCGATTACATAACCATTCTGTATAGGAGCATTTGCACTTTAGCACTGGTTAGCCGTGGTAAAGTGCCCAGAGTAACAAAAACAGCAAAAACAGAGTCCAGCACACATCAGCAACCTGGGAAACAGAGGCAAAACGTTAAGGGAGACCACACCAAGGATGAAAAGTCTAACATCCATCATTTGAACAAGTACTCAAACACCTTGTTTTACACAACAAGTCTCTTCCCATTAGGGATACCGGACTTGAATCGCAGACTACAAATGTATGCATTCCTTGAAAATTGCCAATCTCCACTTGAACTGGATCTGTCATCAGGTTTGTCAAATACTGGTTTGCAACTCCCATGACCTGCACTGTTCTACCTGAAAGGGCCAAATTTGGAACTTCTGCACTTCTCACTGTAGAGTGTGTAGCTCCTGTGAAAACCAAGAATTAAAACTTGTGGCCTATAACCTTTCCCTTCACGTACGGTCCTCTTTGATCTACTTCTAGGGAAGTCGCAAGCACACATGGCTCCTCAACTGAACTGTCACTCATCCATTCATCATTTATTCCATTCTCACTGTGTAACGTGAATTGGTGCACTGTTACTTATTTCTATTATGCCTCTGACCTGTGACCTGCTGAAAAAGCATCATCTGTTGCTGCTCGATGGGGGCTTGAGGTATTTGAATTTGCTGTCTAGGTACCATGGGAACCTGCTGTTGCTTCGGCTGCAACTGTGACATTTGTGCACTGGCCATTTTCACCTGCTGTATGGGATGAATATTTTGCACTTGATTCACATTATTCTGAAAATTTGGATTGTGACCTCTTACTCGGTCCTCTCACATTCTGGAATGAATTGATGTCGTTACTCTGCTGAACAACACCTTCCTGCACCATTATTCTACACTCTCGTTTCCAATGTCCGACGGCTCCGCAAAGGTGACATGGCAATAGCTTCTTCATTCCCTGCACATCATTCTGAACCACTACAGTATTCAAGTCTGGACCACGATTCACGACCTCTACCTCTCATCTGTGGCTGGGACATCATGTTTCCCTGTGGCTGCTGCGGCAACTCCTGTGAAAAATTCCCTTGCATTCCTGTTTGAGCGGCCTTGATCTGTATCACCATTGCCTTCTCTTTCAACTTTTTCTGCTTTAACTCGATTTCATCACTACAGTATTTGGCATACTGCAACACCTCATTAATTGGCTTTGCTTGCCAACAAATCAAATGACTCTTAATCATCTGGCTAATCTCAGGTCTCAATCCTCACACAAATCTGAACACAAAGTGAAGCATGTCTTTCGCCTCAATTGTTTCTGTATCACTGTAATGCTTAAATGCCTGCAACAATCTCTCATAATATGCATGTATCGACTCCTTTGCTTCCAGAGCTGTCATGTCAATCTTCTGCCAATCAATATTCTTGGGTGAAATTCTCGATTTCAGAAACTCAATCACCTTATAGTAATATTTCATCACTTCAGGAGATGGTGCACCTGTATCCTTGTCTCTCTCTGGTTCACTTGTTGGCCAGTCTATACTCCTGTTACACTCGATCCACAGATCAGATGGAACCACTATCTCTAGTAATGTGTACAAGTCTTCCCACAAACACTTGATAAGTTTTACAAATCTGTCTGTCTGCTGATATCATTCTACTGACTTTTCTCTCAATTTTGGATAATCATTTGTAAATGATAGAAAGTCACTTCTGCTCCACGGGACATGAACAAATTTCTCCCCTGGAATTTCTCACATTGGTAAAATCTTTACTGGATCCTTTTCCTGCTGCACATTTTCAGTCAGCTCCAAGGAATCCCTTTTTCTCTTGTCTCTTCTTTACCCATCTGCCTTGACATTTGTCTAATGCTCCCCAGGTCTGAGCACTTTGAAGCAGTTCTTTAAGGTGTGCCTTCATTCCGGCTGATCTCACATGTTCAAAATCTTTTGCCTCAAAGTCTGATCTGTAACTTCTTTTCAAATGCTTTGTTTTCTCTATTTCTATGCCGTATTTCTTTGCCAAGTCAGCTAATCTCTGATGCACATTGCTCACTTCTTTTGTAATCTTTAGGCACAAATATCTAAATTCTGCCTCCATTTAGGATTCTAACCTATTTACCCCCATCATTCCCCCAATAAGTTAACCCGCTTCCATGCTTAGCCTAGTATAATTCAAAAGTTCTTCTCCTTTAGGGGCACTCTTTGGGGTATTCAGCTTGGCACACCATTCAGGTAATTGCTGAGCTGTAAGTCCCTGTACCGAAATGTTACTTGCTTGGACCGGTGGCACCTGCTGTGCAACTGCATTCGGTGTCTGCGGAGTTTCAAACTCTGACTAACGTTTGGCCCTGCCACAGTATTTGGAAGTGCAGCAAATGGACTAAGGTCTAGCAATGATCTTGATCCATCGAAAGTCTGTCCCACAGGAGAGACTACTCGAGCATTTTCATTATGTCCTTCCCACATTAGGTTCTGGGACATTGCTCCCAGTACACCTACAGTCGGTTTCTTCTATGCAAATATTGGTCCCGCTGGACCAACAGTAATAGGTATCGATATAGTATCTAGCACTGCTCTGGCTCCTATCCTCTGTGAGAGACTAACTCCCATAATCTGATTCATGATTGGAGTCAGATCTGGCTGTTTCCCTCTCACTGGTGTAAATCTTGGCATTACCCGCAGCTATACTTCGGGGAATAAAATTGGAGTTGGCTCAGTCTGAACAAATATTGGTCTCAGAAAGACCTGTTCCATTGGCACCACTAAGTAATTTCCATAATGGGCACGTCAGGATAAATTCTTTACCCCTGTGGCAGTTGTACCTGGGTCAGCACTACAGGAGTGGTAGACACATTAAGACCACTTTGCACCGCATTCTGTGTCAGGTTAGCACTACATGGTACTTTGACCACTCTCATGCACTTTATATGGTGGTGGTCGATCTCTCAATAACTGTGTAATAAACTCCTCATAGTCGGACTCCTGTTTCACTGTTGAAGACTTGCTAGCCTCCTTACTCTCAGATGGACTTCTTTTAGTTTTTCGTATAGTTCTTTTTCCTTCCTTCTTATTTTCCTGAGTTATTGCCGGAACCAAATTAATCCCTTGCAAAGTCTCCATTGTCCATGCTTTCTGAACACAATCTCATCTAGCCTCCACTAGAGTCTTTTCTGCCTTTCTCATTCGCCCCTCAAATTTCAGTTGCTGTTTCTGTCTGGCTACTAGCTCCCAAATTGCTAATGCCCCAAACTGTGCTGGTCTTGGAAGGGGCTTTGATTCATATAGCACCATCCGTAAATGCTCCAAAACCCTCAAATTGAACGTCCCATTTGTAGGAAATGCTAAGTTCCCATCTTTTTATGTCAATTTGCACCATTGCTTTAGCTAAAGACATGGCACGACAACCCTCTTCCATTACAATGTAAACCAGTGTATCTTCGGGCGGCCTAGCCTCGCCTACATTTGTTGTAATATACGTATCTTCCCTTAGAGCACTTTTCAATGCTTTGAAAAACTTCATTGTTTCTACCTTTTGTTTTTCAAAATCAAATCAGGGACTGTAACCGTGTGGGTGTGGAGGAACCACTCCAGACTGCGTTATTGAATTAAAAACAAAGGAATTTTATTGAAGATATTGAGGATGGCATGATACAGGTATGTTTGTTTCAGTCTTGTGATCCTTCCCATTCCTCCCGGTCGCCTGGAACAGGGTCGTCTGGCAATCATCTTCCGGTTTCTCCTCCGATACAAGGACGGTATCGCTGGTGCTGGCTCACAGGTGGGCTCCACTCCTCGTCTTCCTCCTTCCGACCTCCGCACGCTGAAAGTGCCGACAGCGGCACATTTGACCTTCTGGTGTCCCGCCGCTGCGGAACTACCGACCAATCACGGGCAGATTGAACAGGACGCTTCGGAGTAACAGGGGCAGAGTCAGCACAAGTGACAGCCATGTGCGGGCGAACGGATCCCAGCCCGTCACATACACTCCCCCTAGAGAGCGGCCTGTCGAGGTGCTCCAAAGCCGGATAACGGGAAAGGAAATCTGCAGCCACCATGTGTCTCCCCGGCAGATGCTGGATCCAAAAGGAGAATGGCTGTAAGGAAAGGAACCAGCAGAGAACACGGGCGTTAGTGTCCTTATGATGGGCAAGCCAGGTCAGAGGAGCGTGATCAGTAATCAGGGTAAAAGTCCTGCCCGACAGGTAATATCTGAGAGATTCAATCGCCCATTTAATCGCCAAGCACTCCTTCTCAATAGCTGGATAATGACATTCCCGTGGTAGAAGCTTCCTGCTGATGTACAACACTGTGTGGAGGGAATCATCATCCTGCTGTTGGGATAACACTGCCCCAAGCCCTATGTCGGAGGCATCAGTCAATAACACAAAAGGTCTACTAAAATCAGGACAACACAGCACAGGTTCCGACATGAGAGCGGTTTTTAGCTGGTCAAAACTACGTACTGCAGACACGGGGGGGTCCAAGGGTGTTGGGACAGGATTTTTTTAGCATATTAGTAAGAAGTTCCTCAATTGTGGAGAAATAAGGAATAAAGCGCCTATATTAGCCAATCAAACCTAGGAAAGCCCTAAGGTCCTTTTTTTTCTTGGGGAATTCCATTTTAGAGATTGCCTCTACTTTTTCTACTTGTAGGCTAATCCTACCATTCCCCACAATATAGCCCAGGTACTTGATACTAGTTTGTCCAAGTTTACATTTGTCTGGATTGGCGGTTAAGTGGGCCTTTCGTAGAGCATGCAATACGGTACCTAGATGTGTCATGTGCTCCTCCCAGGTCTTGCTATATATAACAATGTCATTGAGATAGACCGCAGCATATTGCTGAAAAGGTCGTATGATTTCATCCATGAGCCTTTGGAAGGTGGCGGGAGCCCCATGGAGCCCAAAGGGGAGGACAGTAAAGTGATATAATCCCGAAGGGGTAGCAAATGCTGTTTTTTCTTTGTCTTCCTTTCTTAAGGGTATCTGCCAATAACCTTTCATGAGATCTAGGGTGGATAGGTATTTGGCTTGGCCTAATCTCTCAATCAGTTCGTCGATTCTAGGCATGGGATAAGCATCAAAATAGGTTAGGTTGTTGACACCCCTATAATCTACACAAAACCATGTGCTGCCATCTGGCTTGGGTACCAATACGACTGGCGAGCACCAAGGGCTGGTTGACGGCTCTATGATACCCGCTGCCAACATGGTTTGGACTTCTTCTTCAATTATCTTTTGCTTTGCTTCAGGAATGCGGTATGGTCGCTGTCGTGAGACAGTATTTGTTTTCAAACGGATGGGATGTTGGACTAAGGTGGTTCTACCCGGATATTTAGAAAAGACATCTGGATTGTGCTGTACTAAACAGGTTAGTTGGTTGTAATACTCTTTAGTAAGATCAGGATTGATCCATGGGTGTACCTGGTTGGACCGATCCTGAGGAGTTATCTTGGGATATGGAATGTCGTCAGTAATCTCTGAGTTGATAAAGTGAACAGAGTTGTCTCCTGAGGGTTCTAGCCATTTCTTCAGTAGATTGAAGTGATATATCTGCTCCCTACCGCTCCCTTGTGGAATGGCCAACTTATAGGTGGTGGGATTGATCTGTGCTATCACTATGAATGGTCCCTGCCATTTGGCCAACAACTTATTGGCAGTGCTAGGGAGTAAGACTAGAGCTTTGTCTCCTACTGATAAGGTGCGAACAGTACTTCGGGTATCATACCTTTGTTTCTGCTTATTCTGTGCTTCCTGTAAGGCCGTATGGGCTTCTTCCCATACTGTATGGAGATTGTCTCTTAAATCCCTGGTGTAGGTTAAGAGGTCTTTTACTTCCTCTTCTGTGTCCTCCCACTGTTCTGCTAACATATCTAACAGGGTGCGTGGCTGTTGGCCGAACAACATTTCAAAAGGACTATGGCCTAGGGACGCTTGTACATGTGTACGGATAGCATATAAAACCAATGGTAGTTTCTTTTCCCAGTCCTTCCCAGCTTCAGATATACTTTTTCTGAGTAGGGATTTAATGGTTTTGTTGTATCTTTCTACTAGCCCATCTGTTTGCGGATGATAAACTGAGGTACGGATCTGTTTCACTCCCAGTAGTCGACATACCTCTGCCATTAATCTGGACATAAAAGGAGTCCCTTGGTCCGTCAATATCTCTTTCGGAAACCCATCCTGGAAAATAACTCTATCATAGCCTGAGATATAGCTTTAGTGTGTATACTGGGAAGGGGTATGGCCTCGGGATATCGTGTAGCATAGTCCACCAAGACTAACACATACTGTCTACCTCGAGGGGAAGGGGTAAGGGGCCCGATAAGGTCCATTCCAACCCGGGTAAAAGGAATATCAATAATGGGAAGAGGCTGAAGGGGAACAGGTTTTTGTGGAGAGGGGTTGTACAACTGGCATTTGGGACACTCGGAACAATGCTTACGTATCTCGCCATAAACTCCTGGCCAATAAAATCGTCTAAGGACCGCTTCTTCCGTTTTCTCCCTTCCCAAGTGCCCTTCCCCATTATCCCCATGTGCTAATTGTAACACTTGTTGACGGTGACTTCTAGGTACCACTAGTTGTAGGTTGTTTCCTCTTGTGGGCGTGGGTTTCCTATATAAGAGATTATTACGAACCAAGAATCGGGGACCTACCCCTTGTGCTGTCCCGGACTCGGCCTGCTGTCATGCATATTTTAAGGTAGGATCCTCATTTTGATTGTCGGAAATCTCCGGTGATTGTGCAAAACTTCCCAATGCCAATGGAACCGTTTTGGGATGGGTAGTTCTGCATATAGGAGCATCGCTGCTCTCTTTTTTGTCTCCTGCTGATGGCAATGCGTACCGGTTTGGGTTCTTCTGAGACCATTTCACTAGGTACTTCCATCCACCAATTTCTCAGAAGGTGCTCTTGTCCGGCTTTCTCTAATAAGGAGGGAAAATCCTCATGATCTGTCCCGAGGATTATATCCTCATCGAGGCTGGGAAGCACCGTTACCCGGAGTGTCTCACTCTGTTCTCTCCATTTCAAGTGTATTGTTGCAAGGGGGTAAAACCGTTGATCCCCGTGTACACAGGTAATGAGGACCTGAGTCTCTGTCTCTACCTGTCCTGGCAATACTAAATCGTCCCTGATCACGCTCTGGCTACATCCAGAATCGATGAGAGCCATCCTTTCTACTTCATTGATGGGGAGAGGGAGGATATATTTTGGTTTCTCCCCTCCGGCCCAGAATACTCTTCCCTTGGTCAGGCCTATCTCCATGGGCTACTCTGCATCTTTTTTTTTAGGGCAATGACGGGCAATATGGCCCCACTCTGAACAGTGATAACACTGGGGACCATGGTTTGTGTATCCAGAGGGACCAGGACCAGCTGGTTGTGATCGGTCGGTTCCAGGATTCCCTACAGGCCGCGGCATATGCATTCTAGGTATGGCCGGACGGGTCGGTGGTGGGCCCCGACTAACGGTAGCCCGGAAGTCCAAGCCTCTATGATAAGCACAGGCAAGCTCTATGGCTGTTTCATTTGTGAGTCCAGGATGTTGTCATACCCAGTTCTGGGTGGTAGGTGGTAAAGCATCTAAGTATTGTTCCAAGACTATGATGTCAAACATATCTTCTCTTGTGTTCTCGGTGGGATGTAACCACCTCTCGGCTGCATGTTGAACTCGATAATATAAGGTACGCAGGTTCTCTTGATGCTGCCATTTCATTTGTCTAAACCTGGTGCGATAACTCTCACTGTCCAAACCTACTCTTTCCAAAATGGTTTTCTTAAGGTCTTTATATGGAAGAGTACCGCTCGGGTTAATAGCTTGATATGTTGCTTGTAACTGGCCGGTGAGTAGGGGGGCGATATACTGACCCCATTTATCCTCAGGCCAGTTAGCAGTGCTGGCCACCTTTTCAAAGTTTGTGAAGAAAGAGTCGGGGTCTTCCTGTTCCTGATATCATTGCAACACACTACTCTGTACTGTGGGGTGTACTTTTGTATGAGCGATGGTATCGGTAAGGTTACCCAAGGCGGTCTCATGTACGAGTTGATTATTGGCCATAATCGTTGCCTGACTCTTAAGGGCTGTTTGCAGCGCCTCTCGTTCCTCTCTGGCTTCTTTCATTTGTTGTTCCCACATTAACTGGAGATGCCTTTGCCTTTCTGCCAACTGAGCGATTACATCTGCCATTGCTGCCTATTCTTCCATGGTGGCGGTGTCTCCACAAATCCCACTTCTGACACCACTTGTAACCGTGTGGGTGTGGAGGAACCACTCCAGACTTCGTTATTGAATTAAAAACGAAGGAATTTTATTGAAGATATTGAGGATGGCATGATACAGGTACGTTTGTTTCAGTCTTGTGATGTTGGGTTTTAGGTGGTGGGCTGTTCTTGAGGTTTGGTCTTTACTCGTCTCTTCCTGTCTCTCTTGTTCACAGGTCGTTCCCCGGGAAGCGCATGTGGAGAGAAGAGATAAATATCTGTAAGTGATCGTTATATTGGTATCTCTTTTCCTTTACAATGTCTTTGCTGGTCCCTGTCTGTCTGTTCTTGGTAAGGTTATATTATTCTCATTAGCTCCGTTTAGCACGTATTTTCCTTCTGTTTCTTAAAAGTCTTATTCCTAATCTTTCTATCTTTATATAGTTACTTTTGACACCCAACCGTTCCTATGATCGGGTTTTGGCTGGCCCCTTAAAGGTGACTGTGCCTGAAGGTAAGATATTATATTTCTCCCTGAACTTCCCTCTTTCTCCTTCCCTCTTCCCCAGTGCTCGTGCCTTCCTGTTTCCTCAGTGTTTGTCTGTCCCCCTTCCTACTCCCCGTGTTGCCCTTTTTAGTTTTCCTTCCCCCTCCCTTCTCACTCCACTCCGTTATCTCTCTCGTATTTCCACTCACTCAGGGACGTAGTCCCACACACCTGAATAGCCACGCTTCTCCTGGAGCGTGGCGGGATGCTGCGTTTCGTCCACCCGGTCGCCTGGAACAGGGTCGTCTGGCAATCGTCTTCCGGTTTCTCCTCCGATACCCGGACGGTATCGCTGTTGCTGGCTCACAGGTGGGCTCCACTCCTCGTCTTCCTCCTTCTGACCTCCGCACGCCGAAAGTGCCGACAGCGGCACATTTGACCTTCTAGTGTCCCGCTGCTGCGGAACTACCGACCAATCATGGGCAGATTTACCAGGACGCTTCGGAGTAACAGGGGCAGAGTCAGCACAAGTGAGAGCCATGTGCGGGCGAACGGATCCCAGCCCGTCACAGGGAGTGACTTTTAATCCCTAGATTCCTTTCACCTAAGTTCTCAAGCAATTGCCTCTCACGGATGGCTGCTCTCACTAACTGACCAATCCCAGCATGGCTCCAATGATGTCACACTCACACGTACTGCAGCTGACAAAGTCTTGCGGCTTGTCCTCCGAACTCCAATTCACATAAAACTAATGCAAATATTGCGAGCACTAATCAAAAATCAAAACCCAAAAACAAATCTGCTGGTTTCTTACAGAAAAGGTACCACAATCGCTTCAGAAACCTTACGGATTTTTCACTGATGGTTCTTCCCGCACTTACAGCTACTCTTTCTTTCTCGGTCTCCCAGATTTGCAAGCAAAATTCGACTCATTTGAACTCACACTCTGACTTGTTCACCACGCCCGATCAACCTTCTAAACCAGACAGATTACAACATAAAACCAAGTCTCTCATACACTCTTCAATATATTCCGGAGTCTTAGACCATGTATGGTCCGTATATCAGCAACCATGTGGACAATTGTTTTAGCACAAGGCACCACACAGACAGGAAGTTCGACTTCCCTACTCTCACACTGCGGAGTATGCACACTCCTACTACAACTTCATTTGGAGTACGCAAACTCCCTAAAATTCTTGCAAACCTCACAATTCACCTGCGATTTGCATAAACTGTGCAAGCGCAACTTGTTTATCTCACACAATCACTAGAATGCCGGGAACATCCTCAAACACTCATTAGCAGGATCCAGGAGCCGGGAAAGTCATTTCTGGACTTAAGGGAACATCATTTTCTCTCCAATTATCATAATTAAAAAAACAAATTCCAAATCTCAATAATAATGAACTGTCAAAAGGACCAATTCATCAAACTGCTACCACGTCTGTTTGTCCATTATTCTATACCTGTTGTCTAATGGTAAGCTCTTAAGGAGACTAACCACTACCTCTCTTAACATGTCCGTTAACACCTGTCACTTTCTACCGGACGTCTATGGCAAACTATTAAGGAGACAAACCATCAGTCTGCTACCATGTCTGTAAGCGTGTCAGACCTTAATAAGTAAACTTACAAGGGGACGCGAATAGGTCGATGAACCTTTTGACTCGCAATCAAGATAATCTTACCATAGCTCCAGTACATAATCAGTACGCAATAATCAATAATCATTAGTGATAAAAAAAATCAATAATCAATGGAGTCAGTAATTCTCACGCACCATGACCTTTCAGTCATGAATAACCACACCTTTAGTAAAGGTTTAGAATGTTTATTTTCCTATATTAACAATGCTAAGATGATGTAAATTAATCTCAAAATCGAATGAAACACATACAGAAACAGCACTGGCTGTCCAAAGCAGTGGAAGAAACATAATCTAATCAAAGCTTGACCAACAAATTCTAAGTTTATGGTGCAAATCAATATCAAAGTCAGCTGTGTCAACGTGATAACATACATGAAGTTTAGCAGAGAATTTCATCAAGCACTAGTCCCTGTTATCATAATTTCATTAGTGATGATCTTTAACAACAGATTAGCGTCAGCATGTTGGGCTTCATGAAAAACAATTTAATAACACAAATTTGGAAAAACATCTAACTATGGCTCTATCAAAACAGCACAGTAAGTACCTAGAAAGAAAAAGCAAATATGCATAATAATCACTGTTTTGGATATACCTATCCTCAGAGTGGATCAGCAAAGCAGAATCAGTCTTCGTCCTCAGGACATCAGTCGATCAGCAAGGCATCAGGATTCAGCATCAGAGTTCAGGAAGGGCAAAGTCTTTAAGCAATTAAAGATGAGCATGTCTCTTGTCACAACGCAATATGGGCAATCGTCCGAATGACTGTCTTCTTTCCATGCAGTGTTGTTACGTCAAAGTTACCTAAACTACCCTCTCAATCACTATTGGTCAGTTAATCGTATGTTCGCATTCTGTCCAATAAAACTAAAATCCCAAATCTATGAATTCTAATATCACTCCGTTCACATTTCGTTGATTGGTTTGTCTTGCGATGTCCTCATCATCCGGGTTGTCAGGTAGCAATATTGTTGCAGCTTCTACTCTAGTCAGTATCTTCATTGTTACTGTCCTGGGAAAGTTAGTCTCACGAACATTACACATAAAGGCCCATATTTATACTTTTTGACGCTAAACTGCGCTAACGCAGTTTAGCGTCAAAAAATTTAGCGCCGTCTAACGCCATTCTGAAGCGCCATGCGGGCGCCGTATTTATGGAATGGCGTTAGCCGGCGCTAGCAGACCGGCGCTGCCTGGTGTGCGTGGAAAAAAACCACGTAGACCAGGCAGCGCCGGCGTAGGGGGAAAATGGCGTTAGGGCGTCTTAAAATGGGGCAAGTCAGGTTGAGGCAAAAAAATCGCCTCAACCCGATTTGCGCCATTATTTTCGACGCCCAGACGCCATTTAAATGACTCCTGTCTTAGTAAAGACAGGAGTCATGCCCCCTTGCCAAATGGCCATGCCCAGGGGACTTATGTCCCCTGGGCATGGTCATTGGGCATAGTGGCATGTAGGGGGGCACAAATAAGGCCCCCCTATGCCACCCAAAAAAAATTAAAAAATATAAAAAATTATACTTACCTGAACTTACCTGAATGTCCCTGGGGTGGGTCCCTCCATCCTTGGGTGTCCTCCTGGGGTGGGCAGGGGTGGCAGGGGGGGTCCCTGGGGGCAGGGGAGGGCACCTGTGGGCTCATTTTGAGCCCACAGGCCCCTTAACGCCTACCCTGACCCAGGCGTTAAATAGTGGCGCAAATGCGGGGTTTTTTGACCCGCCAACTCCCGGGCGTGATTTTTGCCCGGGAGTATAAATACGACGCATTTGCGTCGCCGTCATTTTTTTAGACGGGAACGCCTTCCTTGCATCTCATTAACGCAAGGAAGGCGTTCACGCAAAAAAATGACGCTATTTGCCCATACTTTGGCGCTAGACGCGTCTAACGCCAAAGTATAAATATGGCGTTAGTTTTGCGCCGAATTTGCGTCGAAAAAAACGACGCTAATTCGGCGCAAACGGAGTATAAATACGGGCCAAAATGTTGCATTAGCAGGAACATCATCTCCTAGCAGTTGGTTCACACGAAAAGCTTCTGCTATGAGCACATTTACACGATACAATAGGAATTCACAGTTTAACTTTCTCTTGAACATTCATTTCATTAAATGCTAAGAAATATAACTTTTACATGAGGCCTGGCAAATAGGCCAAGACACTTGTTAAGTTAAGACCTATAGTTAATATAGCTAAAGCTTAATGCATAACCCTTAATTTAATATGACATATTACTGCATTGGTGTAACATATATTCAATATTTCATAAGTATTAAATCATTGATTCGTTCATTTCGTCAACATTGGTTGCCATTTTACGTGATCACATTTACAAAGGTGTGCATTATTTTGCTACATTATTATATTTTCTACACAATCTTATTATTCAAAATACATACACTAATTAATAATTTTTATTAAGACACCTGCGCTAGCACATCTAATGAGGAACGTAAACAAGGAGATTATTGACTGAAGAAACGTTTTAAGCTTTTTTTCTGAAGCCAAAATCGATTAAAACAAAATTCAAAACGTACTGAAGGCAATTTCAGAGATGGGAAGCAAGACTAGAGAAAAATGTATTAACTAACAAAACAACTGTTTAACTTTTTAAAACGAGGAATAGCTGACAAATTAGTTGAGGAGCACAGGCAATGAGTAGCCGGGTATCTGATGAACTTTGTTCTCAGAAGGATACAGGAAGGTCAATTCAGACGTCTATAGACAAGGCAAAGAGCTTTAATATGTATTCTTTATAAAATGGGTAGCCAATGCAGTCTTCACAGAATAGGCTTCATAGGGGAAAGTGTTATTAGAAACACATGAATAATAGTAATGAATCCTCACACGTACTAAGGCAGAAAGAGCAGTAAGTCTGTCTTCCTCAGAAAGAAGGGGGAGGGTATTACTCAAATTGTGAAGGTGCAATGTATATGGTAACCCTACAGCCAAAACATGAGAATCCAATTTAAGTTTAGAGTCAAAATTGATGTCCAGAGTCTTTGTGGTGACCTTAGAAGCAGGTAAATGACCAGGTTCAAAGGGCCAAATGAAGGCAGACCAAATACTAGGACTTCAGTCTTCTCTAGGTTGATCTTGAATCAGTTGAGGTCCATCCATTTCTTAACCTTTCCTAAGCAGTCCATTAAAACATGGTGATGAATAATTTGTTCGCGTAGATGAAAAGTCAGCTGAATCCCATCGTTATTAGTCGAGAAAGCGGGTATACATACATTCAATCAATCAATCAATCAAAGAAATTTGTAGAGTGCGCTTCTCACCCGTGAGGGTCTCAAGGCGCTGGGAGAGGGGGAAACTGGGAGGGGGGGCAGGGAGGGTCACTGGTCGAACAGCCAAGTCTTAAGGTTCTTTCTGAAGACCAGTAGGTCTTTGCTTTTGCGAAGGTCGGTGGGGAGGGAGTTCCAGGTTTTGGGGGCGAGGTAGGAGAAAGACCTGCCTCCTGTGTTAGTGTGCTGGATGCGGGGGACTGTGGCTAGGGCGAGGTCGGCTGATCGGAGGTTGCGTGTGGGAGTGTGGAAGTTTACTCTTTCATTGAGGTAGGTTGGGCCGGTGTTGTGGAGGGATTTGTGTGCGTGGATGAGGATCTTGAATGTGATTCTCTTGTCTATGGGGAGCTAGTGTAGGGACTTGAGGTGTGGTGAGATTTGTTTGTGTCGGGGGAGGCCAAGGACGAGGCGCTCGGCTGTGTTCTGGATTCTTTGGAGTTTTTGTTTGAGTTTGAGTGTGATGGCGGTGTAGAGGGCGTTGTCGTAGTCCAGTCTGCTGATGATGAGTGCATGGGTGACTGTCTTTCTAGTTACTGGGGGGATCCATTTGAAGGATTTTATTTAGGATGCGCAGTGTGTGGAAGCAGGAGGAGGTTAGAGCATTGATTTGCTGTGTCATGGAGAGGGAGGAGTCGAGGAGGTTGCCGAGGTTGCGTGCGTGGGTTGCGGGGGTGGGCGCGGGTCCTAGGGCGGTGGGCCACCAGGAGTCGTCCCATGTGGTTTTGTTGGGGCCGAAGATGACAACTTTGGTCTTGTTTGCGTTGAGCTTGAGATGGTTAGTGGTCATCCAGTTGGCGGTGTCTAGGAGAGCGGCGTGCAGGTTGGTTTTGACGGTGGTGGGGTTCGGAGAATGTTGGCTAGGGGGATCATGTAGATGTTGAAGAGTGTGGGGCTGAGAGAGGACCCTTGGGGGACTCCGCAGGTGATCTTGGTAGTGTTGGAGTGGATGGGGCGGTAGTTGGAGAGGATCTCTGGGTCAGCTTGTTTTTTTTTTAGGAGAGCGGTAATTTCCGCGTGCTTCCAGGGGTCTAGGTAGGTGGCGGAGTCAAAAGAGGAGTTGATTATATTGTAGAGTATGGGGGCGATGGTAGGGCTAGCTTTGTTGTAGATGCAGTGTGGACAGGGGTCGGAGGGGGAACCGGAGTGGATGGAGTTCATGGTTTTTTCGGTTTCTTTGTGAGTGTTAGGGGTCCATGTGAATAGTGTGGTTGGGGGTCTTGAGAGTGGGTTGAGTTGGGTGGGGGAGGGGTATGTGTGGTGGGTGTGTGTGATGTGAAGCTGTTGTGGATGTCCAGGATTTTGTGGAAGAAGTGGTTGGAAAGGGCGTCACATAGGGGCTGTGTGTGTGTGGGGTCTATGTTGCTGGCTTTGGGTTTGGCAAGTTTGTTGATGGTGAAGAGTTCTTTGCTGTTTTGGGAGTTGCTGTCAAGTCGTGTCTTGTAGTGAACTCTTTTAGCGTTGCGTATGAGTTGGTGATGGGTGCGAATGTTCGTTTTGAGTGTGGAAAAGTTGGTTGAGGAGGGTTCTAGTCTCCATATTTTCTCAGCTTGGCGGCATTTGCGCTTGGAGTCCTGGAGTTCAGGGGTGAACCATGGGGCGTTCTTGATGTTGTGGGTGGTGATGTGTCTTCTGAGGGGTGCTAGTGTGTCTGCGAAGGTAGTGATCCATTTGGAGAGGTTGTGTGCTCCTGCGTTGGGGTCGTTGGTGTGGGGGGGTTATGGGCCAGTTGAGAGTTTAGTCGTTCTGTGGGGATCTTGTCCCACATGCAGTAGGGTGTGGTGTGTTGATGGTAGTGTGTGGGGGGTTTGGTGAAGGAGAAGTAGACGCAGCGGTGGTCTGTCCAGAGGAGTTCGGTGGTGTGGGTGTAGGCTACGTGTTGGCTTGAGGTGAAGATTGCGTCCAGCGTGTGTCCTGCTGCATGGGTGGGTGCGGTGACCAAGTCCGAGGTTGTTGAGGTTGTCTATGAGGGAGGTATTGTTGTGGTCTTGTGGGTTTTCTAAGTGAAAGTTGAAATCACTGAGGATGATGTAGTCTGTGGAGGTGAGGGCGTACGGGCTGATGCTGTCTGCGATGGTGTCGCAGAGGGCGGGGCGTGGTCCGGGTGGTCTGTAGATTAATGTACCTCTGAGGGTGGAGTTGTTGTTGATGTGGACAAGGAAGTGCATGTGTTCAGTGTTGCCGATAGTGTCTTGGGAGCTGGTGGTGACTTTGATGGTGTCTCTGTGTAGGATGGCGATGCCTCCGCCTGGTTTGTTTAGGCGGTCTTTGCCTTGGGGTTTGTATCCCTTGGGGGTGGCTAAGGCTATGTCGGGTTCTGAGGAGAGGTTGGTCCAGGTTTCCGTGAGGAAGGCGATGTCAGGTGAGTGTGTAGTGATGAGGTCCCAGAGTTCTATGGCATGTTTGTGAAGGGAGCGGATGTTGAGTAGCAGGCAGTTCAGATGGTTGTGGTGGGTGGCGTTGGTGTGGTGCGTGAGGGTGTTGTTGCGGGATGTGTTCTGGTTGTGGGCTGGTGTGTTGCGGGGTTGGTTGGTGGGGACAGGGTGGGTGAGTTTTGTGTTGGGGTGTTGTGTTTGTTGAGGGTGGGGTCGCTATGGTTGGTGTGTGGTGTGAGGGATGACGAGCAGGAGAAGTGGCAGGTGTAGCAGGTGAAGGGGCCATGAGTGTGTGTGGGGCTAGATATGGTGCATGTGGGGTGGGGGCCTGGGTTGAGGGAGTGGAGGGTGAGGGGGGGCGTAGGTGTGTCTGGGAGGGCCAGGGGTTCTGACACTGGGCGCGGCGTGGATTGGAAAGAAAAGAACGGTGAGAGAAGGTGGGGGAGGGGACGCAGGGGACGCAGCGGCGGGGATTGGAAAGAAAAGAACGGTGAGAGAAGGTGGGGGGAGGTGGGAGGGGCTGCAGGGGACGCAGCGGCGGGGATTGGAAAGAAAAGAACGGTGAGAGAAGGTGGGGGAGGCGGGAGGGGCCGCAGGGGACTCAGTGGCAGGGATTGGAAAGAAAAGAATGGTGAGAGAATGTGGGAGGGGCCACAGGGGACGCAGCCGCGGGGATTGGAAAGCAAAGAACGGTGAGAGAAGGAGGGGGAGGGTGGTATTGGAAAGAAAAGAACGGTGAGAGAAGGTGGGGGGAGGCGGGAGGGGCAGCAGGGGATGCAGCGGTGGGGATTGGAAAGAAAAGAACGTTGAGAGAAGGAGGGGGGAGGCAGGAGGGGCCACAGGGGACGCAGCGGCGGGGACTGTAAAGAAAAGAACGGTGAGAGAAGGAGGGGCCGCAGGGGACACAGCGGCGGGGAAAAAAGCAAAGAGGGAACGGGAAAGGAGGTGGCGCAGAAGGCGGAGCGGGAGCGACCTACCTGCAAGCAGGGTCAAAGGTTGTCAAGGTTGAAGCTGTGTTAATGTCTGTGTTTACCCAGGTGAAACTTGTGACTTGTTTTACAACGTTGTTCCTACTGGTGACAGAGTACACCTTTTGTCTGTTTAAGAGGCGAGCTTTATAACTGCCTCCCGATCCATTGCTTTAAATGTGTTTTTTTTTTCTTTGTGCCACTGCTGATGACATGAGAGGCTCCTTTTATGACTTTGAAGGCTAGTGTTATTATTGTGCTCCCACTGATAACATTACATGCTCGATGTATTCATGTGTTCACCTATGAGGCTATTCAGGCACTTACACTTCCTTTCTCCTGGAGGTTATGAATTGCTTTACATTAAAGCTGGGAGGGAACCTTTCCCATACTCACAAGAAGGCTGTAGGTTGAGATTCCTGTGTTCATACAGAAGTTATAAAATACTAGCCAAACGAAGTGTGCAACTATTATTATTATTTTCAATGACAGATTAAAAGGGCAAACTGTGGAATTCAAGGGTAAAAATCAAACAATGCAATATAATAAAAATTCTGTAGTAAGTCCTGGACCAATCTGAAAGCGGTCTTCTTAGTCTAGAGAGACAGTAGCAAATAGTACAAAGGACAATTGAGGAAGGCCAGATTTTCAAAGCTAAAAACCTGACAGGTCACAGATATAGAACCCTGACTACATCACGACAACGGCCATGAACACGGAAGAAGCACTACACAGTAATATCCACTGCCCTAGAAGAACTACAATGCTGCTGACCCAGAAAACAAGCTAGATAAAAGAACAGTAGATGGTTCAGGCTGGTTATGTTTTACCTTCTTTAAGCAACTTTCGGAGTTGTAAAGTTTCCAGATAGATGGAGCAGCTGATCTATGCCTTGTTAGGTCGATCGTTAGCGTTTGGCCTGCTGTATACTTTTAAGTATACTATACTGTGAGTTCCAGTATTTTCATTTGTTAGTTGCAGTATACTTCAAAAATCCTTGCTTGCTAGTGGTCAGTTCTGTCTCTTTGTCCTGTCTTTTTCACTTTGGGAGCAGCACAAACTACTGTCTAATTACACTATGCCCTGTTTATGTCTTCTGTAGGGGCCTTTTTATTTTTTTATTTTTTACTTTTTGGCTGTTCATCTTACACTGTGGGTGTGTGTTCCAGAGCAGCCACCTCAGGCAAGTCCTCCCCCCCGAGCTTCCACTGAAACATAAAACCAACAGCAAGGGGGGGGCTTTTCCAGGGCCCATTTCCATTTACTTTCCTTTTTCTTAACTCCCATGCTTGCTTTTTTTTTTCTAGCATCCCCAGTTGTAGGTTGTGGGGTGACCCACCGGAGGCCCCGTTCAAACTGCGGTGCTGCTGCTTTTGGTCACTGCGGTCAATGCCTCAAAACACACAGCCGCCCTTCACCGGCACCTTCTCCGGTCAAAACATTCCAAACCCCCACTCAGATCATTCCTTGCTATCCCAGCCCTAGCTGTAGCCCTCCACGCAAACCAAGCTAAGCTCCTTCTTTTATGTGTCACAGGGGCCCGGGATGTGACCGAGGGAAAAGTTTGTGGAAACTCTAATAAAATTTTTATTTTCACGCTGATTACAAAGTATTCCTTCATTTTTCACCTCTGTTCTACACTCTGTGTCCAGGATGTGAAAAGGATTCTGCATCCCGGTGTGCGAGGCCCCCCGCATCGTGAACAAGGGGAGGAGAGACACAGCGCTGCCCCCATCCCCCAGCTCAGGCTGCGGCCAGAAGTTTTTGTATCAGTGCAGTGGGGAAAAAGTGTGGGAGTATCAACGAGGAGAAGAGGAGGCCGAGCCCAGGGATGCAGTGCAACCTGAGCCACAACCCCTCTGTCTGAGCCGGTTCTTGTCTGTGCAGAGATTTGGTGCTTGTGAGCCTCAGGCCCCCGAGCAAAAAGGCAGCCCCCCTCCCTCGGCCAGCCATCGACCCCATCCAGCAGCCGGGCTCCACAGCCCCCTCGTCGCAGCCTCCACTGGCACTCCAGATTGTGCACGTCTGTGGGGACTCGGAGACTGATCTGTATGTGCTCTTCAACTCCATCATGAACCCCAAAACCGCTGGGGGGCTGCCTCAAACTGTGCCCATGCCCCTGAGGAAGCTGACGACTCTTTCGTCAGACGTTGGGGCCCTTTCAGCTGTCCCAGGCTGCCCACCGCATTAAGGGGAAAGGGGGACGCTCCTCAGCAGTTGTTGGGAGCCTCCTTCCCAAACAATGCATGATCCTCTCCACAAGTCTAAATAGATGTGCTTTAGTTAAAGATCAAAAGGGTCAAGTGGCATTGCGTTCATTTAGAGAATTGCAAATCCTTTGCTTTTTTTTTTTTAACTATACTTGTCGGAATGGTAGCCACAAAACCTACATTGTATATACTCTGCCTCTGTAATATAAATAATTGTGGCTGAGGTTGTAGCAACAGGAGTGCACCCCCACCCTTGGGGTGCCAGGAAAAGTGCATGCCATCAGTGTGCCAGAAGTAGCACCACCATGCAGCGCTGCTTGGAGATGCACCAAAACCAATGTGACTACTACCTCTGAGTTTACCAGTGCTGAGATTACCACTACTGTGATTACCACTACCGTGATTACTACCGTGATTACTACCGCTGAGATTACCACTGCAGGGAGTATCACTGCTGAATTACCACTACTGTGATTATTACCTCTGAGAGTACCACTGCAGGGATAACACTGCTGAGATAACCGCTGCTGATATTATCACTACTGTGATTACTACCTCTGAAATTACCCCTGCAGGGGTTAGCACTAAAGATATTACCACTACAGTGATTACTAGCTCAGAGATTACCACTGCTGGGATTACCACTGCTGAGATTGCCACTACTTTGATTACCACTATTGTGATTACCACTACTGTGATTACAAACTCTGAGTTTGCCACTGCTGATATTACCACTTCTGTGATTACTGCCTCTGAAGTTACCCCTGCAGGGGTTACCACTGCAGAGGGTACCGCTATTGTGATTACTACCTCTGAGATTACCAGGGCAGGGATTACCTCTGCTGAGATTACCACAGTTGAAATTATCACTGCAGGGATTACCACTGCTAAAATTACCACTACTGGGATGACTACCTCTGAGATTACCACTGATAAGATTACCAATACTGTGATTACTACCTCTGAGAGTACCACTGCAGGGATAACCACTGCTATTACCACTACTGTGATGACTAACTCTGAGATTATAATTGCTGATATTACCACTACTGTGATTACTACCTCTGAAAATACCCCTGCAGGGGTTACCACTGCTGAGGTTACAACTACTGTGATTACTACCTCAGAGATTACCAGTGACTACCACAATTGAAATTATCACTGCAGGGATTACCAATGCTGAGATTACCACTACTGGGATTACCACCAATGTGATTACTACCACTGAGATTACCACTACTGATATTACCACTACTGTGAATACTACCTGTGAGATTACCACTACATGGATTACCACTGCAGGGATGATCACTACTGTGTTTACTATCGCTGAGATTACCACAGCAAGGAGTACCACTGCTGAATCACCACTACTGTGATGATTACCTCTGAGAATACCACTGCAGGGATTACCACTGCTGAGATTACCACAGCTAATATTACCACTACTGTGATTACCACCTCTAAAATTACCCCTACGGGAGTTAGCACTGTTGATATTACCACTACTGTGATTACTACCTCTGAGATTACCACTGCAGGGATTACCTCTGCTGGGATTACCACTGCTTTTATTGCCACTACTGTGATTACTACCTCTGAAATTACCCGTGCAGGGTTATCGCTACTGAAATACCACTATTGTAATTACTACCTCTGAGAGTACCACTGCAGGGATTACAACTGCTGAGATTACCACTACTGCGATCACTATCTCTGAGATTACCACTGCTGATATTACCACTACTGTGATTACTACCTCTGAAGTTACCCCTGCAGGGGTTGCCACTGCTGAGGTTACCACTACTGTGATTACTACCTCTGAGATTACCATTGCTGGGATTACCAATACTGTGATCACTACCTCTAAGAGTACCACTACAGGGATTTTCACTGCTCAGATTACCACTACTGGGATTACTACCTCTGAGATTACCACTGCAGGGATTACCACTACTGTGTTTACTACCGCTGAGTTTACCACTGCAAGGAGTACCACTGCTGAATTACCACTACTGTGATTACTACCTCTAAAAGCACCACTGTAGGGATTAGCCCTGCTGAGATTACCACTGTTGAGATTACCACTACTGTGATTACTACCTCTAAAATTACCCCTGCAGGGGTTAGCACTACTGATATTACCACTACTGTGATTACTACCTCTGAGAGTACCACTGCAGGTATTACCACTGCTGAGATTACCACTGCTGAAATAATCCCTGCAGGGATTACCACTACTGATATTACCACTACTGTGGTTACTACCTCTGAGATTACAACTGCTGGGATTATCAGGGCTCGTTTGTGTGAAACTGTTTTACTTTTCAGTTTATGTGGCAAGAAAAGTCCGGTTAGGAGATTACAATGCTAATATCTTTAACTCGAGTAAACGCGCGACCTATTGCATTGCAAATGCTTGTTTTTTCTTTACAATCAGGTACTTGCAGTTTTTCCTATTTTGAACGCCGGATTACAAATTCTAAAAAACACAACAATGCTAGATAAATTACTCTTATTTTACTTTGAACAACTGAATATTTTGAAGTCTTGACGATATAGGCGATACCAGTTCTACATCAGTTGTGAGTAGCTGATTCAGTTCTTTTTTCCCCGGTGCATTTTGGGTTATTCCAGACCCACATTTAAGATTATGAAAGTAAAGCTAAAAGTACCAGAATACAAAGGGTGAAAGCCACTGATTAAACTTCTTATACCTATCAAGGAATACATGAAAGCCTTAAGGTTATTTGACAAGGTAAAGGGGGGAGTTACACCGTTGTTTCTGGGCAACAGACCCTGTACTCGTGAATCTATGTAGCATTACGGTTGTTCTACTTTGGCTGTCTCAATTGATTTGCTGTTCAAATGCTGCAGATGTCAAAGTAGAAAGGCTGTTTCATCTGTATGAAGGCAGAATGTCCCTTTCAACAATCTGCGCAAAACTGATAAATATTAGCTCCTTTGGGAAGGTCAGGCGGTGGAGAGTTACTATAATTTGAATGATTTGCCTTCCTGCTGTCGAATCAGACTGGAAGCACATTAAAGCTAATAGGTTATTTTTTAACTAGTGGTCCTAAATATATGCAGCTGACATACAACAAATACATTTTAAGTGTTCTACTATATGAAAAAGGGAGAGACCACGAAGTGGCTCAAAAGTCATTTCTTTTCATTCACTGTGATGTTCAGAGAAAGGGACCTTTCAAAACTGTGATCAGCATGCAGACCATTTTTATATTTAATACAATATGATTGAGCAATTTATTAAAGTTAAATATAACTAATCAATACATGAAAATGTTAACAAATTCCATTCCAGCATGCTTCAATTGAAGAGAAGTGTTTCTATCAAAACCTAAGTATGGCCACTGCATGACATTTATTTCCTGCTAAAATAATGATCTACATCTTTTACTACTTTTCTATCAAGATAATCTGCTATTGTAATGTTGAACTTTGCTAATTTAACAAAACTTGCTTTTTTTTCTAGAAAGTCAAGCGAGTGGGAAAGCATTAGGACGTATCCTTAGAGACATGAGAAGACACAATATTATAAACTCAGAGGATGAAGCGTTATTTGTCAAGCGGAAGAAACATGATAATGGTATAAATAGTTTATTTGTTAATAAACCTATAAACATAAACAAAACATGCGTTTGACATTAGCATTCAATTAAAGCTTGAAAAAATAGGAAAACATCACATCTGCGGTCTCTTGCCTTCCTCCCTGTTAAACACTGATCGAAAAAAAAACTAGCCTGGCTAATATCCCATAAAGTGCATGGTGCTTCGTTAGGCCTCCCAAGAAAGGTTAACTCATGCAATGGTGTTCGGTGGGAGTTGGAGTGCCCAGAGGCTGGGCACTATGGCCAAGGTATATAAAATAGTAAAGTGCGAAGCCACATGAAACTGATGCCTAATAGTAGCAGAAGGGGGTAAATGTAGTACCTAGAGAGCCAGATACTACTGCCCATTTCCTCACCTAGACACGTGTTGCTACAGAAAACATGAAGTGACAAAGTGCATTGTGCATAACCTGGATGTGTCCAGGGCCTAACTGCTAGGGGAGGGGGATAGCTACGTAGAGAGCCCGGCGCTATTGCATTCCTTCCCAACCTAAACTAAGGTATTGCTAAAAAGAGGCCTGCCTGATTAACGTCAAATAGGAGACTAGACATAGAGTGCTGGGGTGCAAAATATACAGTCTACATGTGCCCAAGGCCTAATCGAAGTGGGATAGGGGATTAGAGCATTGTTGTTCTTACTGCACTCCTAGCAGCCTACCTTTGGTCAAGACAAGGCAGGATAGGGGAATAAGGCATTGTTATTCTTACTGCACCCCTAGCAGTCCGTCCACCCCCACTGCCCATTGGCTGATCTTGCCTCAGTCAGAGGCCTAAGGCCCTACATACTGTCTTTGGCCTTCACAAGTTTCTTGAACATGTCAATAAACTGCACCAGCTGAATCTTGAGCAGAACGTTCCACAAGTTTAATGACTCCATTGCTGCTGATCTGCAGGTCCTGATTCCTAAGGTCCTAAATTCACTCCACAGCAGAGCCTTCCGCTGTGTGCTTAGGTGGCGTCAAATGCAAAGTACATGCAGAAGTATTTCTTAGGACTGATGGCATGAATGACACATCGCGTCCTACCACTGCCCCTCCTTCTGGCATTTCAGTTTAAAGTCTAAATCGGGAAGCACTCCCAGCTTCATTGACATTAGCTTCTTCTTAACTTTTATAAAGTACGCGGCTTCAAGGAGGTCCTTTTGCTCCTCGTACGAGTTTAGCACCAGCCATCTGTGTTCTCTTAGCTAATGTCATTTTATCTTCCCTCTGGCTTTGCAACCTCACGCTTTTGTCACATGCTAGCATGTGTCCATCTGCCAGAGCTCACCCAGGCTGCTTTCCAATACAATCCTCTAAATAACTTTTATAGTGGCCTTTCCCTCTTTAGGGGTTGATTTCAGACCATATGTAATGAGCTAATGACTCCTTTGCAGCATTCCTGAGTTTGTGGCAGAATTTTACAAAAGGCCCTGGCCTGGTGACGGTTTGCCTTACCAGAGAGAACTCGAGTCTGACATGCGTGGGTGATGCCACTCTCAGTAGTCGTAAAATGTTCTTATATGTCTGCTTTGTGAGCTTATCCATTTGGCTGGCTTCTGAGCCCAACATTATTTCGCCTCTGTATGAAAGAGCTGGAATCAATTTTGATTACTGGAACTAAGGGTTTGAGATTGTGACCCCAGAGAGACTTAGCTAGGGACAAGAAAGTGAAATTTAGAGCAAAGGTTTTTCCTCTGATCACTTCCCTTTGTGGTGCGAACGTCATCCTCAAATCTAGCTTGACCCCTAGATAGACATAGCTAGTTGTTCCTTCTATCGCCGATCTGTTGAGATGCCATTTGCTCTGTTTGGAAATGCACCGATTTAGCGGAATGACCTTGGTTTTCCTTTGGTCAATCTCTAACTGATTATCATCTGCATACACCACTAAGCAGTTAATTATTCTTTGCAGCCCTACTTGAGTATTGCTGTGGACATAAAGGAGATTTTATAGGGGAAGACCACCAAGGTCAGGTATGAGATGTCAACATATCAAGAGCCAGAGAGAGTTCTGAGATGTACAGATTGAATAAGAGGGAGGCAAAGACACACCCTTATTTTAAAACAATTGAAGTTCTCACCTCCCTTGACAGGTGGGTTCCATCTCTGACCTTGATCTTAAACCAGTTATTTGTGTAAAGCAGCCTGATTGACCTCAATAAATTGTGTGGGGTTCCCCAACGCTGACGTTTTTCCCATTGCTTGTCCTGTGGTTCCCGGTCGAACTCCACTTTGAAGTTGACAAAACACATATACAGTGGTGTGCTGGTGTCATTGGCTCTTTTCATAATTATGTCTACAGACATCAGGTTTGAAAGCGCCCCTTGGTTCTTTGTAAACTCGGTATGGCTTAGGAACAGTTTGCCTGTTTCAAGCACCCACGCCGATAGGTCTTTAAGCAGCAATGATATAAAGTGTTTGAGATCCATGTCTGACAGCGCTATCAGACGGTAGTTACTTGGGGATGAGGCTGATCCTCCTTTGAAGATTGGAGAAATAATTGAGTGCCTCCAACTATTGGGAATGACCCTACAGGATATTATGGTGTGGAACATCACCGCCAGAAAGCTTGTCCATACAGGTGCATTTTGTTTCAAGAGTGCTTGGGGGATATCATTGGGTCCAAGAGCACAATCAGTTTGTGAATTTGCAGTAATCTTAGTTATTGCTGAGGCCGAGTATTCCAGTGAGTCAAAGGCAGTGCTGGTCACATTAGAGTGCTTGGAGGGGCACTGCAGAGGTTAGGCCAGTTGTGCCCCCTGTGAACTGCAACTTCAGGTGCTTTATCCCGGCATCCTCGCTGATGTTAGTGTTGTTTGCCACTATTGTGCCTTTGTCAATTTCTTTAACCAATTTCCAGAACTTGCTTGAGTCTTTGTGCTTTGAGGCGTATAGAAGCTTAGCCCACAGAATTTCATGGCTAATTCTCTTGAAGGCCCACACCTCTCTTTTGAGGGTTTTTCTGTCCCTGCGTAATGACTTTAAAAGTTCTAAGTTTTGGGAAAAACGCCATAGTTGTGAGGGTTCTGCCAACTTTAGATATCATCAATTGGATATGCCTTAGCATAATGAAACTCTTTTGCTGAATGATGCTTGCTCCCTTCTGCAAGCTTGTGGCTGGGTATGTGGCCATCACTCAGTCAGAGACTCATCCCCAAGATAATATTGGGTTGGGTTCCTCAGTTGCAGTGGTTTTTAAGGTCTCTACTGCTGCACCTGACAAATCTTTAATGGTACCAGAGTTCCACTTTAAGCATTTTACTCCTTCTATATGAGCATCTTTTTGCAGGATTCTTGCAGGATATTGACTCCAATCCAAATAGTTTGGGGATGGTAATGGCTCTCTGAGCGATGAGTGATTTGAAAATCTGTTACCTGGCTGTATAGGAAACAACTTACCATGAAGTAGTCCAAATATGAAACCATTTTATCTGATGATCTAGCAGGGACATCTTAAGGAAATTGGGGGCCCCGGTCTAAACATATTTGGGGGCCCCGGTTCAGAACAGCTTTGAATTTATGATCCAATTTCAGCTCTTTTATACCCTCTTTGACAAGGTCACTGATAGGGCACATGCACATTTGTCCACATTCTAAATATGTTTACATCTAATACTAAGAAATAGTGATGTTTCTAATATGGTAACACAGCAGCACCTCACTAATATTGCATTAAATAATCTGTTACCCTCCAGTTTCTCATATATGAGGTCCTATTTTGATCCAAAAGAAACTTTGTTATGGATGATGCATGAAACATAAACACAAACTTTTTCTGCAAAATTCCTGAAATAGACTTTCATACATTACCCAAATTAAAAATAAATTACAGGAAAACAGTATTTAAAACAATCTATTTAAAAATTATTCAAGGTCATCAGGGCAAGACTCTCAGCAGAACAGAGCTGGTTCTCTCAGGGGGCACCATGAAAAGATTGGGCCCTGGGCCAGAGCCCACTTTGCCCATGCCTTAAAACATCTCTGTGATCTAGTCAATAATGGTGGAATGTCGCCTGGGAAGTAGCCATTCAAGACTTTCATGCCAGCCAGCTCACAGACTCTTAACAGTTTTTTCATAATCTTGTTTTACCTAATCCTGGGCAGAGCTCACAGAGTTTCACTCCAAGAAATTCTGTGGAGTTACAGAAAACTCCGCCAAATTCTGCTGAGTTCCATGTGCTGGAAGAGTATTGCTCGGCACCCTATATTTTCCTAGAAACTCATTAATGACTTATTGTAATTTATGTCTGTGCTCACAACAAAGCCTGCAGTACCCTGTAGCAGTTATAGGTGCAAGTACATGTGTAAAGACAAACTTTGGTGTCTGGATTTTTGTTTACAGGAGGCCTCCTCCTGTTACTGGTAATACATATTGTGCCTTAGAACTTGAATGGTTCCAGTAAAAATATACAGTCCATAATAAAAGCTTTTCGTGGCCAATACAACAAAATCTCTGGACCAGGTTGATGTACAATGTCTAAATTATCCGCTGACAAATTGTTTCCCCACTTGACCAGATGTTGTGAATCCCTACCAAAAAGAAAGTGATGCAAATCTGCCGATACATAAAACGAGGTACTGTGAATGTCAACTTACATGAAGAAAAGGGATGAATGCCACAAAACAGTTTTGTTTGTGCTCTAAACTCCGTGCGGATGTACTCTAGTGAGAGAAAATTGGCACTCAGGGCAATGAGGTGAATATCAAATAAAGATAATATCCTCAAAGGGTGCACCCTTGAAGGAACCCACCCCTGAGCCCTGACTGTGTGCAAAACGCACAACTCTAAACTATAAACCAAGAGGCACTAGTTACAATAGCACAATTTAACAAAGTATAACACATAATGCTATAGAGTCAGTGTTCTTGAAGCAAAGCAAAATTCCATATATTTCTGGAAGAAATAAGATACAAATAAACTTTAACCAACAAATATTTCAATGTCCTATGATTGAATGTTGCTATCCAGGTTCAATTGTTGCTCCGATCTATTTCATGACCGAATGTCAAAGTCACAAATTATTCAGTTCATACTCAATAATGTTATCCACGTATAACATCCAATTTAATCCTCAGCGCCGATTTCAACCAGCCTCACAGCCAACACGTGTTTCGTCTGGGGATTTCCCCAATGACTTTGTCAGGGCTGCAATTATATAAATTCCTGTTAATTAAATCTAAATTAATCATCAAGGTTATACGATGATGTCACGGTCCACCACCGTTTCCCCAGAGGGTGGGATCTTTTGTTTGTGTCATACTACACAATGGATAGAAACCGAGAGTTCGTTCCACGGTTAGCAACTTAATCACTCTGATGCTGATGATTCTAATAAAAACAAAAAGAAACAACTTTCTTGAAATTGATTTGTAATATTTCTCCAGATAATCTACTGGTCATTATTTTCGTACAACACGCGCGTTCTGACATCAGGAAATTCTCATTGTAGGAGGCTGGCCTGGCTTATAGTGGGTACCTTGTGGTACTTACACCTTGTGCCTGGTCCAGTTATCCCTTATTAGTAGAATAGAGGTGTTTCGAGCAGCTTAGGCTGTTAGAGGTAGCAATGGCATAGCAGCTGAGGCTGAACTAGGAGACATGCAATGCTCCTACTATACCACTTATATCATATAGCACAATATCATAAGAAAACACAATACTCAGAGTTACTAAAAATAAAGGTACTTTATTTTAGTGACAATATGCCAAAAAGTATTTCAGAGGATAACCTCACTTAGGAGGTAAGTAATATACACAAATTATATGTACACAAACCCAAAACAGGTAAGTAACAGTAAGAAAAGTAGTGCACACAATGTAGAGACAGAATAGGATGCAATGGGAACACATAGGGATAGGGGTAACACAAACCATATACTCCAAAAGTGGAATGTGAATCACAAATGGACCCCAGACCTATGGTAGGTTGTAGAGGGTCGCTGGGACTGTGAGAAAACAGTAAGGGTGTCCAAAATTCCCCACCCCAAGACCCTGAAAAGTAGGAATAAAGTTACCCTACTACCCCAGAAAGATAGTATAGTCATGATAGGGGATTCTGCAAGAACCACAACTGCTACCAAAGCACTGAAGACAGATTCCTGGACTTGAGGACCTGTAAAGGAAGGGGACCAAGTCCAAGAGTCACGCAAGTGTCCAGGGTGGGCAGGAGCCTACTAAACCCCAGATGAAGGTGCAAAAGGGCTGCCTTTGGGTGGAAGAAGCCAAAGTTTCTGCAACAGCGGATGGAGCCAGGAACTTCTCCTTTAGGGAGAAGATGTACCACAGCGGGCTGGAGGTTGCAGAAGTGTTTCCACACAAAAATACTGCAAACAAGCCTTGCTAGCTGCAAGGGATTTGGTTAAGGATTTTGGGTGCTGCTGGGGCCCAGGAAGGACCAAGATGTCGTCCCTTGGAGGAGGAGACATAAGGGGTGCTCAGCAACTCAGAGAGCCCCCACAGAAGCAGGCAGCACCCACAGAAGTACCGTAAGAGGCACTTAGAAGACCTGAGGACAGCGGTCAACTCGGAGTCACTGAGGAGGGTCCCACGACATCGGAGTCCAACTCAGCGAGTTGGGCAATGCAGGACAGAGTGCTGGGGACCCAGGCTAGGTTGTGCACAAAGGAAGTCCTGGAAAAGTGCACAGAAGCCCGAGAGGCTGCAAATCACCCTGTACAAAGGTTTGCTGTCTGGTGTGGGGAGGCAAGGACTTACCTCCACCAAATTTGGACAGAATGGCTACTGGACTGTGGGAGACACTTGGACCCAGCTTCGGTGTTCCAGGGACCACGCTCGTCAGGATGAGAGGGGACCCCTAGGACTGGTGATGCAGAAGTTTGGTGCCTGCATTGGCAGGGGGAAGATTCCGTCGACCCACGGGAGATTTCTTCTTGGCTTCCTATTTTGATCCAAAAGAAACTTTTTTATGGATGATGCATGAAACATAAACACAAAATTTTTCTGCAAAATTCCTGAAATAGACTTTCATACATTACCCCAATTAAAAATAAATTACAGGAAAACAGTATTTAAAACAATCTATTTAAAAATTATTCAAGGTCATCAGGGCAAGACCCTCAGCAGAACAGAGCTGGTTCTCTCAGGGGGCACCATGAAAAGATTGGGCCCTGGGCCAGAGCCCACTTTGCCCATGCCTTAAAACGTCTCTGTGATCTAGTCAATAATGGTGGAATGTCGCCTGGGAAGTAGCCATTTAAGACTTTCATGCCAGCCAGCTCACAGACTCTTAACAGTTTTTTCATAATCTTGTTTTACCTAATCCTGGGCAGAGCTCACAGAGTTTCACTCCACGGAATTCTGTGGAGTTACAGAAAACTCCGCCAAATTCTGCTGAGTTCCATGTGCTGGCAGAGTATTGCTCGGTACCCTAGATTTTCCTAGAAACTCATTAATGACTTATTGTAATTTATGTCTGTGCTCACAACAAAGCCTGCAGTACCCTGTAGCAGTTATAGGTGCAAGTACAGGTGTAAAGACAAACTTTGGTGTCTGGATTTTTATTTACAGGAGGCCTCCTCCTGTTACTGGTAATACATATTGTGCCTTAGAACTTGAATGGTTCCAGTAAAAATATACAGTCCATAATAAAAGCTTTTCGTGGCCAACACAACAAAATCTCTGGACCAGGTTGATGTACAGTGTCTAAATTATCCGCTGACAAATTGTTTCCCCACTTGACCAAATGTTGTGACTCCCTACCAAAAAGAAAGTGATGCAAATCTGCCGATACATAAAACGAGGTACTGTGAATGTCAACATACATGAAGAAAAGGGATGAATACCACAAAACAGTTTTGTTTGTGCTCTAAACTCCATGCGGGTGTACTCTAGTGAGAGAAAATTGGTGCTCAGGGCAATGAGGTGAATATCGAATAAAGATAATATCCTCAAAGGGTGCACCCTTGAAGGAACCCACTCCTGAGCCCTGACTGTGTGCAAAACGCACAACTCTAAACTATAAACCAAGAGGCACTAGTTACAATAGCACAATTTAACAAAGTATAACACATAATGCTATAGAGTCAGTGTTCTTGAAGCAAAGCAAAATTCCATATATTTCTGGAAGAAATAAGATACAAATAAACTTTAACCAACAAATATTTCAATGTCCTGTGATTGAAGGTTGATATCCAGGTTCAATTGTTGCTCCGATCTATTTCATGACCGAATGTCAAAGTCACAAATTATTCAGTTCATACTCAATAATGTTATCCACGTATAACATCCAATTTAATCCTCAGCGCCGATTTCAACCAGCCTCACAGCCAACACGTGTTTCGTCTGGGGATTTCCCCAATGACTTTGTCAGGGCTGCAATTATATAAATTCCTGTTAATTAAATCTAAATTAATCATCAAGGTTATACGATGATGTCACGGTCCACCACCGTTTCCCCAGAGGGTGGGATGATTTGTTTGTGTCATACTACACAATGGATAGAAACCAAGAGTTCGTTCCACGGTTAGCAACTTAATCACTCTGATGCTGATGATTCTAATAAAAACAAAAAGAAACAACTTTCTTGAAATCGATTTGTAATATTTCTCCAGATAATCTACTGGTCATTATTTTCGTACAACACGCTCTTCTGACATCAGGAAATTCTCATTGTAGGAGGCTGGCCTGGCTTATAGTGGGTACCTTGTGGTACTTACACCTTGTGCCTGGTCCAGTTATCCCTAATTAGTAGAATAGAGGTGTTTCGAGCAGCTTAGGCTGTTAGAGGTAGCTATGGCATAGCAGCTGAGGCTGAACTAGGAGACATGCAATGCTCCTACTATACCACTTATATCATATAGCACAATATCATAAGGAAACACAATACTCAGAGTTACTAAAAATAAAGGTACTTTATTTTAGTGACAATATGCCAAAAAGTATTTCAGAGGATAACCTCACTTAGGAGGTAAGTAATATACACAAGATATGTACACAAACCCAAAACAGGTAAGTAACAGTAAGAAAAGTAGTGCACACAATGTAGAGACAGAATAGGATGGAATAGGTAGACATAGGCCTAGGGGTAACACCAACCATATACTCCAAAAGTGGAATGCGAATCACGAATGGACCCCAGGCCTATGTGTAGGAAAGTACCATCTTGCCTGGCATGTTACCCCCATTTTTCACTGTATATATGTTGTTTTAGTTGTATGTGTCACTGGGACCCTGTTCACCAGGGCCCCAGTGCTCATAAGTGTGCCTGAATGTGTTATCTGTGTAGTGACTAACTGTCTCACTGAGGCTCTGCTAATCAGAACCTCAGTGGTTATGCTCTCTCATTTCTTTCTAAATTGTCACTAACAGGCTAGTGACCAATTTTACCAATTTACATTGGCTTACTGGAACACCCTTATAATTCCCTAGTATATGGTACTGAGGTACCCAGGGTATTGGGGTTCCAGGAGATCCCTATGGGCTGCAGCATTTCTTTTGCCACCCATAGGGAGCTCTGACAATTCTTACACAGGCCTGCCACTGCAGCCTGAGTGAAATAACGTCCACGTTATTTCACAGCCATTTTACACTGCACTTAAGTAACTTATAAGTCACCTATATGTCTAACCTTTACCTGGTAAAGGTTAGGTGCAAAGTTACTTAGTGTGAGGGCACCCTGGCACTAGCCAAGGTGCCCCCACATTGTTCAGAGCCAATTCCCTGAACTTTGTGAGTGCGGGGACACCATTACACGCGTGCTCTACATATAGGTCAATACCTATATGTAGCTTCAGAATGGTAACTCCGAATATGGCCATGTAACATGTCTAAGATCATGGAATTGCCCCCTCTATGCCATCCTGGCATTGTTGGCACAATTCGATGATCCCAGTTGTCTGTAGCACAGACCCTGGCACTGCCAAACTGCCTTTCCTGGGGTTTCACTGCAGCTGCTGCTGCTGCCAACCCCTCAGACAGGTTTCTGCCCTCCTGGGGTCAAGCCAGGCTTGTCCCAGGATGGCACAACAAAGGACTTCCTCTGAGAGAGGGTGTTACACCCTCTCCCTTTGGAAAATGGTGTGAAGGCAGTGGAGGGGTAGCCTCCCCCAGCCTCTGGAAATGCTTTCTTGGGCACAGATGTGCCCAATTCTGCATAAGCCAGTCTACACCGGTTCAGGGACCCCTTAGCCCCTGCTCTGGCGCGAAACTGGACAAAGGAAAGGGGAGTGACCACTCCCCTGACCTGCACCTCCCATGGGAGGTGTCCAGAGCTCCTCCAGTGTGCTCCAGACCTCTGCCATCTTGGAAACAGAGGTGCTGCTGGCACACTGGACTGCTCTGAGTGGCCAGTGCCACCAGGTGACGTCAGAGACTCCTTGTGATAGGCTCCTTCAGGTGTTGCTAGCCTATCCTCTCTCCTAAGTAGCCAAACCCTCTTTTCTGGCTATTTAGGGTCTCTGTCTCTGGGGAAACTTTAGATAACGAATGCAAGAGCTCATCCGAGTTCCTCTGCATCTCTCTCTTCACCTTCTGCCAAGGAATCGACTGCTGACCGCGCTGGAAGCCTGCAACACTGCAACAAAGTAGCTAAGACGACTACTGCAACTCTGTAACGCTGATCCTGCCGCCTTCTCGACTGTTTTCCTGTTTGTGCATGCTGTGGGGGTAGTCTGCCTCCTCTCTGCACCAGAAGCTCCGAAGAAATCTCCCGTGGGTCGACGGAATCTTCCCCCTGCAACCGCAGGCACCAAAAAGCTGCATTACCGGTCCCTTGGGTCTCCTCTCAGCACGACGAGCGAGGTCCCTCGAATCCAGCAACTCTGTCCAAGTGGCCCCCACAGTCCAGTGACTCTTCAGTCCAAGTTTGGTGGAGGTAAGTCCTTGCCTCACCTCGCTGGGCTGCTTTGCTGGGAACCGCGACTTTTGCAGCTACTCCGGCCCCTGTGCACTTCCGGCGGAAATCCTTTGTGCACAGCCAAGCCTGGGTCCACGGCACTCTAACCTGCATTGCACAACTTTCTAAGTTGGTCTCCGGCGATGTGGGACTCCTTTGTGTAACTTCGGTGAGCACCGTTTCACGCATCCTTGTAGTGCCTGTTTCTGGCACTTTTCTGGGAGCTACCTGCTGCTGAGAGGGCTCCTTGTCTTGCTCGACGTCCCCTCTCTCTCCTGGTCCAATTTGCGTCCTCCTGGTTCCTCAAGGGCCACAGCAGCGTCCAAAAACGCTAACTGCACAATTTGCAGCTAGCAAGGCTTGTTGGCGTTCTTTCGGCGGGAAAACACTTTTGCACAACTTTCCACGGCGAGAGGAATCCGTCCACCAAAGGGAAAGTCTCTAGCCCTTTTTGTTCCTGCAGAAACCTCAGCTTCTTCTGTCCAGTAGAAGCTTCTTTGCACCCACAGCTGGCATTTCCTGGGCATATGCCCATCTCCGACTTGCTTGTGACTTTTGGACTTGGTCCCCTTGTTCCACAGGTACCCTAGATTGGAAATCCTCAGTTGTTGCATTGTTGGTTTGTGTCTTTCCTGCATTATTCCTCTATCACGACTTCTTTGTCTCTTGGGGAACTTTAGTGCACTTTGCACTCACTTTTCAGGGTCTTGGGGAGGGCTAATTTTCTAACTCTCACTATTTTCTAATAGTCCCAGCGACCCTCTACAAGGTCACATAGGTTTGGGGTCCATTCGTGGTTCGCATTCCACTTTTGGAGTATATGGTTTGTGTTGCCCCTATCCCTATGTGTTCCCATTGCATCCTATTGTAACTATACATTGTTTGCACTGTTTTCTAAGACTATACTGCATATTTTTGCTATTGTGTATATATATCTTGTGTATATTTCCTATCCTCTCACTGAGGGTACACTCTAAGATACTTTGGCATATTGTCATAAAAATAAAGTACCTTTATTTTTAGTATAACTGTGTATTGTGTTTTCTTATGATATTGTGCAAGTGACACTTGTGGTACTGTAGTAGCTTCACACGTCTCCTAGTTCAGCCTAAGCTGCTCTGCTAAGCTACCATTATCTATCAGCCTAAGCTGCTAGACACCCTATACACTAATAAGGGATAACTGGGCCTGGTGCAAGGTGCAAGTACCCCTTGGTACTCACTACAAGCCAGTCCAGCCTCCTACATTGGTTGTGCAGTGGTGGGATAAGTGCTTTGAGACTACTTACCACTCTTGTCATTGTACTTTTCATAAGAGAAAAATATACAAAACAAGGTCAGTGTATATACACATAGCCAAAAAGTTTTGCATTTCCTCTTTTCACTCTTTTCTAAGTGCTGAAAAGTACTTCTAAACTTTCAAAAAGTTCTTAAAAGTTTAAAAAGTGTTTTTTTCTGTCTTTCTAAAAAGTTCTGAAAACTTTTTTCTTTTTTTCTATCACTTTAACTCTCTCTAAAAATGTCTGGCACAGGCCAAAATGTTGATCTGTCCAAACTTGCATATGATCACCTTAGCTGGAAAGGAGCAAGGAGTCTCTGCATAGAGAGAGGTTTGAGTGTAGGGAAGAATTCTTCCCTGGAACTGTTACTTAACATGCTTAGAGAACAAGATAAGGCTATAGGTGCCCCATCTGTTGAAAAAGTACCTAATAGTTCCCAATCTGATTCAGGGACTCCCCCAGGAAAAGATTCAGGAAAGAAACTTCCTAGCCTGCCCATTACTAGACAGTCTAGCATAGTTGGTAATGATGATGAGCCACACCATACAAATAGTGTTGTCTCACATCATAGCAAAAGCATTTATTCTCACCATACTGGTAGTAATGTTTCTGTTAGCCAAGCTGTTAGGGTGGCTTCTGTAAGGGACAGGTCTCCTTCTGTTCATTCCCATCATACCTCTGTATCTAGGAATGTCCCTCCCACCAACCCTGATGACAGAATGTTAGAGAGGGTACTCAATAAGTTGAGGGTGGAACAAACCAGACTGAAGCTTAAAAAGCAACAGCTGGATTTGGATAGACAGTCTTTAGAATTAGAGAAGGAAAGACAGAAGTTGGGTTTAGAAACCCATGGTGGCAGCAGCAGTATTCCCCATAGTCATCCTGCAAAAGAGCATGATTCCAGGAATCTGCACAAGATAGTTCCCCCTTATAAGGAGGGGGATGACATTAACAAGTGGTTTGCTGCACTTGAGAGGGCCTGTGTTGTACAGGATGTCCCTCAAAGGCAGTGGGCTGCTATCCTATGGCTTTCATTTAGTGGAAAAGGTAGGGATAGGCTCCTTACTGTGAAAGAAAGTGATGCCAATAATTTTACAGTACTTAAGAATGCACTCCTGGATGGTTATGGCTTAACCACTGAACAATACAGGATGAAGTTCAGAGAGACCAAAAAGGAGTCTTCACAAGACTGGGTTGATTTCATTGACCATTCAGTGAAGGCCTTGGAGGGGTGGTTACATGGAAGTAAAGTTACTGATTATGACAGCCTGTATAACTTGATCCTGAGAGAGCATATTCTTAATAATTGTGTGTCTGATTTGTTGCACCAGTACTTGGTGGACTCTGATCTGACCTCTCCCCAAGAATTGGGAAAGAAGGCAGACAAATGGGTCAGAACAAGGGTGAACAGAAAAGTTCATACAGGTGGTGACAAAGAGAACATTAAGAAGAAAGATGGTGAAAAATCTCAAGATAAGCATGGGGATAAGTGTAAAACCAAAGATCCCACTTCAAATCTTAAACACTCTTCAGGGGGTGGGGTAAAACCAAATTCTTCCTCTTCTTCTCAACCTACACAATTTAAAAAGCCTTGGTGCTTTGTGTGTAAAAACAGAGGCCATAGGCCAGGGGATAAGTCCTGTCCAGGTAAACCCCCTGAGCCTACCACCACTAATACATCAAGCTCTAGTGCCCCTAGCAGTAGTGGTACTAGTGGTGGGACTGCTGGCAACAGTCAAGTTAAGGGTGTAGTTGGGTTCACTTATGGGTCCATAGTAGAAACTGGGGTAGTAACTCCCAAGACAGTTTCTGTCACACCTAGTGGCATTGGCCTTGCCACACTGGCTGCTTGTCCCCTTACAATGGATAAGTACAGGCAGACAGTTTCAATAAATGGTGTTGAGGCCTTGGCCTACAGGGACACAGGTGCCAGTATCACTTTGGTGACTGAAAACCTAGTGCACCCTGATCAACACATCATTGGACAACAGTATAAGATTATTGATGTCCATAACTCCACTAAGTTTCTTCCCTTAGCTATAATTCAGTTTAGTTGGGGTGGAGTTACTGGCCCTAAGCAGGTGGTGGTATCACCTAGCTTACCTGTAGACTGTCTCTTAGGTAATGACCTAGAGGCCTCAGGTTGGGCTGATGTAGAGTTTTATGCCCATGCAGCCATGCTGGGCATCCCTGAGGAATTGTTCCCTCTCATTTCTACTGAAATGAAAAAGCAAAGGAGAGAAGGCCTGAAAACTCAGGATCCCTCTCCATCAACAGGTAAAAAAGGGTATCACAGTATCCCCTAACCACCCTACCATTCAAGATACCATTCCTGTGGTGGGAGAAACCTCTCGTGGGGTGGCACCTGTTCCAAGGGAATCATCAGCTGGCAAAGCTGGACTCCCTGAGGTAGAAGTACCTCTCTGTGGGATAACTAACATTGGTGAGAAAAAGAGCACCATTTTACTTAACATGGAGCATCCCTCCAACCCTCCCAGAGAAACTTTAGTGCAGAAACTATGCACTGCCTCACAACACTTAGGACAGCATCCCTGCCCTAGTGTGGAGCTCATAGGACAGCATCCCTGCCCTGCTCCAACTAAAGAGAAACAGCATCCCTGTTCTCTCTTCCAGCCATATGGACAAAGTTTTTGCCCAGCTATGGCTTTTCTGAGACAGCATCCCTGTCTGGCATTTCCATCACTACAAATAGGTTCGGTGGACAATTCCCACTGCTCTAAACTAAAACTTACTGATAGAAACTCTGAAAATACATCTTCACATTGTTGCTTAGCTAAAAAACTTCAAACAGGGTGGTTTACATCCCCACAGGGAAGTAACCATATAGTGGATGATAAAGGGAGTAACCAGTCTATTGCAGAGCTACTCTCTACTTATCACCACTTAGACAATAAAGTCTCAACTGGCCAAGGTTAGCCTTATTGTCTTTCGTTTGGGGGGGGGTTGTGTGAGAAAGTAGCCTCTTTCTAGCCTTGTTACCCCCACTTTTGGCCTGTTTGTGAGTGTATGTCAGGGTGTTTTCACTGTCTCACTGGGATCCTGCTAGCCAGGGCCCAGTGCTCATAGTGAAAACCCTATGTTTTCAGTATGTTTGTTATGTGTCACTGGGACCCTGCTAGTCAGGACCCCAGTGCTCATAAGTTTGTGGCCTATATGTATGTGTTCCCTGTGTAGTGCCTAACTGTCTCACTGAGGCTCTGCTAAGCAGAACCTCAGTGGTTATGCTCTCTCATTTCTTTCTAAATTGTCACTAACAGGCTAGTGACCAATTTTACCAATTTACATTGGCTTGCTGGAACACCCTTATAATTCCCTAGTATATGGTACTGAGGTACCCAGGGTATTGGGGTTCCAGGAGATCCCTATGGGCTGCAGCATTTCTTTTGCCACCCATAGGGAGCTCTGACAATTCTTACACAGGCCTGCCACTGCAGCCTGAGTGAAATAACGTCCACGTTATTTCACAGCCATTTTACACTGCACTTAAGTAACTTATAAGTCACCTATATGTCTAACCTTTACCTGGTAAAGGTTAGGTGCAAAGTTACTTAGTGTGAGGCCACCCTGGCACTAGCCAAGGTGCCCCCACATTGTTCAGAGCCAATTCCCTGAACTTTGTGAGTGCGGGGACACCATTACACGCGTGCACTACATATAGGTCACTACCTATATGTAGCTTCACAATGGTAACTCCGAATATGGCCATGTAACATGTCTAAGATCATGGAATTGCCCCCTCTATGCCATCCTGGCATTGTTGGCACAATTCCATGATCCCAGTGGTCTGTAGCACAGACCCTGGTACTGCCAAACTGCCTTTCCTGGGGTTTCACTGCAGCTACTGCTGCTGCCAACCCCTCAGACAGGTTTCTGCCCCCCTGGGGTCAAGCCAGGCTTGTCCCAGGATGGCAGAACAAAGGACTTCCTCTGAGAGAGGGTGTTACACCCTCTCCCTTTGGAAAATGGTGTGAAGGCAGGGGAGGAGTAGCCTCCCCCAGCCTCTGGAAATGCTTTCTTGGGCACAGATGTGCCCAATTCTGCATAAGCCAGTCTACACCGGTTCAGGGACCCCTTAGCCCCTGCTCTGGCGCGAAACTGGACAAAGGAAAGGGGAGTGACCACTCCCCTGACCTGCACCTCCCATGGGAGGTGTCCAGAGCTCCTCCAGTGTGCTCCAGACCTCTGCCATCTTGGAAACAGAGGTGCTGCTGGCACACTGGACTGCTCTGAGTGGCCAGTGCCACCAGGTGACGTCAGAGACTCCTTGTGATAGGCTCCTTCAGGTGTTGCTAGCCTATCCTCTCTCCTAAGTAGCCAAACCCTCTTTTCTGGCTATTTAGGGTCTCTGTCTCTGGGGAAACTTTAGATAACGAATGCAAGAGCTCATCCGAGTTCCTCTGCATCTCTCTCTTCACCTTCTGCCAAGGAATCGACTGCTGACCGCGCTGGAAGCCTGCAACACTGCAACAAAGTATCTAAGACGACTACTGCAACTCTGTAACGCTGATCCTGCCACCTTCTCGACTGTTTTCCTGTTTGTGCATGCTGTGGGGGTAGTCTGCCTCCTCTCTGCACCAGAAGCTCCGAAGAAATCTCTCGTGGGTCGGCGGAATCTTCCCCCTGCAACCGCAGGCACCAAAAAGCTGCATTACCGGTCCCTTGGGTCTCCTCTCAGCACGACGAGCGAGGTCCCTCGAATCCAGCAACTCTGTCCAAGTGGCCCCCACAGTCCAGTGACTCTTCAGTCCAAGTTTGGTGGAGGTAAGTCCTTGCCTCACCTCGCTGGGCTGCTTTGCTGGGAACCGCGACTTTTGCAGCTACTCCGGCCCCTGTGCACTTCCGGCGGAAATCCTTTGTGCACAGCCAAGCCTGGGTCCACGGCACTCTAACCTGCATTGCACGACTTTCTAAGTTGGTCTCCGGCGACGTGGGACTCCTTTGTGTAACTTCGGGTGAGCACTGTTTCACACATCCTTGTAGTGCCTGTTTCTGGCACTTCTCTGGATGCTACCTGCTGTTGAGAGGGCTCCTTGTCTTGCTCGACGTCCCTTCTCTCTCTTGGTCCAATTTGCAACCTCCTGGTCCCTCCAGGGTCACAGCAGTGTCCAAAAACGTTAACCGCACGATTTGCAGCTAGCAAGGCTTGTTGGCGTTCTTTCGGTAGGAAAACACTTTTGCACGACTCTCCACGGCGAGAAGGATCCGTCCACCAAAGGGGAAGTCTCTAGCCCTTTTTGTTCCTGCAGAAACCTCAGCTTCTTCTGTCCAGTAGAAGCTTCTTTGCACCCACAGCTGGCATTTCCTGGGCATATGCCCATCTCCGACTTGCTTGTGACTTTTGGACTTGGTCCCCTTGTTCCACAGGTACCCTAGATTGGAAATCCACAGTTGTTGCATTGTTGGTTTGTGTCTTTCCTGCATTATTCCTCTATCACGACTTCTTTGTCTCTTGGGGAACTTTGGTGCACTTTGCACTCACTTTTCAGGGTCTTGGGGAGGGCTAATTTTCTAACTCTCACTATTTTCTAATAGTCCCAGCAACCCTCTACAAGGTCACATAGGTTTGGGGTCCATTCGTGGTTCGCATTCCCCTTTTGGAGTATATGGTTTGTGTTGCCCCTATCCCTATGTGTTCCCATTGCATCCTATTGTAACTATACATTGTTTGCACTGTTTTCTAAGACTATACTGCATATTTTTGCTATTGTGTATATATATCTTGTGTATATTTCCTATCCTCTCACTGAGGGTACACTCTAAGATACTTTGGCATATTGTCATAAAAATAAAGTACCTTTATTTTTAGTATAACTGTGTATTGTGTTTTCTTATGATATTGTGCAAGTGACACTTGTGGTACTGTAGTAGCTTCACACGTCTCCTAGTTCAGCCTAAGCTGCTCTGCTAAGCTACCATTATCTATCAGCCTAAGCTGCTAGACACCCTATACACTAATAAGGGATAACTGGGCCTGGTGCAAGGTGCAAGTACCCCTTGGTACTCACTACAAGCCAGTCCAGCCTCCTACACTATGGGAGATTGTAGGGGGTCGCTGGGACTGTGAGAAAACAGTAAGGGTGTCCAAAATACCCCACCCCAAGACCCTGAAAAGTAGGAGTAAAGTTACCCTACTACCCCAGAAAGATAGTATAGTCATGATAGGGGATTCTGCAAGAACCACAACTGCTACCAAAGCACTGAAGACAGATTCCTGGACTTGAGGACCTGTAAAGGAAGGGGACCAAGTCCAAGAGTCACGCAAGTGTCTAGGGTGGGCAGGAGCCTACTAAACCCGGATGAAGGTGCAAGAGGGCTGCCTTTGGGTGGAAGAAGCCAAAGTTTCTGCAACAGAGAATGGTGCCAGGAACTTCTCCTTTAGGGAGAAGATGTACCACAGCGGGATGGAGGTTGCAGAAGTGTTTCCACACAAAAATACTGCAAACAAGCCTTGCTACCTGCAAGGGATTTGGTTAAGGATTTTGGGTGCTGCTGGGGCCCAGGAAGGACCAAGATGTCGTCCCTTGGAGGAGGAGACATAAGGGGTGCTCAGCAACTCAGAGAGCCCCAACAGAAGCAGGCAGCACCCACAGAAGTACCAGAAGAGGCACTTAGAAGACCTGAGGACAGCGGTCAACTCAGAGTCACTGAGGAGGGTCCCACGACATCGGAGTCCAACTCAGCGAGTTGGGCAATGGAGGACAGAGTGCTGGGGACCCAGGCTAGGTTGTGCACAAAGGAAGTCCTGGAAAAGTGCACAGAAGCCCAAGCAGCTGCAAATCACCCTGTACAAAGGTTTGCTGTCTGGCGTGGGGAGGCAAGGACTTACCTCCACCAAATTTGGACAGAATGGCCACTGGACTGTGGGAGACACTTGGACCCAGCTTCGGTGTTCCAGGGACCATGATCGTCAGGATGAGAGGGGACCCAGAGGACTGGTGATGCAGAAGTTTGGTGCCTGCATTGGCAGGGGGAAGATTCCGTCGACCCACGAGAGATTTCCTCTTGGCTTCCAGTGCAGGGTGAAGGCAGACAGCCCTCAGGGCATGCACCACCAGTAAACAGTTGAGAAAGCCGTCAGGATGAGGTGCTACAATGTTGCTGGTAGTCATCTTGCTACTTTGTTGCGGTTTTGCATGCGTCCTGGAGCAGTCAGCGGTCTATCTTTGGCAGAAGTCGAAGAGGGAAGTGCAGAGGAACTCTGGTGAGCTCTTGCATTCGTTATCTGAGGAATAGCCCAGAGGAGAGACCCTAATAAACCCCAAAAGGAGGTTTGGCTACTAAGAAAGGAGGCTTGGCTACTGAAAGGAGGGGTCTCTGACGTCACCTGCTGGCACTGGCCACTCAGACCGGTCCATTGTGCCCCAACACCTCTGAATCCAAGATGGTCTGGGACACACTGGAGGAGCTCTGGGCAACTCCCCTGGGAGGTGCAGGTCAGGGGAGTGGTCACTCCCCTTTCCTTTGTCCAGTTTCGCACCAGAGAAGGGCTGGGGGATCCCTGAACCAGTGTAGACTGGCTTGTGCAGAGATGGGCACCATCTGTGCCCATCAAAGCATTTCCAGAGGCTTTTGAAGGGCGGGGGAGGAGGCTACTCCTCCCCAGCCCTTCACACCTATTTCCAAAGGGAGAGGGTGTAACACCCTCTCTCAGAAGAAATCCTTTGTTCTGCCTTCCTGAGACTGGGCTGCCCAGGCCCCAGGGGGGGCAGAAACCTGTCTGAGGGGTTAGCAACAGCAGCAGCTGCAGTGGAGACCCCGGAAAAGCAGTTTGGCAGTACCCGTGTTCTGTGCTAGAGACCCGGGGATGCATGAAGTTGTCACCCCAATACCAGAATGGTATTTGGGTGACAATTCCATGATCCTAGGCATGTTACATGGCCATGTTCGGAGTTACCATTGTGACGCTACATATAGGTAGTGACCTATATGTAGTGCATGCGTGTAATGGTGACTCTGCACTCACAAAGTCCGGGGAATTTGCCCCGAACAATGTGGGGGCACCTTGGCTAGTGCCAGGGTGCCCACACACTAATTAACTTGTCACCTAACCTTCACCAAGTGAGGGTTAGACATATAGGTGACTTATAAGTTGCTTATGTGCAGTGAAAAATGGCTGTGAAATAACATGGACGTTATTTCACTCAGGCTGCAGTGGCAGTCCTGTGTAAGAATTGTCTGAGCTACCTATGGGTGGCAAAAGAAGTGCTGCAGCCCATTGGGGTCTCCTGGAACCCCAATACCCTGGGTACCTAGGTACCATATACAAGGGAATTATAAGGGTGTTCCAGTGTGCCAATGAGAACTGGTCAAGTTAGTCACAGTGACAATTTTAAAGCAAAGAGAGAGCATAAACACTGAGGTTCTGGTTAGCAGAGCCTCAGTGATACACCTAGGCACTACACAGGGAACACATACAGGGCATTCATTATGAGCACTGGGGTCGTGCCTGGTAGGATCCCAGTGACACACGGGCAAAAGCAAACATACATACAGTACAGTGAAATGGGGGTAACATGCCAGGCAAGATGGTACTTTCCTACACTCATGATATGAAAACTACATTCAATTCACTAGTATAGGTCCCTAGTGGGCCATATGTACTGCACTCATCCCTGAAATAGGCATCCCAGCTTCTCACTCTGTCAAAACACATTTCTGTATTCTTCTCTTCTGCACTCACATGTTATAGGGAATGCCTCACAATATAGATCACTTGACAAGTGCACTCACCGTATCATAGACGCTCCATGCACTCAATATTGTTGCATTCATCCTGTGATTGGGTCACAGTGCATTTACCCTAAGATCGGGCACTGCATGCATTCTACACTAGCGCACTCACCCTGTGCTAGGGCACTACGTGCTTACACCTCTGCACTCATCACAGCAAAATGTTTTTTCTCTATCTATTAACAGCTCCACTGCATCTTCTCCTACTCCAGATATGGAGCTGCATTTGAGTGCTCTCTCTGCTCTGCCAGGAGTGTGCAATCCTTCTTGGCTGGTAATTGTGCACAGAGACAGCAGCACCTGCTGATGGCCAAGGACGGCTAAGCCACTCCCTTCCTTAGGAAGAGGAAGGGCCAGCTCACAAGGAGCCTACAGTAAATGCCTTGGGATGAAAACCCACAAAGCGCTCAAAACTGCAGTTTCCATAATATGCAAAGTATGATGGCTTAGATAAGTCAACATGTGAGGAAATGTATTGTAATTCTGTGATCTTGGGCTCACCGCATCAGTCAAACTATGGGGACCCCATAAGCCAGTGCTATTTGTGCAGCTATAGAACGGTGCCGGAGCAGAGGTTAACCCGCATATGCTGTGTCCGAAGTGTACTTTCATGATGTGTGCAGGCATTGCCCAGCGCGGAGATGCACATGACACGGTCCTGCAGGTTTTAACATGGTAAAACAATAACCAGGTGTTTGTGGTGGCAGGCGGTGAAGAACGGCTGTGTGTGCACACTGCCTTTGCACTGGTCGCCTCATGTTAAAGGCCTGTTGTGTCGGTACTTAAATTTCATGGTGTGCGCTGAAAACAAATCAGTTGTCATTCTAAATAAAATTCTAGGTTCGATGCAGTCTTTACTGCAACTCGCAATGACTGAGCCCCAGTGGTGATCGTCGGAAATATGGAAGCTGCAGAATATGAATTGACTAATGCACAGCAGGGCTGCTTCTGTTAGGCATTCGGATAATGAGGAGTATCAGAGACATTCTGCAGCACTGTTTGTGACTTTTGGAAATCACTTCCTCTTCTTAGCCCTCTACACAGCCTTTCATGAGATCCTCTGGGTGATCGCGCGCCAGTAAACTCCGCTCTGCGGCGAATGGCAGAGTGCCTTTTGCTGAACACTCTGCTCCAAGTGGAGTGGCAAGACTGCAAACTCCACCAGCGGAGTGGAGTTCACTGCCCACCCCTAATCTTGACAGTTGTAGCAGAGGTGTGTAGGAAGGTAGCCTCTTTCTAGCCTTGTTACTCCCACTTTTGGCCTGTTTGTGAGTATATGTCAGGGTGTTTTTACTGTCTCACTGGGATCCTGCTAGCCAGGGCCCAGTGCTCATAGTGGAAACCGTATGTTGTCAGTGTGTTTGATATGTGTCACTGGGACCCTGCTAGCCAGGACCCCAGTGCTCATAAGTTTGTGGCCTATATGTGTTCCTTGTGTGGTGCCTAACTGTATCACTGAGGCTCTGCTAACCAGAACCTCAGTGTTTATGCTCTCTCTGCTTTTAAAATTGTCACTGCAGGCTAGTGACTAATTTTACCAATTCTGATTGGCACACTGGAACACCCTTATAATTCCCTATTATATGGTACCTAGGTACCCAGGGAATTGGGGTTCCAGGAGATCTCTATGGGCTGCAGCATTTATTTTACCACCCGTAGGGAGCTCAGACAATTCTTACACAGTACTGCCACTGCAGCCTGAGTAAAATAACGTCCACGTTATTTCACAGCCATTTTACACTGCATTTAAGCAACTTATAAGTCACCTATATGTCTAACCTTCACTTAGTGAAGGTTAGGTGCAAAGTTACTCAATGTGACGGCACCCCGGCACTAGCCAAGGTGCCCCCACATTGTTCAGGGCAATTTACCCGGACTTTGTGAGTGCGGGGACACCATTACACAGTGCACTACATGTAGCTCAATACCTATATGTACCGTCACCATGGTAACTCCGAACATGGCCATGTAACATGTCTAGGATCATGGAATTGTCACACCAATACCATTCTTGGGCAGCCCAGTCCCAGGAAGTCCCAGGAAGGCAGAACAAAGGATTTCCTCCTAGAGAGGGTGTTACACCCTCTCCCTTGGAAATAGGTGTGAAGTGCCTGAGAGGAGTAGCCTCTCCTGGCTTCTGGAAATGCTTTGAAGGGCACAGATGGTGCCCTCCTTGCATAAGCCAGTCTACACCGATTCAGGGATCCCCCCGGCCCTGCTCTGGCGTGAAACTGGACAAAGGAAAGGGGAGTGACCACTCCCCTGACCAGCACCTCGCAGGAGAGGTGTCCAGAGCTCCTCCAGTGTGTCCCAGACCTCTGCCATCTTCGATGCAAAGGTGTGAAGGCATAATGGACACCTCAGAGTGGCCAGTGCCAGTAGGTGTCGTCAGAAACCCCTCCTGATAGGTGCTTACCTTTCTCTGTAGCCAATCCTCCTCTGAGGGCTATTTAGGGTCTCTCTTGTGGATATCTCACCAGATAACGAATGCAAGAGCTCCCCAGAGATCCTCTGCACTTCCCTCTTCGACTTCTGCCAAGGATCAACCGCTGACTGCTCCAGGACGCCTGCAAAACCGCAACAAAGTAGCAAGAAGACTACCAGCAACATTGTAGCGCCTCATCCTGACGGCTTTCTCGACTGTTTCCTGGTGGTGCATGCTCTGAGGGCTGTCTGCCTTCACCCTGCACTGGAAGCCAAGAAGAAATCTCTGTTGGGTTTACGGAATCTTCCCCCTGCCAACGCAGGCACCAAACATCTGCAGCACCGGTCCTCTGGGTCCCCTCTCATCCTGACGAGCGTGGTCCCTGGAACACAGGAGCTGGGTCCAAGTGTCCCCAACAGTCCAGTGGCCCTTCTGTCCAAATTTGGTGGAGGTAAGTCCTTGCCTCCCCACGCCAGACAGTAATCCTGTGTACAGCATTAACTGCAGCTGCTCGGGCTTCTGTGCAATTTTGCAAGACTTCCATTGTGCACAGCCTAGCCCAGCCAGCACTCTGTCCTACATTGCCCAATTTGCTGAGTTGGACTCCAACATCGTGGGACCTTCCTTTGTTGCTCTGAGTCGACCGTCGTCCTCAGATCTTCTAAGTGCCTGTTCAGGTGCTTCTGTGGGTGCTGCCTGCTTCTGTGTGGTCTCTCCGTGTTGCTGAGCACTCCCTCTGTCTCCTCCTCCAAAGGGTGAACTCCTGGTCTTTCTTGGGCTCTAGCAGTACCCAAAATCCTCAACCACAACTCTTGCAGCTAGCAAGGCTTCTTTGCAGTCTTTCTGCGTGAAAACAACTCTCCATCCTCCAGCACGCCATGGGACATCTTCTGACCAAAGGAAAAGTTCCTGGCATTTTCTGTTGTTGCAGAATCTTTGGCTTCTTCCACCCAGAGGCAGCCCTTTTGCAACTTCATCTGGGGTTTAGTGGGTTCCTGCCCCCACCCCCCCCCGGACACTTACGTGACTCTTGGACTTGGTCCCCTTCCTTTACAGGTCCTCAGGTCCAGGAATCCATCTTCAGTGCTTTGCAGTCAGTTGTTGTCCTTGCAGAATTCCCTATCTCGACTTTAATGTCATTCTGGGGTAGTAGGTTAACTTTACTCCTACTTTTCAGGGTCTTGGGGAGGGGTATCTTGGACACCCTTAGTGTTTTCTTACACTCCCAGCGACCCTCCACAATATAAATTAGCAACTTCGGAGTGGTGAAAATGATGCAACTGGCCAACTACAGCAGAATTGAGGATGGTTTGCGCAGAGGTATGCCTCTACCCATTTACGGAGACATTCAGGCCTAGGGTCCATTCGTGGTTCGCATTCCACTTTTGGAGTATATGGTTTGTGTTGCCCCTAGGCCTATTGTCTCCTATTGTATTATATTGTGTTCTACAGTGTTTGCACTACTTTTCTAACTGTTTACTTACCTGATTTGGTTTGTGTGTGTATATTTTGTGTATATTACTTACCTCCTAAGGGAGTATATCCTCTGAGATACCTTTGGCATATTGTCACTAAAATAAAGTACCTTTATTTTTAGTAACTCTGAGTATTGGGTTGTCTTATGATATAGTGCTAAGTGATATGAGTGGTATAGTAGGAGCTTTCCATGTCTCCTAGTTCAGCCTAAGCTGCTCTGCTATAACTACCTCTATCAGCCTAAACTGCTACAACACCTCTAATCTACAAATAAGGGATAACTGGACCTGGCACAAGGTGTAAGTAACAGAAGGTACCCACTATAAGCCAGGCCAGCCTCCTACATTGGTGGTGCAGCGGTGGGACAAGTACTTATAACTGCTTTACCACTTTGTCATTGGTGCTTTTTGTAGGAGGCTGGCCTGGCTTGTAGTGGGTACCAAGGGGTACTTACACTCTGTACCAGGTCCAGTTATCCCTTATTAGTGTAGAAGAGGTGTTTCTAGCATCTTAGGCCGATAGAAGGTAGCTATAGCAGAGAAGCTTAGGCTGAACGAGGAGACATGCAAAGATCCTACTATACCACTGGTGTCATATGCACAATATCATAAGAAAATACAATGCACAGATATACTAAAAATAAAGGTACTTTATTTTTATGACAATATGCCAAAAGTATCGCAGTGAGTACCCTCAGTATGAGGATAGCAAATATACACAACATATATGTACACAATACCAAAAATATGCAGTAATAGCAATAGAAAACAGTGCAAACAATGTATAGTCACAATAGAATGCAATGGGGGCACATAGGGATAGGGGCAACACAAACCATATACTCTAGAAGTGGAATGCGAACCACAAATGGACCCCAAACCTATGTGACCTTGTAGAGGGTCGCTGGGACTGTAAGGAAACAGTGAGGGTTAGAAAAATAGCCCACCCCAAGACCCTGAAAAGTGGGTGCAAAGTGCACCTAAGTTCCCCAAAGAGCACAGAAGTCGTGATAGGGGAATTCTGCAAGGAAGACCAACACCAGCAATGCAACAACGATGGATTTCCTGACGAGAGTACCTGTGGAACAAGGGGACCAAGTCCAAGAGTCACGATCAAGTCGGGAGTGGGCAGATGCCCAGGAAATGCCAGCTGTGGGTGCAAAGAAACTGCCACCGGATGGTAGAAGCTGTGGATTCTGCAAGAACGACAAGGGCTAGAAACTTCCCCTTTGGAGGACGGATGTCCCACGTCGTGAAGAGTCATGCAGAAAGACCGCAAACAAGCCTTGCTAGCTGCAAGGGTCGCGGTTAGGGTTTTTGGATGCTACTGTGGCCCAGGAGGGACCAGGATGTCGCCAATTGCATGAGGAGACATAGGGGGCGCCCGCAAGACAAGGAGCCCTCTCAGAAGCAAGCAGCACCCGCAGAAGTGCCGGAACAGGCACTACGAAGTCGAGTGAACCAGAGCTCACCCGAAGTCACAAAAGAGGGTCCCACGACGCCGGAGGACAACTCAGGAGGTCGTGCACTGCAGGTTAGAGTGCCGGGGACCCAGGCTTGGCTGTGCACAAAGGAAATACTGAAAGAGTGCACAGGAGCCGGAGTAGCTGCAAAACACGCGGTTCCCAGCAATGCAGTCTAGCGTGGGGAGGCAAGGACGTACCTCCACCAAACTTGGACTGAAGAGTCACTGGACTGTGGGAGTCACTTGGACAGAGTTGCTGAGTTCAAGGGACCTCGCTCGTCGTGCTGAGAGGAGACCCAGAGGACCGGTGATGCAGTTCTTTGGTGCCTCCGGTTGCAGGGGGAAGATTCCGTCGACCCACGGCAGATTTCTTCGGAGCTTCTAGTGCAGAGAGGAGGCAGACTACCCCCACAGCATGCACCACCAGGAAAACAGTCGAGAAGGAGCAGGATCAGCGTTACAAGGTCGCAGTAGTCGTCTTTGCTACTTTGTTGCAGTTTTGCAGGCTTCCAGCGCGGTCAGCAGTCGATTCCTTGGCAGAAGGTGAAGAGAGAGATGCAGAGGAACTCTGATGAGCTCTTGCATTCGTTATCTAAAGAATTCCCCAAAGCAGAGACCCTAAATAGACAGAAAAGGAGGTTTAGCTACTTAGGAAGGAGGATAGGCTAGCAACAAAGGTAAGAGCCTATCAGAAGGAGTCTCTGACGTCACCTGCTGGCACTGGCCACTCAGAGCAGTCCAGTGTGCCAGCAGCACCTCTGTTTCCAAGATGGCAGAGGTCTGGAGCACACTGGAGGAGCTCTGGGCACCTCCCAGGGGAGGTGCAGGTCAGGGGAGTGGTCACTCCCCTTTCCTTTGTCCAGTTTCGCGCCAGAGCAGGGCTGGGGGATCCCTGAACCGGTGTAGACTGGATTATGCAGAGATGGGCACCATCTGTGCCCATCAAAGCATTTCCAGAGGCTGGGGGAGGCTACTCCTACCCAGCCCTGACACCTTTTTCCAAAGGGAGAGGGTGTAACACCCTCTCTCTGAGGAAGTCCTTTGTTCTGCCTTCCTGGGCCAAGCCTGGCTGGACCCGAGGAGGGCAGAAACCTGTCTGAGGGGTTGGCAGCAGCAGCAGCTGCAGTGAAACCCCGGGAAAGGTAGTTTGGCAGTACCCGGGTCTGAGCTAGAGACTCGGGGGATCATGGAATTGTCTCCCCAATGCCAGAATGGCATTGGGGTGACAATTCCATGATCTCAGACATGTTACATGGCCATGTTTGGAGTTACCATTGTGACGCTATACATATGTCGTGACATATGTATAGTGCACGCGTGTAATGGTGTCCCCGCACTCACAAAGTCCGGGGAATTTGCCCTGAACAATGTGGGAGCACCTTGGCTAGTGCCAGGGTGCCCACACACTAAGTAACTTAGCAACCAACCTTTACCAGGTAAAGGTTAGTCATATAGGTGACTTATAAGTTACTTAAGTGTAGTGGTAAATGGCTGTGAAATAACGTGGACTTTTTTCACTCAGGCTGCACTGGCAGGCCTGTGTAAGAATTGTCAGATCTCCCTATGGGTGGCACAAGAAATGCTGCAGCCCATAGGGGTCTCCTGGAACCCCAATACCCTGGGTACCTCAGTACCATATACTAGGGAATTATAAGGGTGTTCCAGTATGCCAATGTAAATTGGTGAAATTGGACACTAGGCTGTTAGTGACAATTTGGAAAGAAAATGACAGAGCATAACCACTGAGGTTCTGGATAGCAGAGCCTCAGTGAGACAGTTAGTCATAACACAGGTAACACATACAGGGCACACTTATGAGCACTGGGGCCCTGGCTGGCAGGGTCCCAGTGACACATACAACTAAAACAACATATATACAGTGAAATATTGGGGTAACATGCCAGGCAAGATGGTACTTTCCTACAGTCGGTACTTAAATTTCATGGTGTGCGCTGAAAACAAATCAGTTGTCATTGTAAATAAAATTCTAGGGTAGATGCAGTCTTTACTGCAACTCGCAATGACTGAGCCCCAGTGGTGATCGTTGGAAATATGGAAGCTGCAGAATATGAATTGACTAATGCACAGCAGGGCTGCTTCTGTTAGGCATTCGGATAATGAGGAGTATCAGAGACATTCTGCAGCACTGTTTGTGACTTTTGGAAATCACTTCCTCTTCTTAGCCCTCTACACAGCCTTTCATGAGATCCTCAGGGTGATCGCGCACCAGTAAACTCCGCTCTGCGACGAATGGCAGAGTACCTTTTGCTGAATACTCTGCTCCAAGTGGAGTGGCAAGACTGCAAACTCCACCAGCGGAGTGGAGTTCACTGCCCACCCCTAATCTTGACAGTTTTAGCAGGGGTGTGTAGGAAGGTAGCCTCTTTCTAGCCTTGTTACCCCCACTTTTGGCCTGTTTGTGAGTATATGTAAGGGTGTTTTTACTGTCTCACTGGGATCCTGCTAGCCAGGGCCCAGTGCTCATAGTGGAAAACGTATGTTGTCAGAGGGTTTGATATGTGTCACTGGGACCCTGCTAGCCAGGACCCCAGTGCTCATAAGTTTGTGGCCTATATGTGTTCCTTGTGTGGTGCCTAACTGTGTCAGTGAGGCTCTGCTAACCAGAACCTCAGTGTTAATGCTCTCTCTGCTTTTAAAATTGTCACTGCAGGCTAGTGACTAATTTTACCAATTCTGATTGGCACACTGGAACACCCTTATAATTCCCTATTATATGGTACCTAGGTACCCAGGGTATTGGGGTTCCAGGAGATCTCTGTGGGCTGCAGCATTTCTTTTGCCAGTAGGGAGTTGCCAGTTCTCTCCGTAGGGAGCTCAGACAATTCTTACACAGTACTGCCACTGCAGCCTGAGTGAAATAACGTCCACGTTATTTCACAGCCATTTTACACTGCATTTAAGCAACTTATAAGTCACCTATATGTCTAACCTTCACTTAGTGAAGGTTAGGTGCAAAGTTACTCAGTGTGAGGGCACCCTGGCACTAGCCAAGGTGCCCCCACATTGTTCAGGGCAATTTCCCCGGACTTTGTGAGTGCGGGGACACCATTACACGTGTGCACTACATGTAGGTCAATACCTATATGTACCGTCACCATGGTAACTCCGAACATGGCCATGTAACATGTCTAGGATCATGGAATTGTCACCCCAATACCATTCTGGGGCAGCCCAGTCCCAGGAAGGCCCAGGAAGGCAGAACAAAGGATTTCCTCCTAGAGAGGGTGTTACACCCTCTCCCTTGGAAATAGGTGTGAAGTGCCTGAGAGGAGTAGCCTCTCCTGGCCTCTGGAAATGCTTTGAAGGGCACAGACGGTGCCCTCCTTGCATAAGTCAGTCTACACCGGTTCAGGGATCCCCCCGGCCCTGCTCTGGCGTGAAACTCGACAAAGGAAAGGGGAGTGACCACTCCCCTGACCAGCACCTCGCAGGAGAGGTGTCCAGAGCTCCTCCAGTGTGTCCCAGACCTCTGCCATCTTGGATGCAAAGGTGTGAGGGCACAATGGACACCTCTGAGTGGCCAGTGCCAGTAGGTGACGTCAGAAACCCCTCCTGATAGATGCTTACCTTTCTCTGTAGCCATTCCTTCTCTGAGGGCTATTTAGGGTCTCTCTTGTGGATATCTCACCAGATAACGAATGCAAGAGCTCACCAGAGTTCCTCTGCACTTCCCTCTTCGACTTCTGCCAAGGATCAACCACCGACTGCTCCAGGACGCCTGCAAAACCGCAACAAAGTAGCAAGAAGACTACCAGCAACATTGTAGCGCCTCATCCTGACGGCTTTCTCGACTGTTTCCTGGTGGTGCATGCTCTGAGGGCTGTCTGCCTTCACCTTGCACTGGAAGCCAAGAAGAAATCTCCCGTGGGTTGACGGAATCTTCCCCCTGCCAACGCAGGCACCAAACATCTGCATCACCGGTCTTCTGGGTCCCCTCTCATCCTGACGAGCGTGGTCCCTGGAACACAGGAGCTGGGTCCAAATGTCCCCAACAGTCCAGTGGCCCTTCTGTCCAAATTTGGTGGAGGTAAGTCCTTGCCTCCCCACGCCAGACAGTAATCCTGTGTACAGTGTGAACTGCAGCTGCTCGGGCTTCTGTGCAATTTTGCAAGACTTCCATTGTGCACAGCCTAGCCCAGCTAGCACTCTGTCCTACATTGCCCAACTCGCTGAGTTGGACTCCAACATCGTGGGATCTTCCTTTGTTGCTCTGAGTCGACCGTCGTCCTCAGATCTTCTAAGTGCCTGTTCAGGTGCTTCTGTGGGTGCTGCCTGCTTCTGTGTGGGCTCTCCATGTTGCTGAGCACTCCCTCTGTCTCCTCCTCCAAAGGGTGAACTCCTGGTCTTTCTTGGGCTCTAGCAGTACCCAAAATCCTCAACCACAACTCTTGCAGCTAGCAAGGCTTGTTTGCAGTCTTTCTGCGTGAAAACAACTCTGCATCCTCCGGCACGCCATGGGACATCTTCTGACCAAAGGACAAGTTCCTGGCATTTTCTGTTGTTGCAGAATCTTTGGCTTCTTCCACCCAGAGGCAGCCCTTTTGCAACTTCATCTGGGGTTTAGTGGGCTCCTTCCCCCCCTCCTCCCCCCGGACACTTACGGAACTCTTGGACTTGGTCCCCTTCCTTTACAGGTCCTCAGGTCCAAGAATCCATCTTCAGTGCTTTGCAGTCAGTTGTTGTCCTTGCAGAATCCCCTATCTCGACTTTACTGTCATTCTGGGGTAGTAGGTTAACTTTACTCCTACTTTTCAGGGTCTTGGGGAGGGGTATCTTGGACACCCGTAGTGTTTTCTTACACTCCCAGCGACCCTCCACATACTACACTAGGCCTAGGGTCCATTTGTGGTTTGCATTCCACTTTTGGAGTATATGATTTGTGTTGGCCCTAGGCCTATTGTCTCCTATTGCATTCTATTGTGTTCTACAGTTTTTGCACTACTTTTCTAACTGTTTACTTACCTGATTTGGTTTGTGTGTGTATATTTTGTGTGTATTACTTACCTGCTAAGGGAGTATATCCTCTGAGATACCTTTGGCATATTGTCACTAAAATAAAGTACCTTTATTTTTAGTAACTCTGAGTATTGGGTTGTCTTATGATATAGTGCTAAGTGATATAAGTGGTATAGTAGGAGCTTTCCATGTCTCCTAGTTGAGCCTAAGCTGCTCTGCTATAACTACCTCTATCAGCCTAAGCTGCTACAACACCTCTAATCTACAAATAAGGGATAACTGGACCTGGCGCATGGTGTAAATACCAGAAGGTACCCACTATAAGCCAGGCCAGCATCCTACATTTGTGGTGCAGCGGTGGCACAAGTACTTGTAACTGCTTTACCACTTTGTCATTGGTGCTTTTTGTAGGAGGCTGGCCTGGCTTGTAGTGGGTACCAAGGGGTACTTACACTCTGTACCAGGTCCAGTTATCCCTTATTAGTGTAGAAGAGGTGTTTCTAGCAGCTTAGGCTGATAGAAGGTAGCTATAGTAGAGCAGCTTAGGCTGAACTAGGAGACATGCAAAACTCCTACTATACCACTGGTGTCATATGCACAATATCATAAGAAAACACAATACACAGATATACTAAAAATAAAGGTACTTTATTTTTATGACAATATGCCAAAAGTATCTCAGTGAGTACTCTCAATATGAGGATGCCAAATATACACAACATATATGTACACAATACCAAAAATATGCAGTAATAGCAAAAGGAAGTAATGCAAGCAATGTAAAGTTACAGTAGATTGCAATAGGAGCACATAGGTATAGGGGCAACACAAACCATATACTCCAAAAGTGGAATGCGAACCACAAATGGACCCCAAACCTATGTGAGCTTGTAGAGGGTCGCTGAGACTGTAAGAAAACAGTGAGGGTTAGAAAAATAGCCCACCCCAAGACCCTGAAAAGTAGGGGTAAAGTGCACCTATGTTCCCCAGAGAGCACAGAAGTCATGATAGGGGAATTCTGCAAGGAAGAAGAACACCAGCAATGCAACCAAAGTGGATTTCTGGACGAGAGTACCTGTGGAACAAGGGGACCAAGTCCAAGAGTCGCGACAAAGTCGAGAGTGGGCAGATGCCCAGGAAATGCCAGCTGAGGGTGCAAAGAAGCTGCCACTGAATGGTAGAAGCTGTGGATTCTGCAAGAACGAAGAGGGCTAGAAACTTCCCCTTTGGAGGATGGATGTCCCACGTTGTGAAAAAGCTTGCAGAGGTGTTTCCACACAGAAAAACCGCAAACAAGCCTTGCTAGCTGCAAGGGTCGCGGTTAGGGTTTTTGGATGTTGCTGTGGCTCAGGAGGGACCAGGATGTCGCCACTTGGATGAGGAGACAGAGGGGGCGCCCAGCAAGTCAGGGAGCCCTCACAGGAGCAGGCAGCACCTGCAGAAGTGCCGGAACAGGCACTACGAAGAAGAGTGAACTGGAGCTCACCCGAAGACACAAAAAGGAGTCCCACGACGCCGGAGGACAACTCAGGAGGCTGTGCACTGCAGGTTAGAGTGTCAGGGACCCGGGCTTGGCTGTGCACGAAGGAAATCCTGGAAGAGTGCACAGGAGCCGGAGCAGCTGCAAATCACGCGGTACCCAGCAATGCAGTCTAGCGTGGGAAGGCAAGGACTTAACGCCACCAAACTTGGACTGAAGAGTCACTGGACTGTGGGAGTTACTTGGACAGAGTTGCTGAGTTCCAGGGACTATGCTCGTCGTGCTGACAGGGGACCCAGAGGACCGGTGATGAAGTCTTTTGTTGCCTGCGGTTGCAGGGGGAAGATTCCGTCGACCCACAGGAGATTTCTTCAGAGCTCCTAGTGCAGAGAGGAGGCAGGCTACCCCTAGAGCATGCACCACCAGGAAAACAGTCGAGAAGGCGGCAGGATCAGCGATACAAGGTTGCAGTAGTCGTCATTGCTACTTTGTTGCGGTTTTGCAGGCGTCCTGAGCAGTAAGCGGTCGATCCTTTGGCAGAAGGTGAAGAGAGAGATGCAGAGGAACTCTGATGAGCTCTTGCATTCGTTATCTAAAGAATTCCCCAAAGCAAAGACCCTAAATAGCCAGAAAAGGAGGTTTGGCTACCTAGGAAGGAGGATAGGCTAGTAACACAGGTAAGAGCCTATCAGAAGGAGTCTCTGACGTCACCTGCTGGCACTGGCCACTCAGAGCAGTCCAGTGTGCCAGCAGCACCTCTGTTTCCAAGATAGCAGAGGTCTGGAGCACACCGGAGGAGCTCTGGGCACCTCCCCTGGGAAGTGCAGGTCAGGGCAGTTACCATTGTGACGCTACATATAGGTAGTGACCTATATGTAGAGCATGCGTGTAATGGTGTCCCCGCACTCACAAAGTCTGGGGAATTTGCCCCGAACAATGTGGGGGAACCTTGGCTAGTGCCAGGGTGCCCACACACTAAGTAACTTGTCACCTAACCTTCACCAAGTGAGGGTTAGGCATATAGGTGACTTATACGTTGCTTATGTGCAGTGAAAAATGGCTGTGAAATAACATGGACGTTATTTCACTCAGGCTGCAGTGGCAGTCCTGTGTAAGAATTGTCTGAGCTACCTATGGGTGGCAAAAGAAGTGCTGCAGCCCACTGGGATCTCCTGGAGCCCCAATACCCTGGGTACCTAGGTACCAACACAAGGGAATTATAAGGGTGTTCCAGTGTGCCAATGAGAATTGGTCAATTTAGTCACTAGCCTGCAGTGACAATTTTAAAGCAAAGAGAGAGCATAAACACTGAGGTTCTGGTTAGCAGAGCCTCAGTGATACAGCTAGGCACTACACAGGGAACACATACAGGGCATACCTTATGAGCACTGGGGTCGTGCCTGATAGGATCCCAGTGACACACGGGCAAAAGCAAACATACATACAGTACAGTGAAATGGGGGTAACATGCCAGGCAAGATGGTACTTTCCTACACTCATGATATGAAAACTACATTCAATTCACTAGTATAGGTCCCTAATGGGCCATATGTACTGCACTCATCCCTGAAATAGGCATCCCAGCTTCTCACTCTGTCAAAACACATTTCTGTATTCTTCTCTTCTGCACTCACATGTTATAGGGAATGCCTCACAAAATAGATCACTTGACAAGTGCACTCACCGTGTCATAGACGCTCCATGCACTCAATATTGTTGCATTCATCCTGTGACTGGGTCACAGTGCATTTACCCTAAGATCGGGCACTGCATGCATTCTACACTAGCGCACTCACCCTGTGCTAGGGCACTACGCGCTTACACCTCTGCACTCATCCCAGTAAAATGTTTTTTCTCTATCTATTAACAGCTCCACTGCACCTTCTCCTACTCCAGATATGGAGCTGCATTTGAGTGCTCTCTCTGCTCTGCCAGCAGTGTGCAATTCTTCTTGGCTGGTAATTGTGCACAGAGACAGCAGCACCTGCTGATGGCCAAGGACGGCTAAGCCACTCCCTTCCTTAGGAAGAGGAAGGGCCAGCTCACAAGGAGCCTACAGCAAATGCCTTGGGATGAAAACCCACAAAGCGCTCAAAACTGCAGTTTCCATAATATGCAAAGTATGATGGCTTAGATAAGTCAACATGTGAGGAAATGTATTGTAATTCTGTGATCTTGGGCTCACCGCATCAGTCAAACTATGGGCACCCCATAAGCCAGTGCTATTTGTGCAGCTAAAGAACGGTGCCGGAGCAGAGGTTAACCCGCATATGCTGTGTCCGAAGTGTACTTTCATGATGTGTGCAGGCATTGCCCAGCGCGGAGGTGCACTTACCTGGCAGATGACACGCTCCTGCAGTTTTTAATATGGTAATAACCAGGTGTTTGTGGTGGCAGGCGGTGAAGGACGGCTGTGTGTGCACACTGCCTTTGCACTGGTCGCCTCATGTTAACAAATCAGTTGTCATTCTAAATAAAATTCTAGGGTAGATGCAGTCTTTACTGCAACTCGCAATGACTGAGCCCCAGTGGTGATCGTTGGAAATATGGAAGCTGCAGAATATGAATTGACTAATGCACAGCAGGGCTGCTTCTGTTAGGCATTCGGATAATGAGGAGTATCAGAGACATTCTGCAGCACTGTTTGTGACTTTTGGAAATCACTTCCTCTTCTTAGCCCTCTACACAGCCTTTCATGAGATCCTCTGAGTGATCGCGCACCAGTAAACTCCGGTCTGCAGCGAATGGCAGAGTACCTTTTGCTGAACACTCTGCTCCAAGTGGAGTGGCAAGACTGCAAACTCCACCAGCGGAGTGGAGTTCACTGCCCACCCCTAATCTTGACAGTTGTAGCAGAGGTGTGTAGGAAGGTAGCCTCTTTCTAGCCTTGTTACCCCCACTTTTGGCCTGTTTGTGAGTATATGTCAGGGTGTTTTTACTGTCTCACTGTGATCCTGCTAGCCAGGGCCCAGTGCTCATAGTGGAAACAGTATGTTGTCAGTGTGTTTGATATGTGTCACTGGGACCCTACTAGCCAGGACCCCAGTGCTCATAAGTTTGTGGCCTATATGTGTTCCTTGTGTTGTGCCTAACTGTATCACTGAGGCTCTGCTAACCAGAACCTCAGTGTTTATGCTCTCTCTGCTTTTAAAATTGTCACTGCAGGCTAGTGACTAATTTTACCAATTCTGATTGGCACACTGGAACACCCTTATAATTCCCTATTATATGGTACCTAGGTACCCAGGGTATTGGGGTTCCAGGAGATCTCTATGGGCTGCAGCATTTCTTTTGCCACCCGTAGGGAGCTCAGACAATTCTTACACAGTACTGCCACTGCAGCCTGAGTGAAATAACGTCCACGTTATTTCACAGCCATTTACACTGCATTTAAGCAACTTATAAGTCACCGATATGTCTAACCTTCACTTAGTGAAGGTTAGGTGCAAAGTTACTCAGTGTGAGGGCACCCTGGCACTAGCCAAGGTGCCCCTACATTGTTCAGGGCAATTTCCCCGGACTTTGTGAGTGCGGGGACACCATTACACGCGTGCACTACATGTAGGTCAATACCTATATGTACTTTCACCATGGTAACTCCGAACATGGCCATGTAACATGTCTAGGATCATGGAATTGTCACCCCAATACCATTCTGGGGCAGCCCAGTCCCAGGAAGTCCCAGGAAGTACCAGGAAGGCAGAACAAAGGATTTCCTCCTAGAGAGGGTGTTACACCCCCTCCCTTGGAAATAGGTGTGAAGTGCCTGAGAGGAGTAGCCTCTCCTGTCCTCTGGAAATGCTTTGAAGGGCACAGATGGTGCCCTCCTTCCATAAGCCAGTCTACACCGGTTCAGGGATCCCCCCAGCCCTGCTCTGGCGTGAAACTGGACAAAGGAAAGGGGAGTGACCACTCCCCTGACCAGCACCTCGCAGGAGAGGTGTCCAGAGCTCCTCCAGTGTGTCCCAGACCTCTGCCATCTTGGATGCAAAGGTGTGATGGCACAATGGACACCTCTGAGTGGCCAGTGCCAGTAGGTGATGTCAGAAACCCCTCCTGATAGGTGCTTACCTTTCTCTGTAGCCAATCCTTCTCTGAGGGCTATTTAGGGTCTCTCTTGTGGATATCTCAACAGATAACGAATGCAAGAGCTCCCCAGAGTTCCTCTGCACTTCCCTCTTCGACTTCTGCCAAGGATCAACCGCTGACTGCTCCAGGACGCCTGCAAAACCGCTACAAAGTAGCAAGAAGACTACCAGCAACATTGTAGCGCCTCATCCTGACGGCTTTCTCGACTGTTTCCTGGTGGTGCATGCTCTGAGGGCTGTCTGCCTTCACCCTGCACTGGAAGCCAAGAAGAAATCTCCGTTGGGTTTACGGAATCTTCCCCCTGCCAACGCATGCTCCAAACATCTGCATCACCGGTCCTCTGGGTCCCCTCTCATCCTGACGAGCGTGGTCTCTGGAACACAGGAGCTGGGTCCAAGTGTCCCCAACAGTCCAGTGGCCCTTCTGTCCAAATTTGGTGGAGGTAAGTCCTTGCCTCCCCACGCCAGACAGTAATCCTGTGTACAGCATGAACTGCAGCTGCTCGGGCTTATGTGCAATTTTGCAAGACTTCCATTGTGCACAGCCTAGCCCAGCCAGCACTCTGTCCTACATTGCCCAACTCGCTGAGTTGGACTCCAACATCGTGGGACCTTCCTTTGTTGCTCTGAGTCGACCGTCGTCCTCAGATCTTCTAAGTGCCTGTTCAGGTGCTTCTGTGGGTGCTGCCTGCTTCTGTGTGGTCTCTCCGTGTTGCTGAGCACTCCCTCTGTCTCCTCCTCCAAAGGGTGAACTCCTGGTCTTTCTTGGGCTCTAGCAGTACCCAAAATCCTCAACCACAACTCTTGCAGCTAGCAAGGCTTCTTTGCAGTCTTTCTGCGTGAAAACAACTCTCCATCCTCCAGCACGCCATGGGACATCTTCTGACCAAAGGAAAAGTTCCTGGCATTTTCTGTTGTTGCAGAATCTTTGGCTTCTTCCACCCAGAGGCAGCCCTTTTGCAACTTCATCTGGGGTTTAGTGGGCTCCTGCCCCCACCCCCCCCTGGACACTTACGTGACTCTTGGACTTGGTCCCCTTCCTTTACAGGTCCTCAGGTCCAGGAATCCATCTTCAGTGCTTTGCAGTCAGTTGTTGTCCTTGCAGAATCCCCTATCTCGACTTTAATGTCATTCTGGGGTAGTAGGTTAACTTTACTCCTACTTTTCAGGGTCTTGAGGAGGGGTATCTTGGACACCCTTAGTGTTTTCTTACACTCCCAGCGACCCTCCACAATATAAATTAGCAACTTCGGAGTGGTGAAAATGATGCAACTGGCCAACTACAGCAGAATTGAGGATGGTTTGCGTAGAGGTATGCCTCTTCCCATTTACGGAGACATTCAGGCCTAGGGTCCATTTGTAGTTCGCATTCCACTTTTGGAGTATATGGTTTGTGTTGCCCCTAGGCCTATTGTCTCCTATTGTATTCTATTGTGTTCTACAGTGTTTGCACTACTTTTCTAACTGTTTACTTACCTGATTTGGTTTTTGTGTGTATATTTTGTGTATATTACTTACCTCCTAAGGGAGTATATCCTCTGAGATACCTTTGGCATATTGTCACTAAAATAAAGTACCTTTATTTTTAGTAACTCTGAGTATTGTGTTGTCTTATGATATAGTGCTAAGTGATATGAGTGGTATAGTAGGAGCTTTCCATGTCTCCTAGTTCAGCCTAAGCTGCTCTGCTATAACTACCTCTATCAGCCTAAACTGCTACAACACCTCTAATCTACAAATAAGGGATAACTGGACCTGGCACAAGGTGTAAGTACCAGAAGGTACCCACTATAAGCCAGGCCAGCCTCCTACATTGGTGATGCAGCGGTGGGACAAGTACTTGTAACTGCTTTACCACTTTGTCATTGGTGCTTTTTGTAGGAGGCTGGCCTGGCTTGTAGTGGGTACCAAGGGGTACTTACACTCTGTACCAGGTCCAGTTATCCCTTATTAGTGTAGAAGAGGTGTTTCTAGCATCTTAGGCCGATAGAAGGTAGCTATAGCAGAGCAGCTTAGGCTGAACGAGGAGACATGCAAAGCTCCTACTATACCACTGGTGTCATATGCACAATATCATAAGAAAATACAATGCACAGATATACTAAAAATAAAGGTACTTTATTTTTATGACAATATGCCAAAAGTATCTCAGTGAGTACCCTCAGTATGAGGATAGCAAATATACACAACATATATGTACACAATACCAAAAATATGCAGTAATAGCAATAGAAAACAGTGCAAACAATGTATAGTCACAATAGAATGCAATGGGGGCACATAGGGATAGGGGCAACACAAACCATATACTCTAGAAGTGGAATGCGAACCACGAATGGACCCCAAACCTATGTGACCTTGTAGAGGGTCGCTGGGACTGTAAGGAGACAGTGAGGGTTAGAAAAATAGCCCACCCCAAGACCCTGAAAAGTGGGTGCAAAGTGCACCTAAGTTCCCCAAAGAGCACAGAAGTCGTGATAGGGGAATTCTGCAAGGAAGACCAACACCAGCAATGCAACAACGATGGATTTCCTGACGAGAGTACCTGTGGAACAAGGGGACCAAGTCCAAGAGTCACGATCAAGTTGGGAATGGGCAGATGCCCAGGAAATGCCAGCTGTGGGTGCAAAGAAACTGCCACCGGATGGTAGAAGCTGTGGATTCTGCAAGAACGACAAGGGCTAGAAACTTCCCCTTTGGAGGACGGATGTCCCACGTCGTGAAGAGTCATGCAGAAAGACCGCAAACAAACCTTGCTAGCTGCAAGGGTCGCGGTTAGGGTTTTTGGATGCTACTGTGGCCCAGGAGGGACCAGGATGTCGCCAATTGCATGAGGAGACAGAGGGGGCGCCCCGCAAGACAAGGAGCCCTCTCAGAAGCAAGCAGCACCCGCAGAAGTGCCGGAACAGGCACTACGAAGTGGAGTGAACCGGAGCTCACCCGAAGTCACAAAAGAGGGTCCCACGACGCCGGAGGACAACTCAGCAGGTCGTGCACTGCAGGTTAGAGTGCCGGGGACCCAGGCTTGGCTGTGCACAAAGGAAATCCTGAAAGAGTGCACAGGAGCCGGAGCAGCTGCAAAACACGCGGTTCCCAGCAATGCAGTCTAGCGTGGGGAGGCAAGGACTTACCTCCACCAAACTTGGACTGAAGAGTCACTGGACTGTGGGAGTCACTTGGACAGAGTTGCTGAGTTCAAGGGACCTCGCTCGTCGTGCTGAGAGGAGACCCAGAGGACCGGTAATGCAGTTCTTTGGTGCCTGCGGTTGCAGGGGGAATATTCCGTCGACCCATGGCAGATTTCTTCGGAGCTTCTAGTGCAGAGAGGAGGCAGACTACCCTCACAGCATGCACCACCAGGAAAACAGTCGAGAAGGCGGCAGGATCAGCGTTACAAGGTCGCAGTAGTCGTCTTTGCTACTTTGTTGCAGTTTTGCAGGCTTCCAGCGCGGTCAGCAGTCGATTCCTTGGCAGAAGGTGAAGAGAGAGATGCAGAGGAACTCTGATGAGCTCTTGCATTCGTTATCTAAAGAATTCCCCAAAGCAGAGACCCTAAATAGCCAGAAAAGGAGGTTTAGCTACTTAGGAAGGAGGATAGGCTAGCAACAAAGGTAAGAGCCTATCAGAAGGAGTCTCTGACGTCACCTGCTGGCACTGGCCACTCAGAGCAGTCCAGTGTGCCAGCAGCACCTCTGTTTCCAAGATGGCAGAGGTCTGGAGCACACTGGAGGAGCTCTGGGCACCTCCCAGGGGAGGTGCAGGTCAGGGGAGTGGTCACTCCCCTTTCCTTTGTCCAGTTTCGCGCCAGAGCAGGGCTGGGGGATCCCTGAACTGGTGTAGACTGGATTATGCAGAGATGGGCACCATCTGTGCCCATCAAAGCATTTCCAGAGGCTGGGGGAGGCTACTCCTACCCAGCCCTGACACCTTTTTCCAAAGGGAGAGGGTGTAACACCCTCTCTCTGAGGAAGTCCTTTGTTCTGCCTTCCTGGGCCAAGCCTGGCTGGACCCCAGGGGGGCAGAAACCTGTCTGAGGGGTTGGCAGCAGCAGCAGCTGCAGTGAAACCCCGGGAAAGGTAGTTTGGCAGTACCCGGGTCTGAGCTAGAGACTCGGGGGATCATGGAATTGTCTCCCCAATGCCAGAATGGCATTGGGGTGACAATTCCATGATCTCAGACATGTTACATGGCCATGTTCGGAGTTACCATTGTGACGCTATACATATGTCGTGACATATGTATAGTGCACGTGTGTAATGGTGTCCCCGCACTCACAAAGTCCGGGGAATTTGCCCTGAACAATGTGGGAGCACCTTGGCTAGTGCCAGGGTGCCCACACACTAAGTAACTTAGCAACCAACCTTTACCAGGTAAAGGTTAGTCATATAGGTGACTTATAAGTTACTTAAGTGTAGTGGTAAATGGCTGTGAAATAACGTGGACTTTTTTCACTCAGGCTGCACTGGCAGGCCTGTGTAAGAATTGTCAGATCTCCCTATGGGTGGCACAAGAAATGCTGCAGCCCATAGGGGTCTCCTGGAACCCCAATACCCTGGGTACCTCAGTACCATATACTAGGGAATTATAAGGGTGTTCCAGTATGCCAATGTAAATTGGTGAAATTGGACACTAGCCTGTTAGTGACAATTTGGAAAGAAAATGAAAGAACATAACCACTGAGGTTCTGGATAGCAGAGCCTCAGTGAGACAGTTAGTCATAACACAGGTAACACATACAGGGCACACTTATGAGCACTGGGGCCCTGGCTGGCAGGGTCCCAGTGACACATACAACTAAAACAACATATATACAGTGAAATATGGGGGTAACATGCCAGGCAAGATGGTACTTTCCTACACATCCCCCCCCCAAACGAAGGACAATAAGACTAGCCATGGCCTGATGAGTCTTCATTGTCTAAGTGGAAATATCTGGAGAGTCCATCTGCATTGGAGTGGGTACTCCCAGGTCTATGTTTCACTGTATAGTCCATTCCTTGTAGGGATATGGACCACCTCAACAATTTAGGGTTTTCACCTTTCATTTGTTTTAGCCAAAGTAGAGGTTTGTGGTCTGTCTGAACAATGAAGTGAGTGCCAAACAGGTATGGCCTCAACTTCTTCAATGCCCAGACCACAGCAAAGGCCTCCCTCTCTGTGGCAGACCAACGCTTTTCTCTAGGGGTCAACCTCCTGCTGATAAAAGCAACATGTTGATCCTGGCCCTTAGAATTAAGTTGTGATAAGACTGCCCCTACCCCTAATTCAGATGCATCAGTTTGGACAATTAATTTTTTGGAGTAGCAGGGGCTTTTCAGGACAGGTGCAGAGCACATGGCCTGCTTCAGCTCCTCAAAAGCTTTCTGACAGTTTGCTGTCCATAATACCTTTTTAGGCATTTTCTTAGATGTGAGGTCATTAAGAGGGGCTGCAATGGAGCCATAGTTCTTTATGAACCTCCTATAGTACCCAGTGAGGCCCAAAAAGGCTCTCACCTGAGTCTGAGTTGTAGGGGGAACCCAATATATAATAGTTTGGATTTTCCCCTGAAGTGGTGCAATCTGTTCTCCACCTACAAGGTGTCCCAGATAAACCACTTTCCCCTGCCCTATCTGGCACTTTGAAGCCTTGATAGTGAGGCCTGCCTTCTGCAGGGCCTCCAAAACGTTCCATAGGTGGACCAGGTGATCATCCCAGCTGGAGCTAAAGACAGCTATATCATCTAGATATGCTGCACTAAAAGCTTCCTGCCCTTGCAGGACTGTGTTCACCAACCTTTGCAAAGTGGCAGGTGCATTTTTCAATCCAAAAGGCATTACTGTGAATTGGTAGTGCCCTCCAATGGTTAAAAATGCAGTTTTTGCTTTTGCATCCTCTGATAACTTGATCTGCCAATACCCTGCAGTCAAATCAAAGGTGCTTAGATACTAGGCAGATGCCAGTGTATCTATTAGCTCATCTGCCCTGGGTATAGGGTGAGCATCAGTTTTTGTTACTTGGTTGAGACCTCTGTAGTCAACACAAAATCTCATTTCCCTTTTACCATCTTTGGAATGAGGTTTTGGTACAAGTACCACAGGAGAGGCCCATGGACTTTCAGAGTGTTCAACCACTCCTAGTTCAAGCATTTTCTGCACCTCTTGTTTTATGCAGTCTCTGACATGGTCAGGCTGCCTATAGATCTTACTTTTAACAGGCAAGCTATCTCCAGTATCTATAGTGTGCTCACACCAAGAAATGGTGCCTGGCACAGTAGAAAAGAGTTCAGAAAACTGACCCAGGAGATTTATGCAGTGGTCTTTCTGCTCAGCAGTAAGACAATCTACCAAAACTACACCTTCCACTAGAGCATCTTGTTCTGTGGAAGAGAAGAGATCAGGGAGAGGGTCACTCTCTTCTTCCTGTCCCTCATCTGTTGCCATGAGCAGGGTGAGATCAGCCCTGTCATAGTAGGGTTTCAGGCGATTGACATGGAGCACCCTAAGGGGACTCCTGGCAGTGCCTAAGTCAACTAAGTAGGTGACTTCTCCCTTCTTTTCAACAATTATGTGGGGTCCACTCCATTTCTCTTGGAGTGCTCTTGGGGCCACAGGCTCCAAGACCCACACTTTCCGCCCTGGTTGGTACTGAACCAAAACAGCCTTCTGGTCATGCCATTGCTTTTGGAGCTCTTGGCTGGCCTGAAGGTTTTTACTGGCCTTTTTCATGTACTCAGCCATCCTAGATCTTAGGCCAAGTACATAGTCCACTATGTTTTGCTTAGGAGCTTTTAAAGGTTGTTCCCAACCCTCCTTTACAAGTGTTAGAGGACCTCTTACAGGGTGTCCAAATAGGAGTTCAAAGGGGCTGAAGCCCACTCCTTTTTGGGGTGCCTCCCTGTAAGCAAAAAGGAGGCAAGGTAACAGGATATCCCATCTCCTGCGGAGTTTTTCAGGGAGCCCCATTATCATTCCTTTGAGAGTTTTATTAAACCTCTCAACCAGTCCATTCGTTTGTGGATGATAGGGTGTAGTGAACTTGTATGTCACACCACATTCCTTCCACATGGCCTTTAAGTAAGCAGACATGAAATTTCTTCCCCTGTCTGATACCACCTCTTTTGGGAAGCCCACCCTGGAAAAGATTCCCAGGAGGGCCTTTGCCACTGCAGGAGCTGTAGTGGTCCTTAGAGGAATTGCGTCAGGATATCTGGTGTCATGGTCCACTACCACCAAGATAAACCTATTGCCTGAAGCAGTAGGCGGGTCAAGGGGGCCAACTATGTCAACCCCTACCCTTTCAAAAGGAACCCCAACCACAGGCAGTGGAATAAGGGGTGCCTTTGGAGTGTCACCTGTCTTGCCACTGACTTGACAGGTTTCACAGGACTTACAAAATTCCTTTGTGTCCTCTGACATTCTAGGCCAATGAAACAAGGGGACAAGCCTGTCCCAAGTTTTCATTTGCCCCAAATGTCCAGCTAAGGGAATGTCGTGGCCTGGAGTTAGGAGGAACTTTCTGTATTCCTGTGGAATCACCAATCTCCTGGCAGCTCCAGGTTTTGGATCCCTTGCTTCGGTATACAAAAGGTTGTCCTCCCAGTAAACTCTGTGTGAGTCACTGACATCCCCATTTGCTTGTTTGACAGCTTGCTGCCTTAGACCCTCTAGTGTGGGACAGGTATGCTGTGCCACACCCAGCTCCTCCCTGGCAGGCCCCCCTTCACCCAAAAGCTCAGCAGTGTCTGCTTCCAGCTCCTCTGGTGTAGGTTCTGCACAGGGTGGAAATTCTCCTTCCTCAGAAGTTGAATCCACTGTAGAGGGAGGGGTAGTAGGTAGTGTTTTACCTTTACTAACCCTAGCTTTAGGGAGCACTTGGTCCATTCTTCCAGGATCCAAGTCACCCTGTCCTTTTTGATTTTTGGCCTGAGCCCTGGTTAAAGCAAAAATATGCCCTGGAATGCCCAGCATTGCTGCATGAGCCTCCAACTCCACTTCTGCCCAAGCTGATGTCTCTAAATCGTTCCCTAGGAGACAGTCTACAGGTAAATCTGAGGCAACCACAACTTTCTTTGGACCAGTAACCCCCTACCAGTTGAGATTCACAACAGCCATGGGGTGGCTAAGAGTTTTGTTATGAGCATCAGTCACTTGGTACTGGTGACCAAGTAGGTGTTGTTCAGGGTGTACCAGTTTCTCTATTACCATGGTAACACTGGCACCTGTGTCCCTGTAGGCCTGAACCTCAACACCATTTATTAGGGGAAGTTGCTTGTACTTATCCATATTAAGGGGACAAGCAACCAAGGTGGCTAAATCAATAGCTCCCTCAGAGACTAACAAAGCCTCTGTGGTCTCCCTAACAAGACCAACCCCAACTAAATTACCAAAAGTGAGCCCAGCTACTCCCTTGGATTGGCTATTAGTAGGTTTGCTCCCGCCACCACTGCTATTACTAGGGGCACTAGGTGTAGCAGCAGGGGTTGTAGTGGTAGGAGGGTTGGTGCTTTTCTTTGGACAACTGGGATCTCTTGTCCAATGGCCTTTTATTTTACATAAATAGCACCATGGTTTCTTTTCTTTGTTTTGATTTGAAGAGGATTTGGGCCCACCACCCCCACCAGAGTGTTTTTGTGGGCCTGATGAAGACTCATTTTTAGATTTATCCCCACCCTTGCCAGAAGACTTACCATCCTTCTTCTTGCCATCCTTGTCACCCCCTGTATGAACGCTTCTGTTCACCCTTGTTCTGACCCATTTGTCTGCCTTCTTTCCCAATTCTTGGGGAGAGGTCAGATCAGAGTCTACCAGGTACTGGTGTAACAAATCAGACACACAATTATTAAGAATATGCTCTCTCAGGATTAAGTTATACAGGCTTTCATAGTCAGAAACTTTACTGCCATGTAACCACCGCTCCAAGGCCTTCACTGAATGGTCAACAAAGTCTACCCAGTCTTGTGAAGACTCCTTTTTGGTTTCTCTGAACTTCATCCCGTACTGTTCAGTGGTTAAGCCATAACAATCTAGGAGTGCATTCTTAAGAACTGTAAAATTATTGGCATCACTTTCCTTAACAGTAAGGAGCCTATCCCTACCCTTTCCACTGAAAGATAGCCATAGGATAGCAGCCCACTGCCTTTGAGGGACCTCCTGTACAACACAGGTCCTCTCAAGTGCAGCAAACCACTTGTTAATGTCATCCCCCTCCTTGTAAGGGGGAACTATCTTGTGCAGATTCCTAGAATCATGCTCTTTTGCAGGATGACTATTTGGAATACTGCTGCTGCCACCATGGGGTCCTAACCCCAACCTCTGCCTTTCTTTTTCCAGGTCAAATGCTTGTCTATCTAAATCCAGCTGTTGCTTCTTGAGCTTCAGCCTGGATTCTTCCACTCTCAATTTATTGAGCTCCCTTTCTAACATTCTGTCTTCAGGGAGGGTGGGTTGGGCATGCCTTGACACAGAAGAATGGTGTGAATGAACAGAGGGAGACCTGTCCCTAACACATGGCACTCTAACATTCTGGCCTACAGAAGTAACACTCCTATTGTGATGAGAAGTAACACTCTTACTGTGATGTGAAGTCACATTAGTACCAGCCATGCTAAGTGGCTTGCTAGCGGGCAGGCTGGGAAGGTTCCCTTCTAACTCTTTTACTAGGGGTGCCCCAGAATCGGAGTGGAAACCATCAGCTAATCTCTCAACAGAAGTGCCAACTAAGGTCTTATCTTGTTCAATGAGCATGTTAACTAACAGTTCTTTAGAGGTATTCTTCCCTACCCCTAAACCTCTTTCAATGCAGAGACTCCTTGCTCCTTTCCAGCTAAGGTGATCATAAGCAAGTTTGGTCAGATCAACAGTTTGGCCTGTACCAAACATTATAGAAACGGTTTAAGGGACAGTAAATGAAAGAAAACATTTTCAGAACATTTTAAGGAACAGAAAAAAACTTTTAAAACTTTTTAAGAACTTTTTGAAAGTTTAGAGGTACTTTTCAGCACTGAGCAAGAAGAGTAAGAGAAGAAAAGCAAAATGTTTTGGTTAGGTGTACATACACTGAACTTGTTTTGTATATTTTTCTCTTATGAAAAGTACAATATGACAAAGTGGTAAGTAGTTGCAAGTACTTATCCCACCGCTGCACAACCAATGTAGGAGGCTAGACTGGCTTGTAGTGGGTACCAAGGGGTACTTACACCTTGCACCAGGTCCAGGTATCCCTTATTAGTGTAGAGGGGTGTCTAGCAGCTTAGGCTGATAGAAAAGGTAGCTTAGCAGAGCAGCTTAGGCTGAACTAGGAGACGAGTGAAGCTCCTACAGTACCACTAGTGTCATATGCACAATATCATAAGAAAACACAATACACAGATATACTAAAAATAAAGGTACTTTATTTTTATGACAATATGCCAAAGTATCTCAGTGAGTACCCTCAGTATGCGGATAGCAAATATACACAAGATATATGTACACAATACCAAAATATGCAGTAATAGCAATACAAAACAGTGCAAACAATGTATAGTCACAATAGAATGCAATGGGGGCACATAGGGATAGGGGGCAACACAAACCATAAACTCTAGAAGTGGAATGCGAACCACAAATGGACCCCAAACCTATGTGACCTTGTAGAGGGTCGCTGGGACTGTAAGGAAACAGTTAGGGTTAGAAAAATAGCCCCCCCCAAGACCCTGAAAAGTGGGTGCAAAGTGCACCTAAGTTCCCCAAAGAGCACAGAAGTCGTGATAGGGGAATTCTGCAAGGAAGACCAACACCAGCAATGCAACAACGATGGATTTCCTGACGACAGAACCTGTGGAACAAGGGGACCAAGTCCAAGAGTCACGATCAAGTCGGGAGTGGGCAGATGCCCAGGAAATGCCAGCTGTGGGTGCAAAGAAGCTGCCATCAGATGGTAGAAGCTGTGGATTCTGCAAGAACGACAAGGGCTAGAAACTTCCCCTTTGGGGGATGGATGTCCACGTCGTGAAGAAGCTTGCAGAGGTGTTCCCATGCAGAAAGACCGCAAACAAGCCTTGCTAGCTGCAAGGCTCACGGTTAGGGTTTTTGGATGCTGCTGTGGCCCAGGAGGGACCAGGATGTCACCACTTGGATGAGGAGACAGAGGGGGCGCCCAGCAAAACAAGGAGCCCTCACAGGAGCAGGCAGCACCCGCAGAAGTGCCGGAACAGGCACTACGAAGAAGAGTGAACCAGAGCTCACCCGAAGACATAAAAGGGAGTCCCACGATGCCGGAGGACAACACAGGAGGTTGTGCACTGCAGGTTAGAGTGTCAGGGACCCGGGCTTGGCTGTGCATGAAGGAAATCCTGGAAGAGTGCACAGGAGCTGGAGCAGCTGCAAATCACGTGGTACCCAGCAATGCAGTCTAGCGTGGGGAGGCAAGGACTTACCTCCACCAAACTTGGACTGAAGAGTCACTGGACTGTGGGAGTCACTTGGACAGAGTTGCTGAGTTCTAGGGACCACGCTCGTCGTGGTGAGAGGGGACCCAGAGGACCGGTGATGCAGTCTTTTGTTGCCTGCGGTTGCAGGAGGAAGATTCCGTCGACCCACAGGAGATTTCTTCAGACCTCCTAGTGCAGAGAGGAGACAGGCTACCCCCAGAGCATGCACCACCAGGAAAACAGTCGAGAAGGCGGCAGGATCAGCGATACAAGGTTGCAGTAGTCGTCATTGCTACTTTGTTGCGGTTTTGCAGGCGTCCTGAGCAGTCAGCGGTCGATCCTTTGGCAGAAGGTGAAGAGAGAGATGCAGAGGAACTCTGATGAGCTCTTGTATTCGTTATCTAAAGAATTCCCCAAAGCAAGACCCTAAATAGCCAGAAAAGGAGGTTTGGCTACCTAGGAAGGAGGATAGGCTACTAACACAGGTAAGGGCCTATCAGAAGGAGTCTCTGACGTCACCTGCTGGCACTGGCCACTCAGAGCAGTCCAGTGTGCCAGCAGCACCTCTGTTTCCAAGATGGCAGAGTTCTGGAGCACACTGGAGGAGCTCTGGGCACCTCCCCTGGGAGGTGCAGGTCAGGGGAGTGGTCACTCCCCTTTCCTTTGTCCAGTTTCACGCCAGAGCAGGGCTGGGGGATCCCTGAACCGGTGTAGACTGGCTTATGCAGAGACGGGCACCATCTGTGCCCATCAAAGCATTTCCAGAGGCTGGGGGAGGCTACTCCTCCCCAGCCCTGACACCTTTTTCCAAAGGGAGAGGGTGTAACACCCTCCCTTTGAGGAAGTCCTTTGTTCTGCCTTCCTGGGCCAAGCCTGGCTGGACCCCAGGAGGGCAGAAACCTGTCTGAGGGGTTGGCAGCAGCAGCAGCTGCAGTGAAACCCCGGGAAAGGTAGTTTGGCAGTACCCGGGTCTGTGCTAGAGACTCGGGGGATCATGGAATTGTCTCCCCAATGCCAGAATGGCATTGGGGTGACAATTCCATGATCTTAGACATGTTACATGGCCATGTTCGGAGTTACCATTGTGACGCTCTACATAGGTAGTGACCTATGTCCAGTGCACGCGTGTAATGGTGTCCCCGCACTCACAAAGTCCGGGGAATTTGCCCTGAACGATGTGGGGGCACCTTGGCTAGTGCCAGGGTGCCCACACACTAAGTAACTTAGCCCCCAACCTTTACCAGGTAAAGGTTAGACATATAGGTGACTTATAAGTTAATTAAGTGCAGTGGTAAATGGCTGTGAAATAACGTGGACGTTATTTCACTCAGGCTGCAGTGGCAGGCCTGTGTAAGAATTGTCAGAGCTCCCTGTGGGTGGCAAAAGAAATGCTGCAGCCCATAGGGATCTCCTGGAACTCCAATACCCTGGGTACCTCAGTACCATATACTAGGGAATTATAAGGGTGTTCCAGTATGCCAATGTGAATTGATAAAATTGGTCACTAGCCTGTTAGCGACAATTTGGAAAGAGAGAGCATAACTACTGAGGTTCTGGTTAGCAGAGCCTCAGTGAGACAGTTAGGTATCACACAGGGAACACATACAGATAGGTACAAACTTATGAGCACTGGGGTCCTGGCTAGCTGGATCCCAGTGACACATAACAAACATACTGAAAACATAGGATTTTCACTATGAGCACTGGGCCCTGGCTAGCAGGATCCCAGTGAGACAGTGAAAACGCCCTGACATATGCTCACAAACAGGCCAAAAGTGGGGGTAACAAGGCTAGAAAGAGGCTACTTTCTCACACTTTTCATAAGAAAAACATATACCAAATACTTCAAGATATACACATTGAACTACACAGTTTAACTTTCCTTCTCTAAAACTTTCTACAAAGTTTCTGAAAACTTTTTAAAGTTTTTAAAAGTTTGAAACAGTTTTTTCTCTGTTCTTTTAAAAGTTCCAAAAACTTTTTCTCTCTCTGTCCTAAACCTTTTCTATCATGTCTGCAGTAGAGCATACTCCCACAGTTGTTCAGGCAACATATGAGAGTTCAAAACTTTAAAAGTTTGAGGGGTCTCTGCATAGAAAGTAGTTTAAGCATTGGCAAGAATCCTACCAAAGACTTTCTCTTTAGCCTTCTCCTAGAAAATGACCAGAACCAGTCTGGCCATCCCAGGAACAGGAGGTAGAGGAGGGGGGTACCCAGTCAGACTCAGAGGAGTCCCCTAGGTTGCTGGGGAGGGTTGTTCCAAGGACCTGTCAGCTAGCAGGCCACCTAGTGACACTGGTAGTGGGAGGGGGTCACACATTATTAGAGCACCTTTCACCCTTAAAGGCCAGGTTTCTAGAGTCCAGCCAGTTAGGGACAGGTCTCTCTCTGCCAATTCCAACACTTCTTCTGTGTCTCACAATTCCCAAGCCTCCCACCTTGAGGATAACTTAATGGAAAGGTAACTCAGAAAGCTGAGGTTGGAAGATGCCAGGCTGAAGCTTAAACAGCAGCAGCTGGCCTTAGACAGGGAATCTCTGGATGTGGAAAGGCAAAGGCAGAGGTTGAGGTTAGTTCCCCATGGTGGCAGCAGCAGTGTTTTTGATAGCAATCCTGTTAGAGAGCAATATTCCAGAAACCTGCATAAGATAGTCCCTCCTTACAAGGAGGGGGATGACATTAACAAGTGGTTTGCTGCACTTGAGAGGACCTGTATAGTACATTTGGTCCCTCAAAGGCAGTGGGCTGCTATCTTTGTGGCTATCTTTCACTGGTAAGGGTAGAGATAGGCTCCTTATTGTCAGAGAAAGTGATGCTAATAACTACAAAGTTTTGAAAGATGCACTCTTGGATGGATTTGGCTTAACCACTGAACAATACAGGATTAAGTTCAGAGACACCAGAAAAGAGTCCTCTCAAGACTGGACAGACTTTCTAGACCTTTCAGTGAAGGCCTTGGAGGGTTGGTTACATGGCAGTAAGGTGACTGACTATGAAAGCCTGTATAATCTAATCCTGAGAGAGCATATTTTTAACAATTGTGTGTCTGATTTGTTGCACCAGTACTTGGTAGGCTCAGATTTGACCTCTCCCCAAGAATTGGGAAAGAAGGCAGACAAATGGGTCTGAACAAGAGTGAACAGAAAAGTTCATACAGGAGGTGACAAGGATAGCAAGAAGAAAGATGGTGAGAAATCTCAGCATAAGCATGGGGATAAGGGTAAAACTACAGATCCTTCTTCAACTCCTAAACACTCTTCAGGGGGTGGGAATAAATCAACTTTTTGATTCTACACAATCTACACACATTAAAAAGCCTTGGTGCTATGTGCAAAAATAAAGGCCATAGGCCAGGGGATAAGTCCAGCCTAGGTAAACCCCTGAGCCTACCACCACTAATACATCAAACTCTAGGGCTCCTAGCAGTAGTGGGAATAGTGGTGGGACTGCTGGCAGCAGTCAAAATAAGGGTGTAGTTGGGTTCACTTATGGGTCCATCATAGAAACTGGGGTAGTCAGTCCCAAGTCAGTTTCTTTCACACCTGGTGGCATTGGCCTTGCCACACTGGCTGCTTGTCCCCTTCCAATGGATAAGTACAGGCAGACAGTTTCCATAAATGGTGTTGAGGCTCAGGCCTACAGGGACACAGGTGCCAGTATCCCTTTGGTGACTGAAAACCTAGTGTCTCCTGCACAACACATCATTGGACAACAATGCAAGATTATTGATGTCCATAACTCCACTAAGTTCCTTCCCTTAGCTATAATTCAGTTTAGTTGGGGTGGACTTACTGTCCCTAAGCAGGTGGTAGTATCACCTAGCTTACCTGTACACTGTCTCTTAGGTAATGACCTAGAGGCCTCAGGTTGGGCTGATGTAGAGTTTTATACCCATGCAGCCATGCTGGGTATCCCTGAGGAATCCAGATGAAATGAAAAAGCAAAGGAGAGAAAAAGGCCTGAAAACGCAGGATCCTTCTCCAACAACAGGTGACAAGGGCATCAAAGTATCCCCTACCCACCCTGTTATTCAGGATACCATTCCTGTGGGGGGAGAAACCTCTCCTGGGGTGGCACCTGTGCCAAGGGAATCATCAGCTAACACAGCTGTACTCCCTGAGGTGGAAGTACCTCTCTGTGGGATAACTAATATTGGTGAGAAAAAGTGCACCATTTTAGTTAATATGGAGCATCCCTCCAACCCTCCCAGCCAAACATTAGTGCAGCAACCCTGCACTGCCTCACAACATGTAGGACAGCAGCCCTGCCTTAGTGTGGAGCTCAGAGGACAGCATCCCTGCCCAACTCCAACTCAAGAGAAACAGCAACCCAGTTCTCTCTTACAGCGATGTGGACAAGGTTGTTGCCCAGCTATGGCTTTACTGAGACAGCATCCCTGTCTGGCATTGTCATCATTTGATATAGCTCCAGTGGACAACTCCCACTGCTCTAAACTTAAACATACTAATAGGAACTCTGAGAATATAACTTCACATTGTTGGCTAGTTAAAAAACTTCAAACAGGGTGGTTTACATCCCCACAGGGAAGTAACCACATGGTGGATGATAAAGGGAGTAACCAATCTATTGCAGAGCTACTCTCCAATTAGACAATAAAGACTCAACTGGCCAAGGTTAGCCTTATTTTCCTTCGTTTGGGGGGGTTGTGTAGGAAGGTAGCCTCTTTCTAGCCTTATTACCCCCTCATTTGGCCTGTTTGTGAGTATATGTCAGGGTGTTTTTACTGTCTCACTGGGATCCTGCTAGCCAGGGCCCCAGTGCTCATAGTGGACACCCTATGTTGTCAGTGTGTTTGATATGTGTCACTGGGATCCTGCTAGCCAGGACCTCAGTGCTCATAAGTTTGTGGCCTAGATGTTTTCCCTGTGTGGTGCCTAACTGTGTCACTGAGGCTCTGCTAACCAGAACCTCAGTGTTTATGCTCTCTCTGCTTTTAGAATTGTCACTGCAGACTAGTGACTAATTTGACCAATTCTGATTGGCACACTGGAACACCCTTATAATTCCCTAGTATATGGTACCTAGGTACCCAGTGTATTGGGGTTCCAGGAGATCCCTATGGGCTGCAGCATTTCTTTTGCCACCCATAGGGAGCTCAGACAATTCTTACACAGGACTACCACTGCAGCCTGAGTGAAATAACGTCCACGTTATTTCACAGCCATTTTACACTGCACTTAAGTAACTTATAAGTCACCTATATGTCTAACCTTCACTTAGTGAAGGTTAGGTGCAAAGTTACTTAGTGTGAGGGCACCCTGGCACTAGCCAAGGTGCCCCCACATTGTTCAGAGCAATTTCCCTGGACTTTGTGAGTGCAGGGACACCATTCCAAGCGTGCACTGCATATAGGTCAATACCTATATGTAGCGTCACCATGGTGACTCTGAACATGGCCATGTAACATGTCTAGGATCATGGAACTGTGACCCCAATACCATTCTGGAATTGGGGGGACAATTCCATGCATCTCTGAGGCTCCAGCATAGAGCCTGGGTACTGCCAAACTAACTTTCTGGGGTTTTCTCTGCAGCTACCGCTGCTGCCAACCCTATACAGGCTTTCACTCCCCTGACCAGCACCCAGGGTAGGTGCCCAGAGCTCCTCCAGTGTGTCCCAGACCTCTGCCATCTTGGATGCAGAGATGTGAGGGCACATTGGACACCTCTGAGTGGCCAGCGCCAGTAAGTGACGTCAGAGACCCCTCCTGATAGGTGCTTACCTTTCTCTGTAGTCAATCCTCCACTGAGGGCTATTTAGGGTCTCTCCTGTGGGTATCTCACCAGATAACGAATGCAAGAGCTCACCAGAGTTCCTCTGCACTTCCCTCTTCGACTTCTGCCAAGGATCAACCGCTGACTGCTCCAGGACGCCTGCAAAACCGCAACAAAGTAGCAAGAAGACTACCAGCAGCATTGTAGCGCCTCATCCTGCGGGCTTTCTCAACTGTTTTCTGGTGGTGCATGCTCTGAGGGCTGTCTGCCTTCACCCTGCACTGGAAGCCAAGAAGAAATCTCCTGTGGGTCGACGGAATCTTCCCCCTGCCAACGCAGGCACCAAACTTCTGCATCACCGGTCCTCTGGGTCCCCTCTCATCCTGACGCGCGTGGTCCCTGGAACACAGGAGCTGGGACCAAGTATCCCTGACAGTCCAGTGGCCCTTCTGTCAAAATTTGGTGGAGGTAAGTCCTTGCCTCCCCATGCCAGACAGTAATCCTGTGTACTGCGTGAACTGTAGCTGCTCGGGCCTCTGTGCACTTCTGCAGGACTTCTTTTGTGCACAGCCTAACCCAGGTACCCAGCACTCCGTCCTGCATTGCCCAACTCACTGAGTTGCACTCCGACGTCGTGGGACCCTCCTTTGTTGCTCTGAGTCGACCGTCGCCCTCAGATCTTCTGAGTGCCTGTTCAGGTGCTTCTGCGGGTGCTGCCCACTTCTGCATGGGCTCTCTGTGTTGCTGAGCGCCCCATCAGTCTCCTCCTCCAAAGGGCGACCTCCTGGCCCTTCCTGGACCCTGGCAGCACCCAAAATCCTCAACCGCGACTCTTGCAGCTAGCAAGGCTTTTTTGTGGTCTTTCTGCATGAAAAGAACTCTGCAACCTCTAGCACACCGTGGGACATCTTCTGACCAAAGGAGACGTTCCTGGCACCTTCCATTGTTGCAGAGTCTTTGGCTTCTCCACCCGGAATCAGCCCTTTTGCACCTTCATCCGGGACCTTGTGGGCTCCTGACCCCCCCGGACACTTACGTGACTCTTGGACTTGGTCCCCTTCCTTTACAGGTCCTCAGGTCCAGGAATCCGTCTTCAGTGCTTTGCAGTTAGTTGTTGTCCTTGCAGAATCCCCTATCTCGATTTTACTGTCTTTCTGGGGTAGTATGGTAATTTTACTCCTACTTTTCAGGGTCTTGGGGTGGGGTATCTTGGACACCCTTAGTGTTTTCTTACACTCCCAGTGACCCTCTACACACTACACTAGGGCTGGCATCCATTCGTGGTTCGCATTCCACTTTTGGAGTATATTGTTTGTGTTGCCCTATTTTTCCCTACTGCATTCTATTGTGTTCTACAGTGTTTGCAGTACTTTTCTAACTGTTTACTTACCTGATTTGGTTTGTGTGTGTATATTTTGTGTATATTACTTACCTCCTAAGGGAGTATATCCTCTGAGATACTTTTGGCATATTGTCACTAAAATAAAGTACCTTTATTTTTAGTAACTCTGAATATTGTGTTTTCTTATGATATAGTTCTAAGTGACATAAGTGGTATAGTAGGAGGTTTGCATGCCTCCTAGTTCAGCCTAAGCTGCTCTGCTATAGCTACCTCTATCAGCCTAAGCTGCTAGAACACCTCTAATATACTAATAAGGGATAACTGGACCTGGCACAAGGTTTAAGTACCACAAGGTACCCACTATAAGCCAGGCCAGCCTCCTACAGGGTGGCATTGGTCTGGCAGGTTCCCAGTTGTGTCAACATGATCTCCATGTGGCTGATGGAATATGTTTAAATTGAAGTCTCCAGTAATTAGCAGATTGGCTGTCACACAGATGTTTTTCAGCTGCAGCACGTGGGTGATGAACTTACCCACTGTCTCAGATTTCCCTTTGGGGTGAATATAAACATTTGCAAGGATCAAAGGGTCAGCCGTCTTTTGGGATCAGCCGTCCAAAAGCAAAGCCAGTAACCAAGGTTCATGTATGTCAGGCACTGTTACCTTTGAGAGTAGGTTGGAGTTTACATGAAGCGCTGAACCATCTTTTGCTCTTCCAAAGGTACTGCTTTTTTGTGCAAACCTGTTGTATTCCACAAACCCTATAAGCGGGATATTAACTAGGACCCATGTCTCCTGAACCACTATGATGCCAAATGCATGCAGGTACTCCAATACAGGGGCCTTCTCGATTTTTGATTGCAATCCTCCCTAGTTCCAGGAGCACACAGTTAAAATACTCCATTCCTTGGTGAAAGTACTTGGCTGCAGCACTATTCAATCCTTATTGGTAGCTGCAGATAAGGCAGGAGGAAGGCAACTCCAGGACTCCAATTAACTTTGCCTTATTGTGGTCCTTCTTTGTTCAGCAGGCTGGCTTAACAGCATGTGTTTGTATAATTATTTAATGAATACAAGAGGTTGTCAGACAGCTCATGCTATCTGGCTAAACCTAAATACACTGTTATTTGCCCAGCCTTACCCACAACAAGATCAACATCTGTTTATTGACAAGCATTGCAGAATTGTGCTTGGAACGACATATGTATTTATAAAATCTAGGGCACAAAAAGCTCGCTTTTATCTTGAAATACCCACAAAGACCTGGTAGGTCTTGGAGAAATGTATTGTTTGAAAATGACTTTGATAGGGCCATTATAGTTGTATACCATAGCGGCAGATAGAAGTACTCAGGGGCGGCTTCTCCATGACGGCAAAGACACCTTCCTCCCCCACCCCTTTAGCAGAGGCAGCTGCAAAACCTTTACAAGGAAATTATAATAAACAGCGTTTATTATTGTTTCCTTGTAAAGGGGCAGGGCCACAGGGGTGACGGGTGTGAGGGGGAGTGCTTAGGACTCCCCCTCAGAGTGCATGTGTGTTTGGCCGGCTGTCTCAGGCCGGCCAAACACACATGAGCACAGGGCTCTCTCCAGCCCAGCAACACAGATACCAGGTTGGAGAGAGCCTGCACAGGCTCCCAGTCTGCCTGGGAGAGCCCTGGCTGGGTGTTCCCGGCCAATCCTGATGCTGCTTTGAGCAGCGCAAGGATGGCTGCAGGGCAGGCTGAGAGCCTGTGCCTGCCTGCAGCCAGCAGAGGGGCTTTGTGTGGTGTTCAGGTGAGTTTATTTTATTTTATTGTTTAATTTTATCAATACATTCTCCCCCCCTCCCCTGCATGCACTGGCCCCTTTAACACCTGCGAGCTGTGACTGGAAGTACTTTCAAAATAGCACAGGAACAAGAAGGTAGACTGTTAAACACCATAACAACCTTTTTATGGATTCATAAACATAAACATGAAAGTATTTCTAGATTTGAAGTTTGGGTGTCCACATTCAGATGAGATCTACAACACGGTGATTGCTCATCACTATAAAATGGACTGCAAAATGTGTCAATCTAGCAGTTGGTTACTGGTCCTGGACTGCAAAGGGAAGAAGTTATAATGTATTCCATTCTTTCACTCACAAAGCTGTTTAATAAACAAAGGTTTGTAGGTACTGGCCTGATTCACTGTGTCCCCCAAAAAATATTGTGGGTGGTGCATGCAATAGAATACACCATGTCCACAGTGTAAAATCCAATTTCTATAAGGAAAGGTCATAAGTCTTAAAAGCTCAAACACGTTCTTAGGACCAAAGTTGAAAACTATAGTGTGCTTGATATAGATCACATCTAAGAACAAGTTGTGTACAGGTCTAATAATATGTTTGTTCATCACTTAAGTTTTGATGAAAGAGAGTATTTAGAACCACAGGGCATGGAGCATTTCCTTACGTTCTTGTCTATGAGCTAGACAATAATGACCCACAAAGAAAGGCATATGAAGCATGCTGAATCTTGTGACAGCTAATTATTGAAAATATTAAAATAAAACTTTCCACCGAGGTTCCAAATTGAAGCAGCTCACAGTGATAGAGCTACAAATGAGTATCATTGATTCTGTCATTGGTTGTCTGTGAAATGTAGTAAATTGACAAAAGCATTTGGTTGTCTGGGTGCTCAAAGCCATGGTATGCATTTTTCCCAGAACACCTCTCAAATTGTTGGCCCTATTTCTTTACCTAAGATCTGTAAATTTTGTGATTCCATGTGAAATACATGCCTTTTTGAAATGGTACTATGCAACAAGAGAAAACGCCTTTGATTTCCAAACATATTTCCAGAAATATTGTTATCCTAATTGAAACCCATAACCGGTAACCGGTTTAGAGAAGGGATATTATATTGTCAAGAGAAACAACTATTAGAACATTGGAATGTTGGCAGCTCCATTGAAAACAATGGAGCTCCAGGCTTTTACTGGCCTGTAAAAGTCTGAAGGGATTCTAATCCCCTCTTGTTCTGTGAAGCCTTTATTTTATTTAGGAGACCATTCTGCCCTCTAATGGCAGAATGTTCTAATAGCCTTAGAACCCTCCATAGTGGGCTCTACCGGCTATTAGAACATTGGAATGTTCGGATCTCCATTGTAGACAATAGAGTGCTCTGGGCTTTTACCTTTGTTCACAGCAAGAGCTGTGAACAAAGCCTGTAGGGGATTTTAATCCCCTCTGGCTTTGTGAGGAATTTGTTTTATTTAATAGAACATTACCCTTATCACTTTGAAAGACACAAATATGAATGTAGTATTAGTTACTCGAGAGACTGCGTTGGTACTTAGCTGAATTGTGGTAGTAAGTGTTATTTATTGGCATAAATATTGTGAGGTCATAATCTTTGCATTTGGTGCGCAAGTTATGGTTTGCATAGCTGTTGTACATGTTATGGATTGCGGTCCTAACCAAAACTTGTGAAATACAGTATTTTTTGGTTTTAATTCATAAATATAAATACACTTCAATTGTGTTTAAAGTGAATTTCTGAAGATTTGTTTAAGTAAATCTTATTGCGTTATAACCAAAGGTAACCAAAAGGTCATTTTACCCTTTGTTTCAGGAGACATTTGGGACTTTTGATTATATACTCCTTGCAACATTTCCCTTAGCCCAACCAGCCACGGGTTGCCAACTTGCACTGCATACAGCCTTTGGCTGTATGCAGGGAGGGTTGGCCTCAGGGCTTGGCTTTATTCCACGCCTTACTCCTAATCTTCTAATGGAGTCAGATCCCGATTGTTCATGGCCTTGGACCATGCGCAGTGGGGATTGTACTTGTTTTATTCTTATTTTTTACGATTTTTTTATGAGGATTGCGGATCCTCGCAAACTTGTGTAACCTTGTTGGGCATTCCATTAGGTTTGGGGATCCACACTGGGTCCACAACTCACATGAGATGTGCACCACAGAGCCTCAACCCCTTGCCCTGAATTTTCAGACCACTGACCTGTGATTGCGGGCTGCAAGGGTCACACAGGGACTTTAAACCCAGCCTTGTTGTCCTGAACCCTGCAACAAAGTAAAAACGTGTTTTTACATAACGGGAGATCCTTTTTGGCCCCACCTGAGTCAAGGGGGAGGGGGGGGGTCAAAGGATGCTCCTTCAGCACCTTCATGGTTCCCTCAATTTGTTTTTCAGGACCAGGATAACAAGTGAACCGAAGCTTAATTTTTACTTACCTCTTTTCGAAGTTATGACTCATGATGTAATGCCTAGTGAAGTAACCACTCCTGATGTAATATTTACCATGATGTAAAAACAAGGTCAATTTTATGTGATGTAAAAGCAGCTAAAGGTTTCTGACCTGTGCTCCGTAGTGCCCTGAAACCTCCATATGTCACGTTAATGTTGAGATCATGTGTATTGTATTTGGTGTTCCAATCGTGGTTTCACTCACCTGCCTTTGTTCCATTTTTCTCCTTGTCCTCTTCTTCACCTTTCTATTACTCTTCTTTAATCAATTTAAGTCCTTCCCCGACTTACCATACATGATGGAGGAAATATATATTTCTGCCTAATAAAATACACATAAAATCTTACCGTGATCGCTTGGGCACACTTCTGCAAGTTTCTTTTGAAACAAGCTTGTGCTTCTCTTTTTCAAGGCAGCAGCCACCAGGGCCCATGCTCATGGCTCGGTTGAAGGCAGCAGTATCCCCGGTGCATAATTCCCACGCGGACCCCAGCTCTACAAGGAGATGGCAGTTTTTTAAGTGGTGCTAACGGCCAGTCCCTGTAATGAAAGGAGTTAGCGCACAGGACACATCATATTAATATGTGTAGCCTGTGCAAAAGAAAAGCATGCACATTAGATGGCTTGGCAGAGTGCCAAAGTGCTTGTCACATTTAAGAATGGAGGATACAGCCATCATTAACACAACAGTTCGACAGTGGGTAGCGGTTTGTTACATGAAGAAATTGAAAAAAGCTAGCAATAGGTATGTGCACTGAGCACGTGACAGAAATTGTAAAACTTGCAGGAAAATTAATCGAATCACAATGAGATAGACGATGAGGTTGAGGGCCTGCTGCCGTGATATGTTTGTGACTTGCAAGTTATCAATTATGATGCCAGTAAACTAGCTTGATGGACTAATGCACCTGTTGCACAAAGAGGGGAAAAAAGAACAAAAGTCAGAGGGAATGAGTAAAGTGAAGGTATTTTTATTTAAAAGACTGTCAACTAATAAGAGCAGTGGAGGGCTCTACATACAACATTCTTATGTCATGTCAAATTTGAGGGTCTCTATGTAGAACTCTATTAAGTGCATGAGGCTTGGCCAAAACCGAATTACTAAAAAACAATGTTGTGAGTGATCTACCTCTATTCTCAGATCATTCTGATGCCAAGATTTACAACCCCAAGCTAGCAGGTTTTGAGGTCAAAATTAATAAACTGTAATAATGATAACCATACAGCCATCTCACTTGTTCTCCCTTACCTCTCTCCAACAGTACAAATGTGACTTCCACCACCGACACAATATAATTCAAAGAACTGTACACAAATATTAGGATTGCGTAGCTAAAGAAAATTAATTATAAAGTAAGAATAAAGGCATTGGGGTTCTGAATACATTACCTCCTCAAACCATTTTCTCGTACCACTACTTACTTCATGAGGTGTCTAACCTTCTATCCTGGCCCAGGTGCCCCAGGTAGAGCCATTACAAAAACAGAACCAGAACCTACCGCCATCGCCTTTTATTGCCCTCGGCTACTATAGTACCAAAAAAGAGAAACCTAGCGCACTCCCTCTCCTTTTGTCTGCGCTATCATACAGTCATCACAAGATGCCACACGTGTTGGAGCCCGCAAGAACTTCAAAGGTAGAACCGGGGTTGCTGGACCTCTTAGCGGGAAAGTTCCAGGCCTCTACTTTAATTCTCATATTGGTGTGACACTGTGCAAAGCACTATGTCAGAAGTTAAAGTGGTTGATATGTCGAGTGTTAACAGCTTCCTATGGGTGAAGGGCAATCTTTCAGTACAGAGGCACATTATGCTGTTCCTTTCTGTTGGATTATTTTACTATTTTTTTAAAGAAACTATGGGCCTCTGTAGGAGGCTGGCCTGGCTTGTAGTGGGTACCAAGGGGTACTTACTCTCTGTACCAGGTCCAGTTATCCCTTATTAATCAAATCAAATCAAATCATAAATATTTATAAAGCGTGCTACTCACCCGTGTGGGTCTCAAGGAGCTAGGGGGAAGGGGTTACTGCTGCTCGAAGAGCCAGGTCTTGGGTAGTCTCCGGAAAGCGGAGTGGTCCTGGGTGGTCCTGAGGATGGTGGGGAGGGAGTTCCATGTCTCGGCCGCCAGGTAGGAGAAGTACCTCCCACCCGCCGTGGTGCGGCGGATGCGAGGGACGGCGGCAAGAGCGAGGTTGGCGAAGCGAAGAGGACGGGTGGGAGTGTAGAAGCTGAGGCTGTGGTTGAGGAGTTCGGGTCCCTTGTTGTGGAGGGCTTTGTGTGCGTGGGTGAGGAGTCGGAAGGTGATCCTTTTGTTGACGGGAAGCCAGTGAAGGTGTCTCAGGTGGGCGGAGATGTGGCTGTTGCGGGGTATGTTGAGGATGAGGCGGGCGGAGGCATTTTGAATTCGTTGCAGATGTTTCTGGAGTTTAGCAGTGGTTCCTGTGTATAGGGTGTTGCCGTAGTCCAGGCGGCTCGTGACGAGGGCGTGGGTCACGGTCTTTCTGGTGTCGCCGGGGATCAAACGGAAGATCTTTCGGAGCATGCAGAGGGTGAGGAAGCAGGAGGATGATACGGCGTTGACTTGTTTGGTCATGGTGAGAAGTGGGTCCAAGATGAAACCGAGGTTGCATGCGTGGTCTGAGGGGGTTGGTGCGGTGCCAAGGGCCGTGGGCCACCAGGAGTCGTCCCAGGCGGTCGGGGTGTTTCCGAGGATGAGGACTTCTGTTTTGTCTGAGTTCAGTTTCAGACGGCTGAGTTTCATCCAATCTGCGACGTCTTTCATTCCATCTTGCAGGTTGGTCTTGGCGCTGGTGGGGTCCTTGGTGAGGGAAAGTATCAGTTGAGTGTCGTCGGCGTAGGAGGTGATGATGATGCTGTGTTTGCGTACGATGTCGGCGAGGAGGCTCATGTAGACATTGAAGAGTGTCAGGCTGAGCGAGGAGCCTTGTGGGACGCCGCAAATGATCTCGGTGGGGTCTGAGCGAAAAGGTGGGAGGTAGAGTCTTTGGGAGCGGTTGGAGAGGAAGGAGGTGATCCAGTCCAGGGCCTGTCCTTGGATCCCGGTGGAGCGGAGGCGGGATATTAGGGTTCGGTGGCAGACGGTGTCGAAGGCAGCCGAGAGGTCGAGGAGGATGAGGGTGACTGTTTCACCGTTGTCCATCAGGGTTCGGATGTCGTCTGTGACTGAGATGAGGGTGGTTTCTGTGCTGTGATTGGCTCGGAATCCAGACTGAGAGGGGTTGAGTAGGCTGTTGTCTTCAAGGAAGTTGGTAAGTTGCTTGTTGACGGTCTTCTTTATGACTTTGGCAGGGAATGGGAGGAGCGAGATGGGGCGGAAGTTCTTCAGGTCGCTTGGGTCCGCCGTAGGTTTTTTCAGTAGGGCGTTGACTTCAGCGTGTTTCCAGCTCTCGGGGAAGGTAGCAGACGAAAACGAGCTGTTGATGATGGTCTGGAGGTGCAGGCGATGATGTCATCGGCTTTGTTGAAGATGAAGTGTGGGCAGGGGTCCGAGGGGGCACCGGAGTGGATGGAGTTGATGGTGGCTTTGGTCTCTTCCGTGTTGATGTGAGTCCAGGCGTTGAGGGTGATGGCTGGGGTTGTAGGTTCTGTGGTGGTTGGCTGGGTCTGGTGTCCGAAGCTGTCATGTAGGTCGGTGATCTTACGATGGAAGAAGGTGGCGAGGGAGTTGCAGAAGTCTTGTGAAGGCGGGATGGCGTTGGTGTTAGGGTTGGAGAGCTCTTTGACAATGTTGAAGAGTTCTCTGCTGTTGTGGCTGTTTTTGTCCAGTCTTTCTGTGAAGAAATTTCTTTTGGCGGCGCGGATCAGTGGGTGGTGTTCGCGGGTAGCGTTCTTGAGGGCAGTCATGTTGTCTGTGGTGTGGTCCTTGCTCCAGTCTTTCTCGAGGGTGCGGCAGGTTTTCTTTGATTCCTTAAGGGTGTCGGTGAACCAGAGAGGTTTTTTGGTGTTGGTCTGTCTTGGGAGGCGTCTGAGGGGAGCGAGGATGTATGCGCAGTTTTGATCCAATTCGTGAGGCTGAGGGCTGCGTCGTTGGGGTCGGAGGAGAAGGTGGGTTGGTTGTCGTTGAGAGTGGAGAGAAGCTGTTCCTCGGGGATTTTGTTCCACTGTCGACGTGGGATGGGTTGTGTGCGGAGGTGGCGAGTCTCGTGTCGGAAGGTGAAGTGGACACATCTGTGGTCGGTCCAGTGTATAGCTGAGGAGTGAGGATGTGTCTACTTCACCTTCCGACACGAGATGTGGTTGCTGGTGGAGAAGATTGGGTCTAGCGTGTGTCCGGCGATGTGGGTAGGGTAGTGTGGAAGAGGTGTTTCTAGCAGCTTAGGCTGATGGAAGGAAGCTATAGCAGAGCAGCTGAGGCTGAACTAGGAGACATGAAAAGCTCTTACTATACCACCGGTGTCATATGCACAATATCATAAGAAAACACAATACACATATATAATAAAAATAAAGGTACTTTATTTTTATGACAATATGCCAAAAGTATCTCAGTGAGTACCCTCAGTATGAGGATGCCAAATATACACAAGATATATGTACACAATACCAAAAATATGCAGTAATAGCAAAAGGAAGTAATGCAAGCAATGTAAAGTTACAGTAGATTGCAATAGGAGCACATAGGTATAGGGGCAACACAAACCATATACTCCAAAAGTGGAATGCGAACCACGAATGGACCCCAAACCTATGTGAGCTTGTAGAGGGTCGCTGGGGCTGTAGTAACAGTGAGGGTTAGAAAAATAGCCCACCCCAAGACCCTGAAAAGTAGGTGTAAAGTGCACTTATATTCCCCAGAGAGCACAGAAGTCGTGATAGGGGAATTCTGCAAGGAAGACCAACACCAGCAATGCAACCAAAGTGGATTTCCAGATGAGAGTACCTGTGGAATGGCAAAGTGAGGAGAGAAAAAGGACAAATTCACACACTGACCAATTTTAACAGAGCTCCTGTGTCATCATGAATGACTGGATACACACTTTCAAGAGGCATCACTGTTCTAGACATAATGATAGTGTTGGGAAAAGATGCAAGGAAGATAAATCAGGTCCTCTCCCTCCTTCTGGAGGCTTTGAGCTGTAGAGTAAATAATGAATATGCTACAATGAGAATGGACAAACACAGAGAAGGCAGCCATTCCTAAATTTTTACTAGAATATACCCATTGGGAAAGTGTGGCATGGATTTCCCTGAATCCATCAAAACGAATCTTATGTTGGCTAATCTGGTAGGTCATTCCACGGTTTTAGCTAAGGAGGTTACAGAGGTGGACTTCATAGACAATATGATAGAAGCAAGCCTGGAAAATGGTTATTCAAGCTTAAACCTTGCAATGAGGGCAGCAACCTATACGGTCTATGCTTCTCAATCTCTTGACTTTGGTAATTCAGCAGTGGGTGGAGTGTTCTGATGTATTTGCAATATGGAAATATAAGCCAAGTTCCTTTGAGATGTTTTCTGCGATATTTTGAAGGTATAATCTTTATGTTGTCAAAAGTGGCATCCCTATCACAGATTAATATGAGCGATTGGAAAGCACAAGGAGTTACTTCATGTGCCTTTTTCTGGTACTAAACTCTTTGAGGACCAGATAGAATACATGTTCCGCCAGCTTTTCAAAAATCAGAAACATACACAACTGTGGAGAGCTCAAATGAAGCAATACCCTTCTCGAAGGGCATCAAGAATGAGAAGGCAGAAGGGATCTCAATTTCAGGTGGTAAACAAGTGTAATGAGGCCTTTTCCTTTAGGGGTCACAACTCTAACCCACCTTTCCCTTTTTGCCAAAGCCCAGGAAGTGTTCTTGACTATTCTGAACATCCTGCTTGAGGCATCTCTCTTTTTTGTCTGCAGAAATGGTGGGAAAATGTTTCAGATGCATGGGGTCTGCAGCAATTGGAACAAAGATGATCACTGGAGTTCGAGGGAATCCCTTCAGACTCAGATCCAGAATATCACACATACTTGTGAGATCAAGAAAGAAGGCTGGCTTTGCGTCAAGAAATATCGGAACTATCGGAAACCTGTTATTTATCCAGCTCCGGAAAACTAGAAAGGAAAAGAATCTTATTCCAGTGTTTTCCTGTTCTAAGAATCGTGGGGGAAAATAGAGACTGATAATCAATCCAAAGAAAAATAACCTGTTTCTGGAAAATACATTGTTAGACCTGACCACCTTGGAGTGGTCATCCCCCAACTTTTTGCCTGCCTCCCCCTACTTTTCTGACACTATTTTTGCTGGTTTTAGGACTCTGCACAATTTACCACTGCTAACCAGTGCTAAAGTGCATATACTCTCTCCCTTAAACATGGTAACATTGGTTCATTCCCAATAGGCATATTTTATTTACTTATAAGTCCTTAGTAAAGTGCACTACATGTGCTCAGGGCCTGTAAATTGAATGCTACTAGTGAGCCTGCAGCACTGATTATGCCACCCACATAGGTAGCCCCTTAACCATGTCTCAGGCTTGCCACTTCAAGGCCTGTGTGTGCAGTTTCACAGCCACTTTGACTTGGCATTTAAAAGTACTTGCCAAGTCTAAAACGCCCCTTTTTCTACATATAAGTCACCCCTAAGGTAGGCCCTAAGTAACCTATAGGGCAGGGTGCTATGTAGGTAAAAGGCCAGAGATATACATGTGTGTTTAATATGTCCTGGTAGTGGAAAACTCCTAAATTTGTTTTACACTACTGTGAAGCCTGCTCTTTTCATAAGCTAGCATTAGGACTACCCTCATATACTGTTTGAGTGGTAGATACTGATCAGCAAGGGTTAACCAGGTCATATTTAGTATGTCCAGAATGGTAATAGAAAATCATGCTTATTGGTGAGGTTGGATTTTATATTACTATTTTAGAAATGCCACTTTTAGAAAGTGAGCATTTCTCTACACTTAAAATCCATTGGTACCTTATAGCCTGTCTCCAATCAACCTCTGGGATGGGCTGGGCTGGTTGACATCTTCCTTGTGCATTTCACCCAGACAACCTCAAACACAGGACACTCAGTCACACCTGTACTCATCTGCATACTGAATAGGTCTTCCTGGGCTGGAAGGGTGGAGGGCCTGACACATTTTAAAGGATAGTGGCCTGCCCTCACACAATGAACTGCCAAACCCCCTACTGGGACCCTGGCAGACAGACCTGTACTGAAAGGGGAACATGTGCTCTTCAAAACCACTCTTTTAAGTCTCCCCCACTTCTGGACCTGAACCTGCAACCTGTCAAGAGGAACTAACTGGCTCCCCAAAGGACTCATCTGGGCTGCTTTGCTGAGAAGGACTCCTGCCCTCCTGTTGCCCTGCTGACATCTGACGTTACTGATAAGTGCTCTCCAAGGGCTTGGATTGAGCTTGCCTCCTGTTTTCTGAAGTCTCAGGGCCAAAAAGACTTAGGTGGTCATTATGACCCTGGTGGTATTACAACCGCAGGGCCAAAATGACTGCAGCACCGCCAACAGGCTGGCAGTGCCTCCCGGCGTATTATGACCGCAGCGGTAGCGCCGCGATTTACCGCCACAATGGCCCTGGCGGATGTAATCCGCCAGGGCAGCGCTGCTTGCAGCGCTGCCCACGGGATTACGACTCCCCGACCGCCAGCCTTTTTCTGGCGGTCTGAACCGCCAGGAAAAGGCTGGCGGTACGGGGAGTCGTGGGGCCCCTGGGGGCCCCTGCACTTCCCATGCACTGGCATGGGCAGTGCAGGGGACCCCTGACAGGGCCCCATGCTGCTTTTCACTGCAACTGCACCCGTTGCACGGCTGCAACATGGAGCCGGCTCCATTTGGCCGCTGGGCCGGTGGGCGGAAACTTGGTTTCCGCCCAGCGGGGATGTCCAAATGGGCACTGCGGGAGTGCGGCCGCATTGGCGGCCGCACAGCGGTTAACGCCAATGTTGTAATGAGGCCCTTAATCTCTTCAGTAAACTCCTTGTGCGCCGAAAATCCCCGCACAGCCTGCCTTGTGACCGAGAAATCACTGCACAGCCGAACCGGAACGACGCAAGTCGACATCCCAAGTGAAAATTCGACACAGTGTCTGCCTTGCGACAGAAAATTCAACACACTTTCTTACCGGATCGATGCAGAGCGGAACCAGAATGACGGAGCTGATTCCCCAAATGGAAAATCAACGAAACGCCTGCCGTGTGACAGAAAATTTGATGCATCGGCCTCCCGGATTGACGCAATGCCTGTGACTTCTTCCATCATGCCTAGGATTTCCCTGCATTGTCCCTCGGTGTCAAAAAGATCCCGGCATCACAGTGAGGAACCAAGACTGCATACCAAAAATCGACGCAAGCCCCTTGTAGCATGGAAAGAAATGATGTAACCTCTGTGCCGTGTTGGAAAATATGACACACACCTTATTTATCTCCTCCTCTGAGGTCTCCGTGCGTGTTATTTTTTTACACAAATTAAGTACTTTGTGTAATCAGGAGACAACTGTTGATTTCTAAGATTTACGACTCTTTTTAAACCTGCAAAAGTGGTATTTCAACTTCTGCTTTTTGAATCTTTTTCGTTTTTAGCTTATTTGATTCAGATAAATATCATCTATTTTTCTAAACCTGTGTGGTTTATTTTTGTGGTGGTTTCACAGTGTTACTGAGTGATTTACTGCACAAATAATGTACTCATTGCCTTCTAAGTTAGGCCTGACTGCTCAGTGCCTAGCTACCAGAAGGTTGGCACTGGATAATGTGATTGTGTGTGGCTTACCCTGACTAGGATTGTGATCCCTACTTGGACAAGGGTGCCAACTAGAGACCCCATTGTGAGAAGGTAGCCTCTTTCTATCATTGTTACCCCCACGTTTAGCCAGTTTGTGAGTATATGTTAGTGTGTTTTTACTGTTTCACTGGGATCCTGCTACTCATAGGACCCCAGTGCTCATAGTTTGTGGCCTGAATGTGTATACCTGTGTAGTGCCTAACTGTGTAACCGAGGCTCTGCTAATCAGAACCTCAGTGCTTATGCTCTTTGTGCCTTTAAAATTGTCACTATAGGCTAGTGACCATTGTTACCAATTCTAATTGGCACACTGGAACACTTATAATTCCCCAGTATATGGTACCTAGGTACCCAGGGTATTGGGGTTCCAGGAGATCCCTATGGGCTGCAGCATTTCTTTTGCCACCCATAGGGAGCTCAGACAAATCTTACACAGGACTACTACTGCAGCCTGAGTGAAATAACGCACACGTTATTTCACAGCCATTTTACACTGCACTTACTTAACTTATGAGTCACTTATAGGTCTAACCTTCACTTGCTGAAGGTTAGGTGAATAGTTACTAAGTGTGAGGGCATCCTTGCACTAGCAAAGGTGCTCTCACATAGTTCAGGGCAATTTCCCCGGACTTTGTGAGTGCGGGCACACCATTACACATGTGCACTACACATAGGTTAATAGCTATATGTAGCTTCCCAATGGTAACTCCGAATATGGCCATGTAACATGTCTAAGCTCATGGAATTGTCCCCCATGCCAAATCTGGTATTGGGGTGCCCATCCCATGCACCCCTGAGGCTCCACTATGGACCCAGGTACTGTCAAACCAGCTCTCGGGGGTTTTCTCTGCAGCAAAGGTTCTGCCGAACCCACAGACAGGGTTCGGCCCTCCTGGGGTCTGGGCAGCCCAGTCCCAGGAAAGCAGAACAAAGGATTTCCTCTGAGAGAGGGTGTTACACCCTCTCCCTTTGAAAATAGGTGTTAAGAGCTGGGGAGGAGTAGCCTCCCCCAGCCACTGGAAATGCTTTGAAGGGCACAGATGGTGCCCTCCTTGCATAAGCCAGTCTACACCGGTCCAGGGAACCCCCAGTCCCTGTTCTGGTGTGAAACTGGACAAAGGAAAGGAGAGTGACCACTCACCTGTCCATCACCACACAAAGGGGTGGTGCTCAGAGATCCTCCAGTGTGTCCTAGACCTCTGCCATCTTGAATCAAGAGGTGTCAGGGCACGCTGGGGGCCTCTGAGTGGCCAGTGCCAGCAGGTGATGTCAGGGACCCCTCCTGATAGGTACTTACCTGAATAGGTGGCCAATCCTCCTGTGAGGGCTATTTAGGGTCTCTCCTGTGGGCTTTTCTTCAGATAACGACTTGCAAGAATTCACCAGAGTTCCTCTGCACCTCTCTCTTCGACTTCTGCCAAGGATTGTCTGCTGACTGCACCAGGAAGCCTGCAAAACTGCAACAAAGTAGCAAGAAGACTACCAGCTACATTGTAGCGCCTAATCCTGTCGGCTTTCTAGACTGTTTTCTGGTGGTGCATGCTTTGGGGGCTGTCTGCCTTCATCCTGCACTGGAAGCCATGAAGAAATGTCCCTTACATGTTAGAGGGAGATTCCAGCCTGAGAACCATGACTGTATGCTGATTGCTGAATGCTTTGCTACAGATGCTAATGCAGACTGCAGGCCTTTGCTCAGGTATGGGGGTTGATGTCTTCCCAGGGGAACCTGAAGGGCAGAATTGGAGCTTAACATGCTGTGCTCTATCATAGCCAGGGAGGGATTAGTCTATCGAAAATAGTGACAATATGATACCGTTGTTCTTGTGTTTCACTCTTCTCGTCATAATTTTAATACTGTCATGTTGTGTTGTCCTGGTTGTTGCAGCTCACGCCTTGCTATCTAAGATGCAGTTGTTTTATTAAACTTGTTATTGAAACATATACTGCTTCTGTTTGTCATTTATATATATGAGAGCAAATTGTAAGTGAGAGAACCGGATGAGACTTGAGCGACCACGACTGCCCTGAGAAGCCAAGTATGTCATGCTCTCGCCTGCCAATTCATCACCATCCTTTGATGTGGATGCGGCACTGCTGGTTGGCCGGAGCAAAACCCGGATTGGAGCAACAGGTGTCACCCGCAGTGGGTTAGACTAAGGGGGTTATTCTAACTTTGGAGGAGGTGTTAATCCGTCCCAAAAGTGACGGAAAAGTGACGGATTTACCACCAGCCGTATTAAGAGTCCATTATATCCTATGGAACTCGTAATACGGCTGGTGGTATATCCGTCACTTTACCGTCACTTTTGGGACGGATTAACACTCCTCCAAAGTTAGAATAACCCTCTAAGTCTCCCACACTGCCGGCAATTCTGCTGCTCAAAATCCAGTAGTCTCATTAGAATAATGAGAGCCTACGCAAAATATTCGTCCCACGAGCTCACCAAAGTGTCTCAGAAAGTTTGTATTTAATAGGGACTGTATCTCTGCCGACAAACTTGCTACTTGAAGTGCGTAGGTATTGTGCGCAGATGTAACGGCCACATGCTTTTGAAACAGTAAAGCCTTGAGTCTGCTCAACTTGACAAAATTCCCGTTTGAAGTAGCAATGTGAGGCCAAATGTCAGCTACCCCATTAATTTTAGTGGGGGGGGAGTACATTCCCACAGCATGTAACAACCTTAGAGACCGAAACAACACAAACTATTCCGGCCCGCATGCTACAACAGTCTTCACCATTGAGGAGGACGTAGCTGCCATTTGAAAGCACCTGGAACGTGGGTCTAATCAAGGGGACTGGAACTCCCTTCAGATAACAAGCCAAGTTTGCAGCAGAGGCTTTGCACGCCCCATGCAAGGACAGCGGTTTACAAATCATCGAATGGCTGACTGAAGTCTTGCATTCACTACCACTAAGAAACACTTCTTTCATGCCATTGAAGCATTTTTACGAGAAGGGAAGCTCCCACAACTCATGGATGTAACTATCTCCCAGCTTTTCACATCTGCCTACCGGAATGTGTTTTAAACAGGAGATGAATTGAAGTGCTGAAATAGGCAGATTAATGACCCCTTGTATTAGCCACTCAGCAGATGGTATTTCAGCCACAGTAAAAGGCAGCTTTTCTAATTTCTCGATGTTAAGCATGACATAAGTCGCTTCCTTCTTAGTCATCAGTTGTTGTTGTCGCGTTAAAGGAAGAAAATATCTCCCTCTCACTGACATACTGCCAGGGAACGCGACCCGCCTTCAATGTTTGAAGTGTCCAACCCAACTGCATAATAGACTTTAGCTGACTCTGTCCATGGTGTAAGGAAGACATATCTGTTTGCATAATGTCTATAGCAGAAGAGACGATATTATTTAAAATATATATCTGGTCGGACAAGGTATTAATCTCATTATCCACAACAGCTAATGCCTTTTTTAGATTTTCCTCGTCTATTTGCCTTAACCGGGCAGCTGCTTCTTGTTGGGAAAGGTTCCAAATTTCATTACATACCTCATATAAGAAACGCTTCCTACGATGTTTTCTGGGGCCTAACAGGAAGTCATGTAAGTCAGTTGTATTAGACAGGAGACTGAAGTGTTCTCTAACCACGTCTAGTGAGGATGATTTTAACAATTGTTGGCACAATTTTCCTACATGAGATGTCGTAACTATACCCGCATGTTCGGATTATACATAGCCAGAGTCCGGCCTACTAGTTCTAAAACCCCCCAAGGAGTTGATAAAACATTGGTGACACCCATTGGTATCCATTGGCCACAAGAACCACCCACCAGGACGTGTCAGTGAAGTATTAAATGCACCATTCTGGACCCATTCATCGAGCTGATCTTCAGTTGCATTTGTGTATTTTTGCCATTTATAAAACTTTTCAGGGGCCGGTATACTGGGCATGTTTAATTCCTTAATTTTAGCTAAGCCTAAACAACTAGTTTGTTGTACTGTGTCATTTAAGAATATAATTTGTACAGGTATAAGGCATGCTCTAAACAAAGCTTCCTTTCCCCTAATTTGCCAATGTCTTGTTCCCCACACACTTTTCAGATCAATCGTCTTCAGCCAATATCCATAGCCTTCTACAGACCACCGGGAAACAAAGGATTCTGAATATATACATTTCGCATTTGTCATTAGGATGTATATATCTTTAGTAGGTGTTACCTTGAAATAATAAGAATCAGCATTTTTAACATTGTGCCCAGAAAAATATGTAAACTTTTCAGAATATGTTTTGGAACTCCCCTGTGGAGGAGTCAGACAATGTTCCCATTGTGTATAATTAAAAACAGTTTTAGAGCTGCTCGCTCTATGTATGAAATGGTGCCCATAATAATTATAGCAAAACATATCACTATAATTCTCTTTAGAATGATAAACATCTTTGTTTTCAAAGACAGTATAATACTGCAATTCATTCATCGTAGAATCAACTGTTTTCACATCCCAATCATCAGAAACAATGCCTGATATTACAATATCATTCATTGATAATTTGAACACGTATGGTATTTGAATTACTTCTGTGGGACCATCTATATCAAATATTACTTTGTCCCAAACAATCCCATCAGGAATTGGTACTGCGGAAATGTTCACAAATGATAACTCTCTTCGGACCTTATGTGATGAAAAATGTGGCATTAAGACCTCCTCCACCGATTCAACTGTTTTTTTCAGGAAGAAAATGACCATGTATTAATAAGAAACAGGTTATAACAAAACCAATCCAAAGCAGGAAAGTTAGGACAGTCAAAGAAAGCCATAGATAGTTCCATGGAAAAACTAAATATGTTTCTTTAAGCCAGTTTTTTAGCTTATGTGTTCTTGACAGGTCAGCTGTCGAAGAGGCAAATGAGTCTGAGAAGTCGTCATTGAAGTCGGCAAAATATTCAGAAGCAGTTCGTGTAAATGGTGGAGCCGTGGTCAGTGGTGGAGTTGGTGTTTCCATTGGTGGCCCACTGTAAATTGCACCATACAGCTGCGTTGGAGTTGAGTCAACTCGGTCAAATGTTTCCAAATTGTTTGATGTTAGTGGAACCAATGCTAGATCATCTTCCACCCTCCCCAAGCTCGGAGAGGTGTCGGTGTTGGTATAAACGACCTGTAGAGGAACTTCTTCACCAGTAGTGAGAGGGATTCAGGAGCTACTGGATGTTCCTCTTGGTCTGCTGTTCAGGATCAGCCACATGGTGTAATCTGACATTGTCGATGGAGACAAAATGATTTTCTTTGGCACCTGCCAACGGTGGTAGAATAACTGTTCTGGTACCGTGTATCCCTAGTACTGGGACTGGTGCTTGATATAAAGGGCCAAATTCCTTTTTGACAGCTACTTTTTCACATACAAGATCCCCAACTCTGGGAATACAGCCGCTAGATGTTACAGGCACATCCTTGATTCCTGTGGAGGCAGCACTGACAGAAGAATTATCATCAAGGAACTGTTGCAATTCCTGTAAGACAGTGACATGTTCATTTATGTCAAAAGGTGTTTCTGCTGCCTCCTCGCCAGGACCATCAAGAGCCGGAACATACATTTTAGTACCGAACAGGCACTCATATGAAGTACGACCCCCCAGGAACCTTCTAGGCAGATTATTAAGTGCTCTCTGGACTCCATATAGGTGGTTAAGCCAACTACGACCCGTGCCTAAGACTCTGGTTGTTAAGGATTGCTTTAAATCATGGTTTACTTGCTCCACAACACTATTTCACTCGGGATGGAAAGGAGACCAGTACTGGAGTTGGACCCCCAACAAAGCCATGGCGACCCTGAATGCCCTTGGTCTTTGCAGGGCCCTGGTCCGAAAGGAAAGCCGCAACCGCATATGTACCGATAAAGACTCACAAATCTTTAATAACAGTCTGAGCATCAGTCGAGCGTTGTGGCCACACCCATAAAAATCTGGAACATGAATCAACAGCAACTAAAATATACTTGTATGCACTATCCGGTGTTAGGGGACCGCAATGATCCAAGTACACACATTGTAATGGCTTGTTTGAAATTAAGAGGGGTGTCTGCGGTGGGCGCTTGGCAGTGGACACTTTAATTTGTTGACAGATGTCACAACAAATGACATACTGCTTGGTCTCTTTATAGAGACCTGGCCACCAATAACGGGCCTGCAAGATCGAAATTGTAGCCGCCACACCAGCGTGGGCAGATGCCACCCCCTCATGCGCTGCTTTAATCAATTGTGATCTAATATCTCTATTGGGAATGTCTCGTACCCCTACGCCTGGTATCTTCACCTCAGCATTCAGCATGCCTCCAATTCGGTAGGAATATTTGTCAGGAAATCCTTTAGGATAGTGCGTACCATCAGCTGTAGCTGTCACGGCAGCCCATATGTCTGCGTCAGGTTTTGAACTCAAACGAGTCACTACAGCTACAGCAGCAACAGCCACTGCTGACTTTGCGGCTTCATCCGCCAATGTATTTCCAGCAACGGGTATCCCAACGCCCTGGTGTCCAAGTATATGTACAACATGGACATTTGGTAGCACCTCTTTCAGATCTGCTACTTTCCTCCACAGAAGTCTGTGTTTGATGGTGTTGCCTTTGGAATCTCTGAACCCATTCTGGCGCCAATAATGCAGGTATGCATTAAAGGACTGGACACAATAATATGAATCACAAACAATGAGCGTAGGCTGTGCAGGATCTGTGTGCTCCAGTGCCATCAGGAGAGCCTTTAGTTCTGCCTACTGTGCTGTGCAGTCCCCTAGGGTTTGCGTGAAGATATGTAGAGGACACAATTTATCGCCCTCCATGTAGCCACTTACGACTGCGCAAGCAGCAGAATATTGGTGTTTTGTGCCAATTGCAGGTTGTGCTGAGCCATTGGTCTACATGACTCTGTGATATTGTTCAATAGGCAATGTATTTGCTGGAACTGGGTATTCTATTTCGTACTGAAAAAATTATTGTGTTTGTAACTTTGGGTCAAAAATGTAGTCTACATCAGTGGCTGTCAAAGACATAGCCCATTGTATACAATGTGGATGTAATGCTTTTGCGTTCGGAACACTGGCTTTTGTAACAGCCTCTAGAGCTGGGATCGGAGGAACAACAATAATGCATTTTCCTTGGGCAAGAGGTCTTTCTTTAATGACAGCCATCTGAACAGCAATGAGAATTTTTTCAGTGGGAGCAAAGCGTTGTTCTGCCGCTGAATATAAGTGTGGTTTGTATGCAATCGGGACTGTCTCACCTTCGTTAAATGTCACGGGTGAAACCGATGGCAAATCTCGAAGAATTCATGTGTGTTCAATTGTCCAGAATTTACTTGAAAAATCAGGACGTATCAGATCATATAAAGGTTTTATGCGTGTAGCATAATCTGGAATGTAAGTGTAATAGTGAATTTAGATTTTAGAATCTTGTGAATGGAACGTTTTCTGTCGGCTTACGATCAGAAGCGTTTTGTTCGTTAGGAGCGTGTGTGAGTGCTCCAATAAAGGTTACTTGCTTAAGGACATCGTTGTTCCTGGTGTCACATGATTACAACATTTTGGCGACGATTTAAAAACCAGGAGCACTCACCACAGACTCGAGGATTTTCACAATATTCAGCACTTTGTAGATGGCAGACGGAGACGGTTTAGGAGTGTTTAGGAGTGTTCCTGCATTCCGGTGATGTTGGATTTCTAGGAGGATAGATTCAAAACTTTCAGGAACTGGAAGTGGTGAGGCAGAACATTTTTATTTTGTTTTTTATTTTTGACTGAACTGCATACTATTTCTCAGAATTGGCAGTTGTTTGGCAGCCATCTTAGAGACAGTGTTGTTCGTATGAAAGATTAGTAAGAGAACAACGTCATGAATCGGCGGCCATCTTAGGTTAACAAGTTTTTTTTTTTGGTTTTTTTTGCAATTTCAAAGTGAATTTAAAGGCACATTATTGCAGTTTAAAAATAAAACAAGAAGAAAAACTCTCATTTATATTTTCTATCCTTGACTATTCAGTCATAATGAATAACATTTGTGGTAATCCTCCCCCGCCATTTTTAAACTCTGCTAATGAAGCTACTATGAAATGGGAAAAATGGTTCAGACATTTTAAAAACTACATGTTGGCAATTAATGGAGATTCATTTGAATCACACAGAAAAAAAGCGTTACTACTCAACTTAATTGGCTTGGAAGCTGAAGACATCTTTGAGCATCTACCTCCAGTTTTACCACCATCTGGCACAGACGCTAGAGATTATGACTGTTTTTCAGAAGCTGTAGATAGGTTTAAAAAAAGGTTTTCAGAGGAACCACACATTGTTATGGAAAGGTATAAGTTTTTCACACGTCATCAACAACTTAATGAGTCAGTTGACTCATATATTTCTGCTTTACGAATTTTGGCTGCAGACTGTGAATTTGGAGAAACAGCGGATATTTATATTAGAGATCAGTTAATTATTTTCTGTTCGAATAAAAAGATTCAGGAACAATTGCTTAGACAACGCAATCCCACTTTGAGAGAAGCAATTGACACGGCTAAGAGTGTTGAATGTACAATAAAATCTTTCAAAGCCATTAATGTGGATGACATTAACAAAGAGATTGCAGCTGTAGCTTTAAATGATACAGAGAAATATGAGGCTAGTAACAAAGGAAAATTTTCTAAAGGAAAACAAGTCAGTATTAACAAACAAATTTCAGGATACAATGTTAGTAAGACATTTTGTGATAAGTGTGGTTCCAAAACACATGCATCTCAATTCAAGTTTTGCCCAGCCAAAGGCAAAGAATGTTTCAAGTGCAAGAAGATTGGTCATTTTGGCAATGTTTGCAGATCGGTAGCCAACAGAAGAATATCTACGTTGGAGGAATCAAAGTGTGATAACGAGATGGAAGATCATTTCGTTCTCAGTCTTAAGGAAAAGGTTTCATGCACAAATAAGTTTGATACAGAAAAGACCAGTAAGGGTATTAACTGCACTGAAATTGACAAAGAACCCTATATTCCCCCTGATTGTGAAATCGTCATTGATGGATTGAATGTGAAAGTTTTGGCAGATTCTGGATCACCATATACTATCTTATCAGATCAGTTTTTTAATGAAAACTTGGATGATAAAAAGTTAGAACCAAATGATGTCAAAGTATATGGTTTTGGGGGCAAAGAGATTGATATGCTTGGATTTTTCATTGCGGATATCAAATTTTTAAACAGGTCAATTATTGGAAAAGTATATGTTGCCATTGATGGGTTACATGTTATTGGTTGGCGTCATCAAAAGAAAATGGGAATGGTGCTCAATCCAAATGCCAAGAACCCAGTGTATCTGTCTGATAATATACAGTCTGTTCAAGTTTTGAATACAAGTAGAGATAAGTTGGAGTTGTTATTAGACAAATTTAAAAATTTGTTTAGCAAAGAGTTAGGTAAGGTGACAGGATTTTCACATCACATTCAACTTAAAAAAAATGCTGTTCCTATCAAACACAAATTAAGGCATGTTCCACTTTCGGTCAGTAAGGAGTTATCTGAGATGTTAGTCAGAATGTGTAAGGAGGATATTATTGAGCCTGTTGATGCTGCAGAATGGGTTTCCCCAATTGTTCTGCTGCGGAAAAAATCAGGAGATTTGCGTTTGTGTGCTGATTTAAGATCTGTGAACAAGCAAATTTTGGTGGATTGTTTTCCACTTCCACGCATTCAAGAGCTTTTCACAAAGTTAGAGGGTTCTAAATTTTTTTCAAAGATTGATCTGAAGGCAGCATACCACCAAGTAGAGTTAACTCCCGAATCTCGTTGCATTACCACTTTTATTACTCCAGATGGTGCTTTTCAATATAAACGCATGCCTTTTGGTTTGGCATCAGCTGCTTCTGTTTTTTCAAAAATTGATGCATTGTGTATTTAAGGATGTTGGGAATGTCATTGCTTTTCAGGATGATATTTTGATCTACACAGCTACAAAAGAGGAACACTATACGAAGTTGGACAAGGTGTTGTCAATCCTTAGTGATAGGGGTATGACGATTCAATTCGACAAGTGTACATTGTTAACTAATGAAATAGACTATTTAGGTCATTCTATTTCAGGAAAAGGTATCACACCTATTAAGAATTCTCTACAGGTGATACAAAACATTGAGGAACCCAGAAACAAAGACCAGGTTCATTCCTTTTTAGGCCTATGTGAGTACTATGCTAAATTTGTCAAAAATTTTAGCGATTTAGCTATGCCTTTACGTGTATTACTTAAGAAAAATGAAACATTTAGGTGGTCTTATGATCAGGTTGATGCTTTCAACAAGTTAAAGAAGTCTATTGTAAATTCGAAACCACTTTCTCCATATTCTGGTGATGCAGTAAATGTTATTACTGTGGATGCAAGTTCAACAGGATTAGGAGCAGTATTAACTCAAGTCAAAGGGAATGTTGAACAAACCATTGCTTTTGGTTCTAGGGCATTGTCTGAAGCTGAGTGTAGGTATTCAACTATTGAACGTGAGGCACTTGCCTGTGCGTGGTCCGTTGAACACTTTAAAATATATATATGGGGGAAACATTTCAAATTGAGAACTGATCATAAACCACTGATTTCTTTATTATCTAAAAATGGCATGGGTAGAGCGTCTTCAAGACTCATACGTATTTTAGCAAAATTGTATGAATACAATTTTACAGTGTCTTATTTGCCAGGTACAAGGAATACCAGAGCGGATTGTTTTTCGAGATTATCTGGCAGTAAGGAAATGTCTACAGATTCTGAAGTGATTGAAGAATGTGTTGTTGCAAGTGTGAGAGATGCAGTATTGTCAATTTGTGAAGTCATTTCAGAAAAAGAATGGGTTTCAGCATATGACAAAGATGAAGTTCTTGGAATTGTGAAGGGTTTTATCATAAAAGGTTGGCCACAAGAGAAATCTTTAACAAAGGATTTACAAGTTTTCTGGAAAGTTAGAAATGAATTGTCCATAGAAAATGATTTGTTACTTAAGGGTGAATGTTTTGTACCTCCTACAGAAATAAGAAGAAAGTTGATTTCTATAGCTCATATTGGACATTTAGGACAATCTGGAACTATTAAAAAATTGAGAGATCAGTTTTGGTGGCCGTACATGGATTCAGAGGTAGTTGTTTTCATTAAGAATTGTTTGTTGTGTCAGGATTCTGATAAAGTTTTGAAGAAACAGAAAACTGAGGTTAATGTATTACCGTTTCCAGAACAACCATGGAAGGATTTAGCTATGGATTTACTTGGTCCTTATGAAGGTATTAGTTTGGAAAAAGTATATATATTGGTTATTATTGATTATTTCTCCAAATGGGTTGAGTATAAGTGGATTGAGCGACCCAGTACTGATGAGGTAATTGAGTTTCTAAACAATTGTTTCAGAAAAGAAGGTTATCCTGATAGTATCACTACTGACAATGGTACACAGTTTACTTCTTCTAAATTACAAGATTTCTTGTCTAATTTAGGGGTTAAACATAAACGAACTGCTTTATATGCACCTAATATGAACGGTTTAGTTGAAAGATTCAATAGAACTTTAGTAGAGGCAGTGCAACTGGCTCTAAATGCTAAGATTAATGTTAAGGAACATGTTGCACAAATGATTTGGTCTTATCACTGTACACCTCATTCTTTAACTAAATTTTCACCGTTTTTGATGTTGAAAGGAAGGAAACCAAGACTAGGTCTAAATCCATCTTGGTTGCAAAACAATGTACAGATTTATGATATGAATAGGATATACAATGAGGCCAAGGTGAATGTTGAGTTTAGGAACAAAAATAATTGCAAGGAAAATGGACAAAGGAGTCTAAGTTTAAATGTTGATGATTGGGTTAAGATCAAGCTTCCCACACATGTCAGAAAGGGAGAATCAAAGTATTCAAAACCTTGGAAAGTTATTAGGGTTGGGAGGTCTTCAGCTATGTTGAGTAATGGTTCATGGTGGCATTGTTCCAGATTAGCACGTGTAAACTTTGAAGGCTGTCACAAGTTAAGTCATCTATCTGATCCTGATTTTGGGTGTGAATCATTCAAGGCTTATTCAAACAGTAGAACAGGTTATACCGACAATACTTTGTTGGGTCATCGTGAAGAATATAGTTCTTCAAATGTTAATATGAATGAGTTTGGTGTCAGGGCCAGCAGACATAAAAAATTGCCAAACAAATACAATGATTACTTAATGTATTAGACAACTTTTATTTAGGGTTTTAAAAAAAAAAAAAAAAAAATTATATTACGAGGTTTTAAGAACGTATATTACAAAGTTTATGGCAGTTTTTATTTTTATTTGTTTGGTTTTATTCACTTGTTTATTTCATCTTGTTTGTTTGAAAAGAAGGAGATGTGTAATAGTGAATTTAGATTTTAGAATCTTGTGAATGGAACGTTTTCTGTCGGCTTACGATCAGAAGCGTTTTGTTCGTTAGGAGCGTGTGTGAGTGCTCCAATAAAGGTTACTTGCTTAAGGACATCGTTGTTCCTGGTGTCACATGATTACAACAGTAAGTTCTGACAAAATTTAGGAAACCCAATAGAGATTGGAGTTCTTTAATCGTATTTGGTGGTTGCAACTGTGCGCAGTTCTCTAAGAATGGTGGTGCTAGGCTCTTTCCTTCACTTGATAGCTCATATCCCAAGAACAGGACACTGAGGAAGGCAATTATTGTTTTTTTTAAATTGAATTTGTAGCCAAATTCAGCAAATCCTACAACAATGCGGGCTACCTGTCTTAGATGTTGTAGTAATTCATCATCCGTAAGATAGATATCATCTATATAGGACAATGCTTCAGGATCAATCTTGGGCAGAATTGCTGTCACACAAGCAGCAAACAGTCCTGGACTGTTCTTATACCCCTGAGGTAAACTACAGAATTTTTCTGGGAGCCTAGTGCGCTGAAAATTGTTAAATCTCTACTTTCAGGTGCTATATTTTGGCAGAAAAACCCACTGGAAAGGTCCAGTATTGTTTTGTATTTTTTACACACTATATTGTTCATTAGTGCAGTGCTATGCAAGTTTTGTATAGCATAAGTGCGTGTATGACTGTTTAAGTGTCTGTAGTCTAAGACTATTCTGTATGAATGGTCTGGTTTGGCTACTGGGAACAATGGATTATTCATTGGAGAAACACAGGGTTCAATTACGCCCTGGTATTCTAATTGTGTGAGTATCTCGCTCACAGGTGCTTTTGCTTCATGTTTTATTGGACACTGAGGTTGTGGTTGAGGTTAATTTTTTATTGGAATTACATGGTAGGGGGGATTCTTTATCCCATCCTACGTGATTTCAATATAACGCAGGTGCCTGTGCCAAAGCCCAATCAATGGCATTGAATTCAGCCAGTTCCTCTGGAACAAGGGGCGAGAAGGAAGGCTTAATAAAGTCTTTTCCGTATGGGCAGGTACGGACAAATTTCAGGTGGCCAATCTTGTTCAGCCAACAAAACATCATATATGTTTACTACGCAATCCCAAAAGATTGCGTCTATTGTGCGCTCAATGTCTCCTTCTAACTGTAGCATTGCTTTATACACCCTATCAGGGGTGGAGACACGCATGTCCGCAGTTTCTACTTGAATAAAGTCATCAGTTGCTCTCACCTCCAGATGCTCTAGAAGATTCCGGCGAACTATTGTGACCTCTGCCGTGCTGTCTAGCAGTGCTAGAGCCCACTTCTTATTCTTCAAGAGGACCCTCTTCCTGAGTGACATGTCGGACTGTGACTGCTGCCACTTTTTTCTTTTTGAATTGGGGTTTTTGTTGTGCGGGTTTCTCTTCCTTTTTCACAGAAACCTCAGAAGAGCGGTGTGATTCCTGTCTCAGTTTCACATACTCTGTTCTTCGCTCTGATCGCCCGCTTCTCTCATTTTGTTTTTCCGATGAGTTCTGAAAGGAATGAGATTGTATCAGTATATTGATATCTATCAGGGGCTTTTATATTATCTCTTTTTCTGAGATTATATCCGTTTTGCGGGGTCTCCATGCGTAGGAGTTTATTGTTCTTTATCCCAGCGTTTCCTATAGAACTTCAGGAGCTTGCTTGGGGACATCTTTAGTTGATTTGCCCTGAAATTGTGGTTTAGATGGTCTGGCCCCTAAACTGTCTCGACCTTTGCTGGAATAAGTTTCTGCAATTATTTTAGGCAGCTTGCGTTCCTGCTCCTGTTGCAGGACGTCACAGAGCTGCATGCGCACTGCAAGTGCGACTGCTTCCCCTTTAAGGTTACTTAAAATGATTGAGGAAACTGTGGCAAAATTACCCATCAATTGCATCCCCAAATCTAGGGCCGGGGCAGCCCCATACTCATCTTGAATTTGTTTCAACACCTCCGGTAAATTGGCAAGCGTCGGTGTACCGTGTGCGGTTGTGTAGAGCGTGGCAAATACCGTGCCGCAGGTATTACAGTTATCTACTGTAGGTACCATCCCAAAAGGCAAGCACATTGTTAATATTCTATATTTATCCTGAGGTCCCGTGTGGGGAAATACTGCCTCCAGCGCATAAATCTTTTGTGCTAACCAAAACGGAGTTTCCTCCTGTTTGGCGAGTAATTTACCCATGATCGAATGCACAGTGGCAGGATTGATACCTGGCGTTACTGCATGTGGATGCACTGGACCAGCAGGTGCTGGGTTTGTATTTAATGTTTGCATTACAAATTGTACTAATCATCTACATATCGCTAATATTTCAGTGTATAAATGACAAACCTCAACCACTGCTAAATTTGCAGCTTCAGGATGCGGTGTATAGGTGGCCAATAAAGGCCAGGTAGGACCATCATTACTTAGAGGACCTAACCTTACTGGTAATATTGTGTGGGGTAGGGCGCCATCAAGCCAATTGTCATGTTCTTGAAAAGATAAAGATATTTCTAAGTATGCATATGCTCTGTATTGTCCAGTCACATTTGCAAGTGTATAATGATGAAATGTATTTGTGTTGCTATCAACTGCTGGAAAAGTGACCCAAGAATAAAAAAAGTTCTGTTCTATAAGCTGGATGGGCATCCACCAAAAATGTGACTGGACCCCCCTGGGCATTAAGCCATTTGCCAATCAGTGTGTAGTTAGAGGTTGTCTCATGTTAACTGCTATCTGTACCTGCTGTGGATTTGCCATTTTAGACAAACTGTAAGTTCAGAGAAGGCATGCCAAATAGGGATTTTTCCTTGTAAAGTTCAAGCTTGAACAGCCTCCAGATTCAGATAGGATAACCTACATATCTGGGGTGGAAATCCTCAGTACCACGGATGTCTCCGTATACGGTAGTGAGGCATCATTATATATAATGAGACAGAGATACTCCGGAGAACCCAAAAATTAGAGCCTGACCAAACGTTGCCGGCGCCATGTCGCGTAGGCTCTCATTATTCTAATGAGACTACTGGATTTTTAGCGGCAGAATCGCCCGCGGTGTGGGAGACTTAGTCTAACCCACTGCGGGTGACACCTGTCGCTCCAATCCGAGTTTTGCTCCGGCCAACTAGCAGTGCCTCATCCCCATCAAAGGATGGTGATGATTGGGCAGCCGAGTGCATGACATACATAGCTGTTAGCTCTAACTTTGACAGCTCCCACCAAGTCAGAACAAACACTCTGCTGACAGTGGGTGAGAGCTGTCAAAGTGCTCTCACCCACTGGAAGCAGAGGTTTCATCTCTTTCCTGGCTCACAGAGATGTAGGCAGGGAAAGAGATTAAACAATTGCTCTTGCACACAGTATGTTTAGTAGCTTCCTGTGTGCAAGAGCAATGCCAGCTCCCGCAGGAGCCGGGGTGCTGGCTGGGACCACAGGGCCCTGAGGATCCACCTGCAGACCCCATCATGCACACTGGATGCACAGGGCACCCAGGGGACATGGCCGGGCCCAGGCGATGGGGTCCCTGGGCAAAATTGGCCCGGGAGGTGGGTACGGCCCCCCCCCATAGAGTACATGGTTCACTCTTTAAATTGCTAGGAGTATGCAAGTGTACAAATCACCTGGAAGCTGCACCCGCTTGGTACCGCACTGTCCACCTTTTGCCAGGGTGATGTACAGCTTTCCAAAGGGCCCCTCCAGTGTGTTTCCCACCGGTTTTGATGGCGTGTTCTTAATGCCAAGGAATGCGAGGACATCGCCACAAAACAAAGAAGCACTTACTTCATATAGATCAGAGGAAGGACCTTGGTTTGGTAGAGATTTACGTCTTTGTAGTCTTGTTGACCTCTCTATAAGAGGAATGATGTTATCACACAAACCCAGAGACACAGGCAACACGGACAATCATATTGCCAAAATGCACACAAGGTCAATGGTGACATTTCCTCATGGTCCATTACACGGCTGTATTGTACATACTGGACATATACCCAAGGCGGCAGAAAGAATTCCACTTAGGTAGATATTTCATGGAAAGCTGTGGACTCTTGGGATAAAAGGGCAGGTGAGGTTCCTTTGTGGCAGAATCACTCACTGAGGCACACCTACTCACAGACCTACTCACAGTGCCACTCAGAAACTCATGCACCCACTCACAATCCTACTCAAAGACTCATGAACCCACTCAGACCAACTCACTCACACACACACTTATCGTCCCACTCAGAGACTCATGCACCCAATCACAGACCTACTCAGACTCTCACACACACTCACAGACCCCCACGCCCCCCAGTCAGAGACACTCTCACACCTGCTGTCACATCCAGGAGCACCCTTTCACAACTACTCTTACACCCAGACACTCTCACACCCACATAGACCCTCTCACATCCACTCTCAGACACACACATTCACACCCAGACAGACAGGCCCTGCAGCCAACTCCTGGGGCTCAGCGGCAAAGGCTGTGCACATGTTTAGGTGGTGATGGAGTTTGGTCACAGGGACTAGTTGCAGACCAGGCCTTGCAGGAAAATCCCCACCGTGCACGGCCAAAGCTGTGCACAGCTTCGGGTTGGTTGATGATAGGGGGGTTGCGCATGGGGTCTGGCTGCAGCACAGGACCTGGTTGCAGGCCAGGCCCTGCAGCCACCTCTTAGGTGGTTGGATTAACGTATAGTAACAAAAATTACTTTCCGTTAAAAAAACACAGAAATTAATTGAAAAAAACAAAGGTTACAGGGATGTTATAGTTAGGAAACAGAATTTTAAAAAACTATAGAAATTCACTTAAAAACCAGAGGTTTAAAGGGAGGTTGTGGTTAGGTTCTGAATTTACTCATACAAAACCTTAAATTCACCAGTTATAGATATTTCAGGTAACTATAACTTATGCCCTAAGGTAACTATAACTCATACCCTCGCCATGCACTGCTAATTACCCCAGATATTACTGCACTCATGACATCTTTTATAACATCATTGATAATATCACTATAACATTTGTTGTAAAATAATTCATTAAAAAAACTGTGCATAGTGGGGGCACGAGTTATAGTTAAGCCTGGGCTAAAAACTCTGCTCTGCTGGCGGAGTTTGTAGAATTCGGCAACTCTGCATTCCGCGGCGAACACAGAATTACTGAAAAACTCCACACTGCGCAACATAGCAGAGTTTTTTTTGTTTTCCCCCCCTGTTGGCACGGCTTCTGTCCTTTTGCACGTGTGACATGTGAGACGAAAGACGTCTGCTCTAGCGATCACAAACAAGGTTTTTTACCCGCTCGCGAGAGATAGCACCACGCCAGCAACTTCCAGAGCATCTTTTTTGACGTGGGTGACCGCAAGTGAGCGTGATCGACTGCTGCTGCAACCTGGCGAAGCTGAAGCAGCTAAAGTCTACTACTTCAGGTGAAAAATCTTCTCTAAGTGACCTTTTAAGTTAATATTGTTGTGCGAAAAGTCCTTTTTTTCCCCCCAACAATGAAGTACCCCAGAGACTCCAACTTCCTATTCCTGTCCACCAGGCTCCTCCCACTGCTTTGTCCATTACCTGGTCACTTTTCACTTGTATTTTGAGCTGGAAGGTTCACTTTTTTGTCTCCTGGATATATCATTGGATTTAAGGACTATTGTATTTGAGTTTTCACAAGTACGTTAACAAAACACTTGTATAAGGTCGTTGTACAGCTTGTTTGTTTGATAGGGGGCATGCACCAGGATTTATCTGTACTTTTATTTGATTGTTTGTTAAAATTTGGATTTGGGGCCTAGTTATTGTTTTACTTGTAATTTTTGTTCTACAAAGGAAAGATGTTTAACATTTCACTACATTTTATCCATGTTTTGTTTTATTTTTTGTTTTATAGATTTGCAATATTCATTAAATTGAATGTTAATGTTAATTGGCGCAGCCTGCTAATGTAATAGGCCTTGCAGCTGTAGGCCCAGTACTAGTCATGGGTGCATGATGAAAAAAACAACTGTTTGTGGTGTCTATGGAATTGAAACACTATGGATAGCATTGGATTAAAGATAAAAAAATGTTTGGCAGTATTTCACATTTCTTTTCTGCAAACAGTGTATGGTGGGGTTTTGTACTTGATGCCTTTGTATGATGTGTGTTGTTATAAAGTTTTTTAGCCCCTTTAATTTCAGTTTTTGAAATTACTAATACTGACTTAATGCTGTTTTTCTCCTGTACCAATGCCTTCTTTGTCTGGCCAGTGCATGAGATTGTTTGTCTTAGGCCACCATTTGTCTTTGTTCCCCATGCCATGTGGCCAGGGGCCCTTTGTGTATAGTCAAAATTATGGTCCTATACCTATATGTGTTATTTGTTTTCTATTTATCCTGCTTGTTGTTTGATGTGTCTTGTGGCCATTGTTTAGGCAGCCAGTAGTCCTGCCTGTGTTGTTCTTTGTTGTGGTGGCCATGTCTTCTTGCTAGTTGTTGTTTGACCATGCGGCTGTCAGCCAGTTTGTGTAGGCATGTGTTCTTCTTTGTTGTGGTGCCCACGCCTCCTTGCTGGTTATTGTTTGACCATATAGCTAGCAGCCATTTTGTGGGTTTATTCAGGCCTACTAGGTCAATGCGTATTACTAAATGTACTGTATGAGCAGTTTTTTATATTTTATTATATTATTTTTTCTGCATTTTTCACCTCCATTACTCCTGGTTTCCCAAATCCTTGTGTTTTTTAGCTAATTATCCTTCTTCTACTACATCAGCAAGTGCAATCTTTTTTAAAACATTTTCATTCTTTTGTCTATTTTTTTCACAGCCTTTATTTAATTTAAATTGATAATATCTGTCTAATAATATTTAAATATTTTTTAAATATTTCTTCTTGCTTTTCGATTTTTGTTTAATAAATTACAATTTAGTTTTTTATATTTTTTCCTATTTTCCCCATTAGCCCCATCTCTGCCATCTCTGCACTACATTACATAACATTATATTATTTAAGGACTATTATTATTCCATTTGTCACCAGCACCTCCCTGAGTGCCACATGGCAACTTGATGCAGACAGATAAAGCTAACAGTTGCATTCTCTATGTTGTAGTTCTTGTTCTTTCTTATCCTTCATGACTGTACATGATAGTGAAAGTTATTGTTGGTGTGTTGTTTTCACAAATGGATACACTGTATTTCATAATCATTTATAACTTTATTTAAGTAACCATTCTATGTTTCTACTACTAATGAAAAAAAATACCACATTTCACTGATCCCTCTTGCATGCTTGTTTTTAGGTGCATGAAGAGAAAGAGACTTCACCCACAGTACTGCCAGACAGAAGGCCTGTGCTCAACGTGACGCGTGACCACACTCATGACAACACGGAGATCTCTTCAGCATGTGAAGCTAAGTGCTACTGCCAACTGACAGCTTCCAGTGGTAAGAAGGAACTTCACACCACTGGTATGTCGCCCCAGACCTTTTTTGGGCAAAAACATGTGCTTGCCACAGCATCCTCTGAGGAGCAAGCTTAGAGCAGCACTCCCGCATCAGCGGCCCCATTTCAAAGTACACCCAAGCCCATGTCTGGTACAGAGACAGCTTCTCTAATCACAGGAACACCGATGAGCAATGACGTTAAATTGGGCTTATCTCTTTCACAAAATAGTACCCAATCTTTGCCGGAAATGAAGGCCAATGAACAACAACAGCCGTAACCAGCAATAGCAGCTCCTCCCAAAGTAGGAGCACATCAGGATGTTGAGTTTAATGCAGAGGAAGCACCTCTTTCACAAGATCCACTGTCTTCCAAGTCTCCATCTTCTTCCTCAGGCCCCCCTTCTGATGATAAAGACTCCACTTGGATGCCACCTCAGTCTGAGACACACCAGGAGATGCAAGGAGTTAAAAGGCATTAAAGCCTTAGACTTATGGATGAAGAAGAGGAGGATGACGAGTCTGACGATGAGCCAGTCATCATGGATGTTACTCCATCCCCAGTGGAGTCAAACATTACCCCATCTTCTCAACCTGCTCCAAGAGACGTGGCACCCAGACCACCACCTCCACCATCTTCCATATTTACAAGGCCCCAGGTGTGACCTACATCCACACCCACTTCAGTAGAAGAAGGCACTGCAGAGAGGCAAATGGCATCAAAACAACATCCACCTACTGCAGTGACACCAGTGTTAGAAAGTTAACCTCCCCAGTTTAGGACTTCTTTACGGTTAGTGAAAAGGAGCCAAACATTGCCGTGTGCTCTATTTGCTGAGCAAGTGTTAGTCGGGGTAAGCTTGGTACAAACTATGGAACCAGAGGCAAAACAACCCATTCGAGAAAACACCATGCAATCCGATGGGAGGCACACCTTAGCCGCCGAAAGGAAAAGCCTGCAAGTGGTGTTAGTAAAGGTGTTGAAAGCAGGGAATCTGATCCGATCATGGCAGAAGGTGAAGGTGAAGAAGAGGGTGACATTTTGTTACACAAATCAGCCCTGTCCCCAGCAGTGCAGTAGTATTGTTGCCCACATCAGCAACATCTCAATGGAACAGGAAGACTCAGAGTCAGGTCAAAACACCAAGGCAAGAACCTACAGTGGCTTCCCCCCTGAGACGCACATTGAGGCTACTAGCACCTTATAAATTCCCTGCATCAGTGGCACCACCAAAGAAAAAAATCAAGGCTACTAATAATGCTATGTTTAGGCAGGAGGGGCAGTATGAACGCAGCCCACCAACAGCACTTTTGTACAATGGGAAGCTGGCTAAAATGTTAGCGTTGAACCTCCTCCTTTTTCTTTTTTGGAAGGAGTGGGTTTTCTAGAATTTGTGGGGGTTATCTGCCTGAAATGGAAGGTTCAAAGCCGGACCTATTCCACCAGAGTTGCTGTTCAAGTGCTGCATCATGATGTGCTGGAATTGGTTGGACAAGCTTTGCAGCATAGTGCTGTCCAGATAATCCACCTGACGACATTCATGTGGACAAGTTACCAAGCCACTTATTACATGTGCATCGCTCCACACTGGATCTCTTTTGTGAGGGTTAGAGAAAATATATCTGCATATTTTTAATGGTGCTCAGAAGCATGCAACAGTAGCTATGTTCGCCATGGAGAAATCCCATACATCTGCAAACATCTTGGATGACTTTAACAACAAGGTCTTTGAATGGCTACGACCCAGAGGGCTTAACATTGAATTTGTTTACATGGACAATAGCAGTAATATAGGTAAGGCCATGTCAGATGATGGCTATTTCAGGGTCCTGTGTTTGGCGCACTGCATAAACATCATTGTACAGGACTTCCTAAAAAAAGAACCTCGAGTCAATAACTTACTGTCCACATGAAGAAAAATCTGCACTCACTTTAGCCATTCTTTTAAAGCCCGCAAGCTGTTGAGGATTATCCAGTGTGATATGCCGGTTAGAGCCCTCATACATGAGATGCCAGCACGTTGGAATTATACTTATTACATGTTACAACATCTGTTTGAGCAGTACAGACCAATCAATGAATATGTCAATCAAATAGGGGATGCAACTGTGAAAGGCATGATCATTGAGAAGGACCAATGGGACATGGTCAAATGCCTGACAGAGATTCTGCTTCCTTTTGATATTTTCACACAGCAAGGAGGACTGTACCACAGGTCAAGCTATCCCATTGGTGCACATGCTGTATGTTAGACCTGGCATCCATGGTGTGGTCTCCACTGTCTTTTTTGCCTCAATTTCCCATGTTGGGACTCTGGGCACTTTACCACTGCTGACCAGTACTAAAGTGCAGTTGTTCCTGTGTAAAATGTATGCGTAATTGGCTTTTCCAGGATTGGCATATTTAAGTAAGTCCCTAGTAAAGTGCACTAAAGGTGTCCAGGGCCTCTACATCAAATGCTTCTAGTGGTCCTGCAGCTCTGGTTGTGTCACCCACATGCATAGCCCTGTAAACATATCTCAGACCTGCCACTGCAATGTCTGTGTGTGCAGTTTTAAACTGCCAATTTGACCAGGTAAGGGTACTTACTTGCCAGGCCTAAACCGTCCCTTTTTATACATGTAAGGCACCCCTAAGGTAGGCCCTAGGTAGCCCAATGAGCAGGGTGCAGTGCATGTTAAAGGTGGGACATGTACTGATGTGTTTTACATGTCATCACAGTGAAATACTGCCAAATTCGGGTTTCACTGTTGCAAGGCCTAGCTCTCCCATAGTTTAACATGGGGCTGCCTTTAACTATTCTTAAAGGGTAGTTTCCATTTGAGAGCAGATAGATATTTGGAGTTTGGGGTATCTGAACTCACAATTTAAAAATACATCTGTTAGTGAAGTTGTTTTTCAGATTATTAGGTTGAAAATGACACTTTTTGAAAGTAGGAATTTTCTTGTTTCAACATTCTGTAACTCTGCCTGTTTGTGGATTCCCTGTCTGGGTCAGACTGACAGTTGGGCTTTTTGTGAATCTCTTTGTGAATCTCCTCTAGAGAGTGACCCAACTGGAGCTGGGATGTAGCTTACATATCCTAATGAGCCATCTGACCTAGAGTAGAGGGAGGAGTGGTCACTTATACCTGAATGGCCTGGGCTGGGCAAAGCAGGATCCTGTATGTTAGTCCTGACAGCCTTAGGGTGGTCACCCCTAACTTTTTGCCTCCCTCCCTCCACTTTTGAGATACTGTTTTTGCTGTTTTTTAGACTCTGCACACTTTACCACTGCTAACCAGTGCTAAAGTACAAATGTTCTCTCCCTTTAAACATGGTAACATTGGATCATACCCCATTGGGCTATTTAATTTACTTATAAGCCTCTAGTGGAGTACAATATATGTGCCCAGGGCCTGAAGATTAAATGCTACTGGTGGGCCTGCAGCACTGATTGTGCCACCCACTTCAGTAGCACCTTAACCTTGTCTCAGGCCTGCCATTGCAAGGCCTGTTTGTGCAGTTTCACTGTCAATTCGACTTGCCATTTAAAGGGACTTGCCAAGCATAAAACACCCCTTTTTCTAAATATGTCACCCCTAAGGTGTGCCCTGGGTAACCCCTAGGACAGGGTGCTGTGTAGGCAAAAGGCAGGACATGTACATATGTAGTTTACATGTCCTGGTAGTGTACAATTCCTAAATTCATTTGTGAGGCCTGCTCCCTTCATAGGCTACCATTGGGGCTGCCCTCATACTTTGATTGAGTGGTAGCCGTTGATCTGAAAGGAGTAGGAAGGTCATATTTAGTATGGCCAGAATGGTAATACAAAATCCTGCTGACTGGTGAAGTTGGATTTAATATTACTATTTTAGGAATGCCACTTTTAAAAAGTGAGCATTTCTTTGCACTGAAATCCTTCTGTGCCTTACAATCCACGTCTGGCTGGGCTTAGTTGACAGCTCCCTTGTGCATTCACTCAGACACACCCCAAACACAGGATACTCAGCGTCACTTGCATACATTTGCATTTTGAATGGGTCTTCATGGGCTGGGAGGGTGGAGGGCCTGACACTTGAATGTCAAAGGACAGTAGCCTGCCCTCACACAAAGGACTTCCACACCCCCTACTGGGACTCTGGTAGACAGGATTGAACTGAAATGGGGCCTTGTGCACTTCTAAGCCACTCTTTGAAGTCTCCCCCACTTCAAAGGCACATTTGGGTATTTAAATAGGGCCTCTGCCCCTACCTACTCAGACACTTCCTGGAGAAGAAAACTTGAACCAGAACCTGCATCCTGCCAAGAAGACCTGTCTGGCTGCTCAAAGGACTCACCTGTCTGCTTTCTGTGAAGGATTGCTGCCTTGCTGTTGCACTGCTGCCTTCCGGCTCTCTGCCTGTGGTGAAGAAGTGCTCTCCAAGGGCTTGGATAGAACTTGCCTCCTGTTCCCTGAAGTCTCAGTACCAAAAAGACTTAGGGGGTCATTACAACATCGGCGGTAAAAGCCGCTTACCGCCGTGCAGAAGACTGCCAATACACCGCCGCAGCCGCGGAATTCCGCCACAGCTATTATGACACACATCTCAAAATCCGCCGAAATTCAGACACCCACACAAGTCCGCCACACCAAAGGTCAGTGGAAAACTGGCAAAAACAAAACCTCCACCTCCACTCCAACAGAAACACGCCCATGCTATCACGACCCACGAATCCACGCGGCGGTCTTTCAACCGCGGTATTCCATTGGCGGTACACACCGCCGCGCTCAAAATACACACACATCTCCAAAACACCGCCACATTGGACAATTCCAAATACGTATACCTGATACACATACACACACCACTCCCACATACCCAACACAATACACCCACATCACCCACAAACCCCTACAACCACAATTCACGACCGAAGGCCAGAGAGACAGAGAGCACAGCAACTGAGAACCCCACCACACAGAGGCACACAACACCATCACACATACAACATTACACGCACAATACACCACACACCACTACACATTACCACACACATCAACACTGACACCACCCCACACATCACCCACACCACCTCATGTCACGCCAAAGACACCCCCGGTTTTCCGAGGAGAAGCTCAGGGTCATGGTGGAGGAAATCCTACGGGTAGAGCCACAGCTATTTGGCTCACAGGTGCAGCACACATCCATAGCCAGGAAGATGGAGCTATGACGCAGAATAGTCCACAGGCTCAACGCAGTGGGACAGCATCCAAGAAATCGGGAGGACATCAGGAAGAAGTGGAACGACCTATGGGGTTAGGTGCGTTCAGTGGTCTCCAGGCACAACATCGCGATTCAGCGGACTGGCAGCGGACCCCCACCTCCTCCCCCACAACTAACAGCATGGGAAGAGCAGGTCTTGACCAATATGCATCCAGAGGGCCTCGGAGGAGTTGGTGGAGGACTGGACACTGGTAAGTCAAATCTTAACTATCATATCCCCCACCCTACCTGCATGCTATCACACACCCCCACCCTCACCCCCTCCCCTATCACTCCAACTCCTCATTAATGTACTAATAACACAAACCACCCATCCCAACACCAAGCCCTGCATGACACAACTAAGCATGGTCACCCCTCACCAAAGCATGCTCACTGCACATACCCAGAACAACCCCCTAACCATCATCACACAAACACACACACAGGAATGCTTGCACTGGGGTACACACCCACCCACCCATTGCACACCATTACACACACACATGCAATAATCATGATCTTATGTCCCTGCAGGACCACTAAGGAACGTCACCACACCAGAGGGTCCAGACAACTCCACTCCACCCACAGAAGAGGCCCACAGTGACGATAGCAGCTCTGCTCTACTGGATCCTGATGACCAGCCCGGACCATCGTGGGCCTCGGGACTGTCAGTTCCCTTTGCACAGGCACAGCCCAACACTGACCTTCCACCCTCTGGTAACACCAGCACGGCACCCATCCAGCGGGCCCATACCTCTGTACCCAGGACACGTCAATCAGCGGTGTGTCCACCACTACAGGGTACCCAGGAGAACCCACCACCCCAAGAAAATCAGGGACCTGGGGGCAGTGGTAGTGGGCACACGGTCCAGGGGACGGAGGCACAGGAACACAGGGGAACTGGGAGGGCTGCTGTGCGACAGGGGGAGGACAGGCCAAGGGAACCCACTCTCCACGAGGCCCTCTCCTCCATCATGGGGGCATACTACCACTCCCAGGAGATGATGGCTACGGTCCTGGCCAAGTTCCAGGAGACCCAGCGCCTGCAGGAGGAAAAGTATTTGGGCTTCAGGGAGGAACTCAGGACCATCAGCTCTGCCCTGGGCACCATCGTAGGGGTGCTGAAGGACATACAGCAGACCATGAGGGACACCGTGGCACTCCAAGGGGCCCCTGACACTAGCATGGACAATGAACTGCCCACCACCTCGGCCGGCGCTAGTGGACAGGACGCCCCGCCACAGGACCACCACACCAGCACCCCACCCCCTGCAAACGGACAACCACCACGCAAGCGGTCCCTGAGATCAAGGAACAGGACAGAGCAAAATGGCAAGACCCCCGCCAGGAAAGTAGACCACCCTGATTGTCCTTCCACTGTCCCACATTGTCACCCTGTCCATACTTAAACTGCCCCTTCTCCACTTCCTATGCCCATATGGGCAGTGCACCTGTGTGACCAATGGACTGGACTCTGCCATGGACATTCCTCCACCGTCCCCCATCACCATATTACAACCCCACTCCATTTTTGAGCACTTCAATAAACACAAAAAAATCTGGAGTCAGTCTGTGATTTGTAAAATATGTATCAATGACCGTGTCATAATGCGTTTCCAATTGTAAAGCCAACATACCCATGTCACACATCACAAGTCCTTGAAGGATGCAAGCAGATGACACACGTTGGTAACCACACCTGTGAAACCGTAATAGAAAGGTACAACTCAGTGACCAAATACTGCTATTAAATGACATACAGGATAGAGGTAGACGTGTGAAAGTTAATTGAATGGTAAAAATTAATATGTTCTCACCTGTGTGTCACTGGAAATATTGCTGTATGACTGACTCCCTGTTGTCGATGTCTTCTTCCTCAGCTTTCTCCTCATCACTGTCCACAGGCTCCACAGCTGCCACAACACCGTCATCTGGACGATCCTCCTGCAGAAAAGGCACCTGGCGTCGCAAAGCAAGATTGTGAAGCATCGAGCAGGCGATGATGATCTGGCACACCTTCTTCGGTGAGTAGAATAGGGAGCCGCCTGTCATATGGAGGCACCTGAACCTGGCCTTCAGGAGGCCGAAGGTGCGTTTGATCACCCTCCTAGTCCGCCCATGGGCCTCATTGTAGCGTTCCTCTGCCCTGGTCCTGGGATTCCTCACTGGGGTCAATAGCCAGGACAGGTTGGGGTAACCAGAGTCCCCTAATAGCCACACCCGGTGCCTCTGGAGTTGACCCATCATATAAGGGATGCTGCTATTCCGCAGGATGATGGCGTCATGCACTGATCCAGGGAACATAGCATTTACCTGCGAGATGTACTGGTCCGCCAAACATACCATCTCTACATTCAACGAATGATAACTCTTCCTGTTCCTGTACACCTGTTCACTCCTGTTGGGGGGGACCAGAGCTACATGGGTCCCATCAATGGCACCTATGATATTAGGGATATGTCCCAGGGCATAGAAGTCACCTTTCACTGTAGCCAAATCCTCCACCTCAGGGAAAACGATGTATCTCCTTACGTGTTTCAGCAGGGCAGCCAACACTCTGGACAACACGTTGGAAAACATAGGCTGGGACATCCCTGATGCCATGGCCACTGTTGTATGAAAAGACCCACTAGCAAGGAAATGGAGCACTGACAGCACCTGCACCTCAGGGGGGATTCCAGTGGGATGGCGGATTGGTGACATCAGGTCAGGCTCCAACTGGGTGCATAGTTCCTGGATAGTGGCACGGTCAAACCTGTAGGTGACGATTAAATGTCGCTCCTCCATTGTTAACAGGTCCACCAGCGGTCGGTACACCGGAGGATTCCGCCATCTTCTCAAATGTCCCAGCTGACGGTGCCTAGGAAGGACAACAGTGACCACAGAGTCAACAAATTCCCAGGTATGTACCCACAGATACACAGAACACGACACAAAACACTTCCTGTATGTGTGTTGAGTGTAGGCCTAGCTATGTGTGACGCAGTAGTAAATGAAGCCATGTGGGCCCCTGAAATGGCGGCTGCCTGACCTCTAAACTGGGACAATGGGAATTGAGGTCACTGCGCTGACGTTGTACCCCGTCGCGGTAGGTGGTCGTAGACCGCGGCGCAATGCTGCATTGGTTAACATTGGACCCTATGGGTCCCAGGAGCCAATGACGAAGTGCCTTCCCTTGTGCATGTCATGTAGGTCAGCGCCCACCAGAAAAAGGACTTTTGGCGTGCCATCGCCAAGGACGTCCGGACCCTGGGGGTCCACCAGAGACGGGGCACCCACTGCCGGAAAAGATGGGAGGACATTCGCCGCTGGAGCAAGAAGATGGCGGAGGCCCAGTTCGGGATGGCCTCCCAACGTGGGAGGGGTGCCCGTCGCCCCATGACCCCGCTGATGTTCCGGATCCTGGCAGTGGCCTACCCGGAGTTGGATGGGCGCTTGAGGGCATCACAGCAGACACAAGGGGGTGAGTACTCTCTCATTCTGGGGATTTGGCGCGCAGTTGAGGGGTCTGGGTGGGGGAGGATGGCTGTGGGTGTACCTAGGCTAGGCAGAAATACATAGGCTAGGCCCCTCCGTAATGCAGGGCATGTGGCACTCCACCCCACCTCAGTAGTGGGCCAAGTACAGGTATAGGTGCCTCTGTGGCATCCATGTGTGCAGATGTCCACCATAGCCATGTAGGCCAGATTCCAGCAATTGCATCAGTAGAGGCCAAGAGCACGGCGTAGTACAGGGGGCTGCTGTGTCTGTATTGTCCGCAAACGGTAGCAGTAAGCCATGCACTCAACCTGTCTTTCTTCTTTCGTCCCCTCCCCCTTTTTGTGCTCTCCCTGTTCTTTTGTGCATCAGCATCATCAGGCGGAGGTACAGTGGCACCGGGGCACGAGGGAGCTGCATCCCACATGGCCATGGAGGGCCTCACCATGAACTCAGAATGCACCAGTGGGACGGAGGGCGAGGGGAGCTACACGTCGGTCACTGGATCACCAACCAGCGACAGGGACTCATCCGCCGATGGGAGCTCCCTTGTGGTGGCGGCACCATCTGTGCCCCACACTTCTACAGGTACAGCCGCCACCTCCCCTACCAGCATCGCCCTCCCAGCAGCCCCTCAGCGTTCGCCCCGTGCCCGCTCACCCAGGAGGGTGGGCATCACCTTCGCCCCAGGCACCTCAGGCCCTGCCCCAGTCACCCCTGCTGCCCTCAGTGAGGAGGCCATTGACCTCCTCAGGTCACTCACTGTTGGGCAGTCTACCATTGCGAATGCCATCCAGGGTGTAGAGAGGCAGTTGCAACCCACTAATGCATTCCTGGAGGGCATTCATTCTGGTCAGGCTGCCCATCATCGAACCCTGCAATCTCTGGACTCAGAACTGATGGCAGCCATTGTCCCTGTCTCTAGCCTTCCCCCTTCCAACTTCCTCCACCCAAACCCAATTCCCTGTACCCCAGCCTGTCCCAAGCACACCATCAGACAAGCATGCATACACCTCAACCCCCAAAAGTAGCTCAGGCAAACATAGGCACCACACAACCCACAGGCACACACACAAGCATCACCCACATGCAGACACACCAACATCCACTGCCTCCACTGTGTCCCCCTCCTCGTGGTCTCCCTCCTCCCTCCCAGTATCGTCTACACTCTCACCTGCATGCACTACATCTACAGGCACTAGGACTCGCACCAGAACACCCAGCACCACACCCTGCTCACCTGCACTCACCACCCCCACTCCCATTTACACGTCCCCTGTGTCCTCTCCCAGTGTGTCTGTTATGCCCCCTCCCAAAGTACACAAATGTGGGCACCCACACACCCAAAATCCATCCACCTCACAACAGCCTCCAGTACCTGCACCTGCACCCAAAACACCTAAAGTGACACTTCCTACAACCACCTCCTCTTCCTGCACTCCCAGACCCCCTTCAGCTACCCATCCCAGTGTTCGTCAGAAACTGTCCCTCAGCAACGTTGACCTCTTTTCCCCCCCCACCCCTCCAAGTCATCAGTCCCGTCGTAGCGCCTCAGCCAAAAAGACTCCAGTACCAGTGGTGCGTGTTCAAGGTGTGTGGAGTGCACCGGCCACCAGGGCAGGCAGTGTGACACAGAGCCAAGGCATTGCCAATCTACCCCCTGTAAAGCATCTCAAGTTGGAAAGTGGCCGACGGGATTGGGTGAAGACTCCTGGAGGAAAAACTACTCACAAGGGTCCCAGGGGGATTGCAGAGTCAGCTGTGACTCCTCCAAAGGTCGGAAAGGGCCAGAAGAAGTTTGCATAGCCTGGTGTGAGCAGCACGGCGGAGAAGGGCGGCATCCTTCCCGGCGGGCGGGACGCCACCGCCAGCACCGTCGTCACTGGTCAGGAGACCACTGCCACTGCCAGAGTCATTGCCCAGGAGGGCACAAGTATCGTCACTGGTCAGGAGACCACCGCCAGAGTCAGTGCCCAGGAGGGCACAAGTATCGTCACTGGTCAGGAGACCGCAGCCAGAGTCAGTGCCCAGGAGGGCACCGGCTGCCACAGCCCCGCTGGGCAATGAGGGACTGTCATGCCACACACTAATGCACAGGTCAGAGACCGCCATGTCAAAGCACCGCTGAACAAGGGAATCACCGCCATGGTGAATACCGCTGAACAGGGCAAAGCACAGCTGAACAGGATAGAGAACCGCTGAACAGGTCAGAGACCGCCATGGCAAAGCACAGATGAACAGGGAAAAGACCGCCATGGTGAAGACCACTGAACAGGGCAAAGCACCGCTGAACAGGGCAGAGAACCGCTGAACAGGTCAGAGACCGCCATGGCAAAGCACCGCTGAACAGGGAAAAGACCGCCATGGCAAAGCACCGCTGAACAGGGAAAAGACCGCCATGGTGAAGACCACTGAACAGGGCAAAGCACCGCTGAACAGGGCAGAGAACCGCTGAACTGGGCAAAGACCGCCATGGCGAGCACCGCTAGCCCATGAGCGGCAGGGGCAGTGACGCAACTGGGACCGTCATGGGGAGAGTGAGGCACTCTGGGCACCAGTCCCCCTCCAGAACCAGTGGAAAAAGGCATCCACTCTGTCTGTCCATGGCAGGATGAAGCACTCTGGGCACCAGTCCCCCTCCAGAACCAGTGGACACCTTCATCCACTACCTCTGTCCTTCACAGGATGAAGCACTCTGGGCACCAGTCCCCCTCCAGAACCAGTGGAGACTGTTATCCACTTGAGAGACTGTGTCTTCGCACTCCCCAGGATGGAACAGTGGGCAACCCACCCACTGTAGACACTTGAGAGACTGTGGCTTTGCACTCCCCAGGATGGAACAGTGGGCAACCCACCCACTGTAGAGACTTGAGAGACTGTGGCTTTGCACTCCCCAGGATTGAACAGTGGGCAACCCACCCACTGTAGAGACTTGTGAGACTGTGGCTTTGCACTCCCCAGGATTGAACAGTGGGCAACCCACCCACTGTAGAGACTTGAGACTGTGGCTTTGCACTCCCCAGGATTGAACAGTGGGCAACCCACCCACTGTAGAGACTTGAGAGACTGTGGTTTTGCACTCCCCAGGATGGAACAGTGGGCAACCCACCCACTGTAGAGACTTGAGAGACTGTGGTTTTGCACTCCCCAGGATTGAACAGTGGGCAACCCACCCACTGTAGAGACTTGTGAGACTGTGGCTTTGCACTCCCCAGGATTGAACAGTGGGCAACCCACCCACTGTAAAGACTTGAGAGACTGTGGCTTTGCACTCCCCAGGATACATCAATGGGCATGGAGCCCCATCGTGGATTTGGCGTGGTGCTGTAATCCAGCTGAGGTGCCCCCTCTTCCTTTCCCCCTGAGGTGCCTGTTGTATTTCTCTCTGATGCCCCGGCAGTGTTCTCTCCGTTTGTGGACAGGTATCTTGTGTGGGCCTCACCCATGCATTTTTGGACCAGTGGTGCACGGACATTGAGATGTGCATATCTGCACTACTTCTCGTAATGTATATTGAGTTTATATATATCTGTATATATTTGACACATGTATTTTGATACATTACAATGTTTGGACTGACTTCCTTTTGTGTTTGCATTCTTCCGGGGGGGTTGTGGGTTGTTATTGTGATGTTTGGAGATGCCTTGGTGTGTGTGTTGTAATGTGCGAGGGTGGGGGTGGGGGCGGGGGTGTTGCGTTTGTGTGTTCCTGACTTTTGCCTCCCCTATGTCGTAGGTGCAGTACTCACCGTTGTCTTCGCCGCCGCAGACGCTGGTGTTCGTAGATGAGTAGGAATACAAGGCCAGGTAGGATTTGTAATTCCGGCTCCATGGTGTCCTCCTTCCTCATAGGATGTGTTAAGGTGAGCGTTTTCCCATTGCAAAAGCTGTTTCCGCCGTGTTTTTATCCGCAGTGAATCCGCCCCGGAAAAGGTGGCGGATTGGCGGGTTGTGATACTGTGGGAGGTACATTGTCTTCCGCCTGTCTGTTGGCGGTGACCGCCGCGCTGCTTGTCTGTACCGCCGTGGCGGGCGGAGTGTTAAAGTGGCTGTCTTTGTTGGCGGTTTCCGCCACGGTCATAATTCCCTTTTTTTGTCCGCCGGCCTGTTTGCGGTCTTACCGCACCTTTAACACCGTCCGCCAGGGTTGTAATGACCACCTTAATCTCTGCAAGAAAGACTCCTTGTGCTGTGAAATTCGGTGCACAGCCCGCCAGAAATGATGCACAGCCTGCACCGCAGTGAAAATTTCACCGCACGCCAAACCGGAATGACGCAGCCTGACTTCGCAATGGGAAGATCGACGCAGTGCCAGCGTAGCGACCGGAAATGCAACGCACGGCCTCACCAGATCGACTCACAGCCAAGCCGGAATGACGCAGCCCAACTTCCAGAGAGGAATCGACACCGCGCCTGCCGGGTGGTAGAAAATTCGATGCAACACCTACTGGATCGATGCAGCTCCTGTGACTTCATCCTAACAGCGCCAGAAATCCACGCATCGTCCCCGGGGCGTCTGAAAACCCCCAACCCAAAGAGGATCCACGACCGAGCACCAGAAATCAACGCACAGCCATCCCTGCATGAAAACTAAAGGATGCACACCCTTTTGTTTCCACGCATCTCCTCCTCTGCGGTTCTTTGTGGAGATCTTTCACGTGAACCAGATACTTTGTTTGCTTTAAAAAGATTAAAGACACTTTATATCACTTTTCAGTGATATCTCAACATATACTTATCGCATTTTAATCATTTTGACCTGCATTTATCCAGATAAATATTATATATTTTTCTAAACACTGTGTGGTGTATTTTTGTGGTGCTGTATTATGGTATTGTATGATTTATTGCACAAATACTTTACACATTGCCCTCTGAGTTAAGCCTGACTTTTCAGGGCCAAGCTACCAGAGGGTCGGCACAGGATCATTTAGATTGTGTGTGACTTACCCTGACTAGAGTGAGGGTCCTTGCTTTGACAGGGGGTAACCTGACTGCCAACCAAAGACCACATTTCTAACACTGTAAACTTTTCTTTTCTTTTCTTTTAAGTTGGGCAACTTCAAAGGCAGATGGGGTATAAGTATTGGATCCAGAACCGCAGACTTTAGATCACTTCTGGAACCAAGAGGAACCTCTGCCAAGGAGAAAAGCTGAGGCGAAGTGCTCCCCCTGCCTGTGTCTGTGCTTTGTTGGGCTATCCTGCAGTTGATGCTTCTGCCTGTGAAAGGGGACAAAGACAACTTTGTTGTGCATTCCTGCTTGAGAAGCATCTCCAAAGGCTTAAACTGAGCTTGCTTCCTGTTTTGAAGTCTCCGGACCATCAAAGTCTTCCTCTACCAGCATCTGGACTCTCTGCTGAGACTCCTGCCCTACCAAGTGGTGCACTATTCAGTCCCTGGGCCCTTTAAAGGTGTAGTTGACAGAACATGAAATCCATGCACAGAACACTGTGCAGGGCAATTTGTGTTGCACCATCTGCAATACAGATGATAAATGACATGCCATCTGCTTCGTGGCAGAAATCGACCCACCACCTGCATCGTAACTGGGCGATCAACACATTGTGGCTGGAAAAATGACGCAACACCCACTTTCAGCTTCTGATAATGAAGCAAACCACGCAGCATGGTTTTCCAAAGTCCTGCAACCAGATTCCACATGCATCGGGACTGGGCGTCAAAGTAATCGGGAACCTGCATGGATCCGAGGCGCCCAGTCCGGAAATAAACGCATTGCCCTCTTGTGAGGAAGAAAAACGGTACATCGCCTACCCGACTGGAGAAGAAACGAAGCACGGTCTCACTTGCTAGTAAGTAATTGACGCATCTCTGACTTTTCCAACGCACGCTTGCCCCCATGCAGCTTTATTTTTTTAGGCAAACCAGGTACTTTGCATAAAATCAATGTTTCCATTGTTTTCTATGGAGTAAGACTCTTATTCTTTTGGAAATTCATATCTTAAGTTGTGTATATTGTTTTTTTGTCATTTTGGTCTTGTTTGATTTAGATAAATATTGGCTATTTTTCTAAACTGGTGTGGTGTCCATTTTGTAGTGTTTTCATTATATTAATGTGTGTGTTGGTACAAATAGTTTACACATTGCCTTTGAGATCAGCCTGACTGCTTGTGCCCAGCTACCAAGGGGAAATGCATGGGTTATCTAAGGGTGTATCTCCATTACCCTGACTAGAGTGAGGGTCTCTGCTTGGACAGAGTACAAACTGCTCTGCAAAAACGGCTAAAGGAGGTGTCTTAAATGTATGCAGGTGTGGATGAAAAAACAGATGATCCCTTGCTTATCTGTTAATACAAGACTTCAAAGAGACATTGTGTCATCCAAACATTACATCTGTGCCACAATTCTTGACCTACGGTACAAACAATTACTGGCCTCTTTTATTCCTTTTCCAGATGGGGATGTTTCAACCTACAAGACATGGATTGCTGAGCAAGCCAGAGACCTAGAAAAAGAAAGGCTGGAAATTAGAGGCCCACTCACAGGCAGAAGTTGTGGGGTGCAGCCTACAACTTCCATTCAGCCTACAGACAGCGCTGTTGGCTCACAGTAGCCAAAATCAACACCAGCAACAACAGAAACAGGAGCAGCAGCCCCCAAATCTGCAATTGCTTGGTTTCTAAAGGCCGGGTGTATGTCCACTGCCGAGGCGAAGGGAAAAGAGCTTGAGCAAGGTGGAGCACCAATGACTATTGAACGGATGGTCCAGGCCTACCTGGATCAAAACCCATTGGTGTATTGGTACTGGAAGAGGCACCAAGGGACAGTGCTCAGCAGACTGGCAATAAAGAATCTGGCTTGTTCTGTAGCCAGTGTGTGTGCTGAGCATGTGTTTAGTGCAGCTTGTGCGGTTGTGACAGTGAGAAGGCTTAGGGGGTCATTCTGACCCTGGCGGCCGGTGACCGCCAGGGTCACCGACCACGGGAGCGCCGCCAACAGGCTGGCGGTGCTCCCGAGGGCATTCTGACCGCGGCGGTTCAGCCGCGGCCAGAAAGGGTAAACCGGCGGTCTCCCACCGGTTTACCACTGCCCTTGTGAATCCTCCATGGCTGCGGAGCGCGCTCCGCAGCCATGGGGATTCTGACACCCCCTACCGCCATCCTGTTCCTGGCGGGTCTCCCGCCAGGAACAGGATGGCGGTAGGGGGTGCCGCGGGGCCCCTGGGGGCCCCTGCAGTGCCCATGCCCATGGCATGGGTACTGCAGGGGCCCCCGTAAGAGGGCCCCGCAAAGTATTTCAGTGTCTGCTAAGCAGACACTGAAATACGCGACGGGTGCAACTGCACCCGTCGCACCCCTGCAACTACGCCGGCTCAATTCTGAGCCGGCGTCCTCATTGCAGGGGCATTTCCTCTGGGCCGGCGGGCGCTCTTTTGGAGAGCGCCCGCCGGCCCAGAGGAAATGTCTGAATGGCCGCTGCGGTCTTTTGACCGCGGTGCGGTCATTCAGCGGCGGTACCTTGGCGGACGGCCTCCGCCGTCCGCCAAGGTCAAAATGACCCCCTTAGTCTCTTGCCCCAAAATGTCAGGAGATTGACCATGATCAAAATGAATCAGCATTTTATAACACCAAATTACAGCATACCTGAAGTACAACAGAAGGTGGATGAGGGTGATGATCGGTCGGACTCAGGTCATGGAAGTGTGTTAGCTGACCAACTTTTGGGTGAACCACCTGAGTTTGAGGACAAACCCCACTTCCCTGACTAGACCTGGGGCACCGTAGAACTTTCTACGTTCTACTATGAACTTGTTTGAGGAAAAAAGTAGCTAGCTGTGGGAACCTTACTATTGTATATTGTTTGTTTCTGTCTAAATTACTAATAAAGCACAACTGTTTTAGGCAGATGTATGGCCAAATTGTAGTTGGACCAGTGTGCATTGAAGAAGCCACCAAACCCTCCAAAAGTAGAATTGAGAGACAATGCCTGCCTCCATTCTGTGCTTATCCTTTCTTTTGCCCCCTGGCAGGACTGCCCCAGATATTTGATTTATAACTTACTGGCCAATGTGTATTTCATTTCCTGAATCGAAGAGGATCATCAATGTGCTACTATGCTTGATTGGAACAGGTAAGTAATGCTTTATATATGCCTCAAAAATTGATACGAGGGTTACTTATTTCAATGTTGAGAATTGAGACGATTCATGTGACTCATCATGTCTAGTGGTGGTAGATAGTGAGAGTGGGTGTTTAAAAGTATTGCTTGTGTTTGTGTCATGATCTATTTACAATGTTGGTGGCATAAAAATAATAATAATTTTTCCTGAAGGTGATTTTTTTCCCTTCTCTTTTTGACACGTACTGAAATTTGTTTGCTGGCATTTTCACACTGTTTTGTTTTCTGGTTCACATTTCTCAAAGAAGACCCGACAAGTCATTTTAGCTAACAAAAAACATTTCTAGTCCAGAAAAAAACAATACTCAATGTTTCTCTTGTTGTTGAACAGCTACAAGTCGCTCTGTCTCAATTGAGTCGTGAGACTGTGACTCTCAGGAGCAGTTGATATGGAGTTGGACATAATAATCTTTAATCAGAGTCTGGAGGATGATGGAAGGAATCAGAGTGTGATTTGACAACTTAACTGCCAGAAGAAGGAAGTTATCAACTTAATGGAAATCAACATGGGTTATGTGAGGATGGGTCCAAGAGACCTACTCCAATCTGTGGACTGGTGGTTAGAGGTACGTCAATTAGTTGATATGGGAAATGCAGTGCTGCTGTGTGTGTCTACTGGCTGGCTCAAACTTGAAACTAAGTGGTTGGGTGGGGGGCCTGTTGGAAGAAACTAGAGGAGACAGGCATATGATGATTGATAATGTCACATTATGCAGTGGTCTAGGCTAAATGTTATGATGAGCATGACAGTTGCGAGTTTGTTCATCCCGATACATGCTTACACTTGTCTGTGATTGTTGGTGGATGATTGCAAAGGTCTTTGCTCTTGATCTGCCACGGCTCAGTCTTCCTGGTACACTATTCCTCATGAAGCTTGTCTTCCTTTCCATCCTTCTTGATTCTAAAACATCATGATGATAATCATTTCTGTTTTACAATCCATAGGCCTTCTCTTCTCCTGCCCAATAACACTCATGCTTACCTTATGGGACCACTCAGGCAGGCACCCAAGAAGATTGACCGGGCAATCCAAGAAGATTGCAGATGCACCACCCAATTTGGCAAAACAGACTAGTATCATTTTTCTTTCAATATTCTTTTTTCAGAACTGTGTGTGTTAGCTTCACCCCAAGATTAATGATATGTACGCTTTTTCAAATGTAGCTGACCGAACATTTTTAGATATATACAACTTGGGTCTCATGGGGGCTGACAGAATGTAAAGTTATCTGTGTCATACAAATTCATGTTTTTCTCTTCCTCCCACAACAGGCTGCTGATCATTTCACAGATGAATATTGTGTTTGTGTTGTGTTTGTCTTTTTGTCACACGTTTCCCAAAATCCCTTTCCCATCCATTCATCAAATCCCTAACCCTCTTCTCCTTGGCAGTGTGATTGACTGAGGTGTTACTTAATAATTTACACCATGGACTAATTGCACACTTGGTGGGGCAGATGTGGTAGAAGCAACCCCAACTGAGTGTGCAGGATCCTATTTGAGTTCACCTAGGTAGAGTGGTACCTTGAGAAACCATGCTGCCCTCGCTTCATCCATTCTGGTAAGAGAATTATGGAGCATTGTTGTACCATTAGTTTAGGCAATATAATTGGAAATGGCAAATCTCTCTGCCCCACTCATATGGGTCAAATTTTGCAGAATACACTGCAGAGACAAGAAGAGTATTAGGACAAGTTCACCTAACTACATAAATAATTGTCATACATTATCAGCATATTTGTAAACCACGCTGCGCTAAAAGGAACACAGTATCAGCAGATTTTGAAAAACCCACTGCGTAAAGGCAGAAGTGAGAAGTACGATACCCCAAAAAAGATTTTAGGCATAAAGAACTGTAAATAACTATTTATTTTCCCCCGTCCCTAACAAAAAGAATAAATACCCACCCCTTCCACCCACAACTGGCCCAGCCCTATCCCTAAACAAATGTCCCTTTACCCAACCAATATTCCAAACAAAAACGTCCATTTGTCCATGTTGCATAGAAGAATTAAAATAGTCATGTAAAAACCCATTCCCAGCCTCTACACCCACAACAAGTTCCACCCACCAAAATAAGGGGGCAGAGTAGGGCAGAGGGAGGTGATGGTAAATGGATGCTGCAATACATATTACCTGCTTCACTTGAAAAATACTGTGAGTCAAGGGAATATTCTGAAATACCATCCAAACCTTTGGCTCAAAACTTACTTTGATAAAAACCATTCCAAACAAGTCAAGTACGTGAGAAGAACAACTCTTTCTAGAAAAGCTTCATTGTTTCTTCATAGTACTCTTATTCTTCACCCTTGTCTTTGATACACACCATATAAGCTCAGCTTTACATTCTCTCATCCAGTCCTTCGCCCTTTAAAACCATCCAAATTCCAAACATGGTTCTGTACTAACCTTTCACCAGTATCCATTTACCCAATAACTACCTAAGCATCCTTTCACCCATTCACCCATCTAAGAGATCTAACCCACTGAGGAGTCTGTTCACCTGTCCAGGCATGAAATCCTTTCTCCCATACCCTTTCACCCACCTGGGCTGGCCTCCTTCACCTGTATACCCTTTCATCCATCCTTCACACACCCATGCATCCTATCATCCTCCTCATCAGCCACCTATATGATTATTATTATGCTCACTTTCTTCCACACATGCATCCTTTCACTCATATTATATTTCACCCGTCCAGTCTGCTTCAATCCTTCTTTCAATTTTCCAAAACACATCATAGTTCAAGTTAATTTTATAAACCTTAGTCTGCTGAGTTGCAGATAGAAGAGGCCAATACTTACTTAACTCCCACTGTATCTGCAAAGGCAAAAATACAACCACAAGACATTACTATATTTTTGTTACAGATTCTATTCTATCAAAATATCAGGTGGGCATTTTGTTGGTTGGCATTTTTTTTAAAGCTAGGTACTCAAGTAAAAAAAATGGTAATGGAGGGATAGAACTAAGTATTGATGAATCTGAGTTTTTCAAGAGAAATAAATAGGTGCAATAATTGATCAATGAAGAACATATGGTCTTGGCAGGCTAATTTAATGGGGTCATCCTCCTCATACTGCCAACCATGGTGCACGGTCATCAACTGCTAGTATACTAATAATACATACACAGCATTGGAAGGTACAAACGATTACATGACCATGTTCAAAAACACCTGTTTTGCTTATTTAATGATTGAGCTGGAGAAGGAAAAAGAAAGCCTTCTCACAAAACATGTGTAGAATACCTTACATGGGCATGCAATCTTCAGTACATGTGTTCTCTGAGCCTTACCACCACTCGACAAGATAAGATACATAAGGGGAGAGGGAAAGTTCAATGATAAAGCAGAAGAAAGGTAGCTACAGACAGAGCAGTATAGCTAGACAATTTGAAGTAAAGAAACTTGAAATATAGAAAATAAGTGAATAGGATAATAAGAATTTACAAACAGATAAATCAAAGTGGAGTTGAAAAAAATTAAGAGACAGGCACAGTAAAAAGGTAGAAGTGTGGAGCGGTAAAGGTTTGTGAAATAAATATTAATATTAACGACAACAGAAAGACTAACTGGGGCTAGCAGAGCCATCTGCCTCAGCACTTGTGGAGGCCCCACCTTCAGCTGCCTCACCCACATCACCACCAGCCCTCTTCCGGCCCCTGGATGCTGTAAGAAAAAAAAATAGAAAAGATTAATGGTACTGTTAATAATCTATCCAAGAATATTAATTTTTTTCAAGGCAAAGGCAAAGGCAGTAACATTTCTACATCAGAGGTTCAGAGCGCCTGTATGATAATACTAGTATCATAGACCATCATATTCCAAATTTCCTAATTCTATTCCAAATTTCCTAAACTACATTTTGGAACTACTAATAAATTGCAATGACTGATTTCTACACTTTTTATCTCATTCTCAATCTCTCAATGCATAGATTGGATGCATGCAAAACTACTACACATCACTGGGAAACTGGTTGGCAGTTGGCACTGTATGAGCTACATAAAATAAAGATAGAAAAAGTGAGAGAACATGCAAACTCACTAATATTAATATATTAATGATGACTATCGTTGACAGGGCACAGGAGAAGTCTCTGCATTACTTCTTAATCAGCCCAAGCAAGTGCCACAAACCAGTACAATTCGGTAGCGCTGAGCACCTGTCTAGATGATGATCACATAATATTATATTTGTAACATAAAGTTATCTTACCTGCATGTGAGCAGCATGCTTGCTATTTGGGAAGAAGCTATTAGCAGAGAGCACAATTAATAATTAATTTTTACTCACCAAACCCCGCAACCTCTGGTCCGTCTCTTAGTTTAGGATGTTGGCCCACCGGTGTGTCAGCTGTTGCTGGGTGCGCTGGACACCAGAGCTGCGGCGCACAGCCTGTCGACCCTCTCTCAGCCCTGCTGGTGCTCATGAAGGTCATATCCAGACCATGGCCTGCCGCCCCATGCCAAGGTGGAGGGTGGTGGCATTGCACTTAGCACACCAAGGCAGCCACCTCTGAAAATATGTAACGGGCTGCACCCTGTGACATCACCGCCGCCCGCAAGGAAGGTGGCTGACAGTTGGGGCTCTGGCGCTGTCACTCCCATGCTGTGCCATGGTGCTGGGGACTTGAGGGGGTCGAGAGATAAGGAGGGATTAGGAAAAGAGAAAAAAAGTAAAGCAAAAAAATGAAAAAGTAAAAAAGTCACAAAAATATTAGGAGAAAAATTTAAATATAAAAAGAGAAAGAGAAAAGGTAATATAATAAAGAGAAGCTATGGGAAAATATGTTTTAAAACAGAGGAATGGGAGAGATGTACAGAGATAGAAAAGTAGGCCCCAGCACCACAACAAGCAAAGAAAAAAACAAGATGACCGAGCCCATGTGAACCGCGTGGTGCCGTATGCACAAGAATTCCAGTGCGAGGAAGTACTTCGCGTTGCCAGTAATGTTAAACATTACGCGAACGGGCGTGGCAAAAACACTCCACCCACTAGCGGAACTCCACAGAGCTTTTTTTTTTTACTCTACAGAGTTATAAGTAGCAGTGCTACACTAACGCGGCCCTCCCCCGGGCCTAGTTATAGGTACCTTAGGCACGAATTATAGGTACTTGGAATAACTAGAACTGGTGAATTTCTAAGGTTTTGTGCGAGTAAGTTCTGAACCTAATATATATATATATATATATTTGACCTACTGGCGGTTGCCAGTCAATAGTTATAGTTAGGATCTACTTTCCATTAATAAAGCGTTTTTTGACTTGCCTAAATCTTTGTTACCATATTACGAATCTTCACAGAATTCTCCAAAAAAGTGTCCTCTAGGGTCTTGCTGCGCATGGAATGTTTTGGGGTGATCCATCAAGCGGGGCTGAGTAAAAGGGTTGGTCAAAAAGAGTGTTTTTTCCATGTTAATTCCCATAGAGTCTTTAAACATGCCTGCAGCTCAAGCTGCAGGACAAAATGACACTAAATTTGGCAGAAAGGTAGCTTTTGGTCGAGAACACTTTTTGTTATTTGGTGTAAATCCATTCAGTAGTTTTAGAGTTATTAAAGGAAAACAATGTGTACATCTAGAGGCATGGATCCTCCTTGAAGCCTCCTTGGATCCAGAGGAGAAGCAAGGCCCTGATTGGCTGGCCCCAACCTGACCGAAAAGTTATGGCTGCCAATTTTGTTTCCCACATTGGCAGGGGGGGTAGGAAAAACACTGTGTACCCATAAGACATATGGAGGGGTCACTTAGGAACCCCTTGTGGCAAAAAAATTGCCCTTTTTCTTCGGCCAATCCACACAGCTTTGAATCCTCCCCGGTTCCTCCTTAAATCCAGGGGAAAAGCGGGCACTGATTGGCTGGATGCAACCTGACAGAAATATTTAAAAAATAACAGTCATTGGAAAAAAACAAAGGTTACACAAAAGTTATAGTTAGGTTGATGTTTTACCCATACAAAACCATAGAAATTCAGCAGTTATACTTCTACTTATCTGAAGAAACTATAACTAGAGCCAGAAAGGAACTTTGGGCAGCGGTTATTGTTTCTTAACATAAGTATAACTATAAGTATAATTATAACTGATTGTTTATGTTTTTGTACGGGTAAGACATCATCATAACTATAATGTTTATGTACCCTTTGGTGTTTTCTGTGAATTTCATGTGTGTGTGTGTGTGTGTGTGTATATATATATATATATATATATATATATATATATATATATATATATATACACATATATTTTCATCAAACGTTGTTCCAGCCTCATAGGGACAGAATCCCTCGACGAAAAGCAACGACTCGTGAATAGCAAGAACTTGTTTATTAATAAAAGTAATTCCTGACACGTTTCAGAGCACCAGCTCCTTGATCACAGGTCAAGGGACATGCTCCTTCGTGCATACATGTAAATTAACAACATCAACAAAGGGCTGGCATCATTAGTTGCAACAGTGTCAGCCATTTTGAAATGGAGTACAAACACTACATTGCCTAGTTACATACAGTCATGTTACATCTTTATAGATACATTCAATTTCCTCCCCTATGACTAAATCAAAAACAAAACTATAGTATGTATAACAAAAATAAGAGTATACCTGTATAAATTAATCCAAAACAAAAAAAGTCAGTATTCGTTTGAAGGTACCTTTAACAGGCATGCCGGCCATATTAGAACAGATTCAGTGTAGTATACTAAAGAATCAATATATCTCACAATACTTTAAAAGGAGCTAAACTACTAGTATAATTTGCAAAACAAGTTTCTGCAAAAGAAATATACATATCAAACCATATAAATATAATGTTATGATACTCATCTTGTGTAGAGTATACTTGTCGAGATATAATAGCTCCTTGCATTTCCCGCACAATCCACTTTTTTCTTTTTTTGTACCTAAAACAAACAATCATACGATAATTACTTTAAAAATATTCAGAAATAATAACAATAACAATATAATGATTATAGTTATAATCCTTCTTATATTCACACAGAGAGACTGCTGCTATCCCAATCTAAAAAGAATTAAGGTGAACAAAAAGTTCCTCATCCTGATTAAATCCATTTGGAGTATTAGTAGAATATTTGATAATGAATTTCAACTCCAGTTGTCTCAATTCCAGTTCTCTGTTGCCACCTCTTATACAAGCTGGAATATTATCAAGCTCACAGAATTTTAAAAGATCCCTGTTTTTCTCGTGAACCTCAGCAAAGTGTCTTACCATAGGATAGTTTTTGTCTTCATTGGTTATAGCTCTCATGTGTTCCAGTACTCTTTTTCTTGCTTCTAGATAACTGGATCTTACGACAATTCCTGCTGCCTTTACAGGCTTTGCATTTACCACAAATAAAGAAACCCGGAACAGTAAATCCTTTATTTCCCTGAGGTGATTGTATTAGGCTTTTACATAACCGATCTTTTAGGGATGCACATCTCATAAAAGTCACCTGAGGTTGTTGTCCAATAAGGTCCGCTACCAATTCATCACTTTTGAGGATACCCCAACTTTTCTGTAAAATACGTTTGATTTCCCGTGCTTGGGTACTATACGTAGTGATAAACCTAAATATTTGGGTATCCTCCGTATTTACACTTTTCTGTGATCTGTGTGTTGCCAAGGAAATGTGATATTAATGATAGATGTGCTAAAAACATTTGTTTTGAAATTTGTGGAACTGTGGGTTGTGCTCGTCGTGTTTGTAATCATGATTTCCACACGAGGACAAAAACGACAAGACGCAGCGGCCAAACTATTTACGCCAACTGGGGGAAAATCTAATTTTTCTGAGAAGTGAAGTGAAAAAAATGAGGTAGTAAGTAAGAATAAATTGTGGGATAATCTGTGGAAAGCCTCTAAGCGGGAGCAGGCTAAGCGGTGGGAGGCTACCACCCTTCAAAAATATGTTGAGGTCGATCGAGTACCACGGGGACTGAGAATCTTTATCTTACCAACAATATTTAACCCTGATCCAGAAATGGTTGAGGAATGGGCCAGTAATAATCACCAGTGTTCAATAGGAATGGTAAAAATATTTATTAAATATGCAAAAAAGGATGTGGAGAAAGCAGCAATAGAAATAGAGAAACACACCTTAGCATTACAAGAGATATGCGGTTTGGACGAATTTAAATTTGAGATGGAGAAAATACAAGCAAGATTGGACAAAGTGGAAGATGAAATCTTGGCTAAAAAACAACGCAAATTCCACTGTGATGAATGTGATTATGAAAAGGAACAGATTTTAACTTTTGCACGTAAATACGAACACTTGAGAGAGAATCAGGATAATAGAGGACTTCAACAATCAGCACGAAACACAGAGGTTTCATCTGTGGCACCAAATGGTGCGCAGGAGAAGATTGTAAAGGAAATTGTGGAAAGTGAAATGAGTGAAAGTGATGTGTCGAGTCACTCTGAGTCTGAAGGAGTAAAATCCCAAATTTTAGAGGAATTCAACCGCTTGCTCCAAGGAAGAGTAAAGGCCCAACGAGGCCGAGGCGCAATAAGTTTCAGAGCTTGCAGAAGAGGAGGAAGAGGAGAATCAAAATCAAGTGGACTACGACAAAGAGACATAGAAAGCACATGGGGAATACGCACCAGGGGTCAAACCGCTACAAACCCATAGAAGGAACTGTTGTAAATGTATCAAATGTAAGCTTATCTAAGATGCAAGAAAAGGTACTATCCCTGGGTCTGTCATTTTGTCTGTTATCATCTTTTGATTATACTTTGAGTAGAATAGATTTGTTTCACTTTATTAGGAAACTAAAGCTTAAATATTGGTTTTCCACCAAGGCTAGTGGGGTACAACAAATGGGAGGGGAGAAGATGGTGTCATCCCCGTTACAAATTGCGGACATTGAGACATTTCGGAACAATGGGACAGTTAATGGGTGACAGTGAATGGGAAAATGACCCCATAACCAGTTTGGAAAGGGAAGGATTTCAAACTAATCTAGATCGTGCAGTTATTTATAGATTTAAATCTAGATCTACTTTTTATCCCCAAGTAAAATGTGCAGCAATTGATGTATTTGAGAAATGTGTTATCAGTGAGTTTAAGAAATTAAATAGGAAGAGGAACAAAAAAATTGGTTACCAAATTTGAATTCTGAACAACTTCAGGCTATCCTTGAGTTAAATAATAACACAAATATAGTTATTAAACCCTGTGACAAAGGCGGTAATGTGGTAATTTGGCCTATATCCAAATAGTTGGAGGAAGGTCGGAAGCAACTCAAAGATAGCAGACAATATGAAAAAAACAGTAAACAGCAATATCATGAAGCTAATAATAAAAATGTTGAAAAATTAACTGAATGGGTAAACAATAAGATCATTGTGAAGGAGGATTTTTTGTTTTTGAGATGTCCTTATCCTAAATTACTGGTATTATATTTGTTACCCAAATTACAGAAGGACTATAATAATCCACCTGGTAGACCGATTGTCTCTTCAAGAGGCAGTGCGTTCGAAAATACATCCAAATATATTGATTTCTTTTGGAGACCATTTGTGGAAGCACTACCATCATATATGAAGGATACGAGGGACTTTCTAAAAAGGATTCATGAGGTACCTTGGGAGGAGCAATTTTTGGTATTAACATTAGATGTTGAAAGTCTGTACACCTGTATTCCTCATGACTTAGGCATCTCTGCATGCAGACATTTTTTCAGAGAGAGATCACTTTCCTATTTACAGCATACTAAAATGTTACTATATATGATGCAAATTTGTCTAACCAATAATTTTTGTATATTCAATCATCAAGTGTATCGACAATTGCAAGGGACTGCAATGGGTACTTGCTTTGCTCCGAGCTATGCAGGTCTTTTTCTAGGCAGGTGGGAGGAGCTAGTGGTGTACAATATGCGGATGTTTGACGAGTATGTAGTGTTAGGGTTTGACATATTGATGAAATTTTTTGCATTTGGAAAGGCAATGAATTACAGGCTGTAGAATTTGGGAAACAGCTAAACATAAATTAAATGAATTTGAAATTGACCTCACACATACATCATTCAGAAATTGAATTTTTGGATTTGAAATTACGTGTTAAAAAAACTAAACTAACTAGCATTCTATCTCGTAAGAAGACAGCAGGAAATAGTCTTCTACATGCTAATAGTTGCCATCCTAAAATTTTTATTTGTAGTATCCCTTATGGTGAACTTTTAAGAGCAAGAAGGAATTTAGGTTTCTTGAGAGAGGATACTCGAGTGAACTAATAGTACGTGTGAGAAAGTACTCTCACTAGATCGAGAAAACTTTTGGTATCACAGAAAAGTGTAAATACGGAGGATACCCAAGTAATTAGGTTTATCATTACGTATAGTACTCAAGCATGGGAAATCAAACGTATTTTACTGAAAAGTTGGGGTATCCTCAAAAGTGATGAGTTGGTAGCGGACCTTATTGGACAACAACCTCAGGTGACCTTTAGGAGATGTTCATCCCTAAAAGATCGGTTATATAAAAGGCTAATACAATCACCTCAGGGAAATAAAGGATTTACTGTTCAGGGTTTCTTTATTTGTGGTAAATGCAAAGCCTGTAAAGGCAGCAGTAATTGTTGTAAGATCCAGTTATCTAGAAACTTAAGCCCTTTCATTATTAAAAAGCACCTTAATTGTAACACAGAGTATTGTGTCTATGCTCTGAGCTGCCCATGAAACAAGTATTATATAGGCAGTACGATGCATAAAGCAAGAAAAAGAGTATTGAAACACGTGAGAGCTATAACCAATGAGGACAAAAACAATCCAATGGCAAGACTCTTTGCTGAGGTTCACGAGAAAAACAGGGAGCTGTTAAAATTCTGTGTTCTTGATAATATTCCAGCTAGAATCAGAGGTGGCAACAGAGAACTGGAATTGAGACAACTGGAGTCGAAATTCATTATCAAATATTCTACTAATACTCCAAATGGATTTAATCAGGATGAGGAACTTTTTGTTCACCTTAATTCTTTTTAGATTGGGATAGCAGAAGTCTCTCTGTGTGAATATAAGAAGGATTATAACTATAATCATTATATTGTTATTGTTCTTATTTCTGAATATTTGTAAAGTAATTATCGTATGATTGTTTGTTTTAGGTACAAAAAAAGAAAAAAGCAGATTGTGCGGGAAATGCAAGGAGCTATTATATCTTGACAAGTATACTCTACACATAAGATGAGTATCATAACATTATATTATATTTATATGGTTTGATATATATATATTTATTTTTCAGAACCTTGTTTTGCAAGTTATACAAATAGTCTAGCTCCTTTGAAAGGATTGTGAGATATAGTGATTCTTTAGTATACTACACTGAATCTGTTCTAATATGGCCAACATGCCTGTTAAAGGTACCTTCAAATGAATACTGACTTTCTTTGTTTTGGATTCATATATACAGGTATACTCTTATTTTTGTTATACATACTGTAGTTTTGTTTTTGATTTAGTCGTAGGGGAGGGAATTGAGTTGAATGCATCTATAAAGATGTAACATGACTGTATGTAACTAGATAATGTAGTGTTTGTACTCCATTTCAAAATGGCTGACACCGTTGCAACTAATGATGATAGTCCTTTGTTGATGTTGTTAATTTATATGTATGCACGAAGGAGCATGTCCCTTGACCTGTGATCAAGGAGCTGGTGCTCCGAAACGTGTCAGGAATTACTATTATTAAGAAACACGTTCTTGCTAGTCACAGCTCGTTGCTTTTCATCGAGGGATTCTGTCCCTATGAGGCTGGAACAACGTTTGATGGATTTTAAGGGGTCGCAGCCTTGCTGTGACTAACCGTGAGTAAGTGGCTGAAGTGAAGGTGATGTCTTTATGCACATATATATATATATATATATATATATATATATATATATACACCACAAAAAGCGTGATCTGCAGGAAAGACTCTAGCTTCGCGCCAAATTACTCATAATTCCATTAAGTGGTTCGGGCTGTAGGCATGTCTAAAGGTCCTATGGAAAAATGAATGTGGAAAATGCGTTTTGGGCCCCCCCTTTTTCTCAGCCCTCCTCTTGATGGATCACCGTGAAACTTTCAAGCCAGAAGCTGAATAAAGTATAAGTTTTGAAAATTTTGTGAAGATTCACAAAGCAGCGCCAAATTTATCGCCAAAACAAAAATGCTCTTCCTATGAAAACTACACCCTAACTAGAACTACCTAGTAGCAACTATATCACACAAAAATAGTCCATAGCTTAATCTGTGAATGATCCAGTGCTTTATTATCCAAAGCAGCAGCACATTTCTGATGCGTTTCGGCTTGTACACAAGCCTTGTTCACAGGTGAGTTGCATTATTGGGGCCAAGTATCACGTGCTTTTTATACCCAATATATTTTGTAGTTTAATACTGTGTATTGTCCTGCTTGTCCCACAACGCACCTTGAAAGTAATCACTTATGTATTCCACTCTAGCGCTGAAATGTTCATTGTATAATTGTTTCTGCCTTGAGATATATATATATATTCTCCAACAAAATGACTCTCAGTCATACGCGGCACACACAGGATGTTTGAAAATTCTTATTTTAATTATATAATGAATCAAGTACAACCCACACCTATATATATTTCAATTGTGTATATATAAATATACATATATAATTTATATATACACAATTTAAATATATATATATATATATATATATATATATATATATATATATATATGTGGATTATTGGTAAGGGCAGGTAAGT